>NC_084840.1:17107208-17707208 GCF_033115175.1 Lepus europaeus | reverse complement strand
CGTTTTGGACAAAACTTCCCATGCTCATTGCAGGCAGGTGGCATCCTCCTTCCCTGGGGGTAAACAATGAACTCTGGGATACTGGAGGCTACACTGGCTGTGTGACCCTTCCTCCCACAATGAGCCACTCAGGTCTCTGCAGGTGCAGCTCCCCAGGTCAGATGCCACACCTGGCCCTCGACCCCCTGGGACAGATGTGACTCTGAGTTCCCCAGGGTCAAGGCCAGCTCCCTGCCCTACAGCTGCCTCTAACAGCCCGGCCAGTCTCTCGGCCAACCCCAGGCCGCCTGGAATGTGGATAGAAGCGAGGGTGGAAGGGGAGGGGCTGGATTTAACTAACAAATGGTGAGGGGTGTGGCTGGAGCTGGGCAGCAGCCCCACCAATCCGGACTTCTCCCTCTGATCTACAAGGGCGGCAAAGCTCTCAGACTCTCCAGCAGCCTGATTTGTTTTGCAAAATCTTTCATGCTGGGCTCCCAGCAAGCTGTGTGAGCAGGTGGAGCCGGAGGGAAGCAGCCGCGGCCTGAACGGAAGCTGCCGCATTCAGAAATGCTCCCTCCTCCCCAGCCGCCCCCTGCTGCGTTCCCACCTCCACAGGTTCCCCACGGCCCCCTAACTCCCACTCTGGGCCCCAAACCCCTCTCCCTGCCCTGCTACCTGTTTGCTCAGGTGAGGAAACCTGGCAATGGGGAGCCAGCCCTTCCCCCCACCCCCAGCAGAGGGGCAGTGGGTACCCTTCACAGGCACAAGCGTGCGTCTGAGCTGCAGGCTGGAGCAGTTCCGACAGGAGCCCCCTTCCTCCCTGACCCGAGCCTGGGCAGGCCCCTTGGGCAGGCAGCGGGGACGTCACCGGCGCCCTTTGCCCTCCGTGGGCAGGCTTGGTGGCAGCCATGCAGCTGCCTCACCCAGCACTGCCCTTCCCTAACCCCAGGCGTTCCTCTCCCCCAGAGAGGCTCGGGGCTCGGGTCCCAGGGCGGCACAAAGAGTCCTTTGTCTGGGCTGGAAACAATCATTCTCCCCTTTATGTGGCTCATAATCAGGCCTTGGAGGCGGGATCAAAGAGCACTGCTCCGCGGGTGCGGGGTGGGTGCGGGTGGGTGCGGGGTGCCGGGGCTGGTTGCGCCTTGGATCCAGCTGCTGACAGCCTGTCAGCGGCCCCTAATCCTCGTTGGTCCCAAGCCCACTGAGAACACCTTCCCTTCCCTGGGCTGGGCCTGTGTTCACCTTGCAGTGGGAAGGCAGCCGGGGGAGGCCGGCGGAGGACAGGGTGGGTCTCTCCCCCTCCTGGCACCCACGGCTCAGGTTCCAGCCCCTGCCAGCTCAGCGTTGGGTGTGAACGTGCCCAGAGGCACTGCCTGGTGAGAAAGGGTGGTGCCTGGTTTGGCCCAGGGCCACCCCCCATCTTCCAGAGACACCCCCTGAGACCTGCAGGGGCCTCTCTCCCTGTTGGCCTTGGCACAGGTGGGTCTCCACCCAGACACACGGGCCCAGATCCCCTGTTTGGCTCACATCTATTGCCACCCCCAGCCCCTTCCCAACTGCCCATTCCTCTCTCCTCCACCCACCTTGGGCCTCTCCCCCCACCCTGTCTCCTACCTGTTAGTCCCTGGCCGGGGTTGCGTTCATGTAGGCATTTTCTTGCCCGCCACCCTGGAGGTTCCAGACCACAAACACCTTCTTCGCCGCCAGGAGTGTAGCCCCTGCACCTGTTACTAGAGCCCAGCAGAGAGGGATGCCTCCTAAGTCACTCTCACAGAGACCAAAACCTGCCCTTCCTGTGCCGACTTGGTGGCACAGCGGGGTAAAGCCGCTGTCTGCGACACCAGCATCCCATGTTGGATCACGGGTTCAAGTCCCGGCTGTTTCACTTCTGACCCAGCTCCCTGCTAAGGCACCTGGGAAAGCAGCAGCAAATAAGCCAAGTGCTTGGGCTCCTTCCACCCACATAGGAGACCCCATGGAGTTCCTGGTTCCTGGCTTCGGCCTGGTCCAGCCATTTCAAGAGCGAAGCTGCAGATGGAAGATCTTTCTCTCTCCCTCTCTTTCACTCTGTTTTTCAAAGGAATAAAATATATATATATATATATATATATATATTTTTTTTTTTTGACAGGCAGAGTGGATAGTGAGAGAGAGAGACAGAGAGAAAGGTCTTCCTTTTTGCCGTTGGTTCACCCTCCAATGGCTGCTGCGGCCAGCGCATCTCGCTGATCCGAAGCCAGGAGCCAGGTGCTTTTCCTGGTCTCCCATGGGGTGCAGGGCCCAAGGACTTGGGCCATCCTCCACTGCCTTCCCGGGCCATAGCAGAGAGCTGGTCTGGAAGAGGAGCAACCGGGATAGAATCCGGTGCCCCAACCGGGACTAGAACCCGGTGTGCCGGTGCCGCAAGGCAGAGGATTAGCCTGTTAAGCCACGGCACCGGCCGAAAACATTTTCTTAAAAAAAAAAAAAAAAAGTGCCCTTTCTCCAATGTGGGAACCTCCCCAGTGCGTGCTTCAATCAGAGCACAGATCACCTTGTCAGAGCTGGAGGCGGCGTTGGGGACACCACAGAGCAGGTGCGCCTGCTCCTCCTACACACACAGACAAAGCATCCCTGGCCTCGTCCAGTCTTCCTCACCTTCCAGATGGGGAGGCTGAGACTCTGAGCGGGGAAATAACTCAGCAAGGTTAGTGGCAGCACTGGGGCTGAAGTCAGCTCCCCGCGAGCTGGCGAAGCCCTGGCCGTCCCTCCCTGTGCCAGGGCAGGGTTAATTCTGACATCTAGGGGACCCCATGCAAGCAGAGGTGGAGGGATAAGAGTTGACTGACACGGGCGTTCAACACCATGCAGAAAACATGCCCGCAGCAGATACACCCCGAGGCCTCTGTGCATCCTCGGGCCAGGCTGGCTGTGGGCAGAGAATCCAGCACAGCAGGGCCATGTCCACTCTGCACACCTGCTAGGCCCCAACAGCCAGCCAGGTGGCAGGCCCTCGGGGGCTTTGGGTCGCAGGCCAAGTGTCACCCTTCAGAGGGGGGCTGCACTGACCGCACCTGGCCGCCTCTTCACCAGTGTGGGTTTTCTGGTTTGATGCCTGGACCCCCTCATTAGCAGGTGAGCTTCCCCCCCCACCACCACCAAGGCAGAGCTGCCCTGGGACACAGTAGGTGCTCAATAAAGACAGGTTGGACGAAGCCCTGGTTCTAGGTGTGAGAAGCACGGAGAGGCTGGGTGGCCGGCCCGAGGTCTAAGGGACAGCGCGTGGTGGGGCTGGAGCCTGGGCCTCATGCCTGTCACATCTGCCCTTGTATGGGGGTCTCCACACAGCAGCCACTGTGACAGCTTCACCGTGAGAATCGGGGTCCTGCTCAGCCCCCTTCCCTTGGCTTCCTCCTCTGCAGCCCATTGTCACCAGCCTCGCTGGTGACGCTGCTGCCATCCTGGCCCCCTGCACTCCTGCCCCCTGGGCCTTTGGGCCTGCTTTCTGCTCTCCAGAAAACTCCCACCTTTGGCTCTTCTCATCCCCCTGAGTGTCCTTGGAAAGGCTGCCTTGAGCCCTGGAAAGCCGCCCGGTGGCGTCCCCCTCGGTGGCTCTCCAGTGCATCATGTCTGCAGCCCCTCAGTCCTGTGAGGGCAGAGACGGTGCCCAGCGCCTTCCCCACTCTGTCTCAGTGCCAGACCGTCCTGCTCAAAAGCAGGCTCCCGTGGAAGTCCTGCTGAGTGAACACCCTCGGGAAGAGGCAAAGCAATGGGGCTGGCGAGGCCCGGCAGCTGCTGTGGTCAGAAGGGCCGCCCAGCTCACCAGCAGGGAGGCCCGGCGGGGCTGGGGACTCTGGCACGGCGGGGAGGCAATGGCACGGTTCTGGTGGTTCAAACTGGCAACAGGTGAACAGGCAAGACTGGTGAGCTTAACCCAGTGCATCTCCAGCTCTTATCAACTTTCTCTGAAGCTCTTATCACTCTGGACTTCAAACAGCTGCCTCTTATCTCGGGCCCAGCCCAGGCAGTTATCAGGTTCTCGAATAACAGCTCTCAGGGCTGCGAGGAGCCCAGTGCCAGATCCGCAGCCAAGCCTAGAGACGGCCTTGTGCGTCTTCCCTCGTGGTCTCCCTCGTCCAGGCCTCCCCACGCCCAGCCCTCAGGGTCCCCATCTCAGGCCCGGAGAGGGCTAGGAGACAGCCTGGCTTCCACGAAGCCACCTCGGGTTGGGTGACCGGCAGCCCAGGAGTTGGCTGCTCTCACCAGCCTATGGGAGGGACAGGGGCTGGGCTGCCTCTTACCTCCTGAGCTCTGGGCTCAGGTCTTAAATGGCCCCCAGGGACCCCCAGACATGACCCTGATGTTAGGACTCCTCCGACAGCGCCCAGCCTGCAGCACCTGTCCATGCTGGCAGACAGGTTCACCGGGTGCCCTCGGTCTCCCCCTGCTCTGGGAAGCCATCTGTCACCTGCACAGGACCGAGTCACCTTTAGGACATTGATGCCAGGTGGACCCTTGGCGAGACAGTGCCGGCCCTCAGCCCTAGCAGGACACACACTCCCCGAGCACAGGCAAAGTCCAAGAGACCACGGGCTGACCTCTACCTTGGCTCGCTTCTCACCGGGCCCTGCACTGGCCCAGGCCCTACGGGTTCAAGAGAGCCAGGGCCCCACCAATACCTTGGCCGGGGTGAGAGATGGGGCAGACGAACAGGCATTTCACGTCCTGGAAGACTTGTGCCAGCTGCCCCCTCCAGCAGCTGTAGAACCGTGTATCAGACTGGAGCATCAGGAAGCTTCGCAATGCACCTGGAAGTGCTAACCGGAACCCCTCACTCCCTCGCTCTGTTGCACAGGAAGCAGGGGGAAGCCAGCGAGGGGAAGGGGCCGTCCGGGAGGCCGAGGGCACAGTGCGTCAGCAGCAGCATTGCTGCCGTCCGGAAGGGAGACACGGGAACAAGGGGCGGCACCATGGTGTGGTGGGTCAAGTTGCCACTGGCAACTCTGGCATCCCGTATCAGAGCGCCTAGAGTCCCGGCTGCTCCACTTCCGACACAGCTCCCTGCTGTGGCCTGGGAAAGCAGCAGAAGATGGCCCAAATGCTTGGGCCCCTGCACAAACATGGGAGACCCAGATGGAGTTCCTCGCTCCTGGCTTAGGCCTGGCCCAGCCGTAGCTGTTGAGGCCATTTGGGGAGTGAACCAACAGATGGAAGATAACTCTCTCTCTCTCTCTCTCTCTCTCTCTCTCCCTCTCCCTCTCTCTCTCACTCTGCCTTTCAAATAAATGAAATAAATCTTCAAAATAAAAGTGCAAGGCCAGAACAACAAAAGCAGGAAGAGGGAAATGGGCAGGTTTAGGTCATCTGCGGCCAGGTGAGCTGGGTTAAGAAGCTTGGACTTGAACCCAGGGACAAAGGGAAGCTGCCATGCGCTTTTTCCTCCCCATCTGCTTGAAAGATAGAGTGACAGACAGACAGAAAACGAGATCTTCCATTCACTGGTTCACTCCCCAAATGCCCACAAAAGCCAGGTCTGAGATGGGCTGAAGCCAGGAGTTCAGAACTCCAATGGGTTTCCCATGCAGAGGCCAGGGACCCGAACATTTGAGCCACCCTCTGCCACCTCCCAGGATGCATTAGCAGGAAGCTGAATTGGAAGTGGAGGAGCCAGGACTTGAACTGGTGCTCTGATGCAGATATGGGCATCCTGAGTGGGGCTCCTGCACTGTGCCACAATGCTCAGGCCCCAGAGGCTTTATGTAGGGGGTGGACAGCACCCGACTGGTGGATTTGGAGGCCCCTCTGGCTGTGGTGGGTGAGGAAGGGACTCCAACCGGAGGGTCAAGGACCTACGGAAAGAGCTGCTAGCTGTTGGGCACAGGAAGGGACAGTCCCTGGGAGTCCCCAGCTGTGTCTTGTCCTCCCAGCATAAAGTCACTGAAAGTTGTGCTCCCAGACCTGGCTTTGGCAGATAGTCTTCCTACTCGAGAAGGCTGGGCCTCCCCCATCTGTAGGACACATACAGACCCCTTCCCAGCCCCGCCAAGCCTTCCCTGCTGGGGCCCAGCCTCGTGCCCCTGCCACCTTGTTTGTACCCTAGCATCCAGCCTGACCTTCCTCCCCGGGGTGGCCACCGTGACCCAGGCTGCCTCTGCGTGCAGGGTGCCTGCTTCCTCCTGTGCCTTGCTCAGCACCCAGCACGGGTTTTACACACAGCACGCGGGACCCTCCCTCTGGCCTCCCCTCTAACGCCGCACTTGGGCTGCTCCTCACGGCTCCTGTCCACTCGGCACGTCCACCCAGACGGTCAGCCCCTGGAGGTGGGGGCGTTTTCTTCTTTGTGTCCTCCCGGCCTGGCCCATCGTGAGCGTGCCTGGCCACTGTGTCTGCCAGAGACCACACTGAGCACAGAGGGAGGGTCCTGGGAAGAAGGTTACGCTGGCGCTGACACTGCGTGCGTTCAGATCTCGTTCCTACTTACATGGCGTTCAGATTGCACAGGTATCATGAGTAACCTGGAGGCGATCTACAGTCTAGAGGAGGGGTGGGTGTTTGGCCTAATGGTTAAGATGCTTGGGGGCCAGCGCTGGGGCGTGGTGGGTAAAGCTGCCACCTGCAATGCCAGCATCCCATAGGGATGCTGGTTCAAGTCCCTGGTGCTACTCTTCTGACCCAGCTCTCTGCTATGGCCTGGGAAAGCAGCAGAAGATGGCCCAAGTCCTTGGGCCCCTGCACCCACGTAGGAGACCTGGAAGAAGCTCCTGGCTCCTGGCTTCAGATCAGCACAGCTTCTGGCCATTGCGGCCAAGTGGGGAGTGAACCAGTGGATGGAAGACCTCTCTCTCTGCCTCTTCTTCTCTCTCTGTGTAACTCTGACTTTCAAATAAATAAATAAATCTTTAAAAAAAAAAAAAAGATGCTGGCATCCCACACTGGACTCCTCTGTTCAACTCCTGGCTCTGGTTCCTGACTCCAGTTCTTGCCTCTGTAGACCCTGGGAGGCATCAGCTCAAGCAGTTGGGTTCCTGCCCATGTGGGAGACCTGGACTCAGTATCCAGCTCCTGGCTTTGGTCTGGTCCATCTCTGGCCATTGTAGGCATTGTAGGGGTGAACCAGCAGATGGGATTGCTGTCTGTCTGTCTGTCTGTCTCTGTGTCTCTCTCGGTCAACTTTTTTTTAGGAGTTATTTAAAAATTGAATAAGCCGGTGCCGTGGCTTAACAGGCTAATCCTCCGCCTTGCAGTGCCAGCACACCGGGTTCTAGTCCCGGTTGGGGCGCCGGATTCTATCCCAGTTGCCCCTCTTCCAGGCCAGCTCTCTGCTATGGCCCGGGAAGGCAGTGGAGGATGGCCCAAGTGCTTGGGCCCTGCACCCGCATGGGAGACCAGGAGAAGCACCTGGCTCCTGGCTTCGGATCAGCGAGATGCGCTGGCCGCAGCGGCCATTGGAGGGTGAACCAACGGCAAAGGAAGACCTTTCTCTCTCTCTCTCTCTCTCTCACTATCCACTCTGCCTGTCAAAAAAAAAAAAAAAATAGAGAGAGAGAGAGAAAAAAAAATAAAAATAAAAAAATAAAAATTGAATAAAATCCATGGGGGAGTTGTAGAGGTTCTATGTCAACACCACACTGTGTTGTAAGGGACTTGAGCATCCACAGATGGTAGCGTCCGAGGGGGGAGGGAAGGGGAAGGGAGGGGAAGGGAGAGGGGAGGGGAGGGGAAGGGAGAGGGAGAGGAGAGAGGAGGGGGGAGGAGGGGGAGGAGGACAAGAGGGGAGGAGAAGGGAGGGGAGGGGAAGAGAGGAGGAGAGGGGAGAGGAGGGGAAGAGAAGAGAAGGGAGGGGAGGGGAGGAGGACAGGAGGGGAGGAGAGGGGAAGGGAGGGGAAGGGAGGGGAAGAGAGGAGGAGGGAGGGGAGAGGGGAGGGGAGGAGAAGAGAGGGGAGGAGGACAGGAGGGGAGTAGAGGGGAGGGGAGGAAAGTAGAGGAGGAGGAAGGGGAGGAGGACAGGAGGGGAGGGAAGAAAAGAGAGGAAAGGGCTGGCCAGGGTAATGGCAGGATCGGGAGGGACCTTGGGGCCGCTGGGAGTGCCGTGTGCATTGGTGTGGCAGGGACAACTGTCAAGGTCCGGCCAGCAGCTGGGCTCAGGTGCAGCTTTTCTGGCCCAGGCTGGGTGAGCTGGCCCCACCCCCTCGGGCTCTCCTTCTCCAGCTCTGTCTCTCTGCTGCCCTGCTGAGCGTTTCCTGGAGTGGACCTCCAGGTAGGGAAGGGGACCCTTGGCTATGAAAGACCAAACCTTTGTCAGGAACCCACACTGACCACCAGCAGCTTAAGGTGCTCCTGAGTCTCGTCTTTTGTAAATTATTAAATACTTGTAAACGGATAGCAATACCTGTCTCATAGAATTTTAAAATTTATTTATTTATTTATTTTTACTTATTTGGAAGTCAGGGAGACAGAGGGGAGTGGAGAGAGAGAGAGAGAGAGGGAGAGTGTGTATGTATCTCATCTGCCAGTTTACTCCCCAAATGCCTGCAACAGCCAGGGCTAGGCCAGGCCAAAGTCAGGAGCTTGAAACTCCATCTGGGGCTCCTCTGTGGGTGGCAGGGACCCAGGTCCTTGGGCTGTAACTTGCTGCCTCCCAGGGTGTGCATTAACAGGAAGCTGCAATTGGAAGTAGAGCTGAGACCTGAACCCAGACCCTCCAATAAGAGATGGGGGCTTCCTAAGCCCTAATTCCTGACCAAACATCTGCCCTGCCTCACAGAATGTCCACACTGATTGAATTAGAACGTGTTGCAGTGGCCATGTCATTTATCATGAAAACCACGAAACATTTGAGAGTGAAAGGGGACAGCAGGCACCCACCAGGACTGGTGCAGGGGGACTGGCAGGCACCGGGCAGAAGCACTTTGATAAGAACCGCGATAGCAGCCGGGCATCGGCTCGCAGAGCTTCCCCTCATTTGATTCTCACAATGGGTGGAAGGAGCGATTTTACAGGTGGCTATGCACTGTTTTACAGGTGAGTAGGTAATGACTGAACTAGAGAGGGGACCCGGAGTCTCGGTGCTGCTCTGAGCTTGCTGGCCTTGGCCCAGGGAAAAGCTATTGCTGTTTGCTGTTCAGGACATCCCACCCTGATTTTCAGGGGTCAATGAGCTTTAGGCTCAGCTGCAGCGGGCACCCCCGGGGTGTCCTTCACAGCAGGAGCCACTCCTCATGATCTAACTCTACTCCCAGAACTTCTGGGTGAAACCAGTTCCCCTCTCACGTATTAGCAGGGAACTGGATCAGAAGTGGAGCAGTGGGGACTTGAACTGGCGCCCATCTGGAATGCTGGCAGCACTGCAGGTGGAGGCTTAACCTTCTATGCCACAGCACCACCCTGCTGTTTCTACTTCTGATCCAGCTCCCTGCTGATGTGTCTGGGCAGGCAGCAGAAGACGGCCCCACCCACAGGGGAGACCCGGTTGGAGGTCCAGGTTCCTGGCTTCAGCACAGCCCATCCCCAGCCATTGCAGCCATTTCGGGAGTCGAACCAGCAGATGGAAGATTTCTTTCTTTCTCTCTGTTTCTCCCTCTCTCTCTTTCATAAAATAAATATTTCTAAAAATCTAGTGGGTTGGCCAGCACCGTGGCTCACTTGGCAAATCCTCTGCCTGTGGAGCCAGTACCCCGGGTTCTAGTCCCGGTTGGGGTGCCGGTTCTGTCCTTCTTCCAGTCCAGCTCTCTGCTGTGGCCCGGGAAGGCAGTGGAGGATGGCCCAAGTCCTTGGGCCCTGCACCTGCATGGGAGACCAGGAGGAAGCACCCGGCTCCTGGCTTCAGATAGGCACAGCACCAGCCATAGCGGCCATTAGGGGATGAACCAACGGAAGGAAGACCTTTCTCTCTGTCTCTCTCTTTCACTGTCTAACTCTGCTGGCAAAAAAAAAAAAAAAAAAAATCAATTTAGTGGGTCTTCTTTTATTTTGTTTATTTTTAAAGATTTATTTATTTTTTTGAAAGGCAGATTTACCAGGAGAGAAAGACAGATCTTCCATCTACTGATTCACTCCCCAGTTGGCCCAATACACCCAGGCCAGGCTGAAGCCAGGAGCCAGGAACCCCATCTGGGTCTCCTACGTGGGTACCAGGGACTCAAGCTCTTGAGCCATCGCCTGCTGCCTCCCAAGCACATTAGCAAAAAGCTGGAATTAGAAGTGGATCTAGGACCCACGCCCAGGCACCGTTACATGGGGCCCCAAGTGCCGTCTTAACGACAGCAAATGCCCACCCCTGCTTTCCAGTGTGTGCGCCAGCTCCGACACCAAGCATCCTGGGACTCTACTTGCACTCAGACTCCCCTGGCCGTGCTGGCGCTGCTAACCCCTCTGCAAGCTCGCTAGAGCTTTTCTCTGTCCAGAAAGACAAACATCAGGGACAAAAGCCAGGCCCAGTGCCTCCCGAGCTGGGCCACTGGAAGACCTACTGCTCTAGCAGCCGTAACAGGCAGTGGGTGGACTGTGAGGGCGACAGCATCCTGCAGGGGCGAGGCCTCCGGGCAGGGCTCGGAAGGAGGCGGTTCTGGCTCTCACTGTGGAGGGGGCTCCCCTGCTCATTCACAGGAGCCTGGGCTGTCACCGTCTTTGTGGGGCCTTCACACAGATGTCTGCAGCCACAGATCCTCATCCTGTGTGGCAGGGTTTTTTTTTTTTAATTTTTTTTTTTTAGGATTTATTTATATATTTGAAAGGCAGAGTTACAGAGAGAGAGAGAAAGACATAACTTCTACCCACTGGTTTACTCCCCAACTGGCCACAACAGCCGTAGCTGGGCCAATCCAAAGCCAGGATCTTCTTCCAGGTCTCCCACATGGGTGCAGGGGTCCAAGGACTTGGGCCATCTTCTACTACTTTCCCAGGCCATAGCAGAGAGCTGGATCGGAAGTGGAGCAGCGGGGATTCAAACCAGTATCTACGAAATGCTCGCATCACAGGCAGAGGCTTAACCTGCTACTCCACAATGCTGGCCCCTAAAATTATTTTCTAGAAAGTCTACTTGTTCATATGAAAGAAGAGTTTTCCAGCCACTGGTTCACTCCCCAAATGCCTGCAACAGCCAAGGCTGGGCCAGGAACTTTCTCCAGGTCACCCACGTGGGTGGTAGGAGCTCATCTTGATCCATCGTCTGGACATCTACCCCGGGCGTTTCTTCCACATGGAAGTCAGAGCCCCAGTGGGAAATATCTGGGACTCTGGGCTGGGCGTTGTGTCCAGCAGGTTAAGCCGCTGCTTAACCTTATCATTCCCTTATCAATGTGCCCGATTTGAGTCCCAGCTCCTTTACTTCCACCTGGGAGAGCAGTGGAAGATGGCCCAAACCCTTGGGTCCCCGCACCCGCGTGGGAGACCCAGAAGGAGCTCCTGGCCCCTGGCTTCTGCCTCGCCCAGTGCCAGCCGTTGCAGCCATTTTGGGAGTGAATTGAAGCCCAAAGCTATGCCCATGTAGCAAAACTTTTAAAAAATTGTGTATTCAGTTATTTGAGAGGGAGACAGAGAGGAAGAGAGAGAGCACGAGCTCCATTTGCTAGTTCATTTTCCCAGATGCCCACAATTGCTGGGGCTGGGGCATCTGAGCCATCACTGTGCCTCCCAGGCTGTGCCTTGGCAAAGACGCTGAAGTCAGGAGCCAGAGTCAGGTGCTGAACCAAAGTGTTCCAGTATAGGACACAGGGGTCTTAACCGCTAGGCTACATGCCCCCTCCAATAAGCATTCTTTCAAATGGCTCTACTAAGATGTAATTCACATGCCACACAGCTCCCCTATGTAGAGTATACAATCCAGTAGCTTTTTTTTTTTTTTCTTTTGGCCAGGCAGAGTTAGACAGTGAGAGAGAAAGAAAGAGAGAGAGAGAGAGTTATAGACAGTGAGAGAGAGACAGAGAGAAAGGTCTTCCTTCTGTTGGTTCACTCCCCTAATGGCCGCTACGGCCAGCGCAACGCCGATCCGAAGCCAGGAGCTAGGTACTTCCTCCCGATCTCCCATGCAGGTGCAGGGGCCCAAGCACTTGGGTCATCCCTCCCAGGCCACAGCAGAGAGCTGGACTGGAAGAGGAGCAACCGGGACTAGTACCCAGCGCCCCAACCAGGACTAGAACCCGGGGTGCCGGCTCCGCAGGCAGAGGATTAGCCAAGTGAGCCCTGGCACCGGCCCCCCAGTAGCTTTTAATGTACCCATAGTGTTATGTAACTATCGCCACAATTCTAGAACATTTTCTTTCTTTTTTTTTTTTTTTAAGATTTATTACTTGAAAGTCAGAGTTACATGGAGAGAGGAGAGGCAGAGAGAGACAGAGAGGTCTTCCATCCACTGGTTCACTCCCCAGGTGGCCGCAACGGCTGGAGCTACGCCGATCCGAAGCCAGGAGCCAGGATCTCCTTCGGGGTCTCCCACATGGGTGCAGGGGCCCAAGGACTTGGGCCATCTTCTACTGCTTTCCCAGGCCATAGCAGAGAGCTGGATCGAAATTGGAGCAGCTGGGACTCGAACTGGCGCCCATATGGGATGCTGGCACTGCAGGCTGCAGCTTTACCCGCTATGCCACAGTGCCGGCCCCTTAGAACACTTTCTTCACTCCACAAGGGAACACCAGGAAGTCAGCGCTCGCTCCACTGGCAGCCACCAGCAGATGCTGTACCTGCATAGACTTACTCATTCTGGAAATTCCATACAAACGGAATCGTACACTACCCGGCCTGTTGTGGTCAGCTCCTTTTACCTGGCATGGTGTTTGCAGGACCTGTCTCTGTTGGAGCGTGTGTATTCCGTTGCGTGGATACATGCCACGTTGTGTGAGTCACGCAGCAGTGGAAGGACTTTTGGGTTGCTTGTGGATTTTTTGCCTACATGAAGACTACTGCCATGAGTATCTTTTAAAGTTATTTACTTACCTATTTATTTGAAAGGCAGAGTAACTGGGAGAGACAGAGAGAGGTCTTCCATCCACTGGTTCACTTCCCAGATGGCCACAACAGCAGGTTCTGGGCCATGCCAAAGCCAAGTGTTCCACCTGGGTCTCAGATGAATGGCAGGGACTCAAGTACTTCAGCCTTGTCTGCGGCTTCCCTGGGAGCTGGACTGGAAGCCGAGCAGATGGGTGCTATGAAAGATCATTTGTGTACAGGTTTGTGTGTGGACGTGTTTTCATTTCTCTATACCTAGGCGTGGAATTGCTGGGTTGTGTAGTGATTATTTACTACCTTTTTACATTTTCCTGTAAATCCAAAATTATTACAAAATTTAAAAAAAATAATTACACAAAAATGTGTCACTTTCTTGTTTAACACTGCTAAGGACTTTCCATCACACTTGGAATAAAATCTAAACCCCTCCTCCTGGCCTGGGAGTTTGCGTCTTTTTTTCCTTTTCCTTTGAGAGGTAGAGAGTGCTCCCGTGCACTGGTTCTCTTTCCACATGCCATCAACATTGGCTGGGCCAGATCTCCTGCACGGATGGCAAGAACCGGTCACTGGAGCCCTCACTGCCATCTCCCAGGTCTGCACTGGCAGGAAGCTGGAGCCGGGAGCTGGAGCCAGGAATCAAACCCCGGGCCTCTGATGTGGGACGCAGGCCTCTTAACCACCTCCCTGTAACGACGTTTGACGCTTTCAGGAACTGCCAAAGAGTTTTCCAAAGTGACTGCGCCATTGCCACGAGCAGTCGACGGGCGTTCTGACTGGTCTTCCCCTGCACCAACACCTGGTATTGTGCATCCGTTTGCTGGAGGCCGTCCTGGGGCGGGGGGGGGGGGGGGGGGACTGTTATTTCATGGCGGTTTAATCGACCAAGGATATTGGTACCTTTTCATGTCTTTAGCGGTGGCCTCAATATTTTAGCCTGAAATTTAAACATCCCTGGTTAGGCGTTCTCACTCTTCCTCCAGATGCGAGATTATAGGAGTCTAATCCATCACACACTCTGCCCAACGTCTACCCCAGGGCCCGCCCCCGACTTGGATAGAATGTGAAGCCCCCAGGAATTGGGCCCCATCACAAGACAGTGACAAAGCCCCCCAGCGAATACTGGGGAAGGGACAGATCCATCTCAGGGAGTGGCATTCGGTCATCACATTTTCCTTACCAAAAAAAAAAAAAAAAAAAAACTGGAGCTGCAGGAGCTCGTGAATATTTGAACCTCAAACATTTTCCTGAAAATCCCATCGTTATTCATCCAATGTTAATGGAGTACTTTTATGTGCAGGCCCTGAAGAAGACAGGCCCCGCCCTCACGGGGTTTGCACTCCAGTGGGTGGGTGTTTGCACAAACAGGAGTACATCCCATGGGAACAGCGGCGGCTGTAGTTTCGAGGCCAAGGAGATGTCAGTTAACCGGAGAGCACAAAGACGAGCAGGAGTGGCCCAGTGCCAGCGCCTAGGACAGGAGGGCCGGGGGAGGCACAGGCAGGAGACTGGAGCAGTTGCTCCTCCCGGGTCAGAATTATTACAAAATAAAAAATATTATTACACAAACAGAAAGAAAAAGCATCGTGTCACTCTCTTGTGAGAGACCCAGGAGGGGTTTGGATTTTATTCCAAGTGTGATGGAAAGTCCTCAAGGGCTGTTAAACAAGAGAGTGACACAATGCTTTTTCTTTCTGTTTGTGCAATAATATTTTTTATTTTGTAATAATTCTGAATTTACAGGAAAATTTAAAAAGATAGCAGTACTGAGTTGTCATATAACCCAGATCCAGGGTCCCTTATCCTTGACATCTTACGTGGATCACAGTTAGTGAATCGGTACTGATAACATTATTATAGACTACAGCCCATGGTTTATTCAGATTTCTGAGTTTTCCCCTAATATTCATGTCTAGGATCCTGTCCAGGACACCATCTTTACTTCCCACAGCTCTCATCAAAGAAAAAAAATCACAATAATTTAGAGGTTCATGGTTTTTTTTTAAGGCTTGTTTATTTATTTGAAAGGCAGAGTTACAGAGAGAGGAAAAGATAGAGAGAGAGGTCTTCCATCCACTGGTTCACTCCCCAAATGGCCGCAACAGCCAGAGCTGGGCCAGTCCAAAGCCAGGAGCTACTTACGGGTGCTCAAGTACTTGGCCCATCTTCCGCTGCTTTCCCAGGACATTAGCAAGAGGCTGGATCGGAAGTGGAGCAGCCAGGACTCAAAGCACAGCCCGTATGGGATGCCGGTGCTGCAGAGAGAGACTTAACCTACTAAGCCACAGTGCTGACCCCGAGAGTTTTTTTTTTTTTTTTTTTTTTAAGGATTTACCTATTTATTTGAAAGGCAGAATTACAGAGAGAGGGAGAGAGAGAGAAAGGAAGAGAGAATCTTCATCTCTTGGTTCACTTCCCAAATGGCCACAACCATCAGGGCTGGGCCAGGCTGAAGCCGGGAGCCTGGAATGCCATCTGGGTCTCCCACGTGGGCGCAGTGGCCCAAGGACTTGGGCCGTCACCCCTTGCTTTCCCAGGTGCACTAGCAGGAGCAGCCAGGACTTGACCCAGTGCCCACATGGGATGCTGGCGCCGTACGCAGTGGCTCTACCTGCTGCGCCATGACACCAGCCCCGGGCTTTATTTTATATCTGGGGCCAGGCACCACTGCACGCTGTAAAACGCAGTAGTGTTTCAACGAGGCGGGTCTAGGAGGACACTGACGGACACAGGAGCCCAAGGGAGCAGACACAGAGGCAGAAGGCAGGGAGTCACCTCAAAGTCACTTTGTGACAGTGGGACAGGGCCACGCGGGATCTGGCGGGCGTCAGCCGACTCCAGGTTCCCATTTCTGGGTAAGGTGCAGGGAGCTTCGTTATCATGCCGGTTGGAACTGGTCTGCCTGGGACATTGCCTGTTATCTCCCGGATTTCTTGGAAGGTCAGATAACAGCTTGGTTTCAGTTTGGGGACGTGGGAATTTAACATAGGTGACTCCATGTGTATTTCGTTTTGTTTTTTAAACTGACTTATTTGAGAGACAGGGAGCTCAAGCTCTCGTTCACCCCACAAATGCTTACAGCGACTTGGGACCAAGCTGGGCTGAAGCCAGGAGCCAGCAACTCAATCCAGGTCTCCCCCATGGGTGGCAGGGACCCAGCTACTTGAGGGTCTTAATTAGCAAGAGCCTGGAATCAGCGTGGGGGCGAGGCCTCTAGCCCAGGTACTCTGATGTGGAACATAGGCATCCTAGCCAGTGTCTTAATTTTTAAAAAATTTTATTTATTTGAATAGCAGAGAGAGAGAGAAAGAGAGAGAACGGTTTTTCTTTTTCTCTGCTGGTTCACTCCCCAAATGCCTATAACAGCCAGGCTGGGCCAGAAGGTGAAGGTGAGAGCCTGGAGCCCACGTCGCCCACGTGGGTGGCGGGGGCCAAATTACCTGAGCCGTCACCTGCTGCTTTTCTCGCAGGAGCCAAGACTGAAACTCAGGCGCTCCAGTCTGGGATGTGGGTGTCCCTGGCAGCATCCTGGCCCCTGGGACAGATGCCTGCCTCCAGGCGCTGAGATTCGGCGGTTGAGTAATAGACACAGAACCTCTCTTGGGGCACGTATCACAGACTTGTCCTGCAGTCCATTGCTCATTCACTTACTCACCCACTGTCACTGAGCACCTCCCGGGCGCCAGGCACCGGGGGAGCACTGAACACACAAGGGGCCCAGGACACAACTCCCATGACTTGCGGAGGGGGCAACGGGCACACTCTCCGGCAGGCTCTGAGCTCCCCAAGGGGCACAGCTGCATCTGATTCTGCTTTGCCTTTGTCTCCAACATGGAAATGAAGGCTGTTTGTTGAGTGAATATAAACTTGGTGCCTGTCTCGGTCTCTAACCAAGACCTTGCTGGCCCTGTGCCACCGAGGCAGACCAGAACCCCTGGGCTTCGATGTCTCCCTCCAGACCTGCAGGTCTACCTGCCCTGCATCCCCAGCCAGGAGTCCCTGTCAGTTAACCAGGTGATATGAACAGTGGTCTTGCAGAGAGCCTGTCTCTGCAGATAAGCAGAGAGAGAAGGAACCAGACCAGGCGGTTCTACTGGCTCCCCACCTCCTTCATTCCCCAAGGATATGTTTCCAGCCAGGATCACAGGGTCCCCCAGGCTACCCCCACTAATCTGGTTAATCTGCCCTCCCCAGGAGCCTGTCTCCTTGGGTAACCCTGCCAGGCCCAGCAGGGACGCACTGGTCAGCACGGTTGAGCAGGCTCCACCCTCTGCAGTCACAGTTTCCCTGGGCACTGGGGCGCAGGATGACAACCCAGCTGAGTGCTTGCTTGGGTGCGTGACTCGGGTCTGTTTACAGAGTGCTGGCACCTAGCGAGGCAACCGAGCTGACGTTCTGTTCTTTTCGCTGGCCCTGGGCCCACGCAGCCACACCTGCCCATACACAGTGAGGCCAGCTCAGGTTACACCTGCACATCCATGGTTACAGAGCAGGCCTCCCATGGGGAGGGAGGATCTCACCCCACCCCCTGAGAAGCACAGCAAGGCCCTGCCTGAGGTCTCTGGGAGGTCATGGGGTGGGTGTGGGGGGTGACCTTGGTTGTCATAGATGCCGGCCTCTGGGGCAGCCCCGCTTCCCTTTTCCCAAGATTCTCTGTGCAGTGCCTCCTGCAGCCACACTGGGCTTGTCCACGCTTGCCCGGTGCACCAAGGTCCACGCTGGTGCCTGCCTTGGCCCTTCCCCATCCCCATCACGGGGCCTGGGGACAGGGTGTCAGCCCCTATGCCATCTGTGAGCTGTTTCCACCCCTGTGCCCACACTGCCACCCTCATCGCCCTGACACCGCAGGGCGGACTCAGCTTCTGGCATCTCACAGCGAATTCATCAGACATCCTTTCCAAACCTACACAACGCCCGGTGCTCTCCAGTGCCACCAGATGCGCCCTGCACCCTCGGCGCCTCCCTGCAGAACCCATTTTAAAATGTACAGTCTTCATTTATTTGACATTTGGAGAGACATCTTTGGTTCACTCTTTGAATGTCCCCAGAAGCTGGGCCTGGGCCAGGCCAAAGCCAACAGCCAGGAATTCAATCGAGGTCTCCCACATGGGAAGCAGGAACCCAACAACTTGAGCCCTCAGCCGCTGACTCTAGGGTGCACACGGCAGGAAGCTGGAATCAGAAGCGGAGCTGGGTCTCAAACCCAGGCACTCCTGTATTGAACGTGGGTGTCCCTAGCGGCATCTTAACGCCTGTGGCAAATGCCTGACCCTGCCTCCACTCTTGTACCCATCTGCACCTGGCCACAAAATAAGCTTTTAGAAATGTGCATCAGGTTGGAGGACCCCCTGATGTAAAGCTATGGATTCCTGAGACCCTTAGAACGACACCCAGCTCCTTGCTCTGACCGCAAGGCCCTGTGCCTTCGGGTTGTTCGGTGCCTACCTCCTGCGTCTCAGTTAGTGGCTTTAGCATCAAAACACCCAGTGTGCTCCTCTCTCATAACTCACCTGCCGCTTCCCCTTGCTGTAGCCCACTGCTTCTTATCAGTCAGCTACTGGCTCAAATCTTGCCTACTCCAGGGAGCTGCAAGGGTGAACATGTGTGTTCTCTGAAACAGCGCTCCACGACCAGCAGAGCGCAGCAGGTGCACTGCGTGCAAGTCCTGATGACCTGGGTCCCATCCGCCAGGAGCCCATCAGCAAAACCCTGACGTCTGGGGGCGGCGTTTGCTGCAGAGCTGAGATGCCTCTTACGACACCTGCACCCCACGTTCAGGACCTGAGTTTGAATCCCAGCTCCACTTCCAATCCAGCTGCCTGCTAATGAGCAGCCAGGGAGGCGGTAGAGGAGGGTTCAATATCTCAGTCCTGCCACCCACATGGGAGATGCAGATTGAGTTCCTGGCTCCTGGTTTTGGTCTAGCCCAGGCCAAACCATTCTGGACGTTTGGGGAGTGAATCAACAGATGGAGGATCTCTCTCTCTCTCTCTCTCTCTCTCTCTCTCTCTCTCTGCCTTTCAAATAACTAAAAATTAAATAATACAAAAACTTAAGTCCTGATGTTACCGGTGGTTCATCTGTCCCCAGCCTTTGGTCTCAGTCTGAGCCCCTGGGGTTACAGAGTAGGACTGGGGCTCAGGGCTGGGCTGGTAGCCTTGTCTCTCCTCCTCCATCTTTCCTGATGGCTGCTGAGTGAGGACCATATGGAGCAGGAGTCTCTTTAAGCAGTGTGATGTGGTCCCAGACCACTGCTTTGTGTGTTCAGAAACATAAAGAGGCAGGCAAGGGACCGGAGGGTCAAGCCATGGTTTATACCCTCTTCCCATGTAGGAGTGCTGGTTCAAGTCCTGGCTGTTCTACTTCCAGTCCAGCTTCCTGTTAACACATCCTGGGAAGCCCAAGTGCTTGGGCCCCTACCACCTACGGGAGAGACCTGGATGGAGTTCCAGGCTCCTGGCTTGGGCCTGGCCCAGTCCTGGCTGTTGCCAGTATTTGGGGAGTAAGCAGCAAATGGAAGGCCTCTCTTCCTCTCTCTCTGTCAGTCTACCTTTTAAATAAACAACTCAATAAATCTTGTTAAAAAGAAACTTTTATAACAAGTTGACCAAAAATTTTATATCGACTGAACCCAATAACAAACAATAATAACAGGCTTGTTCTTTTCAGTTTTGAATAATTCATCTTTTAAAATTTTTTTTTAATTTTTGACAGGCAGAGTGGACAGAGAGAGAGAGACAGAGAGAAAGGTCTTCCTTTTTGCCGTTGGTTCACCCTCCAATGGCCGCTGCGGCCTGCGCATTGTGCTGATCCGAAGCCAGGAGCCAGGCGCTTCTCCTGGTCTCCCATGCGGGTGCAGGGCCCAAGCACTTGGGCCATCCTCCACTGCACTCCCGGGCCACAGCAGAGAGCTGGCCTGGAAGAGGGGCAACCAGGACAGAATCCGGCGCCCCAACCAGGACTAGAACCCAGTGTGCTGGCGCCGCAAGGCAGAGGATTAGCCTGTTGAGCCACGGCGCCGGCCGATAATTCATCTTTATTATGTTTTCACAACAGTATGCGCAGACTTGTGCTGGGATGGTGGGGTGATGGTGTTCTTCAACAAGGAGACAAGTTTCAGTGAGCATTTCCATTTATTAACAAGCAAGCATAAGCTTTTAAAGGGCAGGCAGAGGGGGCGTGGCTAATTCAGGGCAGCACTGATTCTATAGGACAAAGCCAATATTGGCACCCTCTATGCTTCTCCAATCAGCTTGAAGGTCACATAATCTACGGTAGCCTTCCAGGTGGTCCTAATGGGCCTGGACCACACCCGGGAGCTGTTTACCTGATTGGCAATTACAAGGCTCTACAGCAGAAGGCAGGGGTGGGGTAAATGTGCCTGGGGCTCCTGCCGCCTGCCAGCAGTCAGGTTAACCTCTGTGTGGACCGGGCAGGCAGCCTCCCAGCCAGGCACAACCCACAAGTATGAGGTTGGAAATTATGCACAAAGCAGTACAGCTCCATTCACAACAGCTAAGATACGGAATCAACCCAGATGTCCGTCAACGGAAGACCGGATAAAGAAATTATGAGATATGTACACCATGGAGTACTACACAACAGTAAAAAAAATGAAATACTGTCATTTGCAACAAAATGGAAGCAACTGGAAAAAAGTTATACTTAATGAAATAAGCCAGTCCCAAAAGACAAATACCATATGTTCTCCCTGAACTGTGGTAACTAATAGAGATCCTGAAAGGTAATCTACAGAAGTGAAATTGACACTTTGAGGAGCGATGACTTTGAACAGCCCCTGTCTTGACTGCTGAGGAACAGTTTTTGTTTTTTTTTTTTTCATATGATTTGTTGAACTCTTAGTGTAGGGTTAATCTTTTGTGTATAAAGTCAATTGAAAATAGATCTTAGTAAAAAATAAGAATGGAACAGGAGAGGGAGGAGGAAGCAGGGTGGGAGTGCAGGTGGGAGGAATCACTATGCTCCCATGTATCTACGAAATGCATGAAGCTTTTTTTTTTTTTTTTTTGACAGGCAGAGTGGATAGTGAGAGAGAGAGACAGAGAGAAAGGTCTTCCTTTTTGCCGTTGGTTCACCCTCCAATGGCTGCTGCAGCCAGCGCATCTCGCTGATCCGAAGCCAGGAGCCAGGTGCTTCTCCTGGTCTCCCATGCGGGTGCAGGGCCCAAGGACTTGGGCCATCCTCCACTGCCTTCCTGGGCCATAGCAGAGAGCTGGCCTGGAAGAGGGGCAACCGGGATAGAATCCGGCGCCCTGACCGGGACTTGAACCCGGTGTACCGGCGCCGCAAGGCGGAGGATTAGCCTGTTAAGCCATGGTGCCAGCCTATGCATGAAGTTTGTATACCTTTAATAAAAGATTTCTAGATTTTAAAAAAACTAACCAAAAAAAAAAAAAAAAGGCAAAGCAAAACAAACTTAGTTATTTGTCACAGACAGTGAGGGAAGCTCCAAAAACCCGGCTGGAGTCCAGGCTGCACCTCCACACCACTTGGCCTGAGGTGCCTCACCTAAGCTGTGTGATTCTTCAGTTTCCTCCAGAGGCATTTGAATGGCAATGTTGAGCCTGCGTCACAGAGTGCTGCAAGAATTCGATGAGAGAGCGGATGTGAAACACTGTGACAGCCGGCAGCTCCCCCCCTTCCTCACCCCTCCCCCTCCCTCTGCTGACTCCAGGATGACATACCCCAGCCAGAGACTGAAAACTGACTACAACGGCTAGAGACAGGCAGTCACGGCTTTAAGCAGGGGTGGGGAATCCTTTTACTGCTAAGAGCCATGTGGATACTTGTAACATCATTGGCAGGCCATACAAAATCATCAACTTAAAAATTAGACTGTAGTTGCCTTGGCAAGATCGGGCCAAAAGGTTTTGCAGGCCTTATACAGCCTGCGGACCAGATGTTCTCCACCCCTTCAAGGGTCAAGAGGACGCAAGCAGAGCTGCTACCCCATATAGGAGTGCTGGTTTGAGTCCTGGGCTGCTCCACTTCCCTTCCTGCTGATACACCCAGGAGGTACAGAGGTTGGGCCAAGTTCTTGAGCCTCTGCCACCCACCCACGAGGAAGGCCTGGATGGAGCTCCTGGCTCCTGGCTTTGGCCTGGCCCAGCCCCAATTGTTGCAGCCATTTAGGGAGTGAACAAGCAGTGAAAAATCTCTCGCAAATAAATATCATTTTAAAAAAAAGAAAAGAAATCTGTCTTGGAGCAGTTAAATTCCCAGTCCTCAGTGACAGAATGTAAGATGGCAGGGGAGAAGTCGGTCACCCCTACACCCATCTTAATTATACCTGAGCTCCTTCTTCATTTTTTTTTTTTTTTTTTTTTTTTTTTGACAGGCAGAGTGGACAGTGAGAGAGAGAGACAGAAAGGTCTTCTTTTTTCCATTGGTTCACCCCCTAATGGCCGCCGCGGCCGGTGCACCACACTGATCCGAAGCCAGGAGCCAGGTGCTTCTCCTGGTCTCCCATGCGGGTGCAGGACCCAAGCACTTGGGCCATCCTCCACTGCCTTCCCGAGAGAGCTGGACTGGAAGAGGAGCAACCAGGACAGAATCCGGTGCCCTGACCGGGACTAGAACCCGGGGTGTGGTGCCGCAGGTGGAGGATTAGCCTATTGAGCTGTGGCACCGGCCTCTTCTTTTTTTAAGATTTCTTTTTTTCTTTCATTTACTTGAAAGGCAGAGTGACAGAAAGAGAGAGATAGGTCTTCCATCTGCTGGTTCATTCCCCAGATGGCCACAATGGCCAGAGAAGCAGCCAGGAGAGAGGAGCTTCTTTCAGGTCTCCCATGTGGCTGCAGAGGCCCAAGCACTTGGGCCATCCTCCACGGCTTTCCCAGACCATAACAATAAACTGGCTGGGAAGTGGAGCAAACTGGTTCCCATCTGGGATATTGGCGTTGCATGTGGTAGCTTAACCCAGTGGGCCGCACGCCAGTCCCACCCTGAGCTCCTTAAGAGCCAATATCTCATCCCACCTGCACTCAGCTCCCGGTCTAGTCCTTGGCCTGTCATTTACCATCCTGGAGTCCCCTGTAGGAAGCCAGCAGCTCACTCAGTTACTGCAGGCCACTGGGGTACCCGAGGAGCTAGGGGTGAGTTAAGGCAGGGGCGAGGGAGCCAGGGTATTGAGGGGTGGTCGCCGTGGGCTATGAATACAGCAGAGGGGAGGCAAGAGGCCTGGAATCGGAGGGGGGAGGGCGCTGGAGAGGCACAGCAGGCAGCTTTTCCAGCTATGGTGTGTGCACCACTGGGCTAAGACGCCATGTGCTTGTGGGCCTTGGACTTGGAAGACCTGAACAACGCCTTCTAGAGCTGAGGAGTAGGGGCGACAGCAAAACGTGTGCTAGGCGCCTAGGTGGACAACAGATGGTGTGATCTGGGCTGCAGCCCGTGGGCAGCCCATGGACAGCTCTCCATTTGGATGTTGTAAGCCTGGCCCTCGCCTGGTCTGTGGCCGTTGTAGAGATGAGAGAAGCTTGTGCTGAAGTCCCACCGTCCCCAGGATACGGGTCTTTGACAAAGGGCCAGAAAAGATGGAATTTGTGACCTGGGTCAGGTGCTGGGACTGCAGGGCCTCGGTACTCATCCCAGGCTCAGCACACTGGGCCTCGCACTGGCTCAGTGGGATCCCCTAGAGCAGGCCCCCAGGGGGCTCCGGGCTGACCTGTCTTCCAGAGAGGCTGTGGGGTGGGACCCCAGCCTGGGGGCGGGGCTGGCACCCAGCTCACCCTGGGGGCCTGGAGGGTGGTCCGTGCAGGCTCAACTGGACAGGAGGCCGAGACGTCCTGCGGGAGACCCTTCCATCCCAGAGAGAGTTACAGTATCGGTGAGGAGGTCGGGAAGCAGGTGCAGGAGGAGATCATGCAAGAGTGACGGGGAGAGGAGGGAGGGGCTGGGTGCATGCCACGCAGGGGCAGAGTCCCCCGAGGACACAGCCGTGCCCTGGGCTCCCAGCGAGGGGCTGGGCCTGGAGCAGGCAGGCAGCACCTATGTGGTGACTGAGCGCCCCGTCACTGCGGCTGGGAGAGACGGAGCCAAGAGCAGGTGGAACGCATCTTACGTGAATCCCCTGGTGGAGGAGACTTCTGCTCCCAGCAGTCACACCTGACCGAGGCCTCCTGGCCCTGACCTGCCTGGAGAAACCTGGGGGCTGCACGTGCCCTGGGGCTGGACAGCAGCGCGGGGCAGAGGCTGTGCCTCTTGACGCGGGCTGGCCTCGCCCGGCACCCTGGGTGCTCCCCTCCAGCCCTGCCCAAGCCTGCCTTCTCCCCTAGCTTTCTCCATTGACCCATCTGGGGAGTGAAGCCCAGGGCCCCCAAGGTGCCCAGCGCGGCCCCCAAGGTGCCCAGCGCAGCTCTCTGAACCCAGGCACCGCACCACGGTCAGGTGTCTTCACAGGACTGGAGCTCCAGTGTGGACCCTATTGCCAGCTCCAAGCCGTCTCTCTCTAGGTCTCAGTTCCCCACTAAGAAACGCCCACGTAGGACACAATCTTGCTCCTTCTGCCTCTGCGGAATAGGGTCATAACTTCTTGTCCCTCCCCAGACAAGAAAGCCCCCCCTCCAGGCTTCCCATTGGCCAAGAATCCCTGGCCCAAGGCACCAGCGCTGCCAGGGGCTGAGCTTGCTCCCCGGGGGCCTGCATCTGCAGCACTGCCACCCGCTCCCCGCCCCCAGGAGCTCACTCCGACCCGTCCAGCAGGTGTGTCTGGCTGGGGGCCAGCAGGGCCTGGCGCCGGCTCATTTACGGGAAGAGAGGATGTAAACAGAGGAAAGGGGTGGGTGGAGGACAGAGGCGACCTGGCTCTCGTTCGCTCCACCCTCAGCTCAGAGGCTGCTCGCGTCACACCTCTGGGGGGCTGGCACCCCAGGGCCTGGGACTCGCCCTTCAAGTGGCCACATGCTGTCTCCGGGTTTCTCCAAGACTCCACAGACCCCCGGTGCCTGTCGGCTGGGGCAGCATTTGGCCACCTGTCCTCCCTCACAGCCACAGTCTCGGCCTCACGCAAGGAGCTACCTGCCCAGCCTATGGCAAGCCAGGAGTGCCAGCTGCTAAGCCGTTGGCCGGAGCTTGCCACGTGGCTGCTCCGAGGGGTGGGGACACGTTAAGTTTCATTTTCCCACTTCGGGAGTGGGGAGGAAATAGAGGCCAGTAGGCCAGGAACCCAGGCGAGCGAGGCTGCCACTACCAGCCTCACGGCTTAACCCACACAGATGCGGACGGGCACTCAGAGCACTGGGTTCAAGGTCGTCCATGCTTTCAAGAAACGTTTGTCGGCCATCACCGGTGGAGGTCCCAGGCACACTTCTAGGGCAGGGATGCCTCAGTGAGCTGCCCACTCGCACCAGCTTCAGTCCAGGGGGAGGCAGGCGTTGCAGGGGATGAACACCCAGCTCCAGGGCCTGCCACGGACCGCGTCACCGCAGGGCTGGGCAGGGGCTGCACGGGCACCCCAAGAAGAGACTGAGGAAGCCCCTGAGGCACCAGGGGAGACAGTCAGGTGTGTCTCCAGGGAGGGGCGTTCTGGCAGGCAAAGAGGCCCCATGAGGGCCTTGAGGAGGGAGCCCGAGGCCAGCCCCGGGGGACAGTGAAGAGGCCACAGCTCTGAGTGTGCTGGGACAGCCAGGCCAGGTCTCCCAGGGCTGCAGGCTCTGTGTGGGTGCCCCAGAGGGCTGGGAGCCAAGCTGATCCCGAGCTGAGGATGTTCATGAGTCTGTTTGCAATTTAACTGCACCCCTCTGGTTGCGGGGCTAGAGAATGCATTTATTATTCAATATTATTATCCATTTTTTAAATTTTAAAAATTTGTGATGGAACAGATGTAGTGCCAGCATCCCACACAGGCACCAGTTCAAGTGCCAGCTGCTCCACTTCTGATCCAGCTCCCTGCTAATGCGCCCAGGAAAGCAGCAGAAGATGGCCCAAGTGCTTGGGCCCCTGAACCCATGTGGGAGACCCAGAGGAAGCTCCTGGCTCCTGGCTTCTGCCTGGTCCAGCCCTGGCTGTTGTAGCCATTTGGGGAGTGAACCAGCAGATGGAAGATCTTTCTCTCTCTCTCTCTCCCTCTCTCTCTTTGTAACTCTGCCTTTCAAATAAATACATATTTTAAAAATAATAATAAAATCAAATAATTGTGATGAAACGTATACAACACAAATCCGTCAGTGTCACCATTTTTAACTGTACAGTTTGCTGGTATTAAGTATGGTCCCATGACTGTGCTGCCACCAGCATCCATCCGCAAAACGATCCATCGTCCCCCACTGAAACCGTTTACCTGAACTGTTTGCCAGATTCATTCATTTCCATTTGAGACAGAGAGAGCTCCCAGGTGCTCATTCACTCTCCAGATGCAAAGCTGGGAGTCAGGGGGCGCCCCAGGTCCCCGTGTGGAGGCAAGAACCCAATCGCTTGAGCCCTCCCGCTGCCTCCCAGAGTCTGCATTAGCAGGAAGTGGAAGTCGGAGCTGGAGCAGGGATTCGAGCACGGGGACTCCTATATGGGAGGTGGGCGCCTTCACGGCTCGCTCTCCCCTACCCCGGCCCGGAACAGCCACTTGCTGCTTCCTGCTTTTATGAATTTGACCTTGAGTTAGTGCGATCACAGGATTGTCTTTGCACATCCAACTCTTTTCCCGTAGCTCTTAGGTTTGCTTTGCTTTGTTTTGTTTTCTTCCTGGCTTTGACTACCTCACAACTGGTGTGAAGACACAAGGGCACAGTGTGTGTGACCAGGTCTCACAAATGGTAAGAGCCAATTCCAGGGTTAGGAGTTTCCTGGTTATTCGTCCCCCGGCGTCTGCCCAGCTGGAGGTGGATGGCACCAGGGGGGACTCTGGGGCTTCCTCTTGGACATAAAGGGACAGGTCAGGGTCCTCAGGTCCTGCTCTTCCTGGACCTGCAGTTTGGAAACTTCTGCAGAGCCTCTCTCTGCTGCGCTCAGCAGGGGGGAGGCGGCCTGGGGTGCTGACTCTAATGAGGGTTGGGGAAGGCTGCTTCCCCCAAACACACACCTGGCATCAACGGCCCCCACCTGTCTAATCCCCGTTACTCACGTGCACCCCTGCCGCCCTGTAGAAGACAGGGTGCTGCCCGCTGCTCGGGTCCCTACAGCTACTGGCCACCCTCGTGCGAACCCAGGACATCCCCCAAGCACCTCTCCCTGCCCCTTGCTCCTAGCTGCTCTTGGACGTGAATGCTGTGTCAGGACATTCCCTGGGGTTCTGGGGAAATCGGTGGGGACCGGGGTAGGGGGCGCACCGGCAACATTTCCTGGAGGTGACCCAGTCTTGCTCCACGCCCTGCTCAGTAATAGCGACAGCAGAAAAGGCAGGTGCCATCTTTACAGCTAAGGAAACCGAAACCCAGGAGGGTTCAGCCACCTGCTCAAGGTTACAGAGATAGCTCATGGCAACCCCAACGCGGGCTCTGAGATCTGCTGCTCTCATGGCCACGTCCAGTACAATGCAAGGTGTCTTCCGACGGGCAGGGTTGTCCAAGGCATGGTTCAAGGTCATTTCAAGGGGAGCTCAGCTGGTACATGGACAGACACTTCTGAAAATATAATAGCGGGGCCAGCCCTGTGGTGCAGCAGGTTCCTGGCATCCCATATCAGAGCGTCAGTTCAAGTTCCAACTTCTCTGTTTCCAGACCAGCTCTCTGATAATGTGCCTGGGAAAGAGGCAGAAGATGGCCCAGGGCCCCTGCCATCTTCGTGAAAGACTGGATAGAGTTCCAGGATGCTAGTATCAACCTGGACCTGCCCAGGCAGTTGCAGCCTTTTGAGGTGTGAACCATTGGATGGAAGATTCTCTCTCTCTCTCTATCACTCTGTCTCTCTCTCTTTCCATGTCTCCATCACTCTGCCTTTCAAATCAATAAGTATTTTAAAATACATATAATAGATTTGAACTTAAAGAGATTTATTTATATATTTATTTGAAAGACAGAGTGGCACAAAGAGAGACAAAGAGGTCAATTTTCTACACACTGGTTTACTTCCCAAAAGCCTGTGACAGCCAGGGCTGGGCCAGGTGGAGGTCCTGAACCTGGAACTCCATCCAGGTCTCCTGTGTGTGTTGTAGGGACCCAAATACTTAGACCACCATCTGCTGCCTCCAGGGTGCGCATTAGCAGGAAGCCAAAGCAGAAGAAGCACAGCTGGGATTCGAACCAGGAGCTCTGTTATAGGCTGTGGCTCCCAAGTGGCGGCTTGATTTGTGCCACCATAGCCACCCCTGGATTTGCTTTAATGTATGTAAGGAAAATAACAACCAGCACCTCAAATCCTTGATGAGACAGAGATTTTTTGAACTAATTAATTACTTTTGAATGAAATGCATTACAGTAAAAAGGAAAGCCCCCTCAATTTGCTTTTTTAAATATTTATTTATTTATTTACTTGAAAGGTAGATGGGGCAGGCACTGTGGTGTAGTGGGTAAAGCTGCCTCCTGCAGTGCCAGCATCCTATATGGGTGCCAATTCGTGTCCCAGCTGCTCCACTTCCAATCCAGCTCCCTGCTATGGCCTGGGAAAGCAGTAGAAGATGGCCCAAGTGCTTGGGCCCCTGTACCCACGTGGGAGACCCGGAAGCTCCTGGCTCCTGATGGGTGCAGCTCCAGCATTGCAGGCATCTGGAGAGTGAACCAGTGGATGGAGGACCTCTCTCTCTCTCTCTCTCTCTCTCTCTCTCTCTCTGTGTGTGTGTGTGTGTGTGTGTGTAACTTTGACTTTCAAATAAATAAATATTTTTAAAAAAAGAAAGTGACACAGAGAGGGAGGCAAACACACACACACAGGGAAAGAAAGAGAGAGAGAGTTCATCTGCTGGTTCACTCCCCAAATGGCTATATCAGCTGGGGCTAGGCAAGGCATAAGCAAGAAACCATAAAATCCATCTGGGTCTCCCATGCAGGTGCAGGGGCCCAAGAACTTGAGCCACCGTCTGCTGCTTTCCCAGGCGCATTAGCAGGGAGCTGGATCAGAAGTGGAGCAGCCGGGACTCTGATACAGGATGCCATGTTGAAAGCTGCGACTTTATCTAATGCACCACATGTTATGCCCTCAATTCACTCATTAAACTTCTCCAGGTGTCACACCAAATAGTTGTGTATATCTTTTTTTTTTCAATTCTGGGAAACACATGTAACATTACCACTTTAAATCACATTTTCTTTTTGTGAGAAGCAGAGATAGAGGGCTTCCACAAGGAAAATATAAAGTTAGTTTAGTGAAAATTTTAGTATAACTTTTGCCATCTATGTAAAATGAATTCTGTAAGTAATGCTATTGATCTGTTTAAGAGAAATAAGGGTGTAATTTTCCAGTTCAATTGATCTTCAAAAGATCATGAAGGGGATGGCTGGGTCTCCTAGAGTGATAAATATTTAAGAAGTGCAGGGTGGGAAGTGGGGTTGGGGCCACGGTGTGGCCTCTACATTATAAAATAAAGTCCTGGGTATCCTCATTTCCTACTGTGAAAAAAAGAAAAAAAAGAAAAAAAGAGAGAGAGAGAGAGAGAGAGAGGGCTTCCAGCCATTGGTTCACAACCCATGAGGGCTGAAGCTGGACCACGGCCAAGGTCAAAGTCAGGAGACAGGAATCCAATCACTTGAACTATCACTGTTGCCTCCCAGAGTCTGCAATAGCAGGAAGCTGGCGTCAGGAGCCGGGGCTGGGACTTGAACACAGGCATTCAGACATGGGACTCTCTCTCTCTTTCTTTGCAGATCATGCAGCCAGGGGACATGCAGCCGGGGGACACTCCTCGGGCTGGGCGAGCGCGGGGCTTCTCCCTCTTCCCTGTGTCACGGACCAGCCTGTGCTGGGCAGTAGAGGGAGCATGTCGGGAACAAAAGAAGAGGAGGCGGTGATGGAGTTGGGCAAGGGGTCAGGTGCAAACTCCTTCAGCAAAGAAGCCACCAGCAGTTCCCCAGCCACTCTGGGACCCTCTGCGCTCCCAGAGCCCTAGGCCAGCCGGCCCGCCCTCTCTGTAAATGCCTGGTGGGCAGGGATCTGTGGCTCCGTCTCTGGGCTTCTCCTCCAGAAAGGGCGCCGGCTGCCCACCACGCCTCCTGGGGCCGTTTTCTCGCACCTGTTTGCCTGGGCAGGGCCCAAGCAAAGGCATCCGAAGGACTTTGTACTGCTGCTCGACCAGGTAGCGGCAGCCCGTGACTGGATGTCTTGTGTCTCAGGGTCTGAGTCAACAGGGAGATAACAGCCGGGACAGGACCCAGCACGGAGAGAAGGCTGAGGTTGGGAAATCCCCGGGACTCTGGCGCCCCTGCGACTTATTTATTTATTTATTAAAGATTTTATTTATTTTATTTGAGAGGTAGAGTTACAGACCGTGAAAGGGAGAGACAGAGAGAAAGGGTCTCCCTTCCATTGGTGCACTCCCCAGATGGCTGCGACAGCTGGAGCTGTGCCAATCCAAAGCCAGGAGCCAGGCACTTCTCGGTCCCCTACGTGGGTGCAGGGGCCCAAGCATTTGGGCCATCCTCCACTGCTTCCCCAGGCCATAGAGGAGCGCTGATCGGAAGTGGAGCAGCCGGGACTAGAACTGGCGCCCATATGGGGTGCCGGTGCCGCAGGCAGAGGATTAACCTGTGCTACTGCGCCACTGTGCTGACCCACCCCTGAGATTTAAAGAAAGGAGTTTTTAGAAGAGAGGGGGCTGGTTCGCCCCTGAGAGTGGAGACTCGCGGTCACTGTGGCAGCCTCCTGGCTTCACGGTCTCCAGGCTCAAGGAAGCCGAAGAGTCAGGAGGTGAGGTTTCCCTCCAGGAGCCTTTGCATCAGCATGAGGCCTGAGCCACGGGGCGCTTGCTGCTGGGTGGCCGTGTGCACCCCAGGCCTCCTTGGGTGCTGCGGCTCCATCTATGCTCTGGGTGCTTCTGTGCAGCCCACCAGCTGCAGCTCCTGGCTCAGGTGAGCTCTAGCCAGCAGCTGCGCCCCACTCGCACATAGTCTCCCTGATAATCTCAAGACTAGAAACCCATTGCTGCCAGAGCCACGACTCACTAGGCTAATCCTCTGCCTTGCGGCGCCGGCACACCGGGTTCTAGTCCCGGTCGGGGCGCCGGATCCTGTCCCGGTTGCCCCTCTTCCAGGCCAGCTCTCTGCTGTGGCCCGGGAGTGCAGTAGAGGATGGCCCAAGTGCTTGGGCCCTGCACCCTCATGGGAGACCAGGAGAAGCACCTGGCTCCTGGCTTCGGATCAGCGCGGTGCGCCGGCCGCAGCCGCCATTGGAGGGTGAACCAACAGCAAAGGAAGACCTTTCTCTCTGTCTCTCTCTCACTGTCCACTTTGCCTGTCAATAAATAAATAAATAAATAAAACTTGTTTTTATCTACAGCCATGTGTGACATATGTATATAATTTGTTAGCTTTATATATTCAATTTTAAAGTGCAGAATTTTGTGGTTTCTTCTGAGAAAAGATCCAGTTTTCTGAGACATAATTTGCTCCATGTGGCTGCCCATTTCTAAGTCAGTGCAACTACTTCCAAAAACAGAGCAGCTACATAGAACTGTGCCTTAGAAATAGTCTCCTTGGGGCTGCCACCTGCAGTGCCGGCATCCCATATGGGCACTGGTCGAGTCCCGGCTGCTCCACTTCTGATCCAGCCCCCTACTGATGGTCTGGGAAAGCAGTGGAAGATGACCCAAGTCCTTGGACCCCTGCACCCGTGTGGGAGACCTGGAAGAAGCTCCTGGCTCCTAGTTTAGGATCAGTATGCAGCTCTGGCCTTTGCGGCATCTGCGGAGTGAATCAGCAGGTGGAAGACCTCTCTGTCTCTCTCTCTCTGCCTCTGCCTCTCTGTAGGTTTCTGCCTTTCCAATAAAATAAATTAAAAAATCTTTTTTTTTTTAAGAAAGAAAATAGTCTCCTTTTAAAATTCACAATAATCATGAGAAATCTTTCTAAAATTTTTTATAAACTTATTCATTTAAGAGACAGAGACACAGAAAGAAAGAGAGCACTCCTATTGCTTGGCTCACTCCCCAAATGCCTGCAATGGTTTGGGGCTGGACCAAGTAGAAGCCAGAGCCGGGAACTCCACCCAGGTCTCCCAATTGGGCGGCTGGGACCCAGCTGCTTGAACCAACATCTGCTGCCTCCCAGGGTGTGCGTTCGCAAGGAACTGGAACAGGAGTGGAGCCAGGGCTGCAGCCCAGCACCCTGATACGGGACGCAGGCGTCCTATGTGGTGTCTTCCCAGTAAGCCTAAGTGCCTGCCCTGAGTGAGCGCAGAATTTAACTCAGGTGTCGAGACTACCCTCGGCCAGAACCCAGTTACTCACACCATCACCATCACCGCTGCCTCTCAAATAAAAAAGTAAAAAATGTTTGAAAGATTTCTGAGTGTTGTGAATTTAGAAAAACAACTATTTTCCAAGGCAGAATTCTGTGTGACCATTCTGTTTTCGGAAGCAGGTGTGCTGTCCCAGGGGTCAGTCTCCCAGCTTGGTTTAGAGCAAACACTGGGAGGATCCTAGAGGAAGAAGCAGAAAGCTGAAGTCGTCAGGCGCTCTTCTGTGGGATGTGGGTGTCCCATCCGAGTTCAATGTTTGATAGCAGTTCTCGGGTCCACTTCTGGGGTGGGAAGTTCCACTGGTGGTATCGATAACGTACAGACTGGTGAACAGGTCAGACAGATCTTATGTGGTAAGAAGTTTCAAAACATACATCTTTTTTTTTTTTTTTTTTTTTTGACAGGCAGGGTTAGACAGTGAGAGAGAGAGAGAGAGACAGAGAGAAAGGTCTTCTTTCCGTTGGTTCACTCCCCAAATGGCTGCTACGGCCAGCGTGCTGCGCCGATCCGAAGCCAGAAGCCAGGTGCTTCCTCCTGGTCTCCCATGCGGGTGCAGGGCCCAAGCACTTGGGCCAGCCTCCACTGCACTCCCGGGCCACAGCAGAGAGCTGGCCTGGAAGAGGAGCAACCGGGACAGAGTCCAGCGCCCCGACCGGGACTAGAACCCCGGGGTGCCAGCACCACAGGCGGAGGATTAGCCTAGTGAGCCGCGGCGCCGGCCAAAACAGACATCTTAATGCAGGCACATAGCACAGTGGTCAAGACACGGCTTGAGACAACCCCATCCCATATCGGGGTGCCTGGGGTCACATGCGGCCTCTGCACCGATTCCAGCTTCCTGCTCTTGCAGACCCCGGGGGGCAGCAGGTGATGGCTGCTCCCCAGGTGGGAGACCCAAATTGAGTTCCCAGCTGTTTCAGGCATTTGGGGAATGTGCCAGCAGATGGGAGAGCCTTGTCTGCTTGTTTCTGTCTTTCAAGTAAATACAACAAAAATAAGTAGACGCTCATCCTCATGGAGGTCAGGTGTGTACTCTGGAACCATCCTGGATGAAGAGGCCACCCAAGTTTATGGAAAGTATCAAGTGCCATTGGCTCGGGCAATCCTTCGTGCCGTGTGTCCATCCATGGCTGCTATGTCTTTACCACCCTCATGAGCTGTCAGGAAGATGATAAGGCAGTGACCAAGGACAGAGCCACCACATATACTACAGCCCTGGCCAAGTCCACTCTACCTCCTGCCCTGTGGGTGTGTGCCCCGGGCCGGGCCTCTGAGGCCCTGTGGGACGAGCTGGTTAACCATTCTCTCTGCTCCTAGGATGAGGTCATCCGATCTCCCTGGGGAGAGGTGAGGCCTTGTGGGAAACCAGCCTGGCCTGCACTGTAGGGTGACGTCACCCTGCCCCCTCCCCCCACCCCCCACTCCCGGCCCAGGGGCCAGGTCACGAGGGCCTGGAGAGCTGGAGCTCAGGTCAGAGGCCTCTCCTGAGCTCTTGTCCAAGTAAACTCACCCCCAGGCCATCCTGGTGGAAGCCATCGGCCGGTGCCAGGAGGCAGCACAGGCCGGAGGAGAGACTGCAGGAGCCAGCCGTGAGGCTGGGCTGAGGATGCACGGCGGTGGGACAGCTGGGTGGCAGGACAGTGATGCCACGGAAGGGGGGAGCACGGTGGCTGTGCAGAATGCCCTGCGCGAGGAGCACCCACACCCCAGATGGCCACCCATGGGCTCCTGGCCTCGCCCTGCTTGGCAGTGTCCTCCACACGTGGGGGGCTAGATGCTGTTGATGTCCTTTCGTCCACATAGCAGTCCCGGGAGAGGGGCGTAAGCACTGGCCGCGTTTCAGAGATGGGCAAGTTGGGACAGGGACGGGTAAGTACAGCCCCAGAGTACCCAGCAGCCAAGGCTGGAGGGGGCTTGGAACCAGAAGCCGCCTCCTGGGGCCCCCAGCTGTCCTCCCCTCCACCTGTCCCCCTGTCCCGGCATCCCACCCCACCCCATCTCCGTCTCCCTCGGCCTTTAGGGAACCGATTCTTTGCAAACTCCAGAACCCTCTGGGTCCTCAGAGGGAAGGCTTGTGAGTGCTGATTCTTCTCTCGGAGAAGTGAATCAGTAGCAGAGGTCAACCTTTCACCTTTGAATACAGCTAAAGGTCTTCAGCCTCACCAGAGGTCACCAATTAAGGGCTCAAAGGTGGTGACTAATGGCCGTCACCTTCTTTATGAACCACCAGGCGGGCAATCATTTGTTCCATGGATTATTTCTGCAACGTCTCCTATGGCACAGGCCCCGTGAACAAAATGAGCAAAGAGCCATGCCCTCCGCCGCTCATACTGGGGAAGGGGTGGAGATCATTAACCAAAAAAATAGATAAACATGTGACATTTCTGATCATGGTTAATACCGCACAGAAAAGCAAAACAGAGAGAGCACAGGGTGTGCTGGCAGGCCTGGGGCGGAGGGTGGGTTGCAGCTCTGGCTGGGCTGCTCAGGGACTTCACAGAGGTCACGACCCCATGACCTCCACACCTCTAAGCCTCATTTTGGCCCTGCCTGCCTTGCTGTGCTCCCCTCCCACCCACTTCCTTCCCATTCTCAGCTGCATGGTCCTATTTCATGCACTGTGACCTTTGCCCTTTGCCCTGGATGCTCTTTCTGACTGGATGACCCCATCTCTGCACCTTGGTGAGCTCCTACTCACCTTCCCAGAACCCACCCACACTGGCTTCTGAAATCAGGTTCTGCCTGGTGGTTTCACGATCACACTTCCTGTGCTTGCATCGCACTGTGAATCCCACGTGCAGGAAGCGTCGGCTCCCGCATCTGGCTTCAGCGGGGAGAGTCCTCTCTCAGCCTCCTCTGCACCTCCAGTGCCCCGCTCCTCGGTGGTTCATCCTTGTCAGCAGGTGCATAATATCCCACACTAGAAAGAGCTGAGTCCGGGGCTGACACTGTGGTGCAGCGGGCTAAAGCCCCAGCCTGCAGCGCCAGCATCCCCTATGGACACTGGTTCGAGTCCCAGCTGCTCCACTTCCTATTCAGCTCCCTGCTATGGCCTGGGAAAGCAGTAGAAAATGGACCAGATGCTGGGGCCCCTGTACCCACGTGGAAGACCCGGAAGAAGCTCCTGGCTCCTGGCTTCAGATCAGCTCAGCTCTGACTGTTGCGTCCATTTGGAGAGTGAACCATCGGATGGAAGAACTCTCTCTCTCTCTCTCTCTCTCTCTCTCTCTCTCTCTCTCTCTGCCTCTGCCTTTCAAATAAATAAATAAATCTTAAAAACAAAAATTCCTGGTGAGAAGCTTCAGCGCCTTTAAGGCCAGCATCCCCACGGAGAATCACGGGTGGTACTTCATGGATCTTTCATGAATGAAGGAACAGTGGGGTGACTACAGAAGTGTAGCGATAAAGCAGCAGAGGGGATAAGCTCTGGAATTCACTGGATTCAAACCCTGCCTCCATCACCTGACAGCTGTACAATGGTAGACAAGTCACTTCACTTTGTGAAGTCTCAGTTCACCCAGCTGTGAGTTGGAGACTGTAATCCCTACCTCAGATTGTTATTCTGAGGCTAAGGGAATACTGCATTTCGTATTGTCAGAGGTTTACTTATTTACTTGCAAGGCAGAGTTAAAGAGAGACTTCCCACCCACTGGTCCACTCCCCCACATGGCCACAACAGCTGGGACTGAGCCAGGCTGAAGCCAGGAGCTTCTTCCAGGTCTCCCACATGGGTGGCAGGGATCCAAACACATTGCTTTTCTCCATTGCTTTTCCCAGGCCATTAGCAGGGAGCTGGATCAGAAGCAGAGCAGCCAGGATATGAACCAGCACTCACATGGGATTCCGGTGTCACAGGAGGCGTCTTCACTCGCTATGCCACAATGCCAGCCCCCAAATACTGTGTTTTTCAAAGTGCTACATGGGCTTGCCTTCGGCACAGCAGTTAAGATGCCTGCGTCCCTTATTGGGATTTGAGTCCCAACCCAGCTCCTGACTCTAGCTTCCTGCATAATGATGTGCACCCTAGGGACACAGTACGTGATGGTTCAAGGAGTTGGGGCGCTGCTGCCTACCCATGTGGGAGACCTAGTTTAGCTCAGTTTAGACTCCAAAGCACTGCAGGCATTTGGGGAGTGAACAAGCAAATGGAAGCGCTTGCTAGCTTGCTCTCTTTCTCCCCTTCGCAAATAAATACATATTTTTTAATGCTAAAAGTATTTTAAAAGACTTAGATATGCTAACAAAAATAACAAGTAGCACTATACATTATATTATAAAAAGTCTCCAGGTGATGTGGCACAGCAGGTTAGACTGCTAGTTAAGACACCACATCCTGCAAGGGATGCCTGGTTCAAGTCCCAGCTGCTCCACTTCTGATCCAGCTCCCTCCTAATGCACCTGGGAGTCTGCAGATGAGGGCCCAAGTGCTGGGGGCCCTGCCACACATGTGGGAAACCCAGATGGAGTTCCTGGCTCCTGGCTTCTTCCTGGGCCAGCCTTAGCTGCTGTGGGCATTTGTAGAGTGGACCAGCAGATGTAAGATTCTCTCTCAGGCCGGCGCCGTGGCTCAACAGGCTAATCCTCCGCCTTGCGGCGCCGGCACACCGGGTTCTAGTCCCGGTCGGGGCACCGATCCTGTCCCGGTTGCCCCTCTTCCAGGCCAGCTCTCTGCTGTGGCCAGGGAGTGCAGTGGAGGATAGCCCAAGTGTTTGGGCTCTGCACCCCATGGGAGACCAGGATAAGCACCTGGCTCCTGCCATCGGAACAGCGCGGTGCGCCGGCCGCAGCGCGCTACCGCGGCGGCCATTGGAGGGTGAACCAACGGCAAAAAGGAAGACCTTTCTCTCTGTCTCTCTCTCACTGTCCACTCTGCCTGTCAAAAATAACAAAAAAAAAAAAAAAAAAAAAAAAAAATTCTCTCTCTCTCTCTCTTTCTCCTCTTCTTTCTCCACATAACCTGCTTTGGAGATTGGTCCACGTAAATGCATGCAGAACTGCCTCCTCTCTAAGACACCGTAATTTATTTAACTACTTCTAGACTGGCAGATACTTCGACGCGAGTCTTGGGAAGAGAAGCTCAGGAGTCCAACTGCCTGAGCTTGAGTCCTGGCTCCACAACTCCACCTGTGACACCGTGAGCGGCTGACCTAAGTCCTTGGTGCCTTGGCCTACTTAGACCTACGGCAAGAGGGGTGGAGAAGAAGCAGAGTTTGCGTATGTAAAATACTAGCAACAACTGGCACATAGTAACCACTCAATAAAGTAAATTTTTTTTTTGTTTCCAGTATTTTATTATTTTCTCCGAAATGCTATCTTGATTATCCTTGCACCAATATGAAGGTCTATCTGGAGGCCGAATCATGAAAAAGTACACACTTGTGTCCAAGTTACCTGAACGTTAAGTCGGGAACCTCCCCCCAGAGCCTGTTCCAGTTTATTCACCTGCAGAAAACACGGGAGAATGACTTTTACCTGCATTCCTAAGACAGCCCAACATGCTATCCATCATTTTTTATTTTATCAGTACACTAAGAGAAAAATAGCATCTCAGTGTTGTGTCAATGTGCATTTCTTTAACTTTTAGTAAATTAGGAGTTAATTTATTGTAAGCAAGGAAAACAGGTGTTTTTGGCACCTGGAGAGGAGCCACTGTGCACATCGATGCTTTGCTGCAGGTGGCGAAAGTGTTTTCATTTTTCTCAAGATGATCAAAGAGGGGCCCAGGGCCGCGGTGTGTCCAGTAGAGCCAGCATCCCACGTGGGTACCGGTTCCTGTCTCAGCTGCTCCACTTCTGATCCAGTCCCCTGCCTGGGAAAAGCAGCAGAAGATGGCCCTTGCCACCCATGTGGGAGACCAGGATGAAGCTCTTAGCTCCTGGCTTTGGCTTGGCCCAGCCCTGGCTGTTGCAGCCATTCGTGCAGTAAACCAGCCAATGGAAGATCTGTCTGTCTCTGTCTCTCCCTCTCTGTAACTCTCTCAAATAAATAAATAAATATTTAATGATGATGATGATGATAAAGGGATGATCGAAGAAGTCTGGGACTCCATTGCCCAAAAAAGAACCAATAAACAGAGCCCATGATAGAAGGCAAAGCACCATGAGGGTGAGGAATGAGTGGGGCTGTGTCCACAGGGGAAGGAGACAGCGGGACTGGGTGTTGCACTGCCCTCAGGATGAGAAGTCGAATGTGCTAGAATGTGCTAGAAACTTAACATTTCCCACAGCTGAGGTCACGGCACAGTCAGGAAACCAAGAACCTATGGTGGGCCCCTCCCAGGAGAGAAGAGACACAGGACCCACCCCAGCAAAGACCGGCCAGGAAAAGGCTGAGTGAGGGCTGGCACTGCTGGGTCCCCGGGAGCTGCCCCCCGAAGGGCGTCAGCAGTCACCCAGGACCCTCATCCACAGACCTCCTGGGGGCTCAGGAGAGACCAGCAGAGCCCCTGTGAGGGTGCAGCCTTGAAGGGGGGCTCTGCTGCTTGGAGCAAGAAGCCCCAGCTGGAGTCTTCTCCCAGGAAAGGAAGAGAAGGAGGAGGGGGAGGAGGAGGAGGAGGAGGAGCCAAAGCTCGGCTGTGCTGAGGGAGGGACTGCAAATCCCCTTGCCCCCAGGGCACCGGCCAAGGTCCCCCTCCCACCTCTGCCCCACCTCTGGGGAGGGGCAGGAAATGGTCCCAGCGGTGACTCTGGGGGCAGGGAATGCCCCCCACCGCCCTGCCTTCCCGCACATTTGGGATTGTCCCACTCTGGGGGTGGAGAAGGGGTGGAAGATCAGGGCTGCTTGCTGAGCATCCCACAGGGGCCTGGACGGGCCTCCAGCCTAGGACAGGGAGAGCGTGGGGCTGGGGGAATGACCCCATGCCAGACCTGCCAGCCACACTGGCTGAGCATGGCGGCCACAGGAAGCTGGCACAGGGACCTTGAGTAGGTCCCGCCTCTGAGACCCAGGCACACAGAGCCTGGACAGGACCACAGCCACACAGGAGCAAGCATGGCGTCGGCCGCGGCCGGGGAGACCATGGAGAGCGCGGCACAGGTGCACAGGGGAGACCAGCAGTTCAGGGTGGAGCAGGAACACGGAGAAACCAGGGCCTTGTAGGCAGTGATGCTGGCAGGGCGGGGGGTGGGGGGGTAACCAAGCATAGCAAGAACAAAGGTCCACTGAGCTCCTGACCGCGCTGACCCGGCCCCCGCACACTCACCGCCTCACGGAGACTCGCCCGGTTCCAGCCCCCGTGCTGGTGATCTCTATCTGCTGTGCTACGCAGAAGCCAGCGGCTAATACATAATTACAGAGGCGGGTGCTGTGGCACAGTGGGTCCGGAAGGGCCTGAGTTCGAGTCCTGACTCCACTCCCACACTTTGGGAAGCACAGATGGCGGCTCAGGTGCCTGGGCCCCTGGCACCCATATGGGAGACCCAGAGTGAGCTCCGGGCTCCTGGTTTCAGCCTGGCCCAGTCCCAGCTGTGTCAGCATTTGGGGAGTGAGTGAAGGAGAAGAAAAAAAAAAATTAATTTTTAAAAAGTATTGTCGAGATGTAAATAACAGTTATTATTAATTCCATTGGTGCCTAATGCTTTTTCAAAATGATAAGGAGCTATATTTTTATAGTAATATATGCTCAGGGCCGGCGCTGTGGCATAGCAGGTGGCGCCAGCATCCCATATGGGCGCTGGTTCTAATCCTGGCTGCTCCACTTCCAATCCAGCTCTCTGCAATGGCCTGGGAAAGCAGCAGAACGTGGCCCAAGTGCTTGGGCCTCTTCACCTCCATAGGAGACCTGGAAGAAGCTCCTGGCTCCTGGCTTCGGATTGGCACAGCTCCAGCCATTGCAGCCAACTGGGGAGTGAATCCGTAGATGGAAGACCTCTCTCTCTCTGCCTCTGCATCTCTGTAACTCTGTCTTTCAAATAATAAATAAATAAATCTTTAAAAAATATGCTCAATTCAATTTTTCCAGAAAATATAGATATTTTTCATGATACCACCCAGAAATAACCACTAACAATTTATGAAAGTGAGAACATTTTGTTCAAAATGAAGGCAAATCTTTTTTCCACTTAATTGCATATCATGGAAAATTCGACATGTCAATAAATGTGGTCCCAGTGTCACCTTAACGGCTGCCTTGTATTGGAATCCGTTTCTCCACTGGCTTTGACTTCACTCATCCTCTTTTTTAATGATTTATTTTATTCATTTTAAAGGCAGAGAGGGAGAGGCAGAGAGAAAGGTCTTCCACTTGCTGATTCACTCCCCAAATGGTCACAACTCCAAATACCACAACAGCTGGGCCAGGACAAAGTCAGGAGACCGGAACGCCACTCAGGTCTGCCGTATGGGTGCAGGGGCCCCAAGCACTCGGGCCAGCCTCCGCTGCCTCCCCAGGAGCATTAGCAGGGAGCTGGAACAGAAGCAGAGCAGCCGGGACTAAAGTTGGCACCTACATAGGAGGCCACCACCGTAGGCAGCAGCTTATCTCACGGTGCTCCAACAACAGCCTCCTGTTTTTTTTTTTGTTTGTTTGTTTTTGTTTTTTTTTTAAGGTTTGTTTATTCATTTAATTATTTATACATTCATATTTAAAGATTTATTTATTTATTTATTTGAGAGAGACAGAGACAGAGACAGAGAAAGAAGTCTTCCATCTGCTGGTTCACTCCCCAGGTGGCCATAACGGCTGGAGCAGCACCAGGAGCTTCTTCCGGGTCTCCCATGTGGGTGCAGGAGCCCAAGCATGCGGGCCATCTTCTTCTGCTTTCCCAGGCCATAGCAGAGAGCTGGATCAGAAGTGGAGCAGCTGCGACCCAAACCAGGGTCCATATGGGATGCTGGCGCTGCAGGTAGCGGCTTTACCCGCTATGACACAGTGCCCGCCCCAGAGGTTTACTTTTATTTGAAAGGCAGAGTGACAGAGAGAAAAAGAGACTGCGAGAGAGACAGAGATAGAGAGAGACCATCTATCTGCTGCTTCACTCCCCAGATGGCTACAATAGCTAGGGCTGGGCCAGACCATAGCCAGGAACCAGGTTTCCCGTGGGCATGGCAGCCCAAGCACTCGGGCCGTCCTCTGCTGCTTTCCCAGGGAGCATCAGCAGGGAGCGGGATTGGAAGCTGAGCAGCTGGGACAGGTCTGTGATACAGGATGCTGCTGGCATCCCAAATGGTGACTTAACCCATTGGTGCCACAACGGCAGCTCCAAAATAGGCATTTCTTTAAAACAATTTTAGCCCATGAGCCAGGCTGTTCTACAACAAGCATCTCCCGATTCACGCCCACCCCGAGGATTATGTCAAGTTTGAGTTTCCTCACACTGCACTAACTCCACACGTCAGAGACACTCTTTTCACTCTTGGCCAATCTGATGCGTGAAAAGTGGTCTCTCCCAGGGTGCTAAGCCGCTGGCATTTCACACAACAGTGGGGCAAGAGCCCAGGCGTCCAGGGCTGCTTCACAGAGATTCCGGGTCTCAGAACCCACAGCCTGTGCCCCGGCGGGAGCAATCCCTCTTGGCTCCAAGTCAGCCAGGGAACCAAGCCTGGAAGCCAAGGACTCGACATCCCAGCAAGCCTTGCAAACAAATGCAGTGGCTAGGAATGGACCAAAGGATGCTGGGACTTTCCCCTTGGCACTGTGGCTCCGGTCACCGAGGCTGGCAGGTGTGGAGGCGGGCAGGTGAGGCTGAGTCATGCGCTGGGCGTGGTTTCCTGGATCGGCCCCAGAGTTGACATGCTGGTTCCAGTAACGGGCGGCTGAGCTGGGCGAATTGCTGCTGCTGCCCGCCCAGCCCTGCACGTAGCAGGAGGAGGAGGAGGAGACAAAAAGCAGGTGGCAGCACTCCCAAGGGATGGCCACCATGAGACTCAAGAACTGAATGCTCACTTCCCACCCTTGGGGACCCAGGGAAGCACTCCCCACCCCCACGCACTTCCCAGTCTGCAAGATCTCCTGGCGAGGCTTCAGTGAGGCCTTGGGGCTGCTCAGCTCCTCTGAAACCAGAGTCAGTTGTAGAACTGGGAAAGAGGAACAGGAAGCCTGGTTTCCTCACCATCCTAGCTCAAGAAAACCCAGGCTGTTTCTTGAGCCCTCCAAAATCTCATCTGTGAAATGGGTGCACACTCTACCTGGAAGACTCACTGGGAGGTTTCTACAAATGTCTTTGGAGCCTAGGTCCTCTGCTCTGCCCGGGTGACCTCTTCTCTACTGGGTCACCTGCACCCTGCACAGAGCCAGGGGCAGGCAGGCAGTCAAGGAAAACTGAGAGTGAAGAAGTGATGGTGTAAAGCGAGAGTTTGCTGCATCCCTTGGCACTGGGGCTCAGGCTCCGGGTCGGACGCTGTGCGCCCTCCTTTTCTGAGCTTGTTCACTCATCTCTAACATTCTGTTGTTGGGGCCAGTGCTGTAGCATAGCAGGTTAAGTCTCCACCTGCAGCCCAAGCATCCCATGTGGGCACAAGTTCAATTCCCAGCTGCTCCGCTTCCAATCCAGCTCCCTGCTAATGCGTCTGGGAAAGCAGCAGAAGATGGTCCTAGTATCTGCACCCCTGACACCCACATTTGGGAAATGCAACAGCTTTCCAAATAAATAAAATGAAAAATGTTTTTAAATGTAAAAAACTATGGTAAAATTTAGTTGTTCGTTTGGCTTCATTGCTCTGTTCTACTGATCATTATAAATGTTCATGCTGGGCACCGGCGCTGTGGCACAGTGGGTTAAGCCACCACCTGCTATGCTTGGGCCCTTGGGTCCATATGGGAGACCTGGAAGAGGCGCCTGCTCCTGGCTTTGTCTTAGCCCAGCCCCATCTTTTGCAAGCATCTGCGGGAGTGAACCAGAGGGTGGAAGCTCTCTCTCTACTCTCTCTCTCTCTCTCTCTCTGAAACTCTGCCTTTCAAATAAATACTTTTTTTTTTTAAAGAAGACTGTCAAATTATGGGGGAGGGGGGAGCCACTGTAATCCATAAACTGTACTTTGGAAATTTATATTTACTAAATAAAAAAATTTTTTTAATTAAAAAAAATGAGAGAAAAAAAAAGCCTGTCTGGGATGTGTAGTATTTGTCTTTTTCTTTCTTTCTTTCTTTTAAGATTTATTTATTTACTTGAGAGGCAGAGTTACAGAGAGAGGGAGAGACAGAGAGATCATCCATCCACTGGTTCACTTCCCAAATGCCCACCACAGCTGGAGCTGGGTCAATGTGAATCCAGGAGTCAGGAGCTTCTTCTGGGTCTCCCATGAGGGTGCAGGGGCCCAAGCACTTGGGCCGTCTTCTGCTGCTTTCCCAGGCCACAGCAGGGAGCTGGAGGGGAAGTGGAGCAGCCGGGACTCAGATCAGCGCCCACACAAGATGCTGACACTGCAGGCAGATGTTTCACCTACTACACCACAGCACAGGCCCCAGTGAAATATTTTTTTATTTTAATTTTTTTTTTTTTTTGACAGGCAGAGTTAGACAGTGAGAGAGAGAGAGACAGAGAAAAAGGTCTTCCTTCCGTTGGTTCACTCCCCCAAATGGCCACTACGGCCGGTGCTGCGCCGATCCAAAGCCAGGAGCCAGGTGCTTCTCCTGGTCTCCCATGCGGGTGCAGGGCCCAAGCACTTGGGCCATCCTCCACTGCACTCCCGGGCCACAGCAGAGAGCTGGCCTGGAAGAGGGGCAACCGGGACAGACCCGGTGCCCCAACCAAGACTAGAACCCGGAGTGCAGGCACCACAGGCGGAGGATTAGCCTGTTGAGCCACGGCGCTGGCCTCAACCATTGCTCTTCACAGATTCTTTCCCCAACTCAATCCTTTTCAAGGAGGAATGAATGCTGTAAATTAGTCCCTACAGCACAATCAATTAAAATTTTTCTTAAAACTTATTTGAAAGGAAGAGTTACAGAGAGAGGGAGAGAGAGAGAGACAATGGCCAGGGATGGGCCAGACTTAAGCCAGGAGTATGGAATTCCATCTAGATCTCCCACATGGGTGCAGGGACCCAAGCACTTGGGCCATCTTCTGCTGCTTTCCCAGGTGCATTAGCAGGGAGCTGAATCAGAGGTGGAGCAGCCGGGACTTGAACCAGTGCCCGTGTGGGATACCAGCATTGAAGATAGAGGCTTAACCTGCCTCTATCCATGGGAGACCAGGAGAAGCACCTGGCTCCTGCCTTCGGATCAACACGGTGCGCTGGCTGTAGCGCGCCGTCCGCGGCGGCCATTGGAGGGTGAACCAACGGCAAAGGAAGACCTTTCTCTCTGTCTCTCTCTCTCACTGTCCACTCTGCCTGTCAAAAAAAAAAAAAAAAAGAGCGATGGTTGAGACAAATGGGGGTCTGCCAGCCCTGCCCCTCAGCCCAGAGAGGGCTGTGAATGGGACAGGACTCCCGGGCAGCGGTGGTGTCTGGGTACCCATGCCCAGCCAGAGGTCATGCAGAGGTCCTGATTGTCCCCGGGAAGAACCAGGAGGCTGTGGTCCCCACCCCAGGTGCTCACGGCAGGAAAGGGCTGGCCAGGCTCCTCCCCTGCCCATCACTCATTTACTCGTTGGCATCTTCAACAAGCCATCATCTTGCCAGGGAGGGAGGTGCACTTGCTCCCGTCTGGGAGCAGCAGGTGGGGGGCAGGACTGCCCCTGGGGCCGCATGGACACTGCATGGTGGCGATGGTGATGGCCCCCAGACTCGCCACTTCTGCAGAGGGTGGGACAGGTGGCTCACCTCAGTCTGACCTGAGATTGATTTGAAGAAGGCACAGCTTCAGTTGTGCCCGAAAAGTTGGCAGCATCTTTGCTGTGTGGTGTTTGCGGCAGGTGCGGCGAGTGGCTCCGTGGAGCCCTTGGCAGGCCTGAGGCGCATGGAGGCTGGACTGGCCTCACCTTTGGGGCATGAGCCTGTCATTTGTTGCCTTTTAAAGGTTTATTGATTCCTTTATCTATTTGAAAAGCAGATTTACAGAGAGAGAGGGAGACAGACAGAGAGAGGGAATCTTCTATCGCTATTTGACTCCCCAGGTATCTGCAAAGGCCAGGGCTGGGTGAGGCTGAAGCAAGGAACCTGGAACTCCATCTGCTCCTCCCAAGTGGATGGCAAGGGCTCAGGCACTTGGGCCATCTTCCGCTGCTTTCCCAGGTGCATTAGCAGGGAGTTGGATCATAAGTGGAGCAGCCGGCGCCGGCGCTGCAGCTCACTAGGCTAATCCTCCGCCTGCGGCGCCGGCACACCGGGTTCTAGTCCCGGTCGGGGCACCGATCCTTTCCCGGTTGCCCCTCTTCCAGGCCAGCTCTCTGCTGTGGCCAGGGAGTGCAGTGGAGGATGGCCCAAGTGCTTGGGCCCTGCACCCCATGGGAGACCAGGAGAAGTACCTGGCTCCTGCCATCGGATCAGCGCGATACGCCGGCCACAGCGCGCTACTGCGGCGGCCATTGGAGGGTGAACCAACAGCAAAAGGAAGACCTTTCTCTCTGTCTCTCTCTCTCACTGTCCACTCTGCCTGTCAAAAAAAAAAAAAAAAAAAAAAAAAAAGTGGAGCAGCCGGGACTCGAACCAGTGCCCAATGGGATGCTTGAGTCAAAGGCAGAGGCTTGACCATTGGCACACAACACAGGTCTCATTTTGTTGTCATTTAGAAATGTTTAATTTCTAGGCAGAGCCTAATCTCACTTCACTCTGAGCCCTGCCAATCACAATGCTGGCCTGGCTGGAGGGAAGGGTGGGCTGAACACAGCCACCGGGGAGGAGAGGGGAAGGGTAGAAGGGAGGGGCCAGTCGGACCCCAGGGAGGAGCTGAGCCGGGGCCTGTGGTAGACCTGGGAGCGTGAGACTGGGTGTGGTCTGTGTGTGCATGTGTGGCGTCTGCGTGCACGTGGGAGCACGTGACAAGGCGCACATGTGCACACGTGCTCCTTGTGCAGCCCGAGCGAGAGCAGGTGCCGTGTGGGTATGTGCAAGTGCGGTGGACAGGAGTGTGCAGTGTGGGGGGAGGCAGCCTGGGACAGAGTCACAGGGCAGCTTCACAAATATTTGTTGAGCACCCGCTCTGTGCCAGGCGCCATGCAAGGTGCGGAGATGAGTAAGCCGGGCACTTGCCCAGGGAGAGCCATGTGTACACAGACAGCTGGCCCAGGGAGCAGGCTGAGCTCAGCCCCTTGGTGACAACAGTGACAGTGCCACCTCATTCACTGCGCCTAGGAGGGTCGGCCAGGCTGGAGTTCCCTGACCCCTGGGGAGGGGTGGGGTGGGGCAGGATTTCGGGAACTGTCCCGAGGGGAGGTCCAGGGCCAACAGCCCAGCCCCCACCTTGGGCACACCCAAATGTGGGAGGGGTGACCTCCCTCTGACCCACCCAACAACACACCCCAGGTCCCACAGGATTTGATAAGAGGTGACCAGGAGCTTGAGGCAGGATATAAACAGCCCAGCCCCACCCCAAGCCTAGGACACACCCGAGGGGGTGAGAGGACCCACCTCTGGGTGGGAGCTCATTCAGGGTCCCTGGGCTGCTGAGTTGGGGTAAGGTGTCTGGCTCCAGTCAGGGGGGTCCTGGGAGAGAGGGGTGGGAGGGCACAGAGAAGACGCCCTACCCCAGCCCCAGGGTCCCCTCCCCAAGGCTGCTTCTGCCATTATCCCAGAGCCGCAGCCAGGGCAGCAGACTGGCTCTGGTCCCCACTCTCACCTGGCCAGTGACCTTGGGCCAGTCCCTGGCCTCATCAGTGAAATGGGGCCGCCCAGTGCTCTCCGAGGGCTGTGGGGTGGACCCAGTGAGATAATGGGTAAACAGTGGCGCAAAGGTCAGCGTGGCCCCACCTGGCCCAACAGCTGCCCTCCCCCTGCCTCCCCTGAGCTCCCTGCTGCCACCTGCCCCCTCTTGGGGCTGCAGAAACTGAGGGTCAAGGCGGGTAGCAGGTGTGTGGCGGGAAGGCAAGACTGGGTCACTCTCTTACGGCCCCCAGCATGGTGTGGAGCACAAGCTGACTTCCAAGAATGAGTTCTTTGTTAGGCTGAGTGGCTGCCAGCGACGCCGGGCTTCCAAGTGTCAGGGTCAGCTGGGAAGCCAGGTCTGGCTGGAGAAGCCCATAGCCTTGCCCACTGCCCGCTTGAGCTGACTTGCTCCATTCCAGAAAGGAACTGTAAGGACCACTCTCCCCAAAATAGTCCCAGAAGGCCCTGGGTGCTTCCAAGACCCCGCGACTCTCCTCTCCCCTCCCCACCATTGCTTGTTCCTCCAGAGCAAACCCCGCCTCCGTCAGCCCACGCCCCCTCCGGGTCCCAGCTCTTCTCATCCACAGCCCTCCAGAGAAGACTCCCAGATGTCCAACTTAGCTGTCTTACCTGACACCTCAGACTCTGGAACTTTCCTCCTGGAGGATCCTCTTCGTCAGTAACCCTCCAAACAACTCACATCAAGAACACGACCCCTCTAAAACCTAGGCCCCGGGGGCGGGGGGTGCTGTGGCACAGTAGGCTGCCACGCAGGCATCCACATGAGCGCAGGTTTGAGTCCCGGCTGCTCCACTTCCAGTCCAGCTCCCTGCTATGGCCTGGGGAAGCAGCAGAAGATGGCCCAGGTGGGAGACCCAGATGGAGTTTCAGGCTCCTGGCTTCAGCCTGGCCCAGCCCTGGCTGTTGCAGCCATCTGGGGAGTGAACCAGAGGATGGAAGACCTCTCTATATATATAACTCTACCTTTCAGATGAATAAACAAACATTTAAAAAATGAGGGCCGATATTGTGGCGTAGCAGGGTGAACTGCGGCCTAGGGTGCCAGTGTCCTGTATGGATGCTGGTTCGAGACCCGGCTGCTCCACTTCCCATCCAGCTCTCTGCTCATGGCCTGGGAAAAGCAGCTGAAGATGGCCCAAGTATCTGGGCCGCTGCACTGATATGGGAGATCCGGAAGAAGCTCTTGGCTCTTGGCTTTGACCTGGCCTAACCCCAGCTGTTGCAGCCATCCAGAGAGTGAACTAGCAGATAGAAGATCTCTCTGCTTCCCTGCTTCTGTCTGTCACTCTTTCAAATAAATAAATCTTGAAAAGAAAGAAAAAACCTCCTCTCTAAAACCTGGACCCACCATCACTGCAAACAGAGCAGCCCACTGAGGATTAAATCTGAGGAGCCCGGACCGGGGAAGGTCCCAGGGAAAGGCTTCAGGCCTGCTGGACCTCACTCTGCATCTGTAACATCTCCTCTCCCCGGGAGAGAATGAAATGCTGTTTTTCCCATTCACGAGATCTTCACTCTGATGTCGTGTCAGACACGAAAGCTGGGATTCATATTACAATATTCAGCTCACAGCCAACTTGGCTGGACGCAAAAGCACCCATCCCACGAGGCCAGGCACGCAATTCTAGACTTCTCCAAGAACCTCAGGTCCAAACCCAACCTTACAGGAGGGCACAGCCCCAGAGGACACCCTGGGCAAGGTCACGGGTGGTCCCCACAACCCACATCCTCAGTCCTGACCTTGCCCAGCCCCCAGACGAATCCTCCCCTTTATAGGAAACCCACACCCTGCCTGCCTGCCTCTGCCCTGGGGGAGACCCCCTCCTCCGTCTAACTTAGGGGCTTGCATTTCAGGACACGGGAGCTGAGACAAAGCTAGAAAAAGCCCAGAAGGCACTTTATTGGAGGTCTCCGCCTCCCTTCACAGGGGAAAGGAGCCAGGAGCCCCATCCTGAGGGTGCTGGCATCACCCCGCCCCTCGCCAGCCCAGCCGAGGGCACGGTGTAACAGTCAGTCTGCCCACCAGCACTCGGTCGGAGAGGAGCAGGGAAGAGGAGAGGAATATTCTAGAAAAAATAGATCTCTATGTACATCTGACGTATTTATAGCACATAAATTAGGGAGTGCTCTGACCCCGCCCGTGGTGCCCAAACACGGAGCAGGGAGGTGGAGGCCAGGGCAGATAGCCGGTATCCAAGGATGCCGCTCGGCCCTCCGTGTCCTGGTGCTCCCAGGGGCCTGCTGCGGCCTGCTAGGCTCAGCCAGGCATCCGTGGGAGGAAGGTGTGGTCTGCAGCTCGCTCGTCTCGGGATCCCAGGAGCCGTGCTCGCAGGTGTAGAGTCAGCAGCCGAGGCGCCGCGTCAAACCCCAGGGCTTGTAATTCCAAGAGGAGGCCAGGGAGGAGGCCGCGGGTTCCGACTCAGAAGACAACGGTGCATCATTCCGCGGCGCGGGGCTGCTCGCCACTGCACAGCGGGGAGCGCATCCGAGGAGAGGGCCACCCGCCTGGCCCGCCTTTCCTCCCCACGAACGGCCGCGGGCCTCCAGTCCGTGAGTTTGGTCCCGGGGTCTGGCTCAGACCTTCAGTTCCGACTCTCGACCACCTCGTCCTCCTTCCAGCCGCTGGAGTTCTTGCCAAACTTGTAGACGAGCCGCCGCCCGTCCACCCGCTCCAGGATCTCCCGTTTGTAGTAGTACCTGGGCAGGAACAAAGGGGCTCAGAGCTGCTCAGCCAGGAATCCGCCCCCGCCCCCAGCCCAGAGCCCTGCTCAGCCGTCCCCACGCGGGCCTCTAGCTGTGTGGGGGCTCCTGCTCCTGCCCCGGCTTCGTCCTGGGGCTCATCACATTAGCACATGATCTTAGGGCTGCAAGGGAGCTTATAGGTGATCCAGCCCACCCTGGCACCGGGGAGCAAACCGAGGCCACATGGCTTCACCATCGGGCCAGCTGGAAGTCAGCGTGGGTCTGGCTCATCGCCCTTTCTATACCACCCTGCCGGGGCCTGGCTGAGGCCCCGCCCCTCGCTGAGGGGTGCCCCCTGGCCCGGCTCGCCCTTTGCCCACGGCCTCGCTGGGCCTCCCACCTCATGGCGCGGCTCAGCTTCTCGTAGGTCATGTTGCTGTTCTTCTTCTTCTGCCCCCACAGCTGCGCCACGGCCTCGGAGCGCAGGAACTTGAAGACGCCCTCGTGCCGGTTCTCCCACTTCATGAGGCCCTCGTTGAGCTCCGGGTGGATGAGGATGTCCCGGATAAACTCCCACAGGTGGGTGCCCCTAGGAGCTACAAGGCCAGACGCCATCAGCCGGCCATGCAGAGGGACCCTCTCAGGGCAAGCCCCGGCCGTGCCCTGGGTGCCTGTCCTGGTGCCTTCCCTCCTTGCTTCCCCTCTAGCCAGGGAGAGCCCCAGGAAGACAGATAGATCTTCACGCAGGCCAACGTGGACTGCTGCCTCTGGGGGCGGCGGTCAGAGCCAACACCCCAGCAGGTGCAGAGGGCTGGGCAAGTGGCCCTAGCCTGGGGTGAGGGGGAGGGACCAGCGTCCTGCAGAGTAGCCCCTGAGGGTGAGTTCAGGCCTGGGGTGCGGGTGTGTGAGCCTGAGCTGTGTGTGTATGAGAAGGGCACAGGCAAGAAAGACCTTGGGCAATCTCCCAGGGGTGCACACAATGCCAAGGCCAGTGGGGACAGCAGGACAGGGTGGCCGGAAGGGCCGCCCGCCACAGCCCTTGGCGGGCCGAGGCTCTGCCCTCTCTGCCTGCAGCTCAGGCCCCATCCATGCTCTCGGGGTCCACCTGCCTCCCCACACCTCCTAGCAGGCAGCGCAGTGGCCCAGTGCACACAGCACTGGAGTGGGCAGGCGGGAGACCCCCACTCCCAGGACGAGCAGGCCAGAGACAAGGAGGGCGGGCCTGCCGAGCCCCTCACTCTCACCGTGCTTGCTCTTCTTGCCGTCCAGGCACTGCCAGTACTCCTTGCTCAGCTTTCGGGGCCGGCCGCGTTTCCGCTTCCCGTGCTTGGGGTCCACTTTCTTACAGTCGGGGTAGCCGTCTGGGAGTGGGGGTGGGGGCGGGGAGACGGAGACAGGGTGAGAGAGGCGTTTCGGGGAGCAGATGGGACGCCCTCCTGGGCCTGGGGAACCGCCAGCCACTCACCTCGGGGGAAGAGCTTGCTGTCCGGGGGATCCAGGTCCACATCACTTCCACCAGAGTCCGAGGAATGTGAGCCCTGGGAGGCACCAGTCCCTGGTGGGGGTGGGGGGACAGGCAGAGTGAGCCCCCAGCCACCGGGGCTGCAGGTTCTCAGGACAGGCTGCGCAACCAGCCCCTCCTAGCAAGCCCGGTTCCAGTGCTGGGAGCCAGGGGTGCACCTCCCCTTCCCCCGACCCTGCTCGGGGAGGCTAGGGCCCCATCTCACCTGCGGTGGAGACGTCGGAGCTGCCTGGGGAGGGGGCTCCCGCGCCGTAGCTGCCAGGGTAGTAGGGGCTGGCCTGCCGGCAGTCGTCCAACAGCTCCTGCGCGAAAGGGCTCCCCTGGTCTGGGGAGAGGAGGCGGGGGCTCAGGGCGGGCTCGTGGACCCCGCGGGGTGGAGCAAGTTAGGCTGGACGAGGGAGAAGGGAACCCTCACCGAAGGGGCCTGGGTCGGCCAGGGCGTCCTGGAAGGCCGCGCCATCTTTCTCCAGCAGCTCGATGATCCAGCCGAGCTCGTCTGAGGCGCTGGAGGCTGACGTGGGGTGGGGTGGGGGGGAGATGGTCACATTTAGGGCCTCCCCGCCCTCGGCGTGGGGCGCCAGCACCCCCCAACCCCGACTTACTGAGGTCTCGCAGCTGGGCGTGCAGTTGGTCCCCCAGAGGCCCGAAGACCAGCCGGAGCTCCTCGAGGGCACAGCTGCAGAGCGCCGCACCGTCCATGTCGCAGCGCGAGAAGTCGATGGCACTGGCGTCGTACTTGTTCTTCTCTACCTGGTAGCTGATCCAGTCCAGAACCTGGGCCTTCGACCACAGCTGGGGCTGCTCCCCCAGCCAGCTGGCCTTCTCTGCAGGGGCCAGGCACAGCCACCATCGGCAAGGGCCCTCTCGCCGTTGGCAAGGGCCCTCCTGACTCTCACCCCTCCGGGGGTCTTTCCCCACGGCGGCAGCCGGAGGGAGAATTCACAGCGCGCCTCACCCCACACAAGCCCTAGCCCAACCCCAAGGCCACGGCTCAGCCCCTGGCCTGGAATTGGCTGGGACAGCCTCCTGCTGCCCATCCCCCATCTCTCCTGCAAGCTCTTAGGTGGTCTCCTCCTGCCCCTTAGGGCGCCCGCCCCTCCCGGGGCAACACCCACCTGTGCCCTCCAGCGACATCTGGGGGTTGCTCAGCGTCAGCACCAAGTCATCAGCTGCCGCGAAGGAGGGAGCGGAGGGGACAGAGGCCAGGGCGGGGTCCTCTGCACTGTACATAGCGCTGAAATAGTTGCTGAAGACGTTGCTGATCTCACAGGTTGCAGCCATGAGGCCTCCTGGGGAGAGGGGACGTGTCTGGTCAGGGGGGCCGGGGCCTGCCCTTACGATCCTGGCTCCTCTGCTCCAGCAGGCTGGGGGCGGGTACCCCCCAGGCGTGGAAAGGTCAGTCTTGGCGGGCACCCGTCTCCCAGCAGGTCACCAGGATCCTTGAGCGACATGGGTCCAGAAGACCCCCTGCTGGAGCACCCTCCTCAGATCCCCTGGGCCCTTGGACAGGAGGGGTGGGGCCACTCTGTCCCAGCGGCAGGCTCTCTGTGCTGGGACCCTCAGGACACCCCCACCGGCCTACATGCCTGTTGGAACATTCTAGACCAGAGCGGGCAGCTTCAGACTGCATATCTGCTAGACTCCCCCTCCCAGCTTCTCAAGGCCCGAGAGAGAGAACAGGACAGGTGGAGGGGGTCCTACCTGAGTGGCGGAGGGGGTGGGGAACCAGGCAGGCAGACAGGCAGCTCGCTCGGGAGGCTGCAGGCGGGAGAGAAATCCAGGCGGCCGGAAGCTCCGCCAGGTAGCGCCGAGGAGTGTGGCCACCGCACTCCCCCACCCCGCCCTAAATAGAGCCAGGCGGCAGCTCCTCCCTGCGCCTGGGCCTTTATAGCGTGTCCCTGTTGGTAACCTGAGCTGGTGGCTCATTGGACGGAGGGGATTTCCTGGCCTTTAGACTGGGCTCCTGGCCCCAGGTGATTTGCATATTCCATGCCACTTGGCCCGGATCCTAGCAGGCGGTGCTGGGAAATCAGGCCGGGCTGGTTTAATGATTGTCAGAGTCTGTCATCCCGCACCCTCTGGGGCTGGGCTCTGGGCCGCGGCCTGGCCAGGTTGCGGGAATGGTGCGGGAGCGGGCATCTGCACCTCGTGCCGCCCTTGGGCCGAGGGAACTCCTCCCAGGGGCCAGGCCAGGGATGGGCTGGGGAGGAAGAAGGCCAGGCTGGGGGACGGGGGGTGGAACCTGAACCCCTGGACGGACTGGGTCAGAAAAGCCGCTGGACCTAAAAGTGGACACCTGGGGACAAGGGGACCTACCAGGGAGGTAAGTTCCTAGAGTCTAAGGCTTTTTCCCAACACACAGGGACATGGGCTGGGAGGCTCGACGCCAGGCAATACTCTTGGCTTCCCCGGGCCCAGGCCCCCCGGCTGTGGGGCCATTCACTGGCATCTATGCAGTGGTTAAGGTCTTAGCACTCCCTGCTGGCCAGGCCCCCGCCCAAGCATCAGGGCTGCGGCAGCCACTTCGGGAGAGGGCTGGCCCTGCTTAGAAGTTATTCCCTGCCCAGGGCTGCTGGAGGTGCTGGAACCCACGTGGACACGGCGAACCGCTGCTGTCCGGTCTCCCAGCTAATCTCCGGGTCACTCGGCCTGGTTTATCTCTCTGCTGCCCTCTAATGGTCGCAAGCCTGAACAACTGGGACTAGCCATTCAAAGACGAGCGCGCACCGCAGGAGGTGCCGGCTTAGCAGCACACGGAGCACACTGTTCAGAGCATCTCCTAAGGCACACACGGTTATCCCGCTTTCATAGATCAGAACTTCACAGCTCAGAGGGGCTGAGCGGCCACACAGGGCCAGCTCAGCGCTAGTGCTAGGGCACCCACCCAGGTATATGGGAGTCAATGTCTCCGGCTTGGCCGGTGGCCAGCGCCCGAGCCGCCCTGTAGACAGGGTGAGTGCTCACGTCTGCGGCTCTCTGGGTGAGATGACCAGGGCGGCTCAGATCACGGGGTCTGCAAGAGTGGGCTCGGCCCCGGCACTTGTTCCTCCATGGAGGCCGCATGGACAGGATTTGATCCAATATCTCCTCTAGCCAGGCTTTACTCAAGCATCTAAGATGCGGGATTGGTATCTCTTCTCCCACTTCTTGGTCCAGGCCCCAAGCCTGTGTGGTTTGCGGGTTACTCAAACAAAGGGTGACTCTACCCACCCAAAGTTGCCCCTCTCTTTGAGTCTGTAGCCTAAGGACAAAGAAGGTCCTTCTCAGAGCCCTGCTTCTGGTCTCCCTGGGGTCTCAAACTCTTGGGTGCCAGGGTGGGGGGAATGGGGAGGGTCCCCTCCACTGGGCCAGGGGTGACAGGAGAGCCTGGGGCTCTGGGCACAATTCTCCCCAGCCCTTCAGGGGGCCTCCCCCTAGGAGCCCAAGGCGGGCACACCCTCTCCAAGTCACTCACCCTGGAATGTGGGAGAACCGGCTTCCAGCCCTGGGGCTATGCACGTGCTCCTTCCCCTGACTCCCTGCCCCAGAGAGCAGCTGGCTGAGGCTCCAGACAGTGGGGGGGGGGGGGGAAGGAGTGTGTGTGTGTGTGGGGGGGTGTGATGGAGAATACGGGCTGCCAGCTCCTTGCCTTCATGGGGCTTCTTCCCAGGATAAGCGGAGCCGAGATCAGGAGACCACATAGCCTAGTGCCCGCCCTCCAAGGGTTGGTGCCTCCAGCGGTCAGGTGGTAAAGCTGAGTGGGAGAGACTTGGACTGGAGGGTGGGGCAGGGGTGGCCAGAGGAGCCGGGGACACTCCCGGAGCTTCCACATAGAGCTGTCCAGAAGCAGCGCAGCCTTGCTCTCGGATGGGAGAGGCTAAGAGCGCCTTCTCCCAGCCCGTCCCAAAGGGCACATGTGTGGTCGCCGAGGAGGGGACTGAGGCAGGGTGCCCCACGGGTGCCCCTGCGGTGAGAAGCGAGGACACCCAAAGTCAGCGGAGTCCGTGCGTGGCTCTAGAGCTTTTTCTGGTTGTTAGTGGGCTTGCGGATGCTGCGAGGGACAGCGGCTTACTGGTCTCAGAGCTGCCGGGCTGGAGAGCAAGGCAGGGAGGGAGGTGGAGACTGGACAGCCCTGTAATAGCCCCTGCCTTCAACATGTGGCCAGGCCTTCCGGACAGAGCCGGGGACAGTGGGGCCCAGGTAGCTCTCCCGTCGGCAGCCCCCTCCCCCAGCCCTTCCCATGGCCCCTGCACCCTCTCTGTTGGCAAAGCTCCGAGTGTGCAGAGGCGCTGTCCTGCCTGCCAGTGGGCACCACCCTTCCCTTGCTCCTGCTCAGACTGAGAACAAATGGACTTCAGTTCTCCTCCCAGCACCTGTGCAGGAGGGACGGGGCCTGGGCTGGTGACAGAGTGCCAAGGATGGCCACGAGGAGGATGGCTCAGGGGCACCTTGCTGTTAAGAGAGGCAACGTATTTTAATTTAGAGTTTATTTTTGAGAGAAAAAAATGTTATGGGAAAATGGCGGCAGAGAACATATTACTTCCTTGGCTCTTTGTCTCAACATGGAAGAATTTCCAAGCAGACAAGGCAAAGAGAAAAGTGAGATTTTTCCTCCTCTAGCCCATTCCCAAACCCCTGTTGCCCACTGCCGAAGAAGCCCCTGGATGGGGAGAAGGTCGAGAAAACCTAAAAACACAACAGTGAGGGGAAGATGAATGGGATTCAGAGGCTGGGAGGCTGTGCCTGGGCACAGCTCCCTGAAACAGCCCAGCCATGTCTGTTACATATTACATACAGCATGCAGTGTATAGATAGACTCATTCATTTATCTGAAATGCAGAGTGAGAGACATTCCATCTGCTGGTTCACTCCCCAAATGCCAGGCTGAAGCCAGGCGCCAAGAACTCCATCTGGGTCTCCCACATAGGTGGCAGGCATTCAAGCACTTGAGCCATCTCCTGCTGCCTTCCCAGGTGCATCAGCAGGGAGCTGGATCGGAAGTGGAGCAGCTGGGACTGGAACCAGTGCTGCCATATTTGATGCCTGCATTGAATGAAGCAGTTTAACTCACTGCTCCACAACGCTGGCCCTGCCATAGATTTTTTCAGATCCATGTATAGAGTCCCTTACCCCTACCCCATCCAGGCAGTTCCCTAGGGGCAGGGCAGCTGGTCACCCTCTGGGTCCCCTCAGCGATGTGTCTCAACACCTGCATGCAGAGGGCTCCCCAGGAAGAAACTAAACAGTCACTCTACAACTCCAGCTCACTTTCTGCTTAAAAAAATGTTTATTAAAATGAGGATTCAAACCTGAAAAAAAGGATGACTACCAATCGTTTGTACAGTATTTGAAAAATCAGCAAAAAAAAGGCAAAATAGGAAGAAAAAGGCTAGAAAGAAGGAAAAACCCCTCTACTTCTGAAGCCACGCTGGATGCTGTGTGAGGGTACAGATTTCAGGACCCCAGGGGCCAGGGAAGTTCTCCCCAAAGACGGATCCTCCTGGGGGATCGGCCCTTGGTGGCAGGTTTGGGACAATCATTCTGCAAGCCCCGGAGGTGGGAAGGTGCGGGGGCTGAGCGCAGGGCCGGCCTCTAAGTGCCCTTGGGCGCCAGGATCTGCTGGACGTAGTGGACGACATTGCTGTGGAGCTGCGGCGCAGTGGACGTGAAGGTCTCCTGGGCGAGGCTCCGGGCCACCTCGCTGCCGCCCATCATGGCGTGGTACAGTGGAAGGGTGTACTTCTGCTTCCCCTGCAAGACACACACACATGCACACGGTCCCACGGCCCCGTCCCCTGCCTCTGTTGCAGTCTGGCGGCAGCCATGGCGAAGCACCAGACGGCAGGAGGCCGGCGTGGTGGCACAGCAAGGTGAGACGCTTGCAAATGTCGGTGTCCCTTATGGGACGCTGACTCGTGTCCCAGCTGCTCTGCTTCTGATCCAGCTCCCTGCTAGGGCCTGGGGAAAGCAGCGAGAGATGGCCCAAGTGCTTGGGCCCCTGCACCCGTGTAAGAAACACAGGTGGAGTTTCAGGCTCCTGGCACCCCCATGTGGGGAGTAAACCAATGGATGGAAGATTCTCTGTGTCACTGTGCCCTTCAAATAATTTTTTTTTTTAAAGTGCTCTAATTCTGGCATCTTCTCAGGGGGCCAGAGACCCACGGAGAGTGATCTCAGTATGCATCCACCCACATGATGACATGCGGCTGTCTACACTCCACAAAACGAGCGAAATGGACACATGGGACTCTGAACTTCTCACGAGCTGGGGATGGTGGCCAGCACGCTGCCAGCAGGTATCAAAGGCCACGGTGCAGACAGCTTGGGGCCGTGTCAGGTCCAGCAGCTGGCGAGCAAAAGGCAATCCGCAAGTGAAACACACACATGCGTAAGCCGGCTAACACACAGGTTCCTACCCTCGCGAGGCTGGGATAAGCCATCAGAGGGCTCAGGACACCTCCAAACTTCCAACGGATGTGGGCACCTGAGCACGGCTCTGCACCCAGTTGGGGCCCTGGGCTCTAGAATCAACAAGACAGCACCTGGGGTTGTTCCCCGCCAGGCAAACTCTCACCAGACGACGAGGGATCCAGCCGGCATGGGCGCTGTTCCGGCCCTCGGCTTCCCCAGGGAGCAGGCCCCAGGAATCTCGGCCTTTGCAGATTCTCCCTCTGCGTTTGCCCCCTTCGTGCACTACCCTCCTTCCCAGGCCCAGGGCAGGGTGGCCCGGCTTCCTCCCCCAGCCCCAGGGGACAGGGAGGGGCCGCCCACCTGGCTCTGCAGGAATTCCTTCACCTTCCAGAAGTCCTCCTGGTGGTCATTCTTGAGCACAATCTGGCCCCATCGCAGCCGCAGTTCCGCGTTCTGGGCGTTGGAGATCTTGGGGTAAGTCTCCCCAAGTTTCTTCACATTCCCTGGGAAAAGGAAAGAAATGGGTCATTCCCAGCTGGCAGGGGACAGACAGGCCCCACTCCCAGGCCCAGGAAAGCACTGGGAATAACTCTCAAGGAGACCCCTACTCCGTCACTCATTCTGTTCGCCTCACAGGCTGACAGGGCAACGTGCCTTCTTTTCTTTATGTATTTCAAAGGCGGAGTGGCAGAGACAAAGGGAGAGACAGAGAGAGACAGGGAGAGAGAGGTTCCATGTACTGGTTCACACTCCAAATGCCCACAACAACCAGGGCTGAGCCAGGAACTCCATCCAGATCTCCTGTGTGGGTGGCAGGACCCCTACTCGAGTCCCCCCCGCTGCCTCCCAGGGAACACACGAGCAGGAAGCCAGAGCTGGAAGCAGAGCCAAGGCTCAAAGCCAGGCACTCTGCTCTGGGACGCAGGCATCGCAGGTGGCACCTTAACCGCTGCACCAAATCCTTACCCTGAAATGGTAACGCTACTGGTTCACTTCCCAAATGCCTGCAACAGCTGAGGCTGGGCCAGGTGAAGCCAGGAGCCAGAAGCTCCATCTGGTTCTGCCACACAGGTGGCAGGAACTCGAGCACCTGGGCCATCAGGCACCTCCATGCAGGCGCGTTAGCAGGAAGGGGGGTCATCAGCACAGCGCTGGGACTCAGACCAGGCACCCCGCTATGGGAGGTGGCTTAACCCGTTTTGTCACAATGCCCACCCCTCTCACACTTATTTCTAAGGCTCTTCCACCAGTTGTCGCTTTTTTTTTTTCTTTTTCTTTTTCTTTTCTTTCTTTTTTTTTTTTTTTTTTTTTTTTGACAGGCAGAGTGGATAGTGAGAGAGAGACAGAGAGAAAGGTCTTCCTTTTTGCCGTTGGTTCACCCTCCAATGGCCGCTGCGGTCGGCGCATTGTGCCGATCCGAAGCCAGGAGCCAGGTGCTTCTCCTGGTCTCCCATGCGGGTGCAGGGCCCAAGGACTTGGGCCATCCTCCACTGCCTTCCCGGGCCATAGCAGAGAGCTGGCCTGGAAGAGGGGCAACCGGGATAGAATCCGGCTCCCCAACCGGGACTAGAACTCAGTGTGCTGGCGCCGCAAGGCGGAGGATTAGCCTGTTAAGCCACGGCGCCGGCCCAATTGTCCCTTAATATTAGGACAGATCTGCTTTTTATCTCTTCAGATTTATTTATTTATTTGGAAGTCAGAGTTACAGAAAGAGAGAGGGAGAGACACAGAAAAAGAGAGGTTTCCATCCTCTGGTTCACTTCCCAGATGGCTACAACGGCTAAGGTTGAGCCAGGCCAAAGCCAGGAGCCAGGAGCTTCTTCCAGGTCTCCCACGTGGGAGCAGGAATCCAAGCACTCAGCCCATCCTCCACAGCTTTCCCTGAGTCTCCCCTGCCCCTGGGGTCCAGCCCGATGAAGCAACGGTGCTCTTTTCTCACCGGCAGGGAGGGGCGACTTCTGGAGGATCTGATCCAGGAAGTACACCAGCTGGTAGGTCCTCCAGGTGGCCACGGCCACGGCGGCGATGGCCTGCATGTCCAGCTGCTCGCTCGCCCACAGCCCGGCCAGCTCCTCGGCTGGCTTCATGAGTGAGTCCCCAGGCGAGAGGTCGGGGAGGTAGGGGGGCCAGCCAGGCGTGTTCAGCCAACGATCGAACTCAAACCCTGTATGGTAGAAGAAGAGATGACCGGGGTGGTGTTCCCGGACCTGCACTCCTGCTCTCTGCATCCCAAACTCTTCCCCCAGTGTCGTTGTCACTTTGCCACACATCCACCTGCCCCTGCAGGGTCTCAGCTAGGATAAGGTCTAGACCGGACTGGACTATGCCTGTCTCCTTCCACGCCTCCAACAGGACAGTGTGTTGTTCCAGCAGAGCGGACAGAGGCCTTCGTGTTCTGGGGGCCGGCACTGTGGCCCAGTGGGTTAAGCTGCTGCCAGCAATGCCAGTGATGCCAGCCCATAGGGGGCACCGGTTTGAGTCCCGGCTGCTCCTCTGATCCAGCTCCCTGCTAACGCACCTGGCAAAGCAGGGGAGGACAGTCCAAGGGCTTGGGCCCCTGCACCCATCTGGGAGACCCAGACAGAGTTCCAGGCTCCTGGCTTCAGCCCGGCCCAGGCCATTGTGGTCATTTGGGAAGTAAACAGCAGATGGAAGATGGATGAAACTCTCTCTCTGTGTCTCCATCTCTCCCTCTCTCCTTCCCTCCCTCCCTCTCTCCCTCTCTCTCTCTGTGTCTCTGTCTCTCCCTCTCTCCTTCCCTCCCTCCCTCTCTCTCTGTCTCTCCCTCTCTCTGTGTGTGTCTCTGTCTCTCTCTCTGTGTCTCTGTCTCTCCTTCCCTCCCTCTCTCTCTGTCTGTCTCTCTGTTTCTCCCTCTCTTTGTGTCTCTCCCTCTTTCTCTCTCTCTCTGTGTCTCTGTCTCTCCTCTCTCTGTGTCTCTGTCTTCCCCCGTCTCTCCCTCTCTCTCTTTCTGTATCTCTGTCTCTCCCTCTCTCTCTCTGTGTCTCTGTCTCTCCCCCTCTCTCTAACTTTGCCTTTCAAATAAATCAAATCAATTTTTTTAAAAAAATTCGTGTTCTCGAATCAGAGTTGTGTTCCCGACTCTGCCCCTACGTGGCTGGGACGCCGTGGGCCTGTCCCAGCACTTCTCTGTGCCTGTGCTCTGTCTGTAAAATGGGGGTGTGACAGGCCCTACCTTAGTTGACAGCTGTGAGGGTTAAATGAGCAAATACACATTAAAAGCTTAGCAGATTTCCCTATGCACTGTAGGCCCCGAGGATCAACTCTCATTAGCTACAGTCCCGTGACCTGGAGAGGCGGGCCTCCAGCTCAGCAGCAGGTGCTACCAAGGCCTGACTTGACCAAACTGGTGAGACAGTGACTCAGAGTCCGCGGCAGGAAGTGGGGCGCACTGTCTCGCAGATCTCGCGGACGGTCCCGCCCATGGCAACCCATTCTCCGCTCCAAAGGAATCAGGGCAGCCCCGGCAGCAACGCCCTGAGCTTCCTTTTTTTTTTTTTTTTAATATTTATTTATTTATTTGAAAGGCAGAGTTACAGAGAGAGGAGAGACACACAGAGAGAGGTCTTCCATCTGCTGGTTCACTCCCTAAATGGCCTCAGTGGTCAGCCAGGAGCCAGGAGCTTCATCCAGGTCTCCCATGTGAGCACAGGGGCCTAAGCACTTGAGCCATCATATACTGTCTTCCCAGGCGCATTAGCAGGGAGCTGGGTTAGAAGTGGAGCAGCTGGGACTTGAACCGGCGCCCATATGGGATGCGAATGTCATAGGCGGTGGCTGTACCCACTGCACCAAAACGCCAGTCCTGAGCTTCTATTTTTGTTTTCTTTTAAACATATTTCAGCAGTAGAGAGAGGAGAGAGACGCCATCCACGGATTCCCCCCCAAGTCATGAGATGATCGTACGGAGGCCACTGCTGGGAGCTGGGAGCTGGGAGCTGAACCCAGGTTCCCACATGGGTGGCAGGAGCTCCACCAATGGAGCCGTCACCTGCTGCCTCCCAGGGTCTGCTACATAGCAGGAAGCTGGAGCCGGGTATCGAACTCAGGGACGCTGGTCTGGGACGTGGGCGGCTTAACCAGCCTCCCGCTGCGAGGCAAACACCTGCCCCAGCGCCAGGATCTTCAGGCAGCGGCTGCAGCCCCCACGACTGCCCTGTGACTCTCAGTCTGGGATGGTGGCAGCAGCGGCTCTGACTACTTGTGTCAGTGCGAGAAGAAAGAGAAAGGTGACCCTAACTCCGCGCGCCCCACTCCCCTTTAGCCTCCAGAGGCTACCGTAAACATCGCTCTCTCGCTCTCTCTCTCTCTCTCTCTCTCTCTCTCTCTCTCTCTCTCCCCCACAAGCCCCTGGGCCGACTCCTCTGCTGACCTGGAATGCAGTCCACTCTCTTTTCCTTCAGCTCAGGGAAATACTCCAGGTAGAACTCCAGGAAGTCATCAGCTAAGATGCTTTGGAATTTGAACTCATCCACATAGGCCTGTGGGGAGGGGAGTGCTCGTGAGCCCCTCCGCAGCCCCTGAGGGGCAGACCCCCCAGCTTGCGGGCCCTCTGACCCCTTACCTCTTGCGCCCCCTGCCGCCACCCTTGCACTCTGCCCAGCCGCTTTATCTGCTTCTCCTCCTTGTCCCCTCATCAGAGTGTGGACCGTACCTGCAGGAACTTGTCAAACTGATCCTGATCACCCGCCAGATGGGCCAGGTATGAGACAAAGCAGAAACCTTTCTCGTAGGGCGTCTCGTTGTATGTGTCGTCTGGGTCGACACCTGGCCGAGGAGGAAGCAGACGGGCTGAGCACACGCGGCCTCTCACGCGCACTTCTATCCTCCAGCGGCAGGTTCAAAGCTTAGCTCTGGGTGAGATGAGAACCCCGCTGCCCAGGACGGCAAGGCGGAGCTTCCCAGGAAATCCGAGAGGGCCACTAACCATGGACCTGACCGGTCCTGGGCACCTGCTATGTTCCCTTGGTGCCAGCTTCGGGGAGAGTCCCTCAACTCTCGGGACTGAGTGCCAGGCTCTTGTCTTTCCCATGGGCCACCTAAAGGCTCAGCCTCCCCTCCCACCACAATGGCCAAACCAAAACCAGCCATCGGAGGACAGAAGTTCACCCTCACAGCCAACAGCACCAGGGTACGTGAGTTTCAACTGCACAGAGAGGTTTCACCATGGCCACACGTGGAGCTCAAAAAGACATTAGGAAGTAAAACGCTCCAAGCTCAGGGAGGGGACGTGGATCAGAGCTCCTGCAGTGCCGGGGACAAGTCCCACCTTCTGCAAAGTAAGGCCTGGCCTGATGTGCAGAGCCACACGTGCTGCACACGCACAAAGCAAGGGTGGCCGAGAGCTGCCCGGAGCTGCTCGTGCTGGCGGCCGGAGAGGGGCCGGAAGCCGCCCTGGATAGCCCTCCCCTCTCGGAGAAAAGTCTCTCGTGTGCACTGATCAACATCATCAGCCTCCAAGGAAGGCGGGGCTCCAGGCTCAGCCTGGGCAGGGTGGGGGTGGGGTCAGACCTGGCTCGATCTTCACCCGGAGCTTGTTCAGCGGGTGTTCCTCTCCGGTGAGGTCCATGTGCTGCCGCAGCAGAGCCCGGCCGGTGGCAGCCTCCAAGCACGTATAAGCAGCCCCTGGGGTGGAAACAAACCCGAGCCCTGGAGTTGGTCTCCACCTACATCCAGGATGCTTTCCTGTTAGTGGACTCTGTGCTGCCCCCTAGTGGCCTGGAGCTCAATACCATTACCATCATCATCACCACCACCACCACCACCACCTTGTCCCTTGTCCCAGTTGGCCATCCAAATTCAGCCCTAGCCTGAGGTTGCTCAGCCCCAGAGGCCTGGGTCCACCTGGCAGCTCCCACAGCTGAGGGTGGGGGGGAGAGGAACCATACCTCCTCTCTGAGTTACCTATCCCTACCAGCGAGTTTTCATTTTTAGATACTAATTCGATCTTGTGTGAAAACTGGGGATATTTTCACTGTGCCTCCTCCCTCCACCCCACAGATTTTAAAAGCCTCTAAGTCTCCTTCTGGCTTTGAAAATAATGCCTGAGGGGACAACAGTCAGGTACTAGATGTTCTGACTCTGCACAGTGGGGTAACAGTTAAGACTTTCACAAAGAGGCTCCTGCTATAGCCATGCTGAATTAAAGCATAAATTTATAAATTTCCTGGGAAGCAATGGACAAGATGTACTAAAAAAGCTTTAAAATGTGCACACCCAGAAGTAGTGTTTCTAAGAATTCATCCTTTTTACCCTTCTTCAAATCACTTGAGATATGCTATAATGTTTATGACACCATCTCAGTGGAAAACTAGAAACAAGTTATGTAACAACTGGAGAGTGAGTAAATTAGGAGACATCCATTCTATGAAGCCATGAAGGGAATTTAATACTTGGTAAAATGTTTACTGCTGTCAAGTTTAAAACAAAAAGCCAGTTGTGAAATCAAGTCTGGGGGCCGGCACTGTGGCGTAGCTGGTAAAGCTGCCACCTGTAGTGCCGGCATCCCACATGGGCGCCAGTTCTAGTCCTGGCTGCTCCACTTCTGATTCAGCTCTCTGCTATGGCCTGGGATAGCAGTGGAAGAAGGCCCAAGTGCTTGAGCCCCTGCACCCATATGGGAGGCCCAGAGGAAGCTCCTGGCTCCTGGCTTCCGATGGGCTCAGCACCAGCCATTGCGGCCATTTGGGGAATGAACCAGCGGATGGAAGACCTCTCTCTGCCTCTCTGTAACTCTGCCTTTCAAATAAATAAATAAATCTAAAAAAAGAAAAAAATCAAGTCTGCTTTCATGGTTCACACACACACGTGTGTGTGTTTGAAAGGCTGTGCCCTGATTATTTCCAAACAGTGAAGTCATGGATATGCATTTTTCTCTTCCTCTCTGTGCTTTTCCATGTGTGTCAAAGAGATCTTGAGCAAAGAACAAAAATAATAAATGCTGCACTTTTAAAACTACCCCCAAACACAGTGAGTTATCACAGGGTAGACAACGTTTTTTCAAAGCACACTTGATAGACGGAAAAAAAAAAAAAAAAAAAAAACAGGAGGGCGTTTGGCGTGATGGAGACGCTGTGTGGGACACCTGCATCCTGCTCTGCTCCTGACTCCAGCGGGTCAGGGCTCAGGCTGCTGCGTCCCTGCCACCCACATCCCACATGCGAGACCTGGACGGAGTTCCACCCTCCTGGCGTCGGCCTGGCCCAGCCCTGACCACTGTGGGCATTCAAGCAGTGAAGCAGCAGATGGAAGCTCTTTGTCTCTCTCTGCCTTTCAAATAAGTAAATTTGATGAATTTTTTAAAACCACACCTGGGCTCAATGCAGCTCAGCCCTCATCTGCTAAAGGCCTTGCATACATAAAGAATTTCTTTGTGCTCTGTGAGTTGTGGGGAACTCACATGTGAGTATAGAACAGATCCGATTTTTTACAAGACGCCCAGGAAAAAGCGGGCATCGAGATAATCAGTGAACAGGAACAGTGGTGAGGACTACATGATTCATCCGGGTTAGCAACTCTCCCCATGGCTGCTGTCTGGCTCCGGAGCACAGTCGGCCTGTAGCTTCAGTGTAGATGAGGGGCACTTCCGCTGTGAGCTCACCCCTGAGTCCACGCCGTCCACGTAAACCACAGCCCCCACGCATCCTCATGCCAGGCGGTGGGTGGGAGTCACCCATTTAAAAACGACGTTTGTCTATTGGTCTGGGGTTGTGGTGTAGCAGGAAAAGCCGCCTCCCCCACCCCCTACCCCATGTGGCTGGCATCCTATATATGGACGCCAGTTAGAGCGAGTCCCTGCTGCTCCACTCCCAATCCAGCTCCCTGCTAATGGGCCTGGGAAAGCAACAGAAGTCCTTGGGCCCCTGCACCCACATGGGAGACCCAGAAGAAGCTCCTGGCTCCTGGCTTCAGATGGGTCCAGCTCTGGCCATTGTGGCCATTTGGGGAGCCAACCAGTGGATGGAAGATCTCTCTCTCTGACTCTGCCTTTCAAATAACTTAATAAATATTTCTTAAAAATAATGACCATCATCTAGACATAGCCCCCCATGGCATCCACCTGGGCCCTCTGCTCTATCTCCTCCTCCCTCCATGCCCAAACCCCCAGAGGTAGCACAGGTCTCGCAGGGCTGGGGGCGGCACCTTACCGAACAGGATGGTGGAGATCCTCCTCTGGGCATACATGGTGAAGCCCTCGTTGAGCCAGAACTCTCCCCAGTTGGCGTTGGTGACCAGGTTCCCAAACCAGCTGTGGGAGACCTCATGGATGATGACGTCGGCCAAGGAGCCGTCCCCGGCCAGCAGGCAGGGCGTGACGAAGGTCAGGCACGGGTTCTCCATCCCTCCGAACGGGAAGGAGGGCGGCATGAAGAGCACGTCATACCTGCGGAGAAGGCGGGGCCACGCTGCCTCACTCCCCGAGGCCCTGCGAGAGGAGCCGCTCTGCGAGACCTAGGGCCAGCCCCCTGCCCGGCCACGCTGCCCCTGCCCGGTGGGGGCACTCCTTGTCCCGGTGACCTTCGCTCTGTCTGAGCAAGCCTCCCGCAGAAGGGGAGCGCGCCAGCAGCTCGGTCAGCGCACTGGGCGTCGTCAAGACCGGGGAGGCTGAAGGCAGGGTGTGGTGGGGAGCACAGACCAGCCAGGCTGTGACTGTGTCCCCACCTCTCCCCCTCTCTCCCAGGCCCGTCCTCAGCCACCACGAGGAGCCAACCCCAACCCTTCCTCTTGTCCTCGCCTTCACCTCTGGGCCTGGGGACACCTTGTCCCAGGAGGCCGAGGAAGGCCAGCAGCCCGGGCAGGGAGCATGGGAAGCAGGGCCGTGGTTCAGCAGGGGGCGCTGGGGTCCACGGGGTACCACACCTTCCCCACACGTAGGGGCCGAAGAGTTTCTCTCCTGTTGCCAAAAATTCTTCGATCACCCCGTCGTACTCCTTCTTGGCAGCTGCTATGAGGCAGGGCTCAGCCCACACCCGGCTCCTGGAGGTCAGAGCACAGAGACGGTAGGGTGGAGCTCAGCCATAGCCATGCTCACCCAACCCAGCCTCGGTGCCCCATGGGAGACAACCGGAGGTGAGCGTGTGGTCAGCCACAGAGACGGGAGACGCAAGGTGGGCGGGCCGGCTGGCGACGCCCAGGAGCAGGCTCACGGCACCCAGGAAAGCAGGCGCAGGTCAGGCTAGGGGAGGGGCAGCTGCCTCCTGCAGGTGACAGAACCTAAACCCTGCGCTACAAGTCGGCAGCCTCGACACCAAATGCTGTCCCGCAGAAGTTCCCTAAGCTCTCCCAGCCTTGGAGCCTTCATCCGTCAAATGGGTGAAGACAAAAGAAGACACACGCTGACCTTCCAACAGTGACCTACATGGTAACTGTTAGTTTCCTTCTTCCTGCCTGTACGAGAGATGAAGAAAGGACTTGAGGGGCTGGCATTGTGGCAGAGCAGGTTAGCAACCAGCTATGACACTGGCATCCCATAGACGCACTGGTTCAAGTCCTGGCTGCTCCACTTCTGATCCAGCTCCCTGCCAATGTGCCTGGGAAACCAGCAGAAGATGGCCCAAGTGCTTGAGCCCCTGAACCCATGTAGGAGACCAGGATGGAGTTCTGGGCTCCTGGCTTCAGCCTGGCCCAGCCCTGGCCATTGCAGCCATTTGGGGAGTGAACCAGCAGATGGCAGAGTCTGTCTCTGTCTCCCTTGTTCTCTGTAACTCTGTCTTTCAAACAAATAAATAAAACTTAAAGACAAAAAAAAAAAAAAAGGGTTCAAATCAAAGAACCTTTGGAATTGAAGGAACTTTAAGAGGGAAACCTATTAATGCTAACAGAAAACTGTTAGTGGCCTTAGGTTGCAACAATGGTGTCTTTGTTCCTCACGATAAAGAGAGACCGTGTTTGCTCATTTACATGGCCTGGCGCAAAGTCCACAGCTGGAGACACCACTGTTACGAAGCAGGTGGGTGCACAGGGCATCACTATCGCCCTTACAGTCTCCTGTGCATCCGAAATCGTCCTAACAAGATGTGGGGAGAGGTGAGAGGGGAGAATCAAACAAAACAAAAACCAAGAAGGTCCCGTACAACGCGACTCCACGGCAGAGAGGGCGGGTGGTCAGCGGAAGGCAGGGCACCCGCGGCCAAGCACCACACCTGACCTTGCACAAGCCTCTGCCTCAGTGCACAAGCCCACCAAACAGAGACAGTGATGTCGCCGCCCGGGGTGTGTGTCGGGATTAGAAGGAACTGAACAGGGCCGGCGCTGTGGCTCCCTTGGCTAATCCTCCGCCTTCAGCACCGGAATCCCATGTGGGTGCCGGGTTCTAGTCCCGGTTGCTCCTCTTCCAGTCCAGCTCTCTGCTGTGGCCCGGGAAGGCAGTGGAGGATGGCCCAAGTGCTTGGACCCTGCACCCGCATGGGAGACCAGGAGGAAGCACCTGGCTCCTGGCTTTGGATCGGCGCAGCGCCGGCCATAGCGGCCATTGGGGGGTGAACCAACAGAAGGAAGACCTTTCTCTCTGTCTCTCTCTCACTGTCTGTAACTCTACCTGTCAAATAAATAAATAAATAATCTTTAAAAAAAAAAAAAAAGAAGAAGGAACTGAACAGGAAAGGGCCCCAGGGCCCCCTGGCCTGTGCCCTGGACACTCTTGCACCCAGAGTGTTTCCCCCATGGTCACGGGGCTTGGGACCATGGCACACTGTGCCAGAAACACCGTCCCACCAAGACCCTGAGATGTGACCCATGAGGAAGGTCCATCGGACTGGGGGAAGCACTTCAGTGGATTCTGTCGCCTTGCTTGGTATACTGTGCTGTCACTTACTGCCACACCTTCAGATAATCACTATGACCCAGTGTTTAGAAGGCACTGTTCTTCCATGTCCCGTTTACGATCTTGCTAACAGAACTGTACTAAGGGGAAACAAATTCTCCACAATGACCTTGCCGTGCTCATCTGTCTTCGTGCTGATCGCAAACACGGCATCCGTCTGCTCACCCGCTGCCCCGCCTATGAGGGAGACAACCCTGGGTGAGAGGACGCCGCCCCGTCTTGCAAGGCTGGCATGGTCCCGAGTGTGTGGCTGGGAGCAGGCGCCGCTGGAATCCCATCCGTTATGTCATCAGATACCTGGGAACTGAGCCATGATACCAGCAGCACCATGGAACCAGTGATGAGCTCCGGGGCTGGTAACATCTTGTCAAGGACACTGTCACCCCCAGGGACTGCGCGCAGGGCCAGAGCAGGGGCCACAGCTTGGCCGTCCAGAGGCAGAGAATACGCCAGCCAGCAGAAACCTAGGCTCCTGGTCACATTTCTTGTCCTGGGAAACCTGACAAAATCCCTTTCCATCTCTGGCAAGTCCATCTAACTTCATGGAGGCATTGTGTGACCGTGGGTTTAGGTTCGTGCGTCTGTAGCGACAGAAAGCAGAGGCCACCTCCCTGTCTAGAGGGAGAAATGAGATCAAAGCTGTTTCCAGGTCCAGGGCTGAGAAAATGTGGAGACCTGGCACAGACACACACAAGTGACCAAAGGGGCAGGCACACACACAGTGTGCATTACTGATGTCGGGTTCTGGCTAACGCAGGCCCAGGGAGGCAGCAGGTGATGGCTCAAGCAATTGGGTTTCTGCCACCCATGGATTGAGTTCCTGGCTTTGGCCAGGCCCAGTCCCAGCCATTTGATGCCTCTGGGGAGTGAACCTGTGGCTGGGAGTTCTTGCTCTCTCCCTGTCTTTCTCTGTCTCTCAAATGAATGAATGAATGTAGTTGCTAGAAAGGCACTTAGAACTTAAAGATCCTAATAAAGATGGATCTTCCAAAACCTCTGCCTAAGCTCCCCCCTCACTCCACAAGGTGGCCAGGAGAGCAGATTCTGTCTGAAGGATGAAGCTCACATTCCACAAGGCAGGACTGGACTGGAGGTCGAGGGCGGGAGGGAGAGGAGGCAGGGGGAGGAGCACCTGCTCCCGCGGTACTCACGCCGCTGCTTCCTGGCTGGTGCTCAGACTGTCCCAGGACCACTCCCAGAATCCTCTCTGCCTCCTGCCCCAAGAACCACCCCGGGGAAGGCTCACTGCTCAGGGTCCTTGTTGCCTCTGAGGTCACCCCAACCTTGCCTGGGGGGGGCGGGTCTTTGTCTCCTACCTGGGTCCAACTTCAGCCGAAACCAGATCTCCGATGGCCAAAGCTATCAGATAGGAAGGGATGGGGTGGCTCATCTCAAAGAAGAACTTATTGGGGCCTCTCTTCTCCCAGGTGTTGGCACTCATCACAGCCGTGAAGCCATCTGGGACCTGATGACAGAAAAACTTGGTCGATTTCACCTGCAGAGGGCTCCAGGGCAGCCAGCAACCCGCGTGGCGATGCCAAGGACCCAGACCCCACCTGGGAACACACAGAGGTTTCAAGAGGCTAAACCAGGGCAAAACTGAAGGGGTTTAGAGGAAGGCTGTATAAAATTTTCATGGGTGAACGGATTCAAAACTAAGGAGTTTCTCAGAGGTGCCACTGGGTGGCCATACCCACTGATGCCCGGAAGTGTGACCTGGCAGGTCTGAAGGCACACGCTAACCCCAAAGGCAGGTCCTCGAGCCTCAGCCCCTTACCTCCACGAGGGCTGAGTACGTGTACTTCACCGCGGGCGTGTCGAAGCACGGGAAGAAGGCCCGGTTGAGGACGGCCTGGCCCTGGGTGTAGACGAAGGGCTTCTCCTTTCCCGCCGTTTGCTCTGGAGTCAGCCAGCACACCTACGGGAACACAGAAGGCTTCAGGACCAACATCCCCTGCGTGAGCCCAGTCTAGCCAGAGGCAGGCGCTGACTCCGGGGAAAGCGCTGGGTAATCCTCCCAATGTTTCCGCCAGCCAATGTGGCTCTGAGGGGAACGTTCTCTCCTGTTGTATATTTAATCCAGCATGAAATCCGTGCCACGGCGTGACGGCCATGTCACAGGGCAGAGTCACCACACTGCATCCACTCCGCCCTGTGTGCCAGGCTCATCTCCGGAAGCCCAGACCTGCTTTTTTATTTCTTATTTCCTTTTTTTTTTTTTTTGTAAGATTTTATTTATTTGGGGCCGGAGCTGTGGCACACTGGGTTAAAGCCCTAGTCTGTAGTGCCGGCATCCTATATGGGCACCGGTTTGAGTCCTAGCTGCTCCACTTCTGATCTCGCTCTCTGCTGTGGCCTAGGAAAGCAGAAGATGGCCCAGGTCCTTGGGCCCCCACACCCATGTGGGAGACCCAGAAGACCTCTGTCTCTGCCTCTCTGTAACTCTGCCTTTCAAATAAATAAATAAAATCTTTAGAGAGAGAGAGAGAGAGAGAGGTCTTCCATCTGCTGGTTCACTCCTCAAATGGTCATAACGGCCAGAGCTGTGTGATCCAAAGCCAGGAGCCTGGAGCTTCTTCTGAGTCCCCCATGTGGGTGCAGAGGCCCAAGGACTTGGGCCATCTTCTACTGCTTTCCCAGGCCACAGCAGAGAGCTGGATAGGAAGTAGAGCAGCTGGAACTCGAACCAGTGACCATACGGGATGCCAGCATTGCAGGTGGCGGCTTTACCCGATATGCCACAGTGCCAACCCCTTTTTATTTCTTTAAATGTTTATTTTTCATTTACTTGAGAGAGAGCTTCTATCCATGGTTCATTCCCCAAATGCCCACAAAACAAGGGCTGGGCCAGGCCAAGGTCAGCACCCCAGAACTCCATCTGGGTGTCCTACATGAGTGGCAGGAACCCAATAACTTGGGCCATCACCTGCTGCCTCTGAGGATGCATTAGTAGGGAGCTGGATGGGACGTGGAAGAGCGGGGACTCTGATACGAGATGTGGCCTCCCTAGCGGCGGCTTAACCCGCTGCACAACACATACATCCAGACCTGCTTCTTTTTTTTTTTTTTTTTTTTGACAGGCAGAGTGGATAGTGAGAGAGAGAGACAGAGAGAAGGGTCTTCCTTTTTGCCGTTGGTTCACCCTCCAATGGCCGCTGCGGCTGGCGCATCTCGCTGATCCGAAGCCAGGAGCCAGGTGCTTCTCCTGGTCTCCCATGGGGTGCAGGGCCCAAGGACTTGGGCCATCCTCCACTGACTTCCCGGGCCACAGCAGAGAGCTGGCCTGCAAGAGGGGCAACCGGGATATAATCTGGCTCCCCAACCGGGACTAGAACCCGGTGTGCCGGCGCCGCAAGGCGGAGGATTAGCCTGTTAAGCCACGGCGCCGGCCAGACCTGCTTCTGTCCTGCTCTGGGTCCTTCTACCCAAGCAATTTCTCATCAAATAAAACAACTCAGAGACGCAGGAGCTAACTGAGAGTTAGTGATATGTGTGTGTCCTCCATTCCCAAAATTCACCTTTTCAGAATCAATGTAGTTTAGATCATAGGCATTGGCTATGTGATTCTTAATTTGTTTTCTGTCAGCCCTTAAATCAAGGGCAAGTTTGAATGATTAGTAACAAACCCAATTTAAAAAATTATTTGAGAGGCAGAGAGAGAAGAGAGAGAGAGAGAGAGAGAGAGAGAGAGGAAGAGTTCTCATCTCCAGGTCTCTCCCCAGATGCCCACAATGGCAGAGGCTGGGCAGGCTGAGAACCAGGAATTGGGTGGCAGGAACCCAATTCCTTGAGCCATCACCACTGCTTCCCAGGCTGCACATCAGCAGGAAGCTGGGTTGGAAGTGGAGCTGTAACTTGAGCCCAGGCACTTCCAGATGGGATGTGGGCATCTTACCTGCTGCACCCATGCCCACCCCACACACAGGTGGCTAAACACCCACTCACCCCCAAAACCCAATGTTTGCCTACAGCAAAGTGGAGATCACTGACAACATAGATAAAACTGGGGTGGGGGGACTCTACATTCACACCAAAAACCACATAGAATTTAGAAAAGGATGAGAGGGGCTGGGGTTATGGTACAACAGGTTAAGCTGCTGTCTGCCACACTGGCATCCATGTAAGCATGGGATCAAGTCCCGGCTGCTCCACTTCCTACCCAGCTCCCTGCAAATGTGCCTGGGAAAGCAGAGGAGGACGGCCCAAGTACTCATGTCCCTGGCACCCTCGTGGGAGACCTGGATGGAATTTCAGGCTCCAGGCTTCAGCCTGGCTCAGCCCTGGCCAGCTGTGGCAGCCACTTGGGGAGTGAACCAGCAGATGGAATTAGATAACTCCAGGACAGTCTCACAGGTGAGAGTCACAGGGGATTTAGATGGCTGGGGAGGAAGGGAGGAGATGCAGTAACATGAGGCAAGGTTTGGATGGAGTGGCAGGAGGCATGGCCAGGCAGGTGGAATTTGAGGCCTGGTTGTTTTTTTTTGTTTTTTTTTTTTTTTTTTTTTTTTACAGGCAGAGTGGACAGAGAGAGAGAGAGACAGAGAGAAAGGTCTTCCTTTGGTGTTGGTTCACCCTCCAATGGCCGCCGTGGCCAGTGCGCTGCGGCCAGCGCACCACGCTGATCCGAAGCCAGGAGCCAGGTGCTTCTCCTGGTCTCCCATAGGGTGCAGGGCCCAAGCACTTGGGCCATCCTCCACTGCACTTCCGGGCCATAGCAGAGAGCTGGCCTGGAAGAGGAGCAACCAGGACAGAATCCGGTGCCCCGACCGGGACTAGAACCTGGTGTGCCGGCGCCGCTAGGCGGAGGATTAGCCTGTTGAGCCACGGCGCTGGCCCTGAGGCCTGTTTTTAAACAGCACAGGGAAGCCACGGTGGGTTAAGAGCTTTTCCTGACTACGTGTTTGTGAGTGTGAAAACTTTACCCTGTCTCCTTCTAAGGAGTACAGCAGGTGTGGAATGGGGGGCACAGTGTGACTTCCCAGGGGAGAAGGCTGGCCGCCACCACCAAACAGCCAAAGTGACTGAGGTCACCCCCCAGGGCCCCAAACTGCGTCAATCCCAGGCAACCTCAAATGATGTGAGGCCAGTGGCGCTTCGTCCAGGGAATTTCCACTAAGAAATCACAATGGCAGGCCAACCATGAAAAAGACATCAGGCAAATTCCAACAGAGGGACATCCAACAACACACCCGACCAACACTCCTCAAACGATCAAGATCAAGGTCATCAAAGACAAGGGAAGTCTGAGAAACAGTCACAGACGCAGGAGGAATCCAAGGACACACAAAGCTACACACTGCCGTGGCATTCTGGAAAGGATCCAGGACAAAAAAATGGAACTAAGTAAAAAACGAAGCAAATCAGGAAAAAACATTGCTGACTTTAGTTAATAATGTATCAGTAGGGGCCGGCACTGTGGAGTAACAGGTAAAGCCCCCGCCTGCAGTGTCGGCATCCCATATGGGTGCTGGTTCAAGTCTCAGCTTTTCCACTTCCAGGCCAGCTCTCTGCTGTGCCCGGGAGGGCAGTAGAAGATGGTCCAAGTGCTTGGGCCCTGCACCCACACGGGAGACCCAGAGGAAGCTCCTGACTCTGGCTTCGGATCGGTGCAGCTCCAGCCATTGCAGCCATCTGGGGAGTGAACCAGTGGATGGAAGACCTCTCTCTCTCTGTTTCTCTGCCTCTCCTCTCTCTGTGTAACTCTGATTTTCAAATAAATAAATCTTAAAAAAATAAATAATCCATCAGTATTGGCTCACTGGCCCCATGGCTCATAAAATTGTAACAGGGTCAGTATTGTGGGCCAGCCCCTGCAACACTGGCATCCTATATGAGCACAGGTTCAAGTCCCTGCTGCTCCACTTCCAACCAGCTCCCTGCTAACATGCTTGGGAAAAACAGCAGAAGAGGGTCTGAGTGCTTGGGACTCTGCCAGTGGGAGACCTGGATGGAGTTCCTGGCCCCGGCTCCAGCCTGGTCCAGCCCCGGCTGCTGCAGCCATCTGGGGAGTGAATTAGTGGTTGGAAGATCTATCTCTCTGTCTCTCCCTCTTTCTCTGTCATTCAGCATTTCAAATAAATGATCTTTTAAATAAACTGTAACAAAGTATCATACTAATGTAAAATGCTAACATGAGAAACCATGAGTGTGGAGGGGGTGTATGGGAACTCTATACTTTAAAAAAAAAAGTCTTTAAGGCCGGCGCCGTGGCTTAACAAGCTAATCCTCCGCCTTGCGGCGCCGGCACACCGGGTTCTAGTCCCAGTTGGGGAGCCGGATTCTATGCTGGTTGCCCCTCTTCCAGGCCAGCTCTCTGCTATGGCCCGGGAGTGCAGTGGAGGATGGCCCAAGTGCTTGGGCCCTGCACCCCATGGGAGACCAGGAGAAGCACCTGGCTCCTGTCTTCGGATCAGCACGTTGCGCCTGCTGCAGCGGCCATTGGAGGGTGAACCAACGGCAAAAAGGAAGACCTTTCTCTCTGTGTCTCTCTCTCTCACTATCCACTATGCCTGTCAAAAAAAAAAAAAAAGTCTTTAAAAATCATCTCTCTTTTTTTTTAAGTCTGTTTAACAAGCTGGCTGGGACCAGTGTTGTGGCACAACAGGTTAAGCTGCCTCTTGTGACAGCTGCATCCCATATGCGAGTTTCGCTCAGGGTCCCGGCTGCTCTGATTCCGATCCAGCTTCCTGCTGAGCCTGGGCAGCAGACAACGGCCCAAGTACAGGGGCCCCTGCCACCCGTCACCCACGTGGGAGACCTGGATGGAGTTCCAGGCTCCTGGCTTGTGGTCATTTGGGAAGTGAACCAGCAGATGGAAGATCTCCTCTCTCTCTCTCTCTCTCTCTCTCTCTCTGCTTATTAAAGCAATCTATTAAAAAAAAAAAAAAAAAGCCAAGTTGGCAATAAGAGCGAACACAAAGTACTCACTGCCTACCAGGCGCTTACAGAAAGACAACTCATTGAACTGTGAAGTGCTTAGCCTGGTGCTTGGGGCACCTTAACAAACACTGGCCATCATCCCCTCCACCAAAATGCCTTACTCTTCATCTTTGCTTGAGGTTTTAAAAAAGCGATGTGAAGAGAACAGAATGAAGAGACCTGGCAGCCCATAGTCTGAGCTTGGCGCCTGGGAGCAGGTGGGTGAGACCAGGGCCCCCGGGGAGCAGGTGGGTGAGACCAGGGCCCCCACCAGCTCCGTAGCCGGAAGAAGAGAAGGCGTGAATTTTGTCTCCTATGAAAGTCTGGAGGGCCGCTTTCATATGGCGAACTCAGAGAGGGCTTCCTTACCCCGGGGCCCTGCTTCGTCTCCACTGCTTGCCCAGAACCAGGAGCCCAGACATAACACAATCCTGGGCGGGAGGTTTCTTCTAGCACAGCGCACTGCCTTCCCCTACCTAATCCCCTTCCCCACTGCCTTCCCCTTCCTCTTCCCCTTCCCCGAGGCTAGCTTGCATCCTGAACTTCTTCTTTTTTGTATGCAGGGTCGGCCACAAGGTCCACTCCCTCCCCTAATGAAGCAGAGGGGCTCCGGGAGCCGCTCGGACCCTGGCGGGGGTGCGGTGGGGTGAACTACAAGCCAGCCAGTGGTCATCGGGCAGGCAGGGGGTCGGTAACCCGGCAACTGCCCGCCTCCCCACAGGGCCTGGCTGCTGTTCTGACAACTGTGGGCCACACAGCCTCCCACCCTCTTATTTCCAACATCGGCCCCCTGCCCAAACTCATCAACCAACAATGAGCAGGCCAAGCTGCTAGCACGCCTGGGGCACCCCTAATTCCGGTTTGAGCAGAGCTCCCCAAGAGGAGAGTCACCCGGGCTTAGGGACTGTCGAACAAAGAGCCGGGCCAGCAGCAGGCAGCGTGTCCAGGCCCCGCAGGCCGCAGTCGAGCCGCCACCGGCAGGGCCCGCACTCCGAAGCCCCAGGCTGCCGGACAGGACGGGGAGCAGGAAGGGCGTGCGGGCGTCCGGGGAGGCCAGGCGGAGGGTCAGGGCCCGGGCCCCGGTCCGGGGCGGGCAGGAAGCACTCACCCCGGGCCCCTCCCCCACGCGGAAGGTGAGTCGCAGCCGGAGGCGCTCGGAGGCCCGGCAGGGCTGCGGGAAGGCCACGCACAGCGCCTGGCCGTAGTGCGAGAAGGGCCGCGTGTGGAAGGGCACGGGCTCGGCGGGCTGCTCCTCCGCGCCGGCTGGCTCCCGCTGCAGCGCCGCCGCCGTCACCTCGAGGCACGGGTGCGAGTCGAGCCGCAGCTCGGAGGCGCCCTCGGCCACCAGGCAGCGCAGGCTCAGGGTGGCCGTGCCGTGCAGCACACGGCTCCCAGGGCCCGGGCCCGGCGGCCCGAACTCGGCGCGCAGGTCCAGGTGCAGGTGCAGTATCTCGAAGTCCCGGAAATTGGAGGCAGAGGCCACGTCCACGGCTTGCGCCGAGTGCAGAGGCCGCCGCGCCGCGCCGCTGCCTGCCGGGACCCGGCCGCTCGCCATGGCTGGAAGCACGGTTGCGGGTCCGCTGGGAGAGCCGGCTCCGCGGGCTGCCGCACAAGCCCCGCCCCGCCCCCCAGCCCCGCCCCCAGAGGCCGGCCCCGCCCCGCCGCACGGATGCGCCCCCAGCGACTGTGCCGGCCACGCCCCCAGGGGCCGGCCCCGCCCTGCCGTACGGTTACGCCCCCATAGAATCGAATGGGCCACGCCTACCTCGCGGTCACGCCCCCAGCGAATCCCGCCCGCCCTGTGGGAAGTGTGGGACCCGACCGCACGCTGGGCTTGAGGTCCGCAGTCCCACGATTCCAGCTTGGTGTGGGGGCCTCAGGACTGTGCACGAAAGGGGCGGTTGGACAGTGAGGTCCACTTGCCCAGATGTGCTCTGAGCTGCCCTTTCCTGACCATTCGCCTTCCAGGCAGGCCGCGGATGTGGTCGGGGTGGGACGGACGCAGCCCGGGAGGGAGGGCTCGGGTTCCAGGTCTCCCGCTCTGCGCCTCCAGCGATCCGGGCTGTGTCACCTGCACGGCGGTCACCGAGCACTCGGTCCGGGCCCGTGGCTGACGCTGGGCGTCGAAGGCCCGGAGCCTGCATCCCTGGCCCGGGGCCGCCCCCTGCGCGCCGCTCTGGGTCCGCTGTGCTCTCCCCGCCCGGGGGTTGCAATGGCCCGGATCCCACGTCGGCCTCGATGGCAGATCCTGACAATGAACCACGCGGGCAGCTCTTCTTCCCTCTTCTCCTTAATTGACATGATTGTTCTACTTATTGATGCGGTCAGGTGCGATGCTGATATATGTGTGCATTGTGTAATGACCACACCAGGGTCATTAGCCTATGGACATGGCTCAGATATGTATCACTTCTTTGTGATGAGAACAATCCAGGACCCTCTCTCCTCTTTTGAAATTCACAATAAACTATAGTCATCCCACTGTGCAACAGGACCTAGAAATTACTGCTCTTTAGTGGTAGCTTTGGGATCCACATGGAAGGAAGGCCTGCACTTCCGGGAATGGAGAGGCCTACTTCCAGGGAAGAAAGTCCTTGTCAAGGTCCCTGCGGGTGCCTAAAGGTCAACCAATGAGGATCAGACCTGCCTCAACCTTTAACCCCCATGTCCTGAATCTATAAAAGGAGCTCTCCCAACCTCTGATGCACGACTTCCCTGGCCCCCGCTCTGTTGCTCTGTTGGGACCGGGGAACCTCTCCCGGGAGCGGAACCCCAATAAAAGCCAGAGAATTAATTGATTCGTCGCCTGGGAAGATTTGTTACGTGCCGGACACCTTACATTTAGCTTTGCAGCCTTGACTGCTAACCACTGTTCTATTAATATTTTGTAAACATTCTTCTTTAAAAATTTTTTTATTTGAAGGCAGAGACAGATCCTCCAGCTGCTGGTTCTCTCCTCAAATGTCTGAGGCAGCAGGGGCTGGGCGGGGCTGAAGGTGGGAGCCAGGAACTCCATCTGGGTCTCCCGTGTGGGCGGCAGGGGCCCAGGGCTTGCACCACTACCACCGCCTCCCAGGGGGCGTATTAGCATTCTTACGATCTGATACACCACTGTCTGTTTGTCTAATGTAGGGAACCCCCTGCAGAATGCCACTGAGCTGCTAGGAATTTTTTTTTATGGCAGCAGTGCTGTGAGTGTCTTTCCTTTGGCTAGAGTTGGCATGGCATGCCGCTGTTAAGCGCTCAAACATAGGAAAGATACTCCCCTCTCAGAATCCCACACAGATTACCAAACATAGTGAATCTGTGAGTGATAAGAGCCTGTCACTCCAGGCCTCTGCCTCACAGGCAACAGTTGATGACTTAGGGAGAGGGAGCTCCACGGTGAAAAATGACATGACAGCAACAATGTAGCAATGCCGTCAGCCACCTCCCAAATACTCGTGGGATACACACAGACCACCTCGAGGCAATAGCCCACACAAGGTCATCCCATCTGCACCCAGTGAGGATCCCCACATTTGTAGCAGTCCTTGGGCACCCCAGGCTCTCAGGGCAGCCGCTAGACCCCATCTCACCCATATGTTTGCCATTAATGTAGGAGCAGATGCAGAATTCAGGCCCTGGATTCCAACGTCCGTAGAAAGGCCTCTGCTAACCAAGGGTCGAGGATATGCTTGTGTCTTGCCAGAGAATGCGGGACAGCCCATTTGGGTACCAGCCAGAAACATCAAGCCTGCAACTGACAGCCAACCAGAACCAGCTGAACAAGACAGAGTCCACCTCGTTAGCAGACGCACCTGCCCTATCATCCTACCCTGAGAAACTGCCCATAGCCACATCCGCTACTGCTTTATACCCCACTTAGCTCTGGTCAGCCAAACGGCCCACAGCCTGTGTCGGTCACGCCATTCCTGATTACCATTGCTCCTCATTCCTACCCCTATCTAAGCAAGCACTCCGTGGTCTCCCGTTTTGAGCACTGGTTAGTCAATGACAGGTAAGATCCCCTGGGGGACAACCTAAGACAGGCACAGCTGCATACAGAGGCCACATGGAAATGGGGTCAACAATGGTATGACCAAGAATCATGCCTCCCGTTGCTCAAAAATAAACAAAAAAGGGGAAATGTGGTGGAATGAGAAGGCCATGCCAAGATGGCCGCTGGCAAGGGAGCGTCAGTTACTCAGGAATGGCTTTGAAACCCACCTGGCAACGGAGCCTGCCTGGCAACAGGCTGTGATTGGATGGCTTCGGATACTGCCTGGCAACAGGCTGTGATTGGTTAGGGCATAGACCCCCCCCCCCTTGATTGGATTAGCTGCCTTGGCTATATAAGCTGCTGTACCAACTGAAATAAATGGGTCTGCTGGCTGCTCGCCTCTGGCCCGCTTTCACCCGACTCCTGGGGTCTGTGTGGTGACTCCGCACCTCTTGCCCCCACCACGCTCCTCCTCTCAGAATGAATCCACAGCAAGAAGATGGTGTCTTCCTGATGGGCATTTCAACCTTGAAATTGAGAAGCTAACTCCACTGCTCCAGGAAAGACCTAGAGAAAATCGCCTTCCTATTTGCAGGTTTTTCCAATTATTTCAGTAATTAAAATAACTGATGTTTTACCTTTTATCCTAGGCTGCACTCCACTATACCAAACTTAGTTTTACAATAGTTATTAAGCACTTCCTATCAGTATTTTTATTTTTTTAAAGATTTGCTTATTTGAAAATCAGAGAGAGACAGGCAGAGACAGAGGTATCTTCCATCTGCTGGTTCACTCCCCTAATGGCCACCATGGCTAGGGGTGGGCCAAGCCAAAGCCAGGTAGCAGGAAGTCCCTCCCAGTCTCCTTGGGCTATCATCTGCTGCTTTCTAGCAGGGAGCTGAATCAGAAGCAGAGAAGCAAGAATTCAAGCTGGTGCTTCAATATGAGATGTTGGCATTGAAGTCAGCTGCTTAACCCACTGTGCCACAGTGCCGACCCCATCGGTATGTTTTCAGTTATTTATTCAATCTAAACTGCCGGGTTTGGGAGGGTGTTTGGCACAGCGGTTAAGATGCCCCTTGGGGGCGCCTGAATCCCACATCAGAACTCCTGGTCTAAGTCCTAGCTCTACTCTCCATTTCAGCTTCCTGCAAATGCCTACCCTGGGAGGCAGCAGATGATGGCTCAAGTAGTTGGATTCCTGTCACAACATGGGAGACCCAGATTTAATTCTGGGCTCCTGGCTTTGGCCTGGCTCAGCTCTGGCTATTGTGGTCATCTGGGGAGTGAATAGAGTAGATTTCTCTGTCTTACAAATAAACACAACTTTACAGCAATCCACCTAGTTTCCTTTCCATTATTTGCTAAACTTAAAAAAAGAAATTAGAATTCTATGAAACATATCAATGGATTTTATGATAGATGAATAGGTGTCTGATAAAAATTGTAAACAGTAAAACCTCAATGGTGGTATATGGGTGTTCACTGTAAAACTCAACTTTACAGGTCTGAAAATTTTTAAAGACAGAGCGAGAAACTGAGAGAGACAAAGATAGATCTTACACCTGTTGGTTTACTCCCCAGTGCCTGCATCAGCCAGGGCTGGGCCAGGCCAACGCCAGGAGTCTAGAACTCATTCCAGATTTCCCGAGTGGCAGGGATCCAACTACTCAAGCTGTCACTTGCTGCCTCCCAGGGTGCACATTAGCAGGAGGCTGGGATGAAAAGTAGAGCCAGCACCCAACCCAGGTGCTCTGACATGGGACGTGGGCATCCTAACTGCTGCACAAAATGCCTACCTCAGTTTGTAATTGTTCACTTTAAAATGTTGGGTCCTTGCTTCCCACACAGGAGAACAGAGTTCCTGGCTCTTTGCTTCGGCCTGGCCCAGCCCTGGTTGTTGCAACATTTGGAGAGTGAACCGGTGAATTAAAGATCTGTCTCAGTTTCTCTGCCTTTCAAATAAATTAAGTTTTAAAACTTTAAACAATGTTGGGGAAAAAGGGACAGGACTGACTGAGGAGAATAAAGAAAAAAACCCTCAGGATCTGCTGTGCTTGATGTGACAAGAGAACAGGCAGGGCTAGCGCTATGGCTCAGCAGCTTGAGCTGCCTGAAGCACTGGCGTCCCAGCTAATGTGCCTGGGAAAGCAGTGTTAGACGGCTCCTGGCTTTGGCCTGGCCCAGCCCTGGCCGTTGCAGCCATTTGGACAGTGAACCAGCGGATGGAAGCTCTCTCTCCTCCTCTCTCTGTAACTCTGCATTTCAAATCAATAAATAAATCTTTAAAAACAACAAAAAAGATGACAGAAAGAAGACCTGGCCCAGGGCACGCACTCAGGAGGCACCTGAGGGATCTCAGTCTATGGCGCATGAGCCAGGAACAGAGGGGGTGTGCAGAGGAAACAGCACCAGCCCTCCTGCCAAGAACACACAGATGGTACTTTCAGTTTCAAGCGTACAGGTAAAGGAATAAAGCTTTGGTTTTCCTCTTTACCTCTCCATCTACCCCGTACTGCAGATGGAATACATCAAATTCCACTGCCTTCCAGACACGTTCCAGTGCTGAGGTGGGTGGCCAACCAGTAGGCACAGCTTCCCCTGGGAGCAGGATGGGAAGGGCACTGTCACCCAAGCAGAGGCAGGAAGCCTGGGAATCACACCAGAAAGGCTTTCATGGGATTTCCACCTAGGCTCCTGCTTTCAGAATAAAAAGACTATTTACTTTCAAGGACAAAGAAAGAGATCCTCCATCTGCTGGCTTACTTCCCAAATGCCTGCAATAGCCAAGGCTGGGCCAGGCCAAGGCCAGGCGCTCAGAACCCAATCTGGCCTTCCACGTAGGTGGTAGGGACACAAGCCATCACCTACTGCCTGCCAGGGTGCCGATTAGCAGGAAGCTGGATCAGAAGCAGAGCTGGGACTCAAACCCAAGGACTACAATATGGGATGGAGGTGTCCCGAGTGGCAACTTCATGGCTGCAACAAACACCTCCACAAATAAACCTGTTTCCCATCTTCTTCAACTTCACTCTTCTACCCCTAACTCCAAAAAATTTAACTGAGTATTCAGATACTCCGAGTTGAAGACAGCAGAGTTAACCAATAAAATGGCAAAACCCACACCAGCCTCATGCACACACAGGCCAGAGATCAGAATTCATACACAGAGAACTTTCTTTCCAAACTGATCCACCATTTAAAAGAAAAAGGATTTAGGAGGCTCTAAGAAGGTTTTGTTCTATAGTCCAACATATTCTTAGCTTCAACTGTTCTTTTTATATCTGTCTTCCTGTATTTATGACTCAAAGTTGAAGAATTACAAACTTAAAAATTCCAAAGATATACAAATGGCCAAAAACACATGAAAACTCAGTATCCTTAGTCATTAGAGAAGTGCACATCAAAACCACCAGAGCCCAACACTGCTTCTGGGGATCTAAATGGTGTAGCCACTTTGAAAACCAGTCTGACCTACCTAGGACCCAGCAGTCCCACTCCTAGGTAAATACACCAAGGAACGAAAAGTAGGGACTCATGTCATCAAGGGTGGGAACTCAAGGCTCATTAACAGATTAACAAAACGTGGTATACACATACAATGGAGTGTTCTTGATAATCAGTTTTGACCTACACAGCAACATGGGTGGACCTGAAGACATTATGCTAAGTGAATCCAGACACAAAAGGACAAACATGTAAGGTTCCACTCCCGTGATGTACCCAGACTAGGCACATTCACAAGAAGGCGGGCCTGTGCCTACCAGAGCTGGGAGCAGGGGACAGGGGACATCACTGCTTCATGGATGCAGAGCTAATGCAGTGATGAGCCTTTTGGCACACATGGTGCCAACAGACAACACAGTGGCTGTATCTAATGCCTCTGAATTGCATATTCACAAGTAGTCGATAACATTATTTGTCAAGCCACAGTTAGTAATTAAATGCTTACAAGGGTATGGCATTGTGCTAAAAGAATATGTGTTCACAGTGCCACAGGGATTTGCTCCTGTTTAAAGGGGCGTTAAATGGGAGCTGGTGCTGTGGTGCAGGTTAATCCTCCACCTGCCATGCTGGCATCCCACACAGGCACCGATTCTAGTTCTGGCTGCTCCACTTCTGATCCAGCTCTCTGCTATGGCCTAGGAAAGCAGCAGAAGATGGCCCAAGTTCCTGGGCCCCTGTACCCACGTGGGAGACCTGGAAGAAGCTCCTGGCTCCTGGCTTCAGATCAGCACAGCTCTGACTGTTGCAGCCATCTGATGAGTGACCCAGAAGATGGAAGACCTGTCTCTCCCTCTCACTGTCTATAACTCTACCTCTCAAATAAATAAATAAAATCTTAAAATAATAATAAAGGGACATAAATGTAGGGAAGTGGGAATTACTAACATCCTTCTGTGCACCACAGACCCCTTCCAACAGTCAGGAAAATGGTCTCTTCTGGATGCAAATTCATTTCCCAGGCCTGAGCAGAGCCCAGAAAAAGCCCTTTCTGAAGATCAGCTCAGGGGATGTGGACACACTAACAGCGGCACACCCTTTAAGCACCCAACCAAGACCAGGCTCTTCCAGAGCCACTGGGGCCTCCGTGAAGGCTTCTCCTACAGAACCAGGTGTGCTGGAAGCAAGTTGTTTCTGATGAGGTTTCTGAGGATCAGGAATGAAGACACAGGAGCTCTAAAGGTAAGAGAACGTTGACTGAACAACGCCCAAACCAAGACATTGCGCACTGTACTTTCAAAGTAAAAACAGCATCCGTAAAGCAATCTCCCGTGAAAAGATCCAGGTTGACTAGCCTAGTTCTCACGCGTGGCTCCCTGCGAGTGAGATGAGGGCTAACTATCCAACGTGTGTTAATCAATATGTGAACATGAAACGCAGAACCACACAATTTATCTTAAAAGACAGACCGAGTTCCAGAAGCTGTTTATTGTTTGGATAACAACACACTGGACCAGGCAGAGACGCTCCCAGGAACAGCTGGCGCGTTTCACTGCCTCTTGCCCTTTGGTCCTTCTTCTTCTAAGCACTTAGATTCTCTTTTAACGATAGGAGACATTTATTTTGATCACAAATGCAATCCAAGTGTGAATAAATAAATGTATTATCTTTTAATACTTCACATGTTCCTTTAAATAGAAAAAGTGCTCAATGTCTCTTCACAGCCTGCACGGCCACAGCTGTCCCACCTATGGTTAAAAAGACTGTAACTTGGTCTTCTGAAATGCTTCTTGACCTCCAGCTCACTGTTGAGTAATTCCCAGGCAAGAAGTCCTATTGATATTGTCGATAGTCTCCAAATGGTGAGGACGGTAACTGGGCGGAAGGCAACTGGGAGGGGTCTTCAGCAAACTGAGGACCTGCAATTAGTAAAGCGGATTTAAGAATCACCTGCGTAGGACGTAATTCAAACGAGCAAGTCTCTAGATGACAGAGCAGCTAAGTCAAACAGGTCTACCTCAGAGCTGCAACCTGAATGTCCCTGTAACTCGGCGTAACTCCCACAAAAGGACCGGAGAACCTTCCGACCCAGTCCATCAAGGACAGCCTGGCCTCCCGCGGGCTCCTCAGCTGTGCCAGGGAAGTTGGGCAGATCCGTCACAGCCAGAGGTGAGGCTCACGCCGAGAAGCCTCTGCTGTCACAAGCCGCAAGCTGCCATGGAGCAAGGCGGGAGGACCCTCTCCCGTCTGCACTTCTCTGTCAGCTGCTATTTAAAATTACTGTCACACAGTTTAAGTACCCTGGCCACACTGTAAGAGAACTCCGCAGTCCACCGCATGTAAGCAGTTAAGTGGGGCACGACCTCTGACCCGGCCCCCTTACCACAGTCCTGCTGTCTCAGGTGTTACAGAATGGGGGAGGGGCGGTGTTTCTATGAACTAAGGAGAAAGGCAGCTCTTGAATAAAAAAGATGAATAATTAATCTTTTTTCCTTTAAGGAAATTGAAGCAGACTAAAAAAGTTATCTGGACAGAGAAAGGAGGCAGTATAAAACTCCTGGAAGGTGTCGATGCTTCGCTCCAGCGCTATACTCTTGTTTCTCTGTGAAGCAGACCTGTTCGTTCAGAACACTTGATACTGGATAAGGCAGACACCAAGGACAACCACTGTTACCAGGAGACACACCAAACGTTACCCTCAGTTCTATCTAATATTTTCAGTGTTAATAATTTTCTCATGTAAGATAATTGGAAAAACATGGTTAACTCATGTAAGATAATTGAAAAATACAACTTCCCTCCTACACAGGCTTTCAGAAACATCTCCTATCTAAAAATAAAACTCCTCTCTTTCAGGCTGATTATCCATAAATGCCGAATTCTGTACACAAAAAAATTTAAAAGTAACCAAGACTAACCATTTAGCAGAAAGTAACTGTTTGCTGTATCTATCTGTGACCTTCTGAAAACAGGAAACTTCTGATCTGATCACTGACCTACAATTTACCTGTTACAATTAGCAACAAATTACACTGGCTTCTCAGAGACCCTCCCCAACAGGCGTTCCTTTCCACCTCTTTTATTCACTTCAAAGCAGGGACGTAATCTGGCAGGACCTCATGTATCTTCAATGTGTTCTCAGGACATAAATTCTTGAGTGCAGGGACTGCCCTGTCCACTATGGCCCAAGAGGACCTGGCACACAGATGTATCTAAGCTGTCATTATTGTTACACATCTGCAGAACCTTCTTCAAGCATCTTTAAAATGATCAGAAGTTTCCTGATACAACCAAATGAGCTCTCTAAAGATGAAAACAAATAAAGTAACTGATGCGAAACGTTCACTTTTCCACCTGGACCCAGAGCCTGTTATTATCACGGTCCTCAAGAACCACAGCATACTAACATAATATAGAGGTTGCAAGCTACCATATTGTACTAGACAAAATATGCTCTTGGGGCTGGCGCTGTGGTGTAGCAGGTTAAAGCTCTGGCCTGCAGCACCGGCATCCCATATGGGCGCTGGTTCTAGTCCCACTGCTCCTCTTCCGATCCAGCTCTCTGCTATGGCCTGGGAAAGCAGTGAAGATGGCCCAGGTCCTTGGGCCCTTGCACCTACGTGGGAGACCTGGAGGAAGCTCCTGGCTCCTGGCTTCGGAGTGGCACAGCTCCGGCCATTGCAGTCATTTGGGGAGTGAACCAGCAGATGGAAGACCTCTCTGTCTACCTCTCTCTGTAACTCTGCCTTTCAAATAAATAAAATATTTTTTTTTTAAAAAAAGATATGCTCTTCCATAACACCAGGAAACCATCCCAAAATGTCTGAGCTATGGTATTAAGGAGAAAGAAGACTCACCATTGGGAAACTGTGCAGATGCAAATCTTGTCAACAAGATACCAGCACCTTCAATTAAAGCTAGGAGAATGCCACCCATCGCGGCTGACCCTACCATGGCCACTGGTCCATCTGAAGATATTAATAACAAAGAGATTCTTTAATAGCAATCTACTTGACTGTTAAGACGACAGTAAAAGAGAGAGCTGTCCATATGGCTACCCGCTCCCCTCATACCCAGACCCTTCGTTCTCACTGTTCAAGACATAGCAGAGTCAGCAAACTATGGCCCACAGGTCAAACACAGTCCACTGCCTGTTTCTGTACAGAAAGCTTTACTGGAACACAGCCAGTGCTTCCACTTGGGTGCCGTCTGTCACTGCTGTCATGCTGTGTAAAGCAGTTGTGACAAACACTGTACAGCCCACAAAGGCTAAAATATTTACTATCAGACCTTTTACAGAAAACTTGTACATCCCAAGTCTAAACCAGAAAACCCAAAGGAATTCTGGGTTGCTCCAAAAGATGGCTCTGAGCTCTTGACTTCTTACAACCCTATGCGGCAGGTACCGATTCCAGAGTACGGGTGAGGAAACAAGGCCTGGTAAACCGCCAGTCACAAAGTTACTGGGAGTGCTCTTGACCACGGTAATACACACTCAGAACTTCATGCTCTCACCCTCACACGTTCCAAACAAGACACCCTCTTCCCTTCTCAGACGGCATCTCTGGCAGGCCAGACCCCACAGTGCAGTGTTCGGCTGTACGTATTAGAGGTCGTCACGTCAGGACAGGTGAGGTTCCCTCAAAGCCTGGCCTCTTCTGGAGTCTAGAGCAATCGCTTACTTCTTGCTGCCAGGATGGCTCCTGTCAGGGCACCACTTGTGATGGAGTTCCAGGGGTCTTCTTTCCCTCGGACTTGAACCATGCTACAGTCAATCATGGAAAACAGACCTCCCCAAACTGCAAAGCTACCTATTTTGAAAACAAACAAAAAACACAAACTTAAAATTCCCTTTTTCATCTTATATTTAAAATGTTACAATCAAATACAAATGTAAACAACAACACTGGGGCCAGCGCTGTGGCACAACGGGTTAACGCCCTGGCCTGAAGCACCAGCATCCCATATGGGTGCCGGTTTGAGTCCCAGTTGCTCCACTTCAGATCCAGCTCTCTGCTATGGCCTGGGAAAACAGTGGAAGATGGCCCAAGTCCTTGGGCCTCTGCACCCATGTGGGAGACCTGGAAGAAGCTCCTGGCTCCTGACTTTGGATCGGCGCAGCTCTGGCCGTTGCAGCCACTTGGGGAGTGAACCATCAGATGGAAGACCTCTCTTTCTCTCTCTGTGTTACTCTTTCAAAAATAAATAAATAAATAAATCTTAAAAAAAAAACAAAACAAAAACTGACAAAAAAACAAAAAACCACTAACTATATTTCCAAAACAGGGCTAGTGTTGCGGTGTGGCGTGTAAAGCCTCCACCTGTGACGGCGGCATTCCATATGGGCACCTGTTCAAGTCCCAGGTGCTCCAGTTCCAATCTAGCTTCTTGTTAATGGCCTGGGAAAAGCAGCGGAAGACGGCCCAAGTGTCTGGGCCCCTGCCACCCATGCAGGAGACCCCGATGAAGCTCCTGGCTCCAGCATGGTCCAGTACTGGCCACTGTGGTCATCTAGGGAGTGAACCAGCAGATGGAAGACCTCTCTCTCTCTGGAACATCTGGAGTTGCAGAGGCAGAGAAAGAGAGAGAGAGAGAGAGAGAGAAATAGAAAGAGAGAGAGAGAGAGAGAGAGAGAGAATATCTTACAGAGAAAGGTAGAGCCAGAGAGAGAGGTCTTTCTTCCATTCCACTGGTTCACTCCCCAAACGGCTGCAACGGCAGGAGCTGGGCTGATCCGAAGTCAGGAGCCAGGAGCTTCTTCCCAGTCTCCCACATGGGTGCAGGGGCCCGAAGGACTTATGCCATCTTCTGCTGCTTTTCCAGGCCATAGCAGAGAGCTGGATCTGAAGTGGAGCAGCTGGGACTTGAACCGGTGCCCATGTGGGACGCCAGCACTGCAGGTAGTGGCTTTACTCATTATGCCAAAGCGCCAGTCCCTGAAACATCATTTTTAAAAAAATAATTTTAAAGCTCTCATATTCCAAATACAAACACAAGTTTTAATAAACATGAGGGAAAAGGCGCATCCTTAAGCGCAAATCTAAAAACAACCTTAAATCAGCAGATGTCTTGTACTTAAACTTGATCTAAGCACAAATTTTGTAAAATGAGCAGACTCACACACATGTGTGTACAAACAAAACCTAGGAAGATAACATCTCTAATTAATTGTTAGTATTTTTCAGTGACTTCACAGATGGTTTAATTTCTTTGTGCTTTTATTTTCCAAATCTTCCCAAAATGAACACACAAGACTTGCATCATATATAAAGAGCTGTTATTTTCAGTAAGTTTAAAGAAAAGAAAAACTGCACAAAAGAGCCATAGTCACTTTATTCTTTACCCTCTGAAATCTCGGGGTAGCAGGTAATGTGTGTGTCAACAGTAATAAACCAGGTTCAACTAGGTAAGTTTTTACATTATCAATGACATCTAGTAGATAGCACTTGTAGAACAGGCTAGCCTCATTTTTGGTCCAATATCAGTTATCACATATTACATAAAAATAAATCAGTTCTGGGGCCGGGCACTGTGGCACAGCTGGCTAAGCCTCCGCCCACACACCAGCATCCCAACTAGGCTCCAGTTTGTGTCCTGACTGCTCCTTTTCCGATCCAGCTCCCTGCTTATGATCTGGGTAAGCAGTGAAGAAGGCCCAAGTGCTTGAGCCCCTGTACCCAGGTGGGAGGCCCGAAGAAGCTCCTGGCTTTGGATCAGCCCAGCTCTGGCCACTGCAGCCATGTGATGAGTGAACCAGCGGATGGAAGACCTTTCTGTCTCTCCCTCTGTCTGTAACTCTACCTCTCAAATAAATAAAATAAACCAGTTCTTTCTTCTAACCCAGTAATCCCATGCCCTAGGAGGTTACTATGATGTCGAAGTAAATCAGAACTCCCTTGCTAAATTTTTCAGACAACTCTTCCATTTTCTTGTAGGAGTCTCAAATCTCTCCATCTCCTAACAATCAGTGCCAGAGCAAGCCATGGTCCCTGATGAGAACGGAGAGTCTGGAGTGCAAGCAGAGGGAGGAGATGTCCACGCAGGACACTGGCCTGGTGTCGGGAGCAGCCTAGTGTAGGGCGCTACAGACCAACCAGGGCAGGGAGGGATGTAAACACACAAAAAGGGTGAAAGTAATGGACCCTGTCGGGCTGAAACGGAACCCAGAGATATCATATGAACTCGGTTTTCAATACGTACAGGTGTACAGAAATAGACATGAATTTGTGTGTATATGTATATGTGGTTAGTGTCTGTTTACATACAAACACATACACATATATTCCAAAGCTTTGTTATAAATGGGGCCCAAGAACAGCAATACCCAATACTAATATACTTATTGCCCAGATTTTGACTTCTGAATACTATCTCTTTTTTTTTTTTTTTTTTTAAAGATTTACTTGCTTATTTGAAAGAGCAACAGAGGGCTCTTCCATCTGCTGGCTCACTACCCAAATGTCTGTGACAGCCAAGGCTGCACCAGAAGCAGCCAGGAGCTTGGAATTCTTATCTAAGTCTCCCATGTGGGTGCCTGGGACCCAACTACTTGGGCTACCACCTGTTGCCTCCAGGGAGTTGGGTAGGAAATGAGGCAGTCAGGACTTAAACCAGCACTCTGCTAATGAAGCTGACAAGACAGTGGAAGATGGCCCAAGTACCTGGGCCTCTGCCACCCATGTGAGGGACCCAACAGAGTTCCAGGCTTCTGGCTTCAGTCTGAACCAACCCTGGCTATTGTGGCCATCTGGGGAGTAAACCAAGCAGATGGAAGATGTATGTGTGTGTGTATTGCTAATAAATAATCTTAAAAAAAAAAAAAAGAACCGAGTGTCAGGTTAAGCCACCTCCTGTGATGCCAGCATCCCATATGGGTATTGGTTTGAGTCCTGGCAGTTCTACTTCCAATCCAGCTCCCTGCTAATGGCCTGAGAAAAGCAGCAGAAGATAGTCCAAGTGCTTGGGCCCCACCTGCAACCATGTGGGAGACCTGATGAAGCTCCTGGCTTCAGCCTGGCCCAGCCCCAGCCGATGCAGCCATCTAGTGAATCAGTAGATGGAAGCTCCTCTCTCTCTCTGTCTCCTTCTCTCACTGTAACTCTGCCTTCCAAATCAATAAATAAATCTTAAAACACACATGCACACAGAAAAGGATCACTTCAACTCTGGGCCTCCCTCAATTTGTTCATCTGGAAAATGGAGATAACAACACTAAGAACTTCTGCTGCTGTGAGGATTAAATGCAATAATGCTGTAAAACACTTAGCACAGTGCTTAGCAATTGTAAGCACTCATAAATTGTAGCTATTAGAAAAGTGTTTTAAAAAAAAAAGAGAAACTTATTCTGATCCACAAAATTTCGGAGGAATGACTAAAGGCCTTTTCCTTGTCTCAAATACAATCTATTCAATCTGACCAGTGCATGTTTGTAAGTGAATATAATTTGTCACCTTCCTTATCCCAGGTTCTGAACAGTTAAGTTCAAACTTGAGCTTGAAGCACATTGTCCTCCTTCTGGAGAAAAGTGGGGGGAGGGGAGGATCGCTGTCTAACACATTGAGACAAGATTATCAAATGGATACAGTAATTACAGTTAACTTTCCAAATAAAACATAAATCAGGAAGAACCTCCAGGGATACTAGTTTGTGACAAGCTGTTAAATCAAACAGGTTTTAACTTAAAAAGAAAAACACTGCTCTGTCTTCAAATAAACAGGGAAGACATTTTGTAGTACAAATGGAAGAAATCCTGCTCACCTCCCAGCTGTGGAGCCCTGGTTTTAATGGCTGTCAGACTCCCTCGTAGTCTGTGATTTACTCCCTATAAAAAAAGGAAGCAACCAAACATACATCAGAAGTTTAACGGATGACATCACCAGCAATATTACCAAACCCAGGTTTCAAGAGTTGATAAAATAAAACCATTTGCCCACTTACCACTGGAGAATTGCGAAAACCTTTGATTGCTTGAAAGATACCACCACCTATGGTACCCATTGTAAAGGCCCCACCACAGTCATCCACAATTCGCCAGGGGCTGAGGACAGGGGAAAAAAAAGATGACTGTATTTTTCACAAACCATAAAACCTTGTTTGCTAACACAGAAGGATGCAACAGATTCCAATACAGAGCACATTGCAACTGATAAACATTTGGCCTAAAAAACAAGGACTCTGAGGACATCCATAGCTATTCAGCCCCAAGTTAGCTAGACTGGAACAGAATTAATATTAACCTCCTACTGTTACCAGCACTTTATTTAAACAAACATGAAGATGGGGTAAGCTCTTTGGTAGCTATAAACTTTAAGGCTAAGACTTAATGAAGAGGGTCGGTGCTGTGGCGTAATGGGTAAAGCCACTGCCTGCAATGCCGGCATCCCATATGGGTGCCAATTCGAGTCCTGGCTGCTGCACTTCAGATCCAGCTCTCTGCTATGGCCTGGGAAAGTGGTGGAAGATGGCCCAAGTCCCTGGGCCTCTGCACCCACGTGGGAGACCTGGAAGAAGCTCCTGGCTCCTGGCTTCAGATCGGCCCAGCTCTGGCTGTTGCAGCCATCTGGAGAGTGAACCAGCGGATGGAAGACCTCTCTCTCCCTCTCTCTCTCTGTAGCTCTGCTTTTCAAATAAATAAATAAATCTTTAAAAAAAATTTTTTTCTCTCTGTAGCTATTGATTCTTCATTAAGTCTATTTATGTATTTATTTGACAGGCCATAGCAGAGAGCTGGATAGGAAGTGGAGCAGCCAGGACTCAAACCAGCACCCATATGGGATACCAGCACTGCAGGCAGCAGCTTTACCCGCTACGCCACAGTGCCAGCCCCTGAGAAGGAAATTTTTAAAAGTTCTAAAAGTTTACGCTAATTTCCAGGTTTAGTGAATCCAAGTAAGCATCTGAACCTCTCATTTGTGTCAGATCCAGTTAACACACTGAACTACTCTTACTAAATAGCTTCCAAATGTAGCCTAAATAATTTATGTAATATACCAAAATCTCGGGAATTTGATCCGACTAGAACTACTACCCTAAGAATATGGTCTATAAAAATCTGCTAAATTCATTTTCAACCCACTGTAAGTAAATTTCTTTTATGCAGTCAAGTGCTCTACAATGCATAGAAAACCGTAACTTCCAAGAAAGCTAGATTTCTTTCCTACAGAATCACTGATTTTTTAACTCTGAAAAAAGAGTATTTGTCTCCTCTCCATTTTCCAGATGAACAGATGCTCCGAGATTAAACAACTTGTCAGAAGTCATGTAAGCAGTACCTAGGAGAACCAACTTAACTAAAAATATAGTTCTCCCGAGCCTCCAAGCTCTTCTCACTTCATCATGCAGCCTGTGTGTTCTAGGAAAATGAAGTCTTGAGGATCATTAAATCCACATGATTCATGATATGGCGCTGGAGGTAAGGAAAGCAATCAGGAAGCTATTGTAAAAGGCATCAAGGGCACCAGGTAAAATCCTGGTCAGAGGAACCGAAAGAAAGAACTTTTCAAAGACTACAGACTGCACTTACTGGGGCTGGGGGTGGTTCTAGTTTTGAGCTCGGATGACTTGGGGAAATGCCAAGGGCAATCAGATCAAAGCAGGGGCTTGAACTGTGGCTCAGCGAGGCAGGCTAAGCGGAGGCTTTTCAGGGCACTGGTTCAAGTTCCAGCTGCTCTGCTTCTGATCCAGCTCCCCGCCAACGTGCCTGGGAAAGCAGCAGATGATGGCCAAAGGGCTTGGGGTTCCTGAGAGGGGCCAGGCTGGAGTTCCTGGCTCCTGGCTCAGCCTGGCTCAGCCCTGGCTGTTGTGGCCAACTGGGGAAAGAACCAGCAAGTGCAAGATCTCTCTGATGCTCTGCTTTTCAAACGAACAAGTAAATCTTTCAGAAAAGATGAAAGCAGCTTTGACTACTAACCTAACTGGGTAACTACTGCACTGCTTCAGGACATATGCACCGAGGGAAAGCAAAGGGGCTACCTGATGATCTGGAAAAGGAAACCCATCGTTTTTTATGATATCTTTAACTCAGCAATGTCAAATATTCTATCTCCCTGCCAACCTGCGTCCCTGCAGCACATCCAACAGCAGCGTGCAGTGTGCTGAGGTCTGCCTATCTGAGCAGGATTTAGGAGGCCTTCGAGAGAGCAGGAGGGGCTGAATCGTCTTATACAAGGGGAGGGGGGGGGCACAAAGCAGGCCACAGGGCTACCAGGTAGTCACTTAAAGGCCCGGGCACTTTCTCAGCTTGACACCTTGATTCCAGCCCTCACACAGTAAACAGGTGACTAACCCAAACACCAAGAGTGATTCCCCACCTAGGCCCCTGGAAGCTTTAAGCTCAAGGAACAAGGAGAGGCTCCGACAGCGGTTCCACTGCTCCATAATTACCGTTTCTGCTACTGACTTGGTTAAGCTTCTATTCCCTGAACCTCCCCGAGCGCCAGCGCAGACCCTGCACCCGATGGACGCTGAATTAATGAACGGGTCTCTGCTCATGGCTGTCCAGGGCACACACGCTTTTTCTATTTTCCAAATCATTTTGTGAAGCCCACCCCCGTCCCCACGGGAGAATTCCAAGCAAGAAATAGAGGCTCTGTCCTACTGAAGCTCATCCGAACACCTTGCGTAAAATCTATGTTCCGCCCGACTGCAAGGCCCCAGAACGGCACGGGTTCGAGGCCTGTCTCCTCCCTAGCAAAGGGACGTGCCCAAGGTCACCTCGGCGGGCACAGGAGACTGCCACTGGCCCCACACGAGGTCCACTGCGCCCTGCGTTGGGAGAACGTTCTGAGGCCTTGCCAAGCCCAAGCCTGGACCTCCTCCCCACCCACGGCCAGGTCCCAGGCGCGCTGGGTCGGGTGCGGCGAGGCTCACGCGGCCGGGGACCGGGAAGCCGACGGGCCGTTCGAGTCCCGACCGCCCATGTCCAGAAGCCCGCGGCGGAGCCTGGGAGGCTGTAAAAGGGAGAACGAGGGCCGTGGGCAGGGCGTAAAGAGAGGCAAGGACAGCGGAAGAGGCTCACCAAGGCTCCCGAGCGTACTCCTCCATCTTGACTCCAGCGGCGCGAGAGCTGCCGGGCAAACTGGGTGGAGCCTGACCCCTGCGGCGGAAGTGATCCCGAGAGGGGGCGTTAAGGTCCATGAGGATTGGTTCGCGGTTTCCCGCCGCAGCCAATGGGAGCGGGGAAGAATGTGGGCGGGGCGGGGCCCTCGTCGTGGCCGCTCTGGCCCCGCCCAAGTCCTCGAAGGCGGCGGGTTCGCGCCCCGTGGGCGGGGAGCTCGCGAGTGACGGAGTTCATATTACAGCAGTCACCGAGGTGCCTTGGCCTGAGGTAAACCTGGTGTTACTCCGCTAGGGTTCACCGTTTCTCCGTTTCGGCACTTGTGCTGTGAACTCTGAACCCCTGGATGGGGAGGTCCTGCTACCGCACGCCGCGCCTCCAGGGCAGCCAGCGCCTTGGTCCCCGGCCACCGCCACCCTGACGCCGCGGAGGCCCCGTAGTGCGAGCTGCGGGTGCCGGTGGCGCTCTCGACCTGCGGGACACGGCTCCCCTCCCGCGGGCTCAGCCCCGTGGTTTTGTGGCTGTTCGGGCAGCTCCCCTCATTCTGCGCTTCTGCAGTCGACGTGAGAGGCCCCTGGAGGCTTGGGGTGAGGCTGGGAGGCGAACCAGCGCCCCGCAGAGCTGGCGGTTACCGGCTACGCGGGGACAGCCACGTCGGGCCGCACGGCCTGTTGGAACGCGTGCGCGGAATGAGAACGCTCTGATGAATGGTGCAGGCCGAAGAGAGGCTGCGGGAGAGGGGTAGCCCGGAAGCCCCGAGCGGGAATGGTGTGCAGCCGGGCCCCAGGCCCCGTGGGCGTGAGCCCCTGCACGGAGGGCCGGGGGTGTTTTCCCTGGTCTCGCCAGGCCCCCCAGGCCCCGTGGGCGTGAGCCCCTGCGCGGACCAGGGGTGTTTTCCCTGGTCTCGCCAGGCCCCCCAGGCCCCGTGGGCGTGAGCCCCTGCGCGGACCAGGGGTGTTTTTCCTGGTCTCACCAGGTCCACGTGACGCATCCTTTAGCTTCACTACCTGCCGTATTCATTACTCAGTCCTCTGGTTGTCTGGCTCTGACCAGATTTCCATAGAAAAGAGCGAGCCCTTGGCGGTGCTCCTAGCTGTTCTTGTTCCTTGGTGGTCAGTGTTGGTTTATGCACCTGCTTCCTCTGCGCTTGTTGTATTTTTCTAAAGCCTAAAAAGTATTCATTTGTGTGAAAAGCAGAGAGAGAGCGAGAGTGAGATCTTCCATCTGCAGCAACAGTGGAGCTGGGCCAGGCCCCAGCCAGGATCCAGGAACTTGAGCCGGGGCCCAGGTACTTGAGCCATCATCGGCGGCCTCCCAGGATGTTTGTTAGCAGGAAGCCGGACCCAGGGGAATAGCTGGGACCAAAACTCAGAGAGTGATATGGGATACAGGTATCCCAAGTGGAATCAACCACTGTGCCAAACACCTGCCCCTAAAATTAATTTTTTGAAATTTTATTTTCTTTTACTTATTTGCAAGGCAGAGGGCCAGAGCGATCTCCTGGTTGGACTGTGATATGGGTGCAGGTGTCCTCAGTGGTGGCTGAAGTGACCACACCACAGCACTGTCCTGAGTTCGTGTCCTTTGACTCAGTAATCAGGGATGGCCGCAGATCTCCAGAGGGACGCAGCCAATCAGACGCTGGGTAGCTCTGTGTTATGGATGTTATGAGGCATTGGCTCCCCACTCTGTGAAGGTTGAGAAGTCCCGTGAGTGGTCTCTGCAAGCCGGAGACCCAGCGGTAGAATTCAGGCCAAGACCAAAGGCCAGGGGCCCAGGGAAGCCCACGATGTCAGGGCACATCCTCCTTCCTCAGCCATTTATCCCACTCGGGCCCTCGGTGGATTGCCTGCTGCTCCGGTCCACTGAGGAGGGCAGTCTGCCCTCCTGAGTCCACTGTTCTCGTCCAGAGGCCTTCATAGACACCCCCGGCAAGCGCGCGTGATCTGGGCACCCCACAGCCCATGCGGACACATCAGTCGTTAACCTGCACGGGGAAGAGACCGAGTTTCAGAGTTCACAAAGCAGAGGTCCGGACGCAAGCGCTGTCCCCGCTCCCTGGGTCCTCACAGCCCCTGTCCTGAAGGACCTCGCTCTTCTGGGAGGCCTTGCTCCAGCGGGCAGTGAGCCGCCTCAGACGTCTCACTCTGGGCTCGCTTTCCACTGGAACAACTCTCTCTCTCTCCCTCTTAAATGAACAAATACTTTTTTAAAAATTTATTTATTTATTTGAGAGAGAGAGAGAGAGGTCTTCCATCTGCTGGTTCACTCCCCAAATGGCCACAACAGCTGGAGCTGGGCTGATCCAAAGCCAGGAGTCAGGAGCTTCTTCTGGGTCTCCCACATGAGTACAGGGGCTCAAGCACTTGGGCCATCCTCCACTGTTTTCCCAGACCATGGAAGAGAGCTGGATCGGAAGAGGAGCAGCCAAGTCTTGAACCAGTACCTGTATGCAGCTGCTTTACCCACTACACCACAGTGCTGGCCCCTGAATAGATATTTTTTTAAAGATTTATTTATTTGAAAGTCAGAGCTACATAGAGAGAGAAGGAGAGCCAGAGAGAGGTCTTCCATCTGCTGGTTCACTCCCCAATTGGCCACAACAGCCAGAACTGTGCTGATCTGAAGCCAGGAGCCAGGAGCCCCTTCTGGGTCTCCCACACGGGTGCAGGGGCCCAAGGACTTGGGCCATCTTCACTGCTTTCCCAGGCCATAGCAGAGAGCTGGATCAGAATTGGAGCAGCTGAGACCTGAACTGGGACCCATATGGGATGTTGGCACTGCAGGCCACAACTTTATCCACTATGCCACAGCGCCGGCACCACCAAATAGATGATTTTTTTTTAAATTTATTTGACAGGTAGTTATAGACAGTGAGAGAGAGAGACAGAGAGAAAGGTCTTCCTTCCGTTGGTTCACCCCCTAAAAATGGCCACTATGGTCAGCACTGCGCCGATCTGAAGCCAGGAGCCAGGTGCTTCCTCCCGGTCTCCCATGTGGGTGCAGGGGCCCAAGCACTTGGGCCTTCCTCCACTGTCTTCCCAGCAGAGAGCTGGAGTGGAAGAGGAGCAACCGGGACTAGAACCCAGTGCCCATATGGGATGCTGGCACCGCAAGTGGAAGATTAGCCAAGTGAGCCACGGCGCCGGCCTCCTGAATAGATAATTTTACAAATCTGTTTCTGTTTTGTTCCAGGGTGAAGAAACCTTTTGGAAGAAATGTCCCCCAGTGGGTCTTCACTGTGTCAGAGGGCCTCTGGTGGCTCTCACTGGAGCAACAGTGACATGAGGGAAAGGTAGGAAGAGGCAGTGGAGGTGCTTGGGAGAAAACCCACTGCACAAATGAGTGAGTTTGAGCTGGTGATGAACACAACAGGGGGGTGTCTCACTGAAAGCCAGTATCAGGCCTGGCATTGTGGCACAGTGGGCAAAGCCACCAGCTAAGATGGCGGCATCCCATAGGGGCGCCAGTTCGAACCCCAGCTGCTCCACCTTCAATCCAGCTGTCTGCTAATGCGCCTGGAGAAGCAGCAGAAGATGGCCGAAGTGCTTGGGCCCTGCACCGCGTGGGAGACCTGGAAGGGGCTCCTGGCTCCTGGCTTCCGCCTGGCCCAGCACTGGCCATTGTAGCCTCTGGGGAATGAATTGGCGAATGGAAGATCTTTCTCTCTCTCCTCTCTCTCTCTCTCTCTCTGCTCTCTCTCTCTCTTTCACTGTAACTCTGATTCTCAAAATAAATAAGTCTTAAAAAAAAAAAAAAGGAAGTCAGCGCCCTGGGCCCAGTATGTGAATGTAGCTGGGGCTCTGTGACCCAGGTCCTCACGGGCAAGGACATTTTCGAATCTGCCCATTCTGGCCATCAGTGCTTGCTCACTTAGAGGTTCTTGTACCTCAGTAGTGTAAGCTCCATGGACCAGAGGGTGCCAGGGCCCAAAAAAGCTCTGCCCATCAGGAGATCACGGGCCATGTGTGTGGCGGCAACCCACCCAGCCACGCCTGGTCTGAGTCCAAGACGGTTATGTTGGCGACGTAAAGTGAGGCTTGTGTCACAGTGAGCTCCTAGGTCCGGGGTTCCAGGCTGTGACTGGGGCCGATTCAGTGAGCACCAGGTTTTAGCCTGGCTGGTGCTTGTGTCTTTTGTGCTCTTTTCCCTCCCCACACCCTCCGTGCGGGAAGACATTAGCATGGCCTGTGTCTGCCTAGACGCTTTCCCCTGCCCATTCTGCTCACCTCAGGAGGCCTGAGCCAGGCCTGCTTCCAGCAGCCCCACAAAAGAAGGAAACTGAAAATTCCTCTCCTTTGTGAGCTCACACTCTGGCTCCTGCCTGGGCCATTCTGCCTCTGTGGATCTTTAAATATACATGTATTTGTATACGTGTATTTGTGTATGTGTATAAGTGAGGACATCAAAAAAATTGTGCAAAATTTTGAAGGACCCTTATGGGGGAGAGGGACAAGAAACTAGGCCTGGGCAAATATCAGGGGCTTCTTAAGAGGTTAGATGTTCCCCAGAGTCTAGCGGGCAGGCCGTTCTCTGGGAAGGAAAAGTCAATCCCCTTCAGAGAACCTCTAGGCACGCCCAGAGCAGAACTGCCCCTCCCCTCCGGGAAACCTCTGGGCGCGCCCAGAGCAAAGCTGCCCCTCCCCTCTGGGAAACCTCTGGGCGCGCCCAGAGCAGAGCTGCCCCTCCCCTCCGGAGAGTCTCTAGGCGCGCACTTATGATGTCACTGCGACCGGCCAATCCTGTAACACCTCAGCACTCTCCCTCAGCATTCTCCGGTATGCTAATTGTCCCTCCGAACCAGCCAATCCCGTGCCACCTCTGTATTTTCCACCAGCACTCTCCACCAGCATTCTTCGCCAGCGTTCTCCCATATGCTAATGGTCCCTCTGAACTGACCAATCCTACGCATGCGCATTAGGAATATGCTAATTCATTGTTTATATAACCTGTGTGAAACTGCCGCTCAGGGCTCCTCACTGCCTGAGGTGGGGGCCCGTTTGCGCAAACGTTCAATAAAAACCTCGTGCTTTTTGCATCAACTGGTCTGGAGTCTGGATCTTTGGGCGTCCTCCCGAGCAAGTGGGCATCTCTGCAACTGAGAGGTCCAACAATTTATATTAACAAAAAACTGTCATGGATTTCAAAATTCTTATATCCAAATAAAGCTTATATTTTAGGCCGGTGCCATGGCTCAATAGGCTAATCCTCCACCTTGCGGCACCAGCACATCAGGTTCTAGTCCCGGTCAGGGCACCAGATTCTGTCCCGGTTGCCCCTCTTCCAGGCCAGCTCTCTGCTGTGGCCCGGGAGTGCAGTGGAGGATGGCCCAAGTGCTTGGGCCCTGCACCCCATGGGAGACCAGGAGAAGCACCTGGTTCCTGGCTTCGGATCAGCACGGTGCGCTGGACGCAGCGTGGGGGCTGCGGCGGCCATTGGAGGGTGAACCAATGGCAAAGGAAGACCTTTCTCTCTGTCTCTCTCTCGGTCTACTCTGCCTGTCAAAAAAAAAAAAAAAAAACTTATGTTTTAAATAATTTTCTATGAATTTTATTTTTTCTTTTTAGATTTCTCTGTTTATTTGAAAGGCAAAGAGAGAAGGAGAGAAAGAAAGCGATCTTCCTTCTGCTGGTTCACTCCACAAATGGCCGCAGCAGCCAAGGCGGAAGCCAGGCTGAAGCCAGGAGCCAGGGGCTCCCTTCAGGTCTCCCATGTGGGTGCAGGGGCCCAATTACTGTTCATCCTCCACTGCTTTCCAGGCACATTAGCAGGGAGCTGGATTGGAAGTGTATCAGCTGGAAATCAAACAGGTGTACATATGGGATGCCAGCATTGCAGGTGGTGACTTAACCCAATATACCAGAATGCTGGCCCTTCCGTGAACTTTGTAAAGCCCCGTGTGTGTGTGTGTGTGTGTGTAAAACCATGCAGCAAATATTGTGGAGTGCTTATGATGTGTCTTTGGGTGTGTTACCATATTTAGTATACTTAATAACTCCACAACCCTGAGAGGTAGGCACTTTTCTCCCCACAGGTAGGTATGTTTAATATCCTCATTTTTCCATTTCCTGAGGCTCGGAGAGGTTAAAGGACTTACCCGAGGTCCACATCTCAGATTTGAGCCCATGTCATTTGATTCCAGAACCTGTGGTCTTCTCTGTTATCCTGTACCGTCACCCCGTATTGCTGAGAATGGGACTTCGCTGGGGTCTTTCTGCCCCATGGAGAGCCACCTGCCCATCAGTTAACTTGGTTCCGGATCCCTGCTGTCCCACTGCCTCTTCCCACCACAGATTTTGACGGGTACTTGGGCTCTCTTTCCCTTTTCTTCTCTTCCCATCCCGCTGGCCACAACTGTGTGTGTTCTGCCTCCAGAAATGACCAAGCAGCGCCCCCTGACGCTCCATATACATTTCTCTCGGGTGGCCGTGGCTGGAGCAGGGCCCCGGTTACAGAGGCGGGAAGTGGCTACATTTGCTGGGCTCTGTGTTTCCTCATCCTCCAGCTCTAGCAGTGATTCTTTCTGGTTGTTGTTGTTTTTTTTTTTTTTTTTTTAAGATTTATTTATTTATTTGATAGTCAGAGTTACAGGGACAGACAGAAACCAAGAGCAAGAGACCTTCCATCTGCTGGTTCACTCCCCAGGTGGTTATAGCGGCCAACACTGGGCCAGGCCGAAGCGAGGAGCCAGGAGCTTTACCCTTGTCTCCCACGTGGGTGGCAGGGGCCCAGCCTTCTTCCACTGCTTTTTCCAGGTGTGAGCAGGGAGCTGGATCAGAAGTGGAGCAGCCAGGACTCCAACCTGCACCCGAATGGGATGCTGGCACCACAGGAGGAGGTTTAACCTGCTCGGCCACAGCACCGGCCCCAGCAGTGGTGTCTTTCAGGGGAAGACCTCCAGGTCTGTGAGCAGCAGGCTCAGGAAGCCTGGGCCTCTGGGCCTCACGGTTTGGAATTGTGAGACGCAAGCAGAGAAGACGCAAGGATTTGTGTGCAGAATCCTGTGGCTAGAAGGCCCCAGTCCTGCTGGTTAAATTTGGAAGCTGCGACTTTATTCTTTGAATGTGTTCCTGGGGCCAAGACAGCTGGACCCGGAAGAGAGGCTGCTGAGACTGGCCGGGCAGGGCTGATCCTGGGGCTGAGGAGGGCACTTGCATTCTCTAGAGCAGCGGCAAACATGTTTGGCAGAAACCCTGAGAAAGTAGAGTCTTTGGAAACCTGAAAGAGAGCTGCCTTCAGTAACTAGGGCCTGGAGGATGGTGGAGGGGCTCCAGAGCCAGGGTCCCTGATGTGGTGCCCATTCTGGGCAGCAGTGACAGCTGAGCTGCCTGGGCCCAGGGGGCAGGGGACTTGGGGAGGGTGCTGCCCTACCCAAGGGGAGTGGGCTGGGGGGGGGCCCTCTGGTGGGTTCAGGGAGCCAGCGCCATCTGCACCTGCACATTGCACTGGAAGCTCACCAAGGCCGGCGCAGGTCTTGTGCCCTCCGGGAGGCTCATGCTGACTCTCCTCCTGAATGTGCCTTCTGTCTGGCTCCTACTAGCTCCTTGTACCTCCCTTGCTTGCCTCACTTTGCCTTACAGTCATGAAATTGCACATCTTTAAGAGTATATGGAGGGTGGGGTGGTGCTGTGGCACAGCGGGTTAACACCCTGGCTTGAAGTGCCGGCATCCAATACCTGGCCTGAAGTGCCGGCATCCCTTATGGGTGCCGGTTTGAGAGCCGGCTGCTCCACTTCCAATCTAGCTCTCTGCTGTGGCCTGGGAAAGCAGTGGAAAATGGCCCAAGTCCTTGAGCCCCTGAACCCACGTGGGAGACCCGGAAGAAGCTCCTGGCTCCTGGCTTTGGATCGGTGCAGCTCTAGCCATTGTGGCCAATTGAGGAGTGAACCATCAGATGGAAGACCTGTCTCTCTCTCTCTCTCTCTCTTTCTCTCTGCCTCTCCTCTTTTTGTGTAACTCTGGCTTTTGTGTAACTCTGACTTTTAAATAAATAAATCTTTTTTAAAAAAAAAGCTATGGAAAATATTTTAAAAAAAGAGTCACAATGTTGTACTGATCTTTGTATCCCTCTTCCCATAGTGCCTGGCAAGGGGCTACAGCTACATAGTAAGATCTGAATCAATGCTTGAGTGTACAGATGAATGGATAAGAATCAGGTAAGAAGATGTGTGAGTGTGTGAGTGTGTGTGTGTGTGTGTGTGTGAGAGAGAGAGAGAGAGAGAGAGAGAGAGAGGTGGAGGGAGGGAGGGAGGGAGGAGGTGGTTACTGCTGAAACAAAAAGATGGGGGCTGGCATTGTGTTGCAGTGGATTAAGCTGCCGCCTGGGATGCTGGCATCCCTTAACATAGCACTGGTTTGAGTCCAGGTTGCCTGGTTCCAATCCAGCTTCCTGCTAATGTGTATGGAAAGGCAGCAGATGATGACCTCCTGCTGGCCATGTGGGAGACCCAGATGGAGTTCCTGGCTCCTGGCTTCAGCCCAGTCCAGGCCATTGTGGCTATTTGGGGAGTGAACCAGCAGATGGAAGATTCTCTCTTCTCTCTCTTTCTCTCTCTCCTTTTCAAATAAATAAAATAAATCTTCAAAAAGAAAGAAAAAGATGGGAGAGTGCTCGCTTCGGCAGCACATATACTAAAATTGGAACGATACAGAGAAGATTAGCATGGCCCCTACGCAAGGATGACACGCAAATTCGTGAAGCATTCCATATTTTAAAAAAAAGAAAGAAAAAGATGGGAGAGGCGGTACGGCAGGGAAAAAAGCGCCGAGGGCCCGAGTCAGTGTGGGCAATGGCGGTCTCTGACAGCCGCCGTGCGGCCTGGGAGCAGGCTGACACCTGAAGCTTCCATGGCGTGACCTTGCTCAGCGCTCACAGCAGTCTACAGGGTGGGCACAGGGTGGGCCTTGTTTTACTGGGGATTGCCTCCAGAGCCCAGGCTCTGAACTGTCCCCTCTGACTGGTCCCTAGTACCAGCCTCCCCTGCTGTGTGAGTTTCCCCACAGCCTCTCTACTTCTCTTTGGATGTGTTTTTCACCCTTCAGTTATTTAACGAATTATTTGAGAAGTATTTGTCTAATATCTGTCTTCACTGATAGAATGTGAGTCACAAGAAAGGCAGGGGCCGTACAGGTTTTGTGTCTTCAGTTATATCCCTTGCTCTTAGAACTATGCCTGACACATAGTAGGCACTTGGCAAATAAATGCTTCCTGACTGACCCTCATGTGGACCCTGGAGGATGGCGACACCCAGGGTTCTTCCAGCTCCTGCTCAGCTCCACCCGACTCGCTTCTGCCTTCCCGACCCCCGGGCAGCACCATTCCCCTCCTCAGCCTTTACCGAAAGCTGGACGAGTGAGCATTAAATGCCATGGCCAGCTTGAGTCCCAGACGACCCCTGGACTCAGCGAATGCTGATCAAGTGACTGTCTCTCTGTGGCTTAGGATGGAAAGAGGCCAGGAAAGATCGAAGCGTCTACCCCGATGGATTACACCAGGGCTTCTAGAAGAGATTTTGTGGCAGGAGATCGAATGTCTCTGTGACTGGCGCTCGCGGCATGATGGATGAGCAGTGGAAAGCCCTTCTGTGAACCGTGCCAGACCTTTTGCAACAGTATCTCTCCCAGCCACCCAGAGCTATGTTTCTCTGAAGACACGCGATGTCCAGCTCTGGATTTATACGTGGGTGGCAGCCTGCCGGCTCCTCAGTGCTTGTGAAGGAGGTCTGTGTGCAGGTGCCCAGCAGGGCGGGAAGCCGACGAGAACCGAGGCAGGTCCAGACCCTCTTCCGAGAGGCTGCAGGGCACTGACAGCCCTTTGAGCTTTTCCTGACTTCCACGGATGCTGCTGTCTTCCAGGACAGCCTGCTGCTTCTCCCTTTCGGTACACACTGGAAAGAGTTCCTCCCCTCCCCACCCCTCCCTCTCTCCCAGGGACCAGAGGGGACTAGAGCGCTGGTGCTCTGCGTCCACGTTCTTGCAGAAGGGAGTGGGTAGGTGGGCTAGTGGGTAGGACTAGTAACAACCCCGCCTGCTGAGTTATCTTTCCCAGAGCTGTTACTGCCTGGGAGTCCCTGAGCACATCACGGAACTCACTAGAAAGGGGTCAGAGGACCACAGTGGCCACAGGGACATCCAGCCAGTGATGGAGAAGTAAACGTGTTTCTGAGTGGGGCATGCCTTGGGCTGGCCACCTTCCAAACGCCCGGAGCCTCGTCCCTGCTTTTCTGGCTCTCGGAGGCTGTGATCTGCTTCTGCCAGCCTCTGCATTTTTGTATCTTTTTCTCATTGCGTGGCCCCCTTGTCTTTAAAAGGCTAAACTGCTCCGTACTAAATTTGGTCACGCAGCGCTCCAAGATTGCCTGGAATGTCCTCAAGTTTCAAACAGCTCTGACAGCGAGGCTGGCCCGCCCCCAGCATGGGGATTGGCTCTTCTTTTCAGGGCTGGACAGCTGTCACGTCTGATTGGCTGCTGGGTACACCAGCCAGGGTCCACTAGCCCTGGGCTACCGGGAGGCTGTGTGTCCAGTGAACGCTTCAGCACCTGCAGGGTGGCAGGGCCAAGGAGCAGCAGCCGTCCTCGACCAGCTGGGGGTTTGCTCCAGGCCCACTTGGCTCATCCCAAGCAGCTCACTCCTCTCCTTGCCCTGCCCCCCAGGACCCCAGAGTCCCAGGCAAGAGGTGCAGCCCACGTTGCCAAGATGTCGAAGGTAGCCAAGTATCGCCGGCAGGTGAGCGAAGACCCTGACATCGACAGCCTGCTGTCCACGCTGTCCCCCGAGGAAATGGAGGAGCTGGAGAAGGAGCTGGACGTGGTGGACCCTGACGGGAGCATTCCCGTCGGGCTGCGGCAGAGAGACCAGACGGACAAGCAGTCCACGGGCGTATACAACCGGGAGGCCATGCTCAACTTCTGTGAAAAGGAGACCAAGAAGCTCATTCAGAGGGAGATGTCCGTGGACGTGAGTGAGCACAGCCCTGGAGGGAAGGGGGAGGGGGGCGGGGGGAGGGCTGGAGACCCTGACTCCAAGACTACCATGCTTTTCCCATCAGCAGAACAGCTCTTGCTGGTAAAGGAGCGAATGCCCCCAGATGGGCAGTGTGAACCGCTTCCCTCCAGGGGCTGTTGTATAAGCAGTTGGCCGTGTTGGGGGCTCACAGGATCACATAGGGTCACTCGTAGAGTGGGAGTGGGGAGGTGTCCTGGAAGCACTTGTTTCCAGGTTGACTCCATCCTTGTCCCTCCATGCCTTCTGATTCCCTTCGCATCCAGGCTGTCCTGTTGTGAAGAGGGGCGAAGGGCAAGGACAATGCTTGTGGCCCCCTGCCAGCCTCCCAAGAAGGCAAAGCAAAACCCTTCCCTTGTGAGAGCAAGACTCCCTGCTAGGCCCCTCTGGCCCTGCGGGCATCTCACGGCACATTGGCTGTTGCGATAGCCAGGTGGGCTTCCCAGAGCCGGGCCGACGGGGCCCGGGGTCTGTGCGCCAAGGCCCATGTCTTCACCTGACAGCCTGTTTTACACCAGGGAAGGCGGGGGCTTTTGTGGCTGCTGTCCTTGTTGGCATTTTTAGAGGAGCTTCCTGAGGGGACAGCCCCACTTCAGTGGCAGGGGGGTGCTGGAAGCATCTGCCCGGTCCAGCAGCTGCACGGAGGACTTGTGACTCTCACCCCGGCTTTCATGCGTACGCTGTCTTCAGATGGGTGAGACCAGCCTCCATCTGGGCCTGACTTTGCAGGCTGCCTTTGTCCATGGGAAAGAGTGGGTTGTGGCTAACACGAGGGCTTTTCCACGGGCCCTCTTCCTCACTCACCCCCTTCTCGTACTTCATCCGTCACTTGTGAATTCTTGTAAGACAAAGTTCAGTCTCGAATCTTGTCTTCAGTTTTACTGCTGTGGAAACTGAGGCAGAGCGCTCTGGTTGGTGTGTGCATCCCCCGGAGCATCCGAGAGCGGGAGCACTGGCCGCTGGAACTCATGTGGGACCTGGCTGGGTGCCCAGGGGTGGACACAGCCCTGACTTGGAGAGTAGGGGTGGGAAGGGATGGGGAGGATAGAAGGGCCGAGGCAGGGAGTGGAGGAGCCAGAACTCTGGCTCTGTCCCCACTGCCCCTGGGCCCATGTTTAAGGCTTGGCCAAAAGTGGAGCGGGTGAGGGAAGCCAGGAGGCTCAGGAATTTATTGTCCTGTGGGCAAGGTGGTTGCCGCGGATGCAGCTGTAATAACGATGAATAAATACTAAGACATTTAAGGGAAAAAATGATGGGACTTACCGTGAGGGCTGGTACTTCAGGACAGCCACCAGGAAAATACAGACAGAAAGGAAAAACGCACCTGCTTTCGGGCCCAGATCCTGCACTTGGGGAGTGTGGCCCTCACTTCCCCTGGGGTCTAGGGGCCTCTAGTGCTCAGATACCCTCACCCCCTCCCCAAGGTGGAAGGCCAACAAAACACTCGCTCACAGAGCAAGACATCTGGGCCCCAGAGAGCGTGGGGGACCCCTGACTGCTGGAAGCTACAGCTCGTGAGCCTTGTCCTCAGCCTGGGAATGCAGGGGCTTCTCCCCTGCCTCTTCACCCCTGCCAGGCACTCACTTGGTTCTGTAGACAGTAAAGGAGTGGGCAGTGTGTGTGCACACGTGCACATCCTATGTACAAGGTGCTGTTGTGTACAAGGTGTGTACAAGGAGTGGGTGGCATGTGTATGTGTGTGTATGTGTGTGTGCACATGCGTGTGTATCCTGTGTACAAGGCGCTGCTTTCAAGGACTGGATGGTGTGTGTGTGTGTGTGTGCATGTATACATCCTATGTACAGGGCCAGTCCGAGGGCGGAGTGTGGGTGCGTTCTGTGACTCTGGGTGATTGGGAATGAGCCCTAAAAAGTGGCATCTTTAGCACCACTAACAAAATAGTGGGTGTGTGGTAATGCACTTGGATTTAAGCATCAGCGAACCCTGCTCTGGTGCTGTGTCTCTTGCTGACACTCAGGTTACCTAGCCTGGCATAGCCGTGGCCCTACTGCAGGACTGGTGTGTAAACAAAAGGGATCAGGAGGCGAAGCCCTTCGCAGAGAGCCTGGTGGATCATAAGCCATAAACGGCAGCTGTGATCGGACAAGTTTGTTTGGGAACCCGTGAATTGGGGAAGGAGCCAGAAGTGTCCTGCGCCTGCCCAGCCCCTCCCCTGCTCAGCGCCCTGTTCAAGCCCCGCCTGTCGGTTCACTCAATGGCAGTCAACAAGCCAGTTCCCACCTCACTCTGCAGCCTTGGTGCTGTGGGACTGGCAGTGGCCTGCACCCTGGAGGCCTTCACTGCAGGGTGGGAACTGGAAGGCGGGTGGACAGAGTGACTGTGGGTCAGTTCCCCGGACTCCAGGAGGGACGGCGGGAACTGGAAGGCGGGTGGACAGAGTGACTGTGGGTCAGTTCCCCGGACTCCAGGAGGGACGGCGTTCCGAGAGCCCTCTCCATGCCAAGCGCATTTCTCTCCTGTTCTATTGTGGAAGTCTTCAGTTCTTGGGAAATGGACATGTTTGTCCCCATTACACAGATGTGGAAGTGTGCCTCAGTGAGGTCACACAGTGGGAAAGTGGCCTTGCCGACACTGGGATCTGTACTTCCTCCCCTCTGCCACACCAGAGTACAGGCAGGCCAGGAGTGCCAGTCCTTGTCCTGAAGACCTGGTCCGGTGAGAGGCTCATGGACGCACCAGGGAAGTGTCTTGGAGCCATGTGTCATCGCGGCAGCAGTGGCTGAGTAGGACATGACTGTTAAAACCAGGTGTGGAGGCCACCAGGTGTTAAAACACGGGTCCGACACCTGTGTCCCAAATCAGAGCTTGGCCCCGCCTCCTGCTAATGCAGAGCTCGGGAAGCAGCAGGGTGATGGGTCCCTGCCGCCCACGTGGGGCGTGGGTGAGCTCCTCTCTCTCCACCTCTCAAATAAATAATCTTTTTTAAAAAAACACAACCAAGTATGGATTAGGGGAAGCAAATGCCGGCTCAATACTGGATTATACTAAGGAATTTCTGTTAATTCCTCTCAGGAGTGATAGTGGCATTGTGGGCAGACTTTAGAAAGGTTCTTTAGTTTTTAGACACAAATATTGGAATGTGTATGGCGAGAATTGATTGGATTGGTCAGTTTGCTTTGAAATGAACGGGGCCGTGTGAGCTGAGACCAGGCACCGTGGAAGCAGGGTGACAGGTCCGTTGGGGCTGATCGTACTGTTGTCTCTGCTGTTTTCTTTTCTTTTCTTTCTTTCTTTTTTTTTTTTTTTTTTTTTTTTTTTTTTTTTTTTTTTTGACAGGCAGAGTGGATAGTGAGAGAGAGACAGAGAGAAAGGTCTTCCTTTTTGCCATTGGTTCACCCTCCAATGGCCACTGCGGCCGGCGCATCTTGCTGATCCGAAGCCAGGAACCAGGCGCTTCTCCTGGTCTCCCATGCGGGTGCAGGGCCCAAGGACTTGGGCCATCCTCCACTGCCTTCCCGGGCCATAGCAGAGAGCTGGCCTGGAAGAGGGGCAACCGGGACAGAATCCGGTACCCCGACCAGGACTAGAACCCGGTGTGCCGGTGCCACAAGGCAGAGGACTAGTCTGTTAAGCCACGGCGCTGGCCAATCTCTGCTGTTTTCTGTATACGTCTGTGTACTTGAGGGGGTCTTCAGAAAGTGTGTGGGAAATGTGTATCTTGGGAAATACTACGCCTGGATTTCAAAAATTGTCTGCGTCAAGTAAATTCATCCTTCAATTCCATTTTCCATAAGCATTTTGAAGTACCTTCCTTTATTTGAAAGTCACCCTAATAAAAAATGTTCTAATAGGTAGACAGAGGGGCAGGTTGGCCTGGAGTTTAACGCTAATTGGGGGCCCACATCGTTATCTGCGTGCCTGGGTTCAAATCCCAGCTCTGGCTCCTGACTCCAGTGTCCTGCTAAAGCAGCCCCTGGAGGGGCAGCAGTGATGGCTCCAGCAGGTGGGTCCCTGCCACCCGCGTGGGAGACCTGGATGGAGGTTCTGGCTCCCAGCTTTGGTCTTGGCCCAATCCTGCCATGGCAGGCATTTGGAGAGTGAACCAACGAATGGGAGCTCCATCTCTCTCTCTCTTTCTCCTTCTCTGAAAATAAATAAATAAATAAATAAAAATTAAAATGGATATAAACCATGAGTAGGAGGCAGTCCCAGTTTGAGGCCAGCTCTGGCTTTCCCTGGGAAGGGTGAGGCTGTTGTGCCAGGGGTCTGGCCCGTCGCAGGGACCTGGGCTGCTTCTCCCTCTGTGGGACAGACTCCTCCAGGGGCTGTCGGGGCCGTTTGCTGCCTCATTCATGAATATTTCATCCTCCCCCCTCTTCCAGGTCAACTCCTCTTTCTCCTTCCTGTCTCAGGTACCATTTCCTCCAGGTAGTCCTCCTTGACCTGCAGGCAAGGTGAGGACCCTGAGTGAGCATTCCCACCGATACCTTTCTGTTGCCTCCCTCTCCCCCTCCCCAGGAAACCCCTTTTCTGTGTCTGCTTTCTTGGCTGTCTCCCTCAGCAGCGTGTGTGGTTCTGGAGGGTAAATGTTCCCGCAGGGCCCAGCTCATGGCAGGCCCTCAGCCTCTGTTAAATGAATGTTAGCAGGGGGCTGGGGCTTGGCAGAACCGACCCCAGCTTCTCTCCCTCTCTGCCTAGCATGAAGCCCACCCAGGTCCCCTGGGCACGCTCCCTCAGCCCAGGTGACAGACAGAGCCCCTGGGCAAGTGCGTGGCTGCAGCTCCCTAAAGCTTGCCCCTGGCTCAGGTTGCAGGAACCAGATCCTAACAGGTCAACTCCTGTGTTCTTTCCTTCCCCAGTGGGAAAGAAAGCCTCCAGCTGGCCTCCCCTTTCCTTCTCCCTGGTGTTACAGGGGCTGGGGATTAGCACCTGCACCCCGCCAGGGGCCAAGCAGCTGAGCCAGGGGGTGGAGGAAGCGCTTTTAGGTTCTCCCTAGGGACTTGGGAAACAAACCCTGCACCCCTGTAGCTGGAGGCTGCCAGCCTGAGCCTCCTGACCTTCCCCTCCTGTTGTCTGCACAACCTCGGCAGCCCCCTCCCCCAAGGGTCCTGGCTCCCCACTGGCTGCACACAGGGGTGGGAACACCAGTGCTGGAGGGTTGAGGCCTGCGATGGCACCACCCCTCAGAGTGCCCTTTGCAGAGGGCTGGGCCCGATCAGGAGTGCACTGGGCAGCACGGCGCATCGCTTAAGGGGATTAACCCCGAGTAGTACACACCCAAAATAGCCCTGGAGGCCAGGGTGGAGAGGGCAGAAGAGGTGATGGGGGCCTGTTGACCCAGGGGTGGGGGTGGGGGGCAAAAGCTGGCACCCAGAGGGGTGAGACAGGCCTAAGTCCCTCCCTGGAGTTCGAAAACCACCTCCCTCCAGGCTTTGGAAAAGCAGCTGACTGTTTCTTACACCGGGTGGCAGGGCCCACCGGGTATCTGTTTTACACAGCAGCACTAGGAGTTCTGTTCGGTGCCTTTTCAGTGTTGAAGAATTCTGGGAGAGGAGGCATCAGTGCCTTCTCCCCCGCCCTACCCCAGCCCCTCACCTCGAGCGTGGCCCTGGCCACTTGCTCTCTCCTCACAGCAACAGAGCTCGGCTACGCGGGGAATGCAAGAGGGCGCAGGACAGAGGGACAGGACCAAGGACCACAGTGAGAGGGGGATGGGAGGCTCAGGAGGTACGTGTGAGTCCCACTGACTGAGGAGCAGTTGCTGCTTTCTGGGGCTTTGTGGTCCCTGGACTGGGGCAGGCAGGAGAGGACAGAGCTCTTGTCTAACTCGGCTGCCTTCCTTCAGTGCCGTCTGGGCTCCAAGAGACCCTGGGGGACAAGACCCATCAGACGGCAGCAGCTGCTCCAGGGCAAGCTACATGCACGCACAAGCGTGCAACACACAATCTACATGCATGCGTGCACACACACCTCACAGGAGCAGCAGCAGCACCAAGCCTGGGGGCAGGGGAGGAGAGGTTGATATTTGTGTCCTGACCCTTGGTACTCGGGCCCTTCTTGTTTCTTAGACCCTGTGGCCATTGCCAGCAGGAAGAGTGGTCTGCAGTGAGAGTAGCAGCTCCCCCAGGGCACAGCGTGAGGTAGAGAGCCCAGGGATGTTTGGAATCAGATAGGTCAGGGTTTGAATTCTGCTTCTGCCCTTTACTGCTCTGGGCAACCTGAGTGGTTACTTAAGGAAGGAGGAGCATTAGCTTTATTGGGTGCTTCCCGGAGCCAAAGGCATCCTCAGTGCAATCTCATTACCCCAGCTTCTTGGGACTCGGTGACTCTACCTGTCCAGTGGGGTTGATACCATCGGCCTGGCAGGGTTCCGGTGAGACTGAGACAGGACAGGTGTGAGGGCACCGGCACATCAGGAGGAGAACCCTGCACTCTGGAGTCTTCACGGGTGCGCCCACTGTCAGTGGGTGTGAAGGAAGGGATGAGAGGAAGGGAGAAACAAAAGCAAGGAGCTGATTCTGAGGAAGAAGGCAAGGCCTATTTAATCACTTACCGCCTGGCCCCGCCGCCTGGCTTCTTTGAGCCTCTGCCTAATTTATTGAGCCCCAGGATTAAGGGCCCTTCCTGAGTTGGTTGTTGGCTTGGAAAAATGGTAGCATAGGGCGCTCAGGGCAGCTTCTGAGACAGGCGCGTTCTTGTCTACAGTCCTCCTGAGTTAAGCTCCGAGGGGCCAAGGCTGCTTGGGGAGAATCTGGCTCCGGCCATCTCAGCGTCCATCTACACGCTGCTCAGTACAAGGCTCAGAGGTAGGAGAGCTGCACGAATGATCTACCCGCAGCACTGAGCAGAGTGCTGGCCTGGAGGCCTGGCGTGTTGATGTGCTGATGGGGACAGTGAAAGGCCTTGCACGCCTGCTTCCTTTCCCTCCCGCCAACCCCACACAGCCCCGTTCTCTTCATCTCTTTAAACAGAAGATCCATAGGTTTTGTGTTTACAAGGAGGGAGGAGAGCTCCGTTCAATCACTAATTCCCCAAGTGTAATATGAGTTCCTATTCATCTTATGAATGCTGGGATAACATAATGGGTAAGAGAGTCAGGGTCCTTGCCCTCGTGGAGATTGTATGCTAATGGGTGTGATGTACATGTTAACGAACATACCTGTAACACATGACACATACATGTTAGAAAGGAGAACAGTACTGTTTAAAAGGAGTCTGAGACCCACCACGTTGATGAGCAGGGCCTGGAATGGTCCAGGGAGCCAGCCATGCGGGGCTGGAGGAAGAGCTTTCCAGACGGGGGAATGGCAGACACAGAGGTGCTGTGGAGGAAGCGGCATAGGGAGGCAGAGGCAGAGGCCAGCACACAGGGAGCAGAGGGAGCTGGGAGGGCTGGCAGAGAACAGCTGAGCCAGGCTCAGCTCCCGAGGGCCCTTCAGGAGCGCAGGGGGAAGTCGGTGTAGAGTTTGAGCAGGGGAGAGATGTGAGCTGATCTGGCTGATGGTTTTTAAAGGCTTGTTCTGCCAGCTTGCAGACCAATAGACTATGGGCGACCAAGAATGAGGAGAAGGTAGACCAGAGTGTTGCAGTAAACCACGTAAAAGCTCAAGGGTGAGGGGCTGGCACGGTGGTGTAGTGGGTAAAGCCACCACCTGCAATGCCGGCATCCCATATGGGTACTGGTTCAAGTCCCAGCCACTCCACTTCTGATCCAGCTTCCTGCTATTGCACCTGGGAAAGCAGCAGAGGATGGCCTAAGTGCCTGGGCTCCTGCACCCATGTGGGAGACCTGGTTGAAGCTTCTGGCTCCTGGCTTCAGCCTGGCCCAGCCCAAGCTGTTGTGGCCATTTGGGGAGTGAAGCAGCAGGTAGAAGATCTCTCTGTCTCTCTCTGCCTCTCCCTTTCTCTGTGTGATTCTGCCTTTCAAAGAAATAAATAATTCTTTAAAAAAATGCCCAAGGGTGCAGGAAATCCTCCAAAGAAAGCACAGACAGGAATGGCTGATGTCCTAGAGGAGACAGCGTGGCCAGGTAGACCTGTCCTGCCTGGGCCTGTGGCTGAATTTGATGTTCTTTACTGATATGGGAAACTGCAGAGAAGTGGTTGTAGAAGTTCACGATCAGAGCAAGTTTGTGTGCTTACTCTGTCCTCAAGAGGAAATGCTGGGTTGGCAGGGGTTTTGTAAGTCTGGGCAGAGCTGGGGCTGGAGATGAAATGGGGGACGGTCAGCAATGCATGCACCGTATTTCGAGTCTTGAGCCTGGGGGAGACCATTTAGGGAGAGATCGAGTGGAGAGGAGCAGAAGGCAGGGGCTGAGCCCTTCATTGCAACACTTGGAGGCACCGCAAGAGGAGGAGGAGCCAGTGAAGGGAGTGGGGAGAAACTGAGTCCTTTCACAAGGTCAAGGGGAAAGGGCTCCAAGGAAGAGCGAGTCTTCCACTGCATCCGTTCTTGCTGGGGCAGGCGATCAACCACAGAACCAGTGGAAGCAAGCGACCGTGACAAGAGGGATCTCACCGTAACCAAGACTGACTCGAGAGGGGATAGTGGGTAAGGTCAGGAGAGAGTGTAGACAAATCTGTTTTGGCAAGTAAAAAAAGTAGGGTGGTATCGAGAGGTCAGTGTGCAATCCAGAGGATTCTGTCGTGTATGTGTGTTTAAGATTTATTTATTTATTTAAAGGCAGAGTTACAGACATGCAGGGAGAGAGAGAGAGAGAGATCTTCCATTTGGTTCACTCCCCAAATGGCTGCAATGGTCAGACCAAAGCCTGGAGCCAGGAGCTTCATCTGGGTCTCCCACATCTTCTGCTGCTTTCCCAGGCGCATTAGCAGGGAGCTGGATCAGAAGTGGAGCAGCTGGGACACACACCAGCACCTGCATGGGATGCCGGCGTTGCAGGCAGTGGCTGTACCTGCTGCGCCACAGCGCCCACGCTGAGGATTCTGTTCTAAGACAGGGACTGTTACTGCATGTTCACGTGCAGATGGGACAGTTCAGCAGACAGGGAAACCCAGGGACATCGGGAAAGGAGTGAAGAAAGGATGCAACGCCCTGGGGTCAGGAGGCAGCCGCAGCAGGAAAGGCCGTCAGGCTCATCAGTGTGGTGAGGGCAGGACGCGGCTGACTCGTGCAGGCTGGATGGAAAGGGAGGAACTTGGGAGGCTGCGGCAGTAAGCCTCAGGTCATAGCAAAGATGCTCGGTGTCTCCGGGTGAGAGGAGAGAAAACACGAAAACACTCGGGGTATGAAATCTGGCATGCGAACAGTCAACAGACAACAGCCAGCTGCCGCGACTGCCTGGAAATCCAGTCGATTTCCACCCCTCGTGCATTGCTCTTCTGTCCCCAAGGCCACCCACGCCGAAGGAGAGGCAGGGAGCACACAGACCCATCCCCAGAACCCAGCCAAGCCAGGGGCACCAGGTGCTGATGCCCACCTTGACTGTTCACAAGCCATGTGGCCTCACACAGAGGCTAGACAAGCATCTAATGCGTAGAAACCTTACTCTCTTTTTTACTTTTCAGTGGCTGTCTGAATTGCATTTGTATTTGGAAAATTTTGCTTTGTAAATAAATTTTAAAGTATATGTTTTCTTTTCAAAACAAATTATTTATTTATTTGAAAGAGTGACAGAGAGAGAAAGAGAGAGAGAGAGAGAGTACGTGCTCCCATCTGCTGGTTCACTCCCCAAATAGCCACAATGGCCACGACTGGGCCAAGCCAAAGCCAGAAGCCCAGGGCTCCATCCTGGTCTCCCATGAGGGTGTCAGCGGCCCTGGATGGTTTTTTTGCTGCTTTCCTAGGCTCATTGACTGGGAGCTGGATCAGAAACAGAGCAGCTGACTCAAACCAGTGCTCTGATAGAAGATGCCAGTGTCACAAGTGGCAGCTAACCCACTGTGCCACAACCCCGAGCCCTCCAATACATGTTTCAATGAAATATAAAACACATCCAGATATGTGCATAAGACACAAGTGGCGAGGTTTCATGAGTTATCCCAAAGGGAACTGGAAGTAGAACATTTGTCAGTCCTACAATACTTACCCCCTACCACGCTTCCTCCTCAAAGCTAACCTCCACGCTGATTCCAATGTATGGGTTAATCCTGCCTTGTCTTAAATTTTGTAGACTCAAATAGTATGTGTTCTTCTGTATCTGGCTTGTGAGATTCAATCATGTTGTTGGCATTTTTAAACTCTCACCACTATGGTATCCATTGTATGAATAGACCACCATTTATTTATCCAACTCGTTGTTAGTGGGTGTTTGGGTTGTTTCCAGTCTGGAGCTGTTTCAAACAATGTTGCTAGGGACATTTTTGCCCATTTTTTGTACTTAATGACTTCATTCTGTTGAGTATGTGTCTTGGAGTGGAACTGTTGAGTCATAGAGAATACACAGCGAGATTTAGTTCATTTTTTCTTCTGTATATAGGGATGATTCCTTCTGATTTGAAGAATCCCTATGAGGATCAGATAGGAAAGTTTGAAGAAAGCCTGGTGCAAACAGGCATCATCCTTATTTTGAACCAAGCCCCCTTTTGGAGAGCACCTAGAGTGCCATCGATCCTTTGACACCCCCTGCCTGCTGTCCCCTGCCTGGCTCTAAGGTTTAGACGCTTCACTAAAGCCCAGGGCAGAGTCCTGTAACCCACTACTACTCATTGCAGCTCGAAAAGATGAAGGCCTCAGGGCGCAGCCCGCCCCGGCTCGTCCTTAGCCCCACTTCCTCCTCATGGCGACCCGCTGTTCCCCCTCTCAGTGCAGATCCTGCCAGGTTTGACTTGGTGTCTTGTTTTGATCACTCTCAACGCCATCCCCACTCTCATGCTCGAAGCCCCTCAGTCCCTCCTCACCCGCAGCCTGCATGAGACGAGCCACTTGGCATTTTTATTCTACACCTAAGCTGTGGGGAAAACAGCACAGCCATGTCATCTGTGGGTCCCTCTGTGGGTGAAAACCCTTGAACCCCAGTGAGGCCCTCAGGGCCGCGTACTGATCGCTGCCTGGGACCTTATTCCAAAGTTCACCTTTCTCTGCAAACCCTCTTGTCCCCCATCTCTCTTTTCACCCTCCACCGATGCCCTGGCCTCAGATTTCACTGAGAAACTCGAAGCCATCAGGTGAGAATGCCCTTGAATTCCTCTCTGTCCCCGGAGAATTTCTCTCCATGCATGTGCACACCTTCCTTCCGTTCTCTCCTGCAACAAGCAATCCCTGGCTCCCTCCGCCTGTCCCAGGCTTGCACACTCCTGTGTCCCGCCCTCCGTTGTCTGCCCCCGGAAGCACTCCGCCTTCCTGTCTCAGCATCCTTCCCTACTGGCCCCTTCCCTCCAGTTCTCACCTTCTCTCCTTTCCTCTGGAGCCAAGCTGCAGGAAACAGGATCCACGCTCACTGTCGCCTTGGGCAGCACTGACCTCTGCCTGGGTGAGGGATCCAAAGACCTCCCTGTGGCCTTCTCCAGGGCCGCATTTTAGTCTTCATCCTACTTCTTTTTTGGTGGCATTTAACCCCTTCCTCACTCTCACAGCACTCACATCTCCCTTGGGGCCAAGACACCACGTTCACCTGGTTTTCCTTTTCTCTCTCCCATTGTTCCTTCCTGGTCTCCTCTGAGAGCAACTCTTCCCTCTAACGCCCACATTTGATTGTCCCTGGGGCTGCCCTCCCTGTGCAGTCTCCTTGGCTACCTTTACCCAACCCCACTACCACCCGTAGGCTCTATCTTTATCTCTGGCCTAGATCTCTATTTTGAGTTCTAGATCATTCAGTTGCCTCTTGGACACCTCAACTGTCTCAAATTCAACTAGTCTAAAAATAAATTAATCATTATCACCCCGCTCCACCCCAAAGCTGCTTGTCCTCCTGCGGGCCACACGTTAAGTGGAAGAACTGTCCACCCCGACGCCACCCTGCTCTAACCCCTCTCCCAATGTTTTAAGACTTTCCTGTTTGTTCTGCTCCTGTGATCTCTCTTGGCCCTTCCCTCCTCTCCACTCCACTTCTATCGTTCCTACCCATATCACTTATCAACCAGAAGAATATCATGACCTCCCCAGGGATCTCTGCCTCTCTCCTCACCATTGCAATCCACCCCGCACACAGCTGCCAGAGTCTTATTATAAAGTGAAATCATGATCTTGACACTCCTGCACAAACTCTTCCATTGCTCAACATAGCTTCCATGATCAAATTTACACTCCTTAGCATGGCTTAGAAGGCCCTTGGCGATCCAACACCTCCAGCTACTGGTACTCTGCTCATTTGTACCCTTTGCTACAGTCATACTTGACGCTTGGTTCAACAAAGTGGCAAGCTGTACTGTGCTTCCTCTGTGCCTTTGAACATTCCACTCCCTCTCACTGGGTTGCCATGCCCAGCTAACCCTTCCTCCTCCTCTTTCTTTCTTTCTTTTTTTTTTTAAGATTTATTTTATTTATTTGAAATGTACAGCTACAAAAACAGGGGAGAGACAGAGAGAGAAATCTTCCATCTACTGGTTCTCTCCTCAGATAGCCACAACAACCAGGGCTGGGACAGGCCGGAGCCAGGAGCCAGGAGCTTCTTCCAGGTCTCCCATGTGGATGGCAGATGCCCAAGCACCTGGGCCGTCTTCTGCTGCTTTCCCAGGAAGCAGAGCAGCCGAGACTCAAACTGATGCCCATATGGGACGCTGGCATCGCAGGCAGTGGCTTAACCCGCTAAGCCATAGTGCTGGCCCCATCCTTCCTCCTCTTGCAAGGCTCAGCTCAGCTGTACCTGGCCTAGAAAACTGCTTGCCTCTGCAGGTCGTGTGCATCACTTCTGTTCACAAATCACTATCTGCAGCTTCTGGCATTTCACGCACCGTGTGCACACAACACATGGTTCCTGGCATTGGCTGTTTCTATGATTTCCCAAACTTAAAAAAAATTTTTATTTGAAAGGCAAGTTACAGAGTGAGAGGGAGAGACAGAGAGATCTTCTATCTGCTGTTTCACTCCCCAAATGGCCTCCACAGCCAGGGCTTGGCCAGGCTGAAGCCAGGAGCCAGGAGCTTCCTCCAGGTCTCCCACATGGGTGCAGGGGCCCAAGCACTTGGGCCATCCTCTGCTGCTTTCCCAGGCACGTTAGTAGGGAGCTGGATCAGAAGTGGAGCAGCCAGCTCTTAGATGGGACGCTGGAGCTGCAGGCAGCAGCTTTACCCGCTGTGCCACAACACTGGCCCCTCTCAAACTTCTTGAGGGCACAGCCTGGCTCTTTTTCAGCTCCAGGTCCCCAGGGCCTGGCTCAGCGAACGCCAGTTGAATAAGCAAAGGGTGAGCAGTTTGGAATCACCATTCTTATCACATTTGATTGGCTCCACAGTCGTGGTGGGTTCATCGATACTCTTCTGAATCTGATTTTGTGTCCAAATCTTCAGGTCAAGGGCGGCTTGGCAGTGATCTTTCCCCTCCTGGTTTCTGTAAACAACCAACTAAATCAGTCCACAGCTTACACTCTGAGATCTGAATTGTTTAAAGGTCACTGGCCTGTCTCCCCTTCAGTTTGACCTTGTTCCTTTTTCTTTCTTTCTTCCTTTCTTCCTTCCTTCCTTCCTTCCTTCCTTCCTTCCTTCCTTCCTTCCTTCCTTCCTTCCTTCCTTCCTTTCCTTCTTTCTTTCCTTCCTTCCTTCTTTCTTTCTCTCTTTCTCTTTTTCTCTCTTTCTCTCTTTCCTTTCTCCTCTCTTTGCCCGTTCTGCAGGGATCTGAGATTCAAACTAACATTTTCAGCCTGACACTGGGGCCACAGGTACACGCCACAGAGGATATTAATAATTAAGAAATTGCTGTCAATGGAGCCAACCGAGGCCTTCAGCACCTCACATCTAGACCCTCCCCTAATGTGGCCGGAGGAGCTCAGTGGCCTTGCCTCTAGAGCCACAAAAAGCGATGCAGCCAGAGCAGAGCACCTGCTCTCAGCGGATCTCCCTTGAGCCCACCTGTGGAGTGGAGGGAGAGTTCCTCGGGGTACTCACAGAACCCACGCCTGTCGGAGGCCCATTGCCCAGATGTGGCCACGATGACCTAGAAGGTTCTGAGCATAGAAGCGTTCTTCAAAACGTCTGTGGGAAAGTGTAAATACAAGATAAATCTATTTCAGTGCAAACTTTTTTTTTTTTTTTTTTTTTGACAGGCAGAGTGGATAGTGAGAGAGACAGAGAGAAAGGTCTTCCTTTTTGCGGTTGGTTCACCCTCCAATGGCCGCTGCAGCCGGCGCATCTCGCCGATCCGAAGCCAGGAGCCAGGTGCTTCTCCTGGTCTCCCATGCGGGTGCAGGGCCCAAGCATTTGGGCCATCCTCCACTGCCTTCCCGGGCCATAGCAGAGAGCTGGCCTGGAAGAGGGGCAACCGGGATAGAATCCGGCGCCCCAACCGGGACTAGAATCCAGTGTGCCGGCGCCGCAAGGCGGAGGATTAGCCTGTTAAGCCACGGTGCCGGCCAGTGCAAACATTTTTGAAATCCATGCGTCCAAGAGGTCTTCTACAAATCCATGACAAATGCATGTCATGAAAAAAAAAAACTATGCATGGGTTTCAAAAATGGTTTGCATCAAAATAAACCTATCTTTCAATTCCATTTTCGCAGAGATTTTGAAGTACCCTCACACCGGTTCTGCAGGCAGGCACACACAGACTCACCCTCCTGAGGCTGGAGCGAAGGAGGCGCAGAGGCGGGGACCTGGTCCTTGCAGACAAGCGAGCTGCCCTTCTCAGCCAGGCCTCTGAGAGAGAACAAGTTCTACAGAAAACAAACCAAGCGACAGTTTCCTCTCTGTCCTAGTCTGTTTTTTGCTGCCCTAATGGAATTCTACAAGATGCATAATTTAGTATGAACAGAATTTTTAAAGAATGTTTTATTTATTTGAGAAGTAGAGTTACAGACAGAGAGAGGGAGAGACAGAAAGGTTGTTTTTTTTTTTTTAATTAATTTATTTGAGAGGTAGAGTTACAGGTAGTGAGAAGGAGAGACAGAGAGAAAAGTCTTCCATCCATTGGTTCACTCCCCAAATGGCTACAACAGCTGGAGCTGAGCCAATCTGAAGCCAGGAGCCAGGAGCTTCTTCTAGGTCTTCCATGTGGGTGCAGGGGCCCAAGTACTTGGGCCATCTTCCTTTGCTGTCCCTGGCCATTAGCAGAGAGTTGGATCGGAAGAGGAGCAGCCGGGACTAGAACCGGCGCCCATATGGGATGCCGGCGCTGCAGGCGGCAGCTTTACCCACTAGCCCCCTGTGTCCTTGATTTAAAGGCAGGAGGAGGGGGTACTCCAAGCACAGGTGAGCTATTTCTAGATTTACTTTCTTCAAAAAATAATTCATAATTATAGTAAGAAGGCTCATGGACAAACTGTAAAATACAGGGAAAAGAGGATAAATAATCTTATTAGCTGAAGATACTGGCCATTGTCACATTTCTGAGTGCTTACATCTATATGTAGTTTGCCCTTCATCACTGAGATAATTTTATGTGCATGTATATTCTCATGTATTTTGTTTCCTGCTTTTTTTTTTTTTTTTTGCTTATCTTATTACATTTCCCTGTGTCATTAAAATTTCTCCCTAAACACCGTTTTCTGTGGACATCACCCTCGTCCGTCATATGGCTGTGTCGAGAACCATTTGCCTATGTTTGGACACTTACCTGGTTCGCGATGAATACACCTTCCAGGGCCCCAGACAGACCCCCAGAACCTCAGCACAGGCTCTTCCCTCATCCTAGATGCCCACGCCCAGAGGTGGAGGCTGCCAAGCAAGAAGATAAATAGAAGCACTAACGCATCATGCCCGTCGCCGAGCCCTGTGGGCCAAACACAGAAAACACTCCCTGGGCCCTGGAGACAGAGCCTGCCTGGCAGCTCCCCGGGCAGACGCTCACAGCCCCGGGGACTCAAGGCCACACACGCTATTTTTTAGAGGATCAGATTCCTGATGATGAACTCTGTGCCAGGCAGAGCACACCCCCCCTCCCCAGGGAGCTGATGGCTTGTGTGTCCATGGAGAAACACATGCGCCTGTGTGTCTTTGTCTCGAGAGGAAGGAACTGTCATTACGTAAAAAGAGAATCCAGGCTCCAGCCTCGGAAGAGTTCAGCTTCAGGAAAGATGTCAAGAAGAGGAGGTCAATTAGACCCCCTCCTGCATCCAGCTCAGCAGGCAGAGGACTTGTCCCCGCCCCAGAGAACCAGAGAAAGACCATCCCCACCTAGAAGCCCACAGGCAAGCGCTCGGCCGCCGTGTGGCAACGCGGCACGGCACCGTCCCAGCTCACTCTGGCGATGGTGCTAGCACAGCCCAGTGCCTCATGTCGGTGTCACCATTACAGGCCCCACATAGGTCATCCCGGGAGACCCTCCCATCAGCCTTGGAGGAAGACGGAGCAGACAGGCTTCAGTCTACTCGACAGATAGAAAAACAGGCTCACGGGGGCCGCCCAGCAAGCTGGTAGCAGAGGAAGGTCTCAAACTACCTGCATGTTGCAACAAGCTGTGCGTAACCTAACAGACAAACCGTGTCCCCGCAGCCTTCCCTTGGGCCCTCAATCAGCCAGAGATCATGTGTTTGTTCATTCAGCATTTATGAAACCTCCACCGTGTGCCCAGTTCCAGGATAGGTGCCGCCCTGTCCTGGCAGCTGGCTCAGTCGGCAGTTTGGCCACCACTGTGCTGCTCCCTGGAAACCTGTGTGCTAAGCTGGCTTGGCCCCTACGCTGCCCTCTGAGGGACCCCGGGGAGCAACAGTCGGGAAGCAGCTCTGGCCGCTCTGTGGCGACTCCTTTCCCCCAGCAGCAGCCTCCTGCTTCCTCCCCCCCCCCCCCCCGACCCCTGTCCCCTGACCCCTGACCCCTCACCCCTGAGCTTCTCTTCCCGAGCTTCCCATGGACAAGGCTGTGGTCTCTTTCCAAGGACACGAACCAATCACACAAACCCTTTATTACGTAGGGTTTCTCACTGCTCATCACAGACAGAAATAAACAGGGAAATAAAGCTGGCCCCTGTGGCCCGTGACCACTGTCCCCGATCTGTGCTGTCCCCTGGGGTGAGCACTTGAAATGTGGCCCTAACTGGGAGTGCACACTGGACTTCAAAGACTTACCAGGGAAAAAAACTAAGATATCTCATTGATAAGTTGGTTTTTTTTTTTTTTTTTTTAAGATTTATTTCTTTGAAAGGTAGAGAGAGGGGGGAGGAACAGAGAGAGATCTTCTGTCCATTAAATGCCCAAAACAGCTAGGACTGGCTCAGGTCAAAGCCAGGAGTCAGGAACTCCAACCAGGTCTCCCATGTGGGTGGCAGGGACCCAAGCACTTGGGCCAACACCTACTGCCTCCCAGGTATGTTAGCAGGGAGCTTGATAGGAAGCAGAACTGGAGGTCGAATATGAGATACTGGCATTCCAGGTAGCTTAACCCACTGCACCACAATGCTGGACCCCATCAGTGGTTTTAAAAAGCATACTCACAAAGTTGTGTAACCAACGGCAGTACCTAATTCCAGGATATTTTCCTTATCTCCAAACAGATACCCTGGGTCCATCAGCATTCACTCATTTCCTCTCCTGCAACCCTAGGATGTGCTTTCTGTGTCTACAGGCTTGCCTGTTGTGGATATTCCATAGAGACAGAATCATCCTATGTGATCTTTCCGGTCCGGCTTCTTTTATTTACTGTGGTCTCCAGGTTCATCGATACCGGAGCACGTACCAGGGCTGCGTTCTTCCTTCTGGCTGAATACTGTTCCATCCTGGGGCTTCTCCACACTGTGTGTGTCCACTCACCAGCTGATGGACATTTGGGTGGCTTCCGCCTTCCGGTTATTGTGTGTAACATTGCAGTGAACACTTTTGTCTGGATACTTTCTAAGTAACGTTCTTCATTTCTTATTTGGAACACAAATTGTTCGTATTTACAGGGTATCGTGGTGCTTCAACACATTGTACACATTGTGTAATGTTCAGATCTGAGCAAACATTTGTCGTGGGCATACACTTGTGCTCTCAGTCTGTTGGATATACAAGAGCTCTTCAGAAAGTTTGTGGGAAAAGTGGAATTAAAAGATAACTTCATTTTAGTGTAAAAATTTAGAAATATTTGCATATTTTTTTCATAATACTCCTCGTCCATGCCTTCTGAAGCCTCCTCTAATATTGGCACGGAAAGGCTGGGTCATACGGTAGCTTTATGTTTAACCTTTTTTCAGTCGGGAAATGGCTTAGTTTTTAAAAGTTTTGTTTATTTATTTATTTGAGAAAGAAGGAGAGGATCTTCTATGCTGATTCAAGAGAGAGGGTTTGGGATCAGTGCTGTGGCACAGGAGGTTAAGCCTCTGCCTGTGATAACAGCTGTGTCAGAGCGAGAGCTCAAGTCCTGGTTGCTCTGCTTCTGACCCAGCTCCCCGCTAATGCACCTAGGAAAGCAGTGGGAGATGGCCCCAGTGCTTGGACCTCTGCCACTCATGTGAGAGACCAGGATGGCTCCTGGCTTCAACCTGGCCCAGCCCTGGCAGTTGCAGCCATTTTGGGAGTGAACCAGCAGATGGAAGATTTATCTATCTCTCTCTCTTTCAAATGAATAAAATAAATCTTTAAGAAAGAGCTTTCATCTTCTGGTTCACTTTCTTTTTTAAAAAAAAATATATTTATTTATTTATTTGAAAGTCAGAGTTATACAGAGAGAGGAGAAAGAGAGAGAGAGAGAGAGAGGTCTTCCATCCGATGGTTCACTCCCCAATTGGCTGCAACAGCTGCAACTGCACCAATCCGAAGCCAGGAGCCAGGAGCTTCTTCCAGGTCTACCACGTGGGTGCAGGGGCCCAAGGACTTGGGCCATCTTCTACTGCTTTCCCAGGCTGTAGCAGAGAGCTGGATTGGAAGTGGGGCAGCCGGGTCTCAAACCAGCACCCATATGGGATGCTGGCGCTTCAGGCCAGGGCATTAACCCGCTGCGCCACAGCTCCAACCCCATCTGGTTCACTTTCTAAATGCCTGTAATAGTCAAGGCTGGGCCTTCCCAGTTAGGGCCAAAGCCAGGAGCCAGGAATGCAATCCAGGTCTTCTACATGGGTGTCAGGAACTCAGTTACTTGGGTCATCACCACTACCACCCAGAATCTGTATTAGCAGGAAGGTGGAGTCCCGAATCGGAGCTGGGAATCGAACCCAGGGACTCTGATGTGGGAGGTAGAATACGTGCCTGCTCCCGGTTTTGTCTTTCCCAGAAATTACCAGACTGTTTCCCAAGGCGACTGTACCACTCATAGTCTCACCAATGATGTATGAAGGTCTCGCACTCTCGGCATCCTTGTCAGCACTTGGCATCATCCGTCTTTTGTACTAGAGATGCTGAGTGGGTGTGGAGTACACAGCACTGTGGTTTTGCTGGTCTCTAAGGAGATGAATGATGTGATGGTTTCCCTGCTCCTCTTCCTGAAATCCCTTTCCTCTCCCTGATGACTTACTTTTTAGAATCACCTTATTTATTCTTGAGGTTTTCATTGCTACTTATACACCCGCAACTCCTACCTCTACCTCTAGAGCCCATATCTCTTTGCTGAGACTCACATCCTTAGCTTATTTTTAAGGAATTTATTTATTTGAAAGTCAGGCCTACAGAGAGAGAGACAGATATCGTCCATCCTCTGGCTCACTCTCCAGATGGCTGTAACCACCAGGGCTGGGCCAAGCCAAATCCAGGAGCCAGGTGCTTCACTGGGGTCTCCCAGTGGCCAACTTCCACTGCCATTAGCAGGGAGTTGGATTGGAAGTGGAGCAGCAGGACACGAACCAGCCCCATCTGCCACACCACAACGCCAGCCCCATCACATCCTTATCAGTGCCACCTTGTTAGGCCTTCAGACTTTTCATGGCCAGAACAATCCAGTGCTCTGCTCCCCTTCGTGTCCCCTGCCACGCTTATAAGCATCGCTGTGTACCGAGTGAAGCAAACTGGAAGTCTTGGAGGCAGCCTCTGCTCCTTCCTGGACCCTAGTAACTGTGCCCCACAGCTGTCTGAACTGCATCTCCTTCCCTCTGCGCTCACTGCTCGGCCTTCATCCCGGAGCTCCTGATGTCTTGCCTGGAGGTTTACTGTAGCCTCCTACTGCTCTCTTTGCCTCCAGGTTCTCCCAGCCTCAATGCCATCCTCCAAACATCCATCAGAGCCAGCTCTCTAAAGCACACGTCGGACGGCCACTTCTCTGGCTAAAAATCTGCACGCTTCTCTCCCGCCTGAGGGGTTAAGCCCGCACTCCTTAGCATGAGTGGGAAGTCAGCCACGACCTGGCTGCAGGGTGCGGCTCTGGCCTCATCTCCCGCCAGCACTTCCTCTGCCCCATATGAGTTCCAAAGACCTCGGCCGTCCCTGGCTGTGCCGTGCTCCAGCAAGTCACATGCTCTTGCCTGCTGTGTGCCCTCTGCTGAGAAGCTCCTTTTCTGGTTCCTGTGCCCAGTGCACTGCCTCTACGCCTTGCCCCCAGGTCTGTGTTCCCTGGGCCCTGCCTTGCGTGGAGGCCACGTGACGTCCTTCATTGCTGCCCCCGCTGCCCCCTAGATCTTGGCTTCCCTTTCTCCCGCCACAGTGGAACGACCAGCTCTGCCCCCCACTTGGCCTTAGCTTAGTGCTCAGCTCTCCCCTGCCTCTGACCCCTGCAGCTGGCCTCAGAAGGGAAGACCCCAGCCTCGTCTCTCAGCTGGCCAAGGACGTTCCCATCTCCTGGGCCTGGCTCATGAAGAGCTTGAGTCTCCTAGGAACTTGGATGCTAAAAGAGAGCTGCATTTGGGAGTTGTAGTGACCCTGCAGCATGAAAGGGGGAACTTTCCAGAACAACTCACAGGGTCTGGGAAAGGGGAGCGCAGGGTGTATTGTTTGACTGGGGCAGAGCACCCAGGAGGAGTCAGTGGTGGGTGGAGCTGGCCTGGACGCCAACACACTTCCTCTTTCTCCACATCCCAGGCCCCTTGACAGACCTCAGGCAGACCCTGCAGAAGCCTCCCACGATGGCTGAGTGCCAGGGTAGAGACGTAGACTGGAGGGTGGTGCGTTTGGATGCTGATTGGTGGCTCCCGGGGGGGGTTCTCATGGGCCCCTGGGCTCTTCCTGGGACTGAGCCCGGTCCAGGGGGCAGAGACTGCAGAGCATCTGAGGTTGAGAGGACAGTGAACCCTTAAACAGCAGAACCAGAGTTCTGCGAGTTCTGGTCAGGCTGGAATGATAGTGTCAGTGTAAAAGATAAACTTTAAAACTTTTAAATTTCTTTTCACTTGTTTTTTTTTTTTATTTTTTTTTATTTTTTTATTTTTTTTAATTTTTTTATTTTTGACAGGCAGAGTGGACAGTGAGAGAGAGAGACAGAGAGAAAGGTCTTCCTTTTGCCGTTGGTTCACCCTCCAATGGCCGCCGCGGTAGCGCGCTGCGGCCGGCGCACCGCGCTGTTCCGGTGGCAGGAGCCAGGTGCTTATCCTGGTCTCCCATGGGGTGCAGGGCCCAAGCACTTGGGCCATCCTCCACTGCACTCCCTGGCCACAGCAGAGAGCTGGCCTGGAAGAGGGGCAACCGGGACAGGATCGGTGCCCCGACCGGGACTAGAACCCGGTGTGCCGGCGCCGCAAGGCGGAGGATTAGCCTGTTGAGCCACGGCGCCGGCCTCTTTTCACTTGTTTTAAAGGCAGAGAGACTCACAGGGAAAGAGATGGGGCTGGCATTGTGGTGCAGCAGGTAAAGCTGACAGCAACAAAGCTGGCGTCCCATGTGGGCAGCAGCTCTCATCCTGGCTGCTCCACTTCCCTGCTGATGGCCTGGGAAAGGCAGTATAAGATGGTCCAAGCACATGGGAGACCCGGATGAAGCTCCTGACTCCTAGCCTGACCCAGCACTGACTGTTGCGGCCATCTGGAAGTGCACCCCGCAGATGAAAGATCTCTCTCTCTTTCTGTCTCTCCCGCTCTCTCTACAACTCTGACTAAATAAATAAATAAATCTTAAAAAGAGAGACAGACAGACAGACACAGAGAGATGTTCTGTGTGCTGTTCCTCCAGTGTCCACAATAGCCAAGGCTGGGCCAGGCCGAAGCCAGGAGCACAGAATTCAGTCTGGGTCTCTCATGTGGGTGGCAGGAGCCCAGGCACTCGAGCCTTCGTCTGCTGCCTCCTCAGGTGCTTAGTGGGAAGCTGGATTGGAAACCGAGGAGCCAGGACGTAAACCAGCACTCTGTGTAGGAGGCCAGTGTCCTGAGCAGCGTCTTAGCTGCTACACCAAGTGCCTGCCCCACAGATACACTTTCTAGCCTGGAGAAGAGCAGCCTGAAGAGAGAATACATTTCAAACGTGAGAGGACTCCAAAAATTCATGAAATGGTGGAATTAAAAGATAAGTTTGCTTCAGTGAAAAATTTTTGAAATCTTTGCACAGTTTTTTTAAAGAAAATATTTATTTATTTACTTCAAAGGCATCACAACAGAGAGACAGAGAGAGAGAGAGAGAGAGAGAGAGAGAGAGAGATCATCCACCCACTGGCTTTCTCCCCAAATGGCCATAACACCCAGGGCTGGGCCAGGCTGAAGACAAGAGCCAAGAACTCCATTCTGGTCTCCCATGTGGGTGGCAGGGGCCCAAGTATTTGGGCCATCTTGCACTGATTTCCCAGGTACATTAGCAGGAAGCTAGATTGGAAGCAGAGCAGTTGGGACTCGAACCTGCACTCTGATATGGGATACTGGTGTTGCAAGTGGCAGCCTAACCTTCTGTGCCATAATGCTGTCTCTTGTGCACATTTTTAAAAGATTTATTTGAGAGACAGAGTTACAGAGAGGCAAAGAGAGGCAGAGAGAAAGATCCTCCATCCCCTGGTTTACTTCACAAATGGCCACAATGGCCAGAGCTGGTCCTCGGAAGCCAGGAGCCAGGAGCTTCCTCTGGGTCTCCCACACAGGTTCAGGGGCCCAAGTACTTGGGCCATCTTCCACTGCCATGTTCCCAGGCCATAGCAGAGAACTGGATCAGAAGTGGAGCAGCTGGGCCTCAAATTGGCACTCATATGGGATGCTGGCACTGCAGGCAACAGCTTCACCCATTACACCACAGTGCTGGCTTCTATGTGCACATTTTTTTTTTTTAGTTTATTTATTTATTTGAAAGGCAGAATGACAGAAAGCCAGGGGCCAGGAACTCCCTCCTGGTATCCCACACGGGTGCCAGGAATGCAAATAGTTGGGCTATCATCTGCTGCCCCCCAGGTATGTTAGCAGGGAGCTGAATCAGAAGAGGAGGTGGCACTCTGATGTGAGATGCAAGTGTCCCAAGCAGTGGCTAACCCCCTGTGCTGCAACACTTGCCTTCCTGAAAAGAAAAAACAACAAGGTTTTAGAAGAAAAGAAAGGAAGCGTCTTGACTTCCTCAGGAGGAGCTGAGCCCGGCCCTGGAAGTCTTCAAGCACGAGCTCTTGGTAGGGACGCTGCCAGGAGAGCCGAGATATTTGCAACTCACGGCAGCCAATACTTATGAAGTGCAGAGCGCTCTGCCAGGCCAGGTGCTCAGAGCAGAAATAAAGGACAGGTGCTTGCCCTCAAGTCCCCCCGTGAGGAAACAGCGGCAGTGAGCAGGCAGACGCTGCTGGAGCTGGCCCTGCCGCTCAGAGGGCCCCGGGCTGGGGAGCTGGCCCTGCTGCTCAGAGGGCGCTGGGCTGGGAGGGCCTGCTGTCGCTGGATGTCTGTGGCACGTCATGGTATAGTAGCTGTGTTCTCAAAGTGAAATGCACACTGAACTGTGGACACACGAAATCACGATACACCTGGGATTTCCTCTGACATAATCTAATGCAGGGGTGGGCTAAAAGGGGTGGGCCCCCAGGTGAATCCCGAGCAGCGCTGGTGCCTTAGACGCATGGTGCTGCTCTCTAGTTGTCAGCACAGCTGGAAGTTCCCATAATAAAAAGTTGAAAAGTGTCCCGGTTGCCCCTCTTCCAGGCCAGCTCTCTGCTGTGGCCAGGGAGTGCAGTGGAGGATGGCCCAAGTCCTTGGGTCCTGCACCCATGGGAGACCAGGAGAAGCACCTGGCTCCTGCCACCGGATCAGCGCAGTGCGCCGGCCGCAGTGCGCTACTGCAGCGGCCATTGGAGGGTGAACCAACTGCAAAAAGGAAGACCTTTCTCTCTGTCTCTCTTTCTCACTGTCCACTCTGCCTGTCAAAAAAAAAAAAAAAAAAAAAGTTGAAAAGAAGAAGGAGCAGGGGGCCAGTGCTGTGGCTTAGCAGGCTAGGCCTGCATCCCATATGGGTGCTGGTTTGAGTCCCAGCTGCTCCACTTACCATGCAGCTCCCTGCTAATGCGCCTGGGAAAGCAGCAGAAGATGGCCCAAGTGCTCGGGCCCCTTTCACCCACTTGGGAAGCCTGGAAGAAGTTCTTAGCTCCTGGCTTCAGACTGGCCCAGCTCCAGCAGTCATGGGTTTGAGGAGTGAACCAGCAAATGGAAGCTCTCTCTGTGTGTCTCTCCCTCTGTCTCTGTAACTCTGCCTTTCAAATAAATAACTAAAACTTAAATTTAAAAAGAAGAAAAAGAAAGAAGAGGGGCAGGAAGAAAGAGAGTCCTCTGGGCAGAGAAGGGACACATCCTGGGCGGCAGCCCGGCTGGAGAGAGTCTGCTGCAGATTAGGAAGTGGGGGGGGGGGGGGGGCTGCAGGAAGAGTCTGGGCTGACGTCCCCGTGTCTGTCTGCGGGCTGGGGTGTCACACTCCAACATGGAGAAGGCAGGAAGGCAGGGACCTCCCGCTGACATCCTGGGCGCCTGTTTGTCCATCAGGCCTAAGACTGGCTACAGGATTTGCAGGACTCTGAAAAATGAAAAGGTGGGGACTAGGAGTCCTTGTTCGAGAATGAAGACTTTCCAAGTGGCAACAGCACAGGCCCTAGGCAGTGCAGGGGATGAGCCCCAGACACGCATCCTGATTTGGCCTTGCAGCCTTTTCTGTTTGGAACAGGCCAGAGGGGGAGAGCCAGGGCTCTGCTCACAGCCCCAGGCAGCAAGAGGACAGCATGTTCCTCCTGCCACCCCCCACCCGCAGTCCCCCAGGGACCCGTGTGGGACTCAGTAGTCTGGGACAAATAGCTTACATTTAAATAGACTTTTACAATGTTACCCAAACTTGCTTGGGTTCTCAACTCTGCTGGAATACAAGGAAGAAGCAGAAAGGACCAGCCAGGCCTCTCGGAGAGCTGAGTGCTAAAGTCACTTGTTTGTGTCTCCAATGAGATTTCCTGGTTTCTCCAAAAATGGGGTTTGCTCCAAACCTCCCAGCATGAGTCACCAGCCCCGCTGGCAAAAACACTGAGGCCCACAGAGGGCAGTGGAGCTGACCCTCGGTCAGTTGGCAGAGGTCTGCCAGCAGAACCTTCAGCCCCCTGGGGCGGGAGGAGGGGCCTGCCCACTCCCACCCCCAAAACCCCAGGTTCCAGGCACTGCCTGGGAAGCCTCTCCTATGCAGGCCGCAAGCCACAGCCTCACCTCCAAGCCCCTCTGTCTTGGTCCACGTGCAGTCAGATGCATGCCACCCTGCTGGCAGGAGACAGGGTCTGGGTGAGAAGCAAACACTCATCGCCATGCCTGCCTGCCTTACTGCTCTTGTTGGGCGCCTGCAGGTCCGATCCCCTCCCCCATTTCACGTCCTTTCCGGCCCTTCAGGACCCACCTCCACAGGAATCCCCATCCCCTTAGAGTTGGCGACACATCCGGCACAGGTGCCCATGTGTGCACACTGCTCGTGGTCTTTCCAGAAGCTGCAACGGTGCGCACGCTGCCCGCGAAGCTGGCTCTCCCGCTATGGTGTCAGCAAAGGGCCTCTTTTCCCAGGTTCTCAAACCATGGCCTCCTCCTGGTGCCATTGCAGCCCTGCTGTGGTCCTAGGAGGTGGAATGAGTCGTGGGGTTCCCTGTGTGCTCGAGCTGGGGATGGGGCCCGAGACCCACCCCCAGCAATTCCGCTGGGCACCAGTGTTCATCACCAGCCTGGGCTGACTTCTTCCTCAGGGGAGCAGAACCAGGTTGCATGGGGCTGGGCCTGGGGCTAAGCAAGATGAAGGAACCCCCCCCCTTGTCTCTGTCCACCCCCAGTCCTATGCCTTCTCCCCCACCCCTAGCTGAGGGGTCTTGGCTCTTTGTTTTATTCTGTTTTGTTTGGGCTGTGAGATAAAACTGTTTAAAAACTATTTTCTTTCTTTTTTTGTAAAAGATCTATTTATTTATTTGAAAGGCAGAGTTATGGGGAATGGGGCAGAGAGAGACAGCCATCTTCCATCCACTGGTTCATTCCCGAAATGGCTGCAATGGCTGGGGCTGGGCCAGACCAAAGCCAGGAGCCCAGAGCATCTTCTAGGTCTCCCACGTGGGTTCAGGGGCCCAAGGACTTGGGCCATTTTCCACTGCTTTCCCAAGCCATAGCAGAGAGCTGGATCAGAAGTGGAGCAGCCGGGACTCGAACCGGTGCCCATATGGGATGCCAGCGTCGCTTGACCTTAACCCAGTGCCAGCCCCTATTTTCTTTTTTTTTTGACAGGCACAGTGGATAGTGAGAGAGAGAGACAGAGAGAAAGGTCTTCCTTTTTGCCGTTGGTTCACCCTCCAATGGCCGCTGCGGCCGGCGCATCTCGCTGATCCGAAGCCAGGAGCCAGTTGCTTCTCCTGGTCTCCCATGCGGGTGCAGGGCCCAAGCACTTGGGCCATCCTCCACTGCCTTCCCGGGCCACAGCAGAGAGCTGGCCTGGAAGAGGGGCAACCGGGATAGAATCTGGCGCCCCAACTGGGACTAGAACCCGGTGTGCTGGCGCCGCAAGGCGGAGGATTAGCCTGTTAAGCCACGGCGCCGGCCAACCCCTATTTTCTTTTTTATAAAACACCCACTCCCCCCATCATCCATGTGGTCCAGGTATTGGATACCTGCTTGAAAAAAAAAGAGGTTACATCACACCCCAGAGTCAGATCCAGGTGACCTGAAGGTGTAGGCTGAAACCTCCCTGGAGAGGACCCCACCTGTGTACCAGGGCTCGGAGGCTCGGGGCCTGGCTCCCTGCAGAGCAGGCTGGGTGGGGGCTGCGGGAGAAAAGCCAAAGGCAGGCCCCAGAGAGGGAGGCTAGCGACGAGGTCTCAGGTCTCCCTGAGTCCAGGCTCCATCCTGAGGGGACACAGAACCGAGAAAGGTCCCAGCAAAGCTGTGACTGCAGGGATCCGTGCTCCAGAACACCCCCATGCTGGAGGAGGCTACTGAGCACAGGGAGAGGCTGCTGTGCTGTCCCATGAGCCACGCGCCCCTCAGGGAGGACGGGGAGGGCCCGGGGGAGAGGGAGAGGGAGAGGAGGAAAGAAAGCCGCCTGTATAAGCAGCCGCCCACAAAGTCCTGGGGCTGCCAGTGATGAGAGAGTGCCCCTTTCCCTCCCCAGCAGGCTTTGTTTGGAGCTGCTGGACACCTATGGGGGCCATTGCCAAGTAGGGGGGCAGTGCAGGAGTGGGCGAGGGCCGCCAGGAGAGGCGAGGGCCCCGTCTTGGAGGACGCCAGGATGCTCCTTAGACTTGTGGAATTGGGAATCTGGACCTGTGTCACGGGGGCCCAGAGATACAGCCTGGAGAGATGTCACACAGAGAGTGTGTATGATGATGCTGTCAGAAAGGAGCGGTCACCCAGGGAGAGGAGGCAGAGGGGACCCCAGGAGGCTGACAGTGAGCCCCTGAGACCCCCACGTTTCTGTGTCAAGCAGAGGAAGAGGGGCCACCTGGGAGCTGGGAAGAAAACCACAGGGGAGGGCCTGGCCCCCACACTCACTGCTTCCCGGGCAGCCAAAATCAAATGGAGGCCCAGGTGCCGTGGGCAGAACTGACTTCTGGGTAATGGGGGGGAGGCAAGGTTGTGAATGGCTGAAGAGGGAATGGGGAGGAGCAAGGAGAACTCCAGGGGGGAGTTTGGGTAAAAGAAGGGCGGAGGGAGGGCTAGGCCCCTGGTGGGCGAGGCAGGGATGGGATTCGTGTGAAAATTAATGCTGCACAGGAGGTGGAGGCGAGGGAAGGAGCAGGGTGGTGGTGGGGGTGAGAGCCTGGGGCTCACGGTGCTCAGACACAGCTGGGAGGAAGGAGGGGTTCCGGAGATGCCTGGGACAAGGAGATGCGCATGGGACAAGAGGACAAGGAGAGTCTCCTAGGGCAGCCGGAGTGTGGCACTGAGAGCGCTCAGCGGCAGCTCTGCCTTCAAGGTTTTCCCCACGGTGCCTCCTGGAAGCCCCACGGCAGGAGGCTATTTTACAGAGGGGAGCCGTGGGTGGGCTGCTTTCCCCATATGGCCCAGCTGCAGAGGGGGCACCACGCAGGCTTGGGGGTCCATGAGATTCAGGGCTGGGGCAGGGGATGGTGACACACTGGTGGCACAGCTGGTGATGGACACGCTGGGCAGGACAGCAGGCGAGGCAGCCGGGGCGAGTGGTGTAGAGAGAGCATGAACGTGGCTCTCCCTCCAGCTGCTCCCCTCAGACACCTGTAGACCCGTGGTCTCAGCAGCTTCATGCACAGCGGCCCTCGGCCAGCCGAGTGTCGGGGAGGGACGGCTGGAGGAATGCGGTGGGCCCTGCACAGCTGCGCAGGGTAGGACGTTCCGAGTCTGAGTTTTCCAAGTGTCCGTTTTGCAGTGGCGTCCTCCACTTAGTAGGACTTGTGTCTCCCTGTTGCCCTCACGTCCTTCCTCAGCAACAGCAGGGTCGGCCGTGGGCTGGGTGAGGCCTGAAAGGTCATGTTTCGAGCAGTGGCCCAGAGAACAGCTGTTAAAGAAAGGACGAGGAGGTGGGGGCCAGCGTTGTGGTGCAGTGGGTTCACGGCTGCTGGCATCCCATGTCAGAGCGCCAGTTCAAGTCTCAGCTGCTCCACTTTGGATCCGCTTCCTGCTAATGCTCCTGGAAGGCAGTGGATGATGGCCAAGTGCTTGGGCCCCTGCATTCCACGTCGGAGCCCCAGATGGAGTTCCAGGCTCCTGGCTTTGACCTGGCCCAGCCCTGGCTATTGTAGCCATTTGGGAAGTGAACCAGTTGATAGAATATCTCTTCTTCTGCGTCTCTCCTGCTCTCTGTGTCTCTGTCTTTCAAATTAAAAAAAAATAATAATAAAGTATGGGGGTGTGCGTGTGGCCCAGTGTTTAGGGCGTCCACGTTCCATACTGGCGCCAGGTTCCCAACCCTGGCTCCTGACTCCAGCTTCCTGCCAGCAGGGCCCCTGGGAGGCAGTGGCGGTGACACAGGTAGTCAGGGCCCTGCCACCCCCCGGGAGACTTAGACTGAGCTCCCGGCTCCTGGTTTCACTCCTGGCCAGTGAATACACACACTCTCTCTCTCTATCCCTCTCTTTTATTCTCTGCCTCTCAAACGGATTTTCTAAAAAAAAACAAAGAATGCTGGCTCTTCAAAAAGTTCACGGAAAATGTGCATTGTGTTGAACTCCCTTTTCCGGGAGCTAAGAGGAAAGCTCTGGGGCCTGACTCCCCAACCTGAAACTCACAAGTCTCTGGTTTCCTAAAACAGACTTGACCTCTTCCCAGCTGCACAGCCCTTGGGATAGAGTGGTCAAGCCTCCCACCCCTGGCCTCCCACCTCTGGCCCAGGGGGGCCGGACTTCGCCTTGTTTACCGCATTCCTTTAGGGCCAGTCAGTGGTGGGCAGGCTCTGGGGAGCTGGCCCCTTGCCCCCGTGCGCCTCGCAGCTCCCACCTCCCTCCCCCAACTCTTGACATCCTCAAGGGCACAGGCAGGCTGTGTGGCCTCCAGGAAGCTAAGCATATGCAGGGATGCACCCAACTGTTAGTCCTGGTATTTGGCCCACCTGGTCTGGACCCAGCCCCAGGAGGGGAGGGGCCTGGGAGTCTGCAGATGCACAGTGGACACGGGCACACAGCCCTGGGCCCCAGACGGACACCTGTGTCAGGCAGACCTCTCCCAGAGACGCCGTGACTCTCTTAGGCCCTGAATGGCAGAGCCCTGGGCTGTCTTTTCCAAGGTGGGATGGAGTCACACAGCCCCATTCTCCCAGTAGCCCAGGCCCCCTGCACCAGTGCCCACTGGTCGTACCCTGGTTCAGCCTGCCTGGGCCTCAGCATATGTGCCCTGGTGAGCAAGCTCTCATCACCAGCCCTGGTACCGAGGCAGCACTGGCCTAACAGGTATTGCAGTGAGATGGCTCTGGGGGCTGGGTGATGAATCTGGGCCAGGCTGAGAAAGCTGAGGTCCAGGGTCTTGAATCCAAGGCCACCCTGGCCCCTGGGCCCTTGCCTTTCTGCTGTGGGGACCTCCTCCGGCAGTGGTGAGTGCAGGGTGTGGGACGGTGCCCCTATGCCTCAGCATCGGCCTCGGAAGGCAGAGTTGTCACCTGTGTGGTCCTTCGTCTACAAACTTTCTTTTCTTTCTAATCATTTATTTTTGAAAGGCAGAGAGGCAGAGGGACAGAGACACAGAGATCTCCCACCCTGGTTCATTCCTCCAGATGCCCACACAGCTGGGGCTGGCCCGGGCTGAATCCAGGAGTCTGGACCTCCAGCTGGGTCTCCCATGGGGTGGCAGGGACTCAGCTCCTTGGGCCATCACCTGTTGCTTCTCAGCAGGAAGCTGGAATCCGCAGCAGAGCCAGGACTCGAACCCAGACGCTCTGATGTGGGCCATGCCTGTCCCAGCCGCTGCGCCAAACACTCGCCCCTCTGTAAACTTTCTTGACCTCCTTCATTCCAGACTAATACTTGGCTTCGCTCGTTGGACAGCGTTCACTTGTTCATTTACTCAACACCATTGAGCGTCTCCTGCGTGCCAGGCATTGTGCTCTGTGCCGGGGATCCGGTGGATAATAAAGCATGCTTTGTGCGCGGGCCAAGGGGGACGCGGAGTGACAGGGGCCAAGACAAGGGAGCCAGGGAGGGCAGTGATGGGGGAGGGGCTCCATGGAAGGCTGGGGGCCAGGGCAGCTCTCCGGAGCAGGGCAGGCTCCTGGACAGGGCCAGGGGTGGGAGTGGGGGCGGGACGAGGCCAGGTGAGGAAGGGGAGGAGAAGTGCCTGCATGGAGTCCAGGGCTTCCGGGTGAGGCTTGGCGGAGGGGGAGCCTCTGCTCCTCAGCCTCTCACCTCCTCCTGCTCCTCCAGGAATCAGCTCCGGTGGCACCTTCCCCCATCCCTACCAGGTGCGCCAGCTCCCTGAAGCCAGCACCGTCCACGCGTCCTTTGGGTCTCCTCCTCTCCCAAGCCTGAGTGTGGAGCAGGTGCAGTTTGCTCAGCTCCGCTTATTCCATGTTTGGCCCCAGAGGGAAGCACACGGTGGTTTTAATGTAAGAGTCTCATTGTCAAGCACTTGGGAAACCAACATGGGAAGTGATAAACACGGGTGGCACAGAGGGAGGTCGCCGGGCTACAGACCCTGACTCCTGGTGGGCGGCTGACCCTGGTCTTCTGTCTCTCAAAGCCACCCTCTCCCAGCCATGCCCGGAAACAAATCTGGGACCCTCCCTCCGTCTCCCGGGGTGACACTGCACTCCCCAGCTCTCTGCAGAGACTCCCAGGTTCATGCCCTACCCTAGCCGAGCCCAGGGCCTGGCCCAGAGCATGGGCGTGCCTGGAGCTCAGACTCCCTGGCTTTGTGAAGTGTTGCAGCTGTGTGGCACCCATCCCTTAGGGGGTCGCTGTGACACTGGAGGGCGCAGCACAGCAGGGAAGCCCGCCTGTGTTAGAGCCACTGGCCAACCCCAGCAGCCTTAACTACCCACCCCCCAGCCCCTCCCCCCCCCGAGAGCACACTGTGAAGTGGTGGATTCCAGCAGTGTCCTCAGCGCTGTGGGGATCTGATCAGAGAGCCCCCTCCTCCTGAGACCAGGGCCGCCCGCCCCTCGCTCTGCCCCGTGACCTACAGCGTCTCAGTAGCCTGTCAGTAGCCTTCTTCCTTCGTGCTGGGGTGGGGACTGAAGCGAAAGTGGCTCAGCCTGCGGCCCCTCACACAAGACTGACACAGAGGCCAGACATCTAGAGCCCGTGACCCTGGACTTGAGTCCCTGCTTCGTCTTGGAGGAGCTGTGTGGTCCCGGGCCTCAGCCACTTCTCCTGTGGAGTGGGGAGAGGAATCCTCAGTGCGCCGTGTGCAGCTCTCAGGACTTGAGCCATCACTGCTGCCTCCCAGGGTGTGCATCAGCAGGAGACTGGAATCAGGAGCTGCAGCTGGGCCTGGGATCCAGGCTCTCCCCTGTGGGGTGTGGCCCCGCCTCTTCCCTGGCATCTTCACAGGGAAGGAGGCACTGCCTGCGGCCCCGGGGCCTGCGCCTCTGTGGCCACTCTGCCTGGGGCCTGGAGCCCGAGTGCCACCCCTGGGAGTTGACTCACCTGCTCACAAGGGGGCTGGCCCTGGGAAGCCAGAAAGGGGTCAAGCAGGATGGGGATGGGGCAGCAGGGGCCCGGCTTTTCTTAGCCCTGTGACTGCATGGGTCTTGGCCTCTTAGCTCGGACCCTCCGAGGTACATACGCTCCCCTGGGGGTGCCCTGGCCAACCCCTCTGAAGCCCTGAGCGTGTGGACAGCTATGCCCAAATGGCCTGCGTTCCTTTGAGGGAGCAGGAGGCACAAGTGTCCCATGTCACCAGTCATGTTTACAGAGTGTCTCCCGGCAGGGCTCAGGTTCGTGGTGGGGGCAGGGGTTGGCTGAGACCTTTGCTTGTCCCTGGTGTGGAGGGGTCTCCGTGAGGCCCCGTGTGGGGTCTGAGCCTGACACTGCTCCAGTTCCAGCGGCCCCTGTGTGGATTATCTGGGGACACTGCACCTGTCCGGGCTCCTCCAAGTCTCCCTGCTGCCTGGGTCAGGGGCTGGAGGCTGCAGACACACACAGGGAGCAGGGGGTTCTACTGCCCTCGTATCATATGACAAAGCCCCCTCCCAAAATGTGGAGCCCCTGTTTCTTGCGGGCTTTGTTGTACTCCAGGTATGGATAGGAGCTGAGCGTACGTGTGGGTCTTTGTGGACAGCCTTTGAACATTCCAGAAAGTATGTTTCCAGAGCTGTGAGCCCGCAGGGGTGAGGTGGTGGTGTCATCCCACCCTCGCCTCCTCCAGCCCCAGCTCTGGGGTCAGCTTCCCCCATTGGCCCTTCCAGCAGGGGGCGCTGTACAGCAGGGGACGTGGCCGCGGCATGATCTGGAGGCTGCCAGACACTGGGGAAGCTCCATCTTCCACACTTCAGCTCCACAGGGCCATGCCTTCTGTGCTATGTCTGCTGACGTCAGCTTGTCCCCTCCTCGGCCATGGGGACTCTGTGTCCCTTACATGGTGATCATAGAACGAAGGGCCACAGGACAGGGCCAGCCCCTCACAAGGTCCCTCCAGAGGCCGGTCGCCATTGCTGGTAGGACGACACCAGTCGCTCTCCTGACCGACCCCCGCCTCTGTCACATGGGGTTATGGTGGGACCAGGGGAGACTGCCCCAAACAGCCAGGTCCCTCCCCAGCCACCAGCCTTCTAAGCAGGTTCCTAGGGTTTGGGAAAAAAGACAAAATGCACCTGCACTGACCACTGCGTGCTGAGTTTCCCCTGGTCAAGAACACAGAGCCAGGGCAGGGGCTGCCAACAGGAGGGGACAGGCGCCACTGCCATCGTGGGTCAGCCACTTCGCATGAGGGTCCCGGCACCCCCAAGCCCCTCTTGGCATTTCCTGTCCTTGGCATCAGGACTTCGAGTCGTGGCTCTGCCATTTACAGCCCAGTGAGGAGCCGCAGGGTGCCTGTGCCATGGCGTGTGTGCGACAACAGGTTCAGAGGGGCTGAGTAACTCAGCCACGGTCACACAGCTAGCTGGAGGCACAGGGATTGCACACAGAGCCAGGGGGCTCCCATGTCACCGTGGGCAGAGCTTTGCTGGAAAAATCCGGGAGGGTGCATTGTCAGTTGTCCAAAGCCGGCAGCTCTGGCCCAAGCCAGTGCAGGGCTCCTGCTGCAGACAACCAGGGGAAACGCCTGCCGCTCCCAGGGATGCCACTGTCCTGAGGGGCCAAGGGACGCTCCTGGAACTTCTCATCAGGACAGTCTGGACTCTGTCTCCTTGGTGGAAAACAGCAAGAGGCGGCCAGAGACTGGAGGGGTGGCTCCCTTGCCCTGCGCTAGCCCTGGGCCGTGCCGCCCGCCCTGCCCTTCACACCAGCCCTGAAGGGAGCTGCTCTCCCCAGGGACGGCTGGCAGCCCCTCCCGCAGGCAGCCCCTCCTCCCTGCCATGGCTTGTACGGACAGATGGCACTGACAGCTGCGGCACCTGATGCCAGGAGGTCACCAGGTGGCTGGCGGGAGCGGGGCCAGGGTCTTGGGCCTCTGCAGAGATGCTGCGTGGGCAAAGCAGGGGAACGGGACCTCGTTCCCCTGTGAGACGAGGGAGGGCCAGTGAGAGACGCAGGTGCAGCACCAGGAGGGAGGCAGGGAGAGACCTGTGTGCGAGGCGCAGGTCTGGGAGACATGCCTGGGAGACGATCCCCTGGTGCTTTCCTGGTAAACAAAACCCTGATCCCGGAGAAGCCAAGCAGACCGCAGCCCAGGGCGGATTCCTGTGCCCTCGGGGACTTCACTAAGACCTGGGAAGACAGTCCACAGAAGCAGACCCGGGGACCCCAGAGGCCCTGCCCCCAGCCCGGGCTCGAGCTGGGGGCCCTCTAGATAGCCCCCTGCAGAAAGCCATTAGGGACTCGCCAGGCAGCCCTGGGGGACCTCTACCAGAGTGGCACTGGACTGTCTGAATCACGAAGTCACCTCGGCCTTGCTGTGGGTAGGGGCTCACGCGGTGATGTCACACAGGAGGGGACAGTCCCTGACCATCACCTCTGCCCTCCTGGCTCTCCCCTCCTCCCACAGGCAGGCTTGCTCCTTCCTCCTCCCTGTCCCCCTTGCCAGGTGAGCCCCTCCCCTGCAGCTGCCTGGAGCTGGGGTGTCTGCAGAGGCTGGTATGGTTGCTGGGGGCTCACAGGGCCTCGGGCTGGCTGCCAAGCGTGGCCGGCCATCGGGGGTCTTAGCCCTGGCCGTCGTAAGCCCTCGCTTGCAGGGGACCTGTGCTGAGACACACAGCCCCGCTCTGCTCTGTTGGCAATGGAGGTGAAGTGTTCTCTCCTCTGTCTAATCAGATAAGGCCCCTCAGGAAGCAGCAGTGTGGAGCTGAAGGAAGGGAATCCATCAGTGGCATTGAACTTGGACCCTGGCGAACCAGGCAGGTGACAGACAGGAGAGCAGCAGTGTGGGGCTGTAGACTGGAGGCACGGCACCCTGAGTCTCACCACGTGTCCCAGGCTGTGAGAGGCCATCCTGTCCATTCCCCTGCCTCCCTGCGGGACTCCCAAACCTCTCCCCGAGGACTCCCCCCAGCTCTAAGGCTTTTCCTAAGTGGGGAGAAATGAGGCCCTGGAAGCTCTGTTTTATCTAACCCGAGCCCCTCTCACTCTAAGACACAAAGGGTCACGTAAGGCCTGGAGACAAGAACACAGGCAAAAATAACTCGGGGTCACCACGATGCACCACAGCTCTGGAAGCAGAAGGAGGCTGGCCTGGCCGGGACTCCCTTTCAGATAAGCAGGAAGGAGGCAGCTCTGCACGGCCGGGCCCAGCGCGGCCTGCGGAGCTGCGGGCTCTGGCTCCTTCTCCTTTTAAGGCAACGCTGTGCTCTCCGGGCTGCACGAGCCACGGCAAGCCCCAGCCCCACTCATTCCTGGCTATTTGGAGGAAACCGATGATTAATCGGCCCTTCCCCCACCCGGCCTGTTTTCCATTAGGTTCTCTCTAAAGGACTGGCACACCTCCCCAGGAACAGGCGCCTGGCAGATCCTACCCACGGGGACCCCTGTGCAGGGGGGAGACCGAGAGCCAGCCATCCCAGATGAGGACAAAGGGAGAGGTTGGGCAGAGAGGGGTTAACGTGGGAAAACCAGTGCGGGATGGGCGGGGGCGGGAGGTTCCCCATGGCAGCTCTGGGTCTTCAGGAGCAGCTGGCGAGTGAGGTTCCTGGGTGGCAGGGGGTACGCGGGCGCCCACGGGCGAGGGACAGCTTTGTCCTAAAGGAGGAGGTCTGACATGAGCAACCAGGCCCGAAACCCAGTGTTTCTTGAACTTGTTATGTGAAGCTGCTTCCGTGAGGGTCTCTCTGGACCCCCAGTGTCCCTGCACATGTAACCTGTGAGTGACGCGGGAATGCTGGGAGGGCAGCTGGGCAGTGTGGGGGCCCTGAGGTCCTGAGTCTGCCCTGGGCCTGACCTGCGCACTTGGCTGGGAGAGGAGGCCCCGCAGCTCTCACCTGCAGTGCGACCCTGGGTCCCTCTTCACGGTGGGCACTGAAGTCCCACCTCTGCCCCAGGGGACCTGCTGTGTCAAACCCAGATCCCGGGGAGCCCGTGTGAGGAGTTTGAGGTGGGCTCTGTGGCCCCTGCTCCATCTCCACAGCCCCAGTGAGGCGCCCAGAGCAGAGGAGGTAGCCAGGGGCACATTCCATAGCCCTGGGCCCCTTGGCTGCCCATTGTGGTTCCAGCAGAGGAGCCCAGGGGCACCTGTCACTCTCCACCCGTTCCGGGAAGAACAGCTGTGAGGGAGCGCTGTGGAGAGAACCTGGGCTTTTCCTTCTTCCTTCCCCTCTTCCGGCACCCCAGCTGGGCTCCCGTGGAAGACAGACAACCCTCTGATACCCAGGCCGTGGTCTCATCCTCTTAAAAATCTGCTGGGCAAGGAGCTCACGGCGATCCTTGCAGTCCCGCTGCTCTGCGGTCGCCTTGGGCGGTGGACAGCTACACCGACATCTAAGCTCAGGCAGTCCTGCTGCTTCCTCTGCTCCTCGGGTGAGGATGAGGAGCAGGTTCCCTCCAATTAGGGCCCAGCAGCCGCGGTTGGCCTAGTGGTTAAGACACCCATGTCCCATCTGGAGCTCCGACGCCCTGCTCCAGCTTCCTGCAATGCAGACCCCGGGAGGCAGCAGTTGGATCCCTGCCACCCACGTGGAAGATCTGCATTTGAGTTCACGGCTTCTGGCTTCGGCCCAGCTCAGTCCTGGCCGTCGCAAGCATTTGGGGAGTGAAGTGGATGGGAGCCTTCTCTGTCTATCTTTGTCTCTGTCTCCTGAATTATTAAAAAAAAAAAATAAAGGAAAACAAACTTGGCTCAGCCTAGAAGCCTAGAAGGAAAGGGGCCCGTGCAGGGGCAGGTGGCTGTGCCCACACAAAGCTCCGCTGACTCTGTGCGTGGTCAGAATGGAGTCAAGGCGTCCGGGATCTGGTCTGGCAGAGTCCCCCCAAGGTCGCTGGCCCAGGGGACCCTAGGGTTCCTCGAGGAGCATGGGGGATAATGTGAAAGACACACACCGGATGTGAGGCGCCTCCTTTATTCCATTTATGCCTCAACGCGATGGCGATGGTGGGCTCCAGGGAGAGCTTTAGTTGGTGAAACAACATGTCAGCAACCTTGTGTTGATGTCCCACATCTCTTTGCAAAGGTTTGCACCTGTAGAACTCCTGGGAAGCAGGGCGGGGCGAGGGTGAGGGATGCGGGACACCTGGCCCCCAACACGGAGGGCTGGATCACACCTGTTTGAGTCTCTGTTTCTGCAAACCCGAACTGATGTCTAAAATCCACAGTGAACAGAAATGCACACTGAAGACAGACAGGATCAGAGATGGTGGTTATTCCTGTTTGCCTCCGGTTCCAGCAGGGTGTGGCAGGAAACTTCTAGAGCGGTCCTAAGTCCCAGGCACGGAAAAGGGTGCGGGCCCTGAGGGCTGGGCTCTGCCGCTGGACTCCACGGCGCCCTCTGGTGTCCTCCATGGAGGCCAACACCAGCGCTCCTCCAGAGGTCAAGGGCGGTGACCCAATCCTCCCCCTGGTCCCGGTGCTGGGTGCTTCATCCTCCCACTTCATGTTTGTTTTTCTTTTCTGAACTCTTAGGAAAGCAAGAAAGTGGAGAGCAACGCAGACGCCAAGAATGGAGAGGAGAGGGGCAGAGATGCCAGCACAAAGGCCTTGGGCCCCCGGAGGGACCCGGATCTGGGCAAGGAGCCAAGGAAGGGAGTTTTGAAGAAAAGTGTCTCCAGAGACAAAGGGGATGCAGACGGCCCGGGTGGGGAGAAGCCCAAGGAGGAGAAGCTCATCAGGGGCCTGGACAAGGGCCGGGTCAGGGCCGCCGTGGACAAGAAGGAGGGCGCGGGGGAGCCCAGGACGGCGGCCTCGCGGAAGGAGGCGGGCGACAGGCACCAGGGCGTGAGCAGGGACAAGGACAAGAAGAGAGAGGAGGCCAAGGAGGCGGCCAAGAAGGAGGAGGAAGAGAAGGGCAAAGGGCCGAGCAGGAGCCCAGACCCCAGGAAAGAGGGTGAGAAGCCGAAACCCAGGAAAGAGGATGAGAAGCCCACAAGACCCAGCGGGGGTGCGGACGGGGAGAAGGAGGGCGAGGAGGCGAGGAGGGCGCCTGGGAAGACAGATGTCAAGAAGCGGGGGGAGGAAAGCCAGACAGAAGCGTCCCCCGCCGGAAAGGAGACCAAGGACGAGAGCAAGACCAAAGTGCCTGAGAAGCAGGCCCCCGCGGCGCCCCCCAAGGCCGCCGAGGCACCGGCCAAGGCCGAGGAGGAGGCGGCTCCCAGCATATTCGACGAACCGCTGGAGAGGGTGAAGAACAATGACCCGGAGATGACCGAGGTGAACGTCAACAACTCGGACTGCATCACCAACGAGATCCTGGTGCGCTTCACCGAGGCCCTGGAGTTCAACACTGTGGTCAAGGTGTTCGCCTTGGCCAACACGCGCGCCGATGACCACGTGGCCTTCGCCATCGCCATCATGCTCAAGGCCAACAAGACCATCACCAGCCTCAACCTGGACTCCAACCACATCACGGGCAAGGGCATCCTGGCCATCTTCCGGGCCCTGCTGCAGAACAGCACGCTGACCGAGCTGCGCTTCCACAACCAGCGCCACATCTGCGGCGGCAAGACCGAGATGGAGATCGCCAAGCTGCTCAAGGAGAACACCACGCTGCTCAAGCTGGGCTACCACTTCGAGCTGGCCGGACCCCGCATGACCGTCACCAACCTGCTCAGCCGCAACATGGACAAGCAGCGGCAGAAGCGGCTGCAGGAGCAGAGGCAGGCCCAGGAGGCCAGCGGGGAGAAGAGGGGGCTGCTGGAGGTGCCCAAGGCTGGGGCCCTGGCCAAGGGCTCCCCCAAAACCTCGCCCCAGCCCTCCCCCAAACCCTCCCCCAAGAACTCGCCCAAGAAAGGGGGTGCTCCAGCCGCACCCCCGCCCCCGCCCCCTCCCTTGGCTCCGCCCCTGATCATGGAGAACCTGAAGAACTCCCTGTCGCCAGCTACGCAGAGGAAGATGGGGGACAAGGTGCTCCCCGCCCAGGAGAAGAACTCGCGCGACCAGCTGCTGGCCGCCATCCGCTCCAGCAACCTCAAGCAGCTCAAGAAGGTAGCTGTGCTCGTGGGCCGGGGCCACGGGCTGGGTGGGCAGGGGTCCGTAGGGGAGCTCAGGTCAGGCTGCAGGCACAAAGCCGGGCCCTCGGGTCGTCTCGGCCAGGCCCCCACCTCCAGGCAGCCCTTACCCGTGTCTCCCTCTGGGTCCTTCGGCCTCTCCCCTGCCCCCCACACTGTGTCTGCCTCCTGCAGCCTCGGCAGAGTTGCTCCCCCCCAGGCCCTTCCTTCCTTTGAGCCTTCTCCATTCCCTGAGACAAAAATGCTCTTTGTCGTACCAAACCCCCTCCCAGGGCCAGCCAAGCCCCACATGTCGGGCTCCCCCAAGGAGAGAATGCCTCTGTCCAACCCGTGCCATGGACGCATGCGCCGTCTCTGGGCCGGGCAGCCTGGTGCCTGGAAGCCCTGCCTGCTGACAGCGGCCTTGGTGCTGTGCCCCAGCCCTGGCGCCATGCATTCAGGACCAGCTCCGCTGTGGTCCCAGGGGCCAGGGGATGGACGGCGTCCAGTTTTCACAGGATAGGGGACATGGTGCCTGGGCAGCACCCTTGGCCTTTGCTCCTCCCACGGCCACAGCTGAGGAGGCCGGGGCTCCACCCTTCCAGGGGGAGGAGCCGGAGGGGGCAGCAGAGGCCCCCTTGCAGCCTCCTCTGACCTGTCTGTGCTCTGCCCCTGCAGGTGGAAGTGCCCAAGCTGCTGCAGTAGGACCAGGCAGCCGGGCACCGTCTGCCCGCGCCACGACCGCCCGGGCCTCACCTCCCAGGGCCACACGGCCCCCACCCACCCACCCCGGCCCCCCTGCTGCCGCCATGCGGGGGCTCGAGGCCTGGACCACGCTCCAGGAAGGATGCCCTGTCTCTTCTCACTTCCCTGCTCTTACCTCCGAGGCTCTCCGAAATTGCTTGTGTACCTGGAGCTGAGGGTTCCAGACAAGAAGAGCCCTTGTAGCTCATCGCGAGAAGACAGCACTGCCCGGGGCCCGCACGGCTGGCAGCCACAAGAGGCCCAGGAGCCACGAGAGGAAAGCTGTGTCCACGGCCACACCCACCCCAGCCCCGCCGCCCTCCAGGGCCAGGATTCAGACCTCTGAGGAGCCCTCGGGCAAAGCTGTTGGGCAGTGGCAGGTCTGAGAGGGTGGGGGGCCCACAGGAGAGCGGGAGGGGCTGAGGAGCCCCCAGCCCTCCCTCTGGTTAGCCCTGGCTGGCAGAGCACGTGGCGGGGATAGCCGGTCTGGCGGGGAGCGGGTTCCAGCGGGAGGGGAGGGGCAGGCAGCAGCCGGACCAGAAGGTTCGATGCCAAAGCCGATGTTTGCCGCACACCCACTGCTGTTGTATAAATAGCTGTGTATCTGTTTCCATAAGATTTTGATAATATATACAAACCGTTAGCCGTGACTGGCTGGGCCTCACCTCTCTGCTATGCCCAGGGCCCTGATGCTCACCCTCGAAGAATCTAGAAGCTCAGGGGCCCTGCTGTGCCTGCCGAGTTGACCAGGAAATGAGCGGAGACTCCCCGCCCCCCACCCCGACCTGGCTGCCCAGGCCCAGGAGGTCAGGCCTGCTCCCGAAGTGTGCTGCTCCCTGGTGTCTGTGGCCAGAGCTGCTCTCGGAGGTGCAGGCGGAGTGGAAGCTGGGCCTGGGATGCCTATATTAGGCCTGTTCCGAGGATGCTCGTTCTGCGACTCTTCCTGCCGTGGGCTTGGGGCCAGCCTCTAACAGCAGTCACAGGCCAGCCGGGCAGCAGAGAAGCCGGGCAACAGCGTGGGGAGCCTATTCAGCCCCCAGTTCTCCCCGCGGGTCCCAGCTCACTTCCTGCGCCGCCGCCCTCTGGCCCCACGCACCCACCGTCTGCTGCATGTCAAAGGCACCTTCCTGGCTCTCCTGGCACGGGGATGCCTGGCAGCCTTGGCACCAGGAAGCCGCCACCTGTATGTGTTTTCCACTGCAGGTTGTTCTGCCTCCACAGCTTCTGCATCTTGGGGGTGGGGTCGGAGCCCTTGCTGGGTCTGGACAGGCCTGAGGACCCAGACCCCAGGGGGCACTCTGCACCCTCTCGCCCTGCACCCCCGTAACCTGTGTCTGGGCAAGGAGATGGAGAACCTTGCTGGCTGCTGTCATGCTAAAGGTGTTAGCTGGAACCAAGCCGGGTCAGCGCCGCCCACTACCCACAGCCACAGGCAGAGCTCAGGCCTTTAACCCTGCCTCACAGTTCCCCGTCCCCTGCCCAAAAGAGACTGCCCATGGTGTCTTAGGAAAGCGTGGGAAGCCCTAACAGAACCCCAACAACGGAGGTCCAAAGGAACCTGTCACCTTAGGAAGTCCTGCCAAACTCCACGCAGGATTTAGCCGGAGGGAAAAGCCACGCCCCACCGTTCCCAAGCAACAAGAGACCTGGGACCTAGCCGGCGGGGTGATGTCATCGGTCCGCCAGTGCATTTGAACCTGAGGCGGGAGCGCAGCGCCACCTGGAGGCGGCCGCGTCCCGGGCTCTCATCCGAGGAAGCAGGCCGGGAGAAAGGGCGGTCAGAGGGCTCCGGGCTGTCTGGGGGGCGCAGAGGGGCGGGCTCGGCGCACGGCGGACACTCGCTGAGCTGGGAAGGGGCCACACTCCTGCTCCCGACGCCGCCCCTGCCCCGCCCGCGCCGGCAGACTGTCCGGCTTCCCTCCTGAAACCCGTTGGGAAAGAGCCAGACGGGGTCTGCCCTCGCCCGGCGCCTGGATTTCACAGGGGAGAACACCCGCTTCAAAGACCGCAAATGTCCAGGCGGATGAATCTGGACCCAGCTCAGGTCTCCCCGCCGACCCGAGCCCGGCGCCCCGCCCCGCGGCCACGCCCGGCCCCTCCGCCCGTGGAACCCGCCTCTCCTCCCGCTCCCGCAGCCCGCGGGTCGGGCAGTCGCTTCCGGACACCCCTGCCCTGGGCTCCTTCCCTCCACCTGCCCGGCCGGCACGCGCCAAGGCTAGCACCAAGATCGAGGCTAGACCCCGGCCAGCCGAGGTTGGCGCCTTCCTCGCTGTCGCGGGGTGCGAGGAGCTGCGGCCCCGGTCCCGGGGGGCACAGTCGGGTCTCCGCCATGCCCGCGGCCCACTTCCAGGCCGGGGACGCCACCCGCGAGCGTGCCCCGTTCCACGGTCGCGGGTCTGGCCCGGAGCGCCCTGCGCAGTGCCGGGCTCTGCGCTTCCCTCCGCACAGCACTTCTGTCACACCTGGGCTCGCGGCTAAGAGTACCTGCAGGAAGTTTATCCTGCGCATCTCCCCTCCTCAGCTCCGAGAGAGGAGCTGGGGCCCAGGACCCGAGGACCCGGAGGCCCTGAAAGGAAGGCAGAACCCCAACCCCCACCCCCACCCCCAGCCCGGCTCTGTCTCCAAGCGCAGCAGCTGCCCCTCCCCGTCTGGGTCAAGGGCCTTTCCCTGGGAAAGAGTCCGGGTGCAGAGTTCTGCCCACGGGAGCGCCGGAACCTGGGTGCAAGGCGCTGGCCCAGCAGCTCCGGCCTCCTGCCTTCCAGCTCGGTGACAAGACAACCCCCTGACCCCGCGGGTGACTGGGTCAGTACAGAGCCGGAGCGCCGGTGGTGGCTTTGCCAAATTAAGCTGGCGCACCTCTACTAGAATCAAACATCCGGGGCAGGCATCTGATGCGGGGGTTAAGGTGCCGCTTGGGGCACCTGCATCCCATAGCGCAGTGCTCAGCTTCAAGTCCCGGCCTCACTCCCAATTCTAGCTTCCTGCTGATGCTGTGGGGGCGACAGTGACAGCTCAAGTTCTCGGGTCCCTGCCACTCACATGGGCTCTAGGCTATGGCCTGGTTGTCTCAGCTGTTGTGGGCATTTGAGGAGTGAACTAACAGATGGAAGAAGATCTCTGTGTGTGTGTGTGCTTTTCAAAGAAGCAAAGTGAGCAACATTCTTTGAACAAGTATACAACTTCCTCGCTGGATCTGTCACCTGGAGTGTGGGGATGGTGACCCTAGGATCAAGGCAAGGGAGGCCAGCCCTGGGGTGCTAGGTGGCCCTGGGGTGCTAGGTGGCTCTAGGGTGCTAGGCAGTACTCGTGGGAGGCGGTGAGATGGTCTGGCTCAGTGGGACCCACAGGCGTGGGCCCGAGAGGCCTGATACCTTAGGGCCACCTGATGATCCAAGTAGCTGGCAGAAGCACCTTGCACAGTGTCTTGGGCGGCCCAGTTCCTGGGCCCACGATCGGGTGGAAAACAGCACTGACAGTTTCACTGGCATAACTCACTCTCGCAGCAGCTGGGAGGCCTTGTTCCCACCAGCAGAGAGGACACAGGGGCCAAGAGACCTGTCCAAGGTCCCAAAGCAGTGGGGTCCAAGTTTGCTACGCTGTCCCAGGGGCCCGAGCCCTAGCAGGGAGTCCCGGTAATGCAAGGAACGCTGCTGCACAAACCTCCCTGGCTCATGAGTCAGCCCGAGGAGCCTGCAGCCGCCACACTTCTGCCTGGGATGGGTGAGGGCAGCGCTGAGCCCCAGTGCGGGCGCTGGCTCTGCCCGGGGAATGCGGAGCGGGCAGTGGTCTGGGCCCAGCTGAAGGCGATGCTGCCGGGCCCAATGACATGGCTGACATGAGTGACATCTCACGGCTTTAATCCAGCAGGCCAGAGCCCCAGCCCGTGGGGCAGCCAGGGAGGAGGGCTACGGCCAGCTGCTGGTGGCACCCTCTCCCCTCCCACACCCCAGCCCAGAAGGGGCAAACAGGAGAGACCCCAGCCCTCCTGCCTGGGATGGTGGGCGAGAGGGTCCAGCTGAAAGCAGGGGCTGTGACCCAGGCTGTCATCCCCCTCCCCTGCCCCAGCCAAGATGCCCCACCCACCTGGCCCTCCCCACCCCCTCATCATGGCCTAGTTCCCACACAGCTCCTGTTCCACTTCCCTGGGGCTCCATCCCCAGTAGGGTTCAGAGCTTGGTCTGGGGCCTGGAGACTTGAAGACCCCTACCCACGCCCAGGGCCGGATGCCTGATGCCGGCGCCGGCGCAGGACGTGGCACCTCCCAAGGCTGGCGTCGCGGGAGGGGGGGCAGAGACACGCTGAGTCCTCAGGCTCCCGGGTAAGAGGGCTGTGGTGGCATATAGGGGGGAGGAGCTGAAAGCCAAGGAGACAGAGTGAGCTCAGTGGGGCAGGGGAGGGCAGGAAGCAGCCCCTCCCCAGACTGTGCAGGATCTTTGGGGAGGAGGGGTCTGGAGGCTTCCGCCAAGAGGTGGTGCAGGCTGGGAGACCATGAGAAGGAAGCCAGGGGTGACAGAGTGCGGGCGGGCGCGGGGGGGGAGGGGGGCGTCACAAAGGGTGGGGAAAGCAGGAGCCAGGGGCTCCAGGAGCTCACTTACCTGTGGGGTTGTAGATGGGGGGCCCAGCCGGGTAGAGTGGATACTGGGGAGCAGGCCCACTAGGGGGGTACATGAAGCCAGGCTGCGGGGCTGCAGGGCCAGCTTTGGGGTCCTGGGGGTACGGGTACACTGGCTGCACGGGGACGCCTGTCATTGGAATCTCCTGGCCTGGGAGGGAAACAAGGATGGGGACTTGGGGCTCTGCCTCCCACAGGAAGCCTCCTCCCTCCGGCCAGTAAGCACCTGGGGCGGCTCCTGGCAGGCGAGGAGGGAGCTGTGCCCGTGACGCCGGTGGGCCGATCTGGGTTTAGCAAGTTTGCTCCCCTGGGCGGGTTTCAGAGCCAGAGAGCACAGCCTGGGAATGTCCCACTCGGCCAGGGAGTGGGCGGCTCCGGGGGCTGGTGTCTTGCAATCCAGCCGAGCTGCTACCAGGGGGTCCTCCCCCAGCCCTCCCCTCCCACACGGCTCTCCCATATGGCGTCCATTAGGGTTGGGCACGTGTACAGGCGCATGCCAACACAGACGCACTCATTCCACCGGACCCTGGAGCCCACCCATGTTCTCCACCAGGGGGCTCCACGCCGTGCACCTGCTAGGAGTCACGTGCAAACAGACACCTGCCCTGCACCACGGCAGACTGAACCCTGCACCCCTCAACATTTGGGTGCAGGCACACGCATGGACACACGTCTACACCGGGGCACGCTCTCGTGTCGCTGAGCTCACCAGCCTGTCTCTGGGTTGATGCGTACACAGAAGCACACAGCGCCCACAAGCGTGCCAACCCTTGAACCCCGCGGTGCCCACCAGAGGGCTCAGCTCGGCCCACCCTACCAGGGGCTCTGTGTACCTTCAAATGGGCTCTGGAGCTGCTGGCGGCGGCGGTACAGGTAGCAACAGGAGCAGAGGAAGCAGCAGATGGTGGTGGCAACCACAGCAACGAAGAGGATCACGGCCGAGGCGATGCCAGCTATGGTCTTAGGGCTTGAGACAAAGAACCAGTCCCTTGCCCTCCAACTCCTGGCCAGCAGGGGGCCACAGCATGCTGAGACTTGGGGCCCTGTGGGCTCTGCCCAGGGCCTGTGGAGCAGATTTTAGGGGACCTCCACCTCCCACAGTGCTGTGCAGCCCGGCTGGCCGGCGTGAAGCATGCCGGGATTTGTAGTATCTTCCACCACCACCCCCCACATGATTGCTTTTGCACCCACAACTCAACTGATTGCATTCACAACATGTCAGCCCTGCAAGGAGCCTGCAGAATCATCTGGAGCCATTTTTTAACCCCACGTCCATCGGACGGCCTCCTGATATCCGTTTTATACGTCAGCGGGCCCCTTGGAAAAGAAGTTTGGAAACCACTCATCTTGGCAACCCCTCACTCTGTGCAGAGGAGCAATGGCCAGAGGGGATGAGAGTCCTCCCCAGGAGCACGGTGGGCGGGAGGAGGGCCTGGGATCCAACTCAGGGCTGGCCAGAGCGCCCTGCACAAAGCCACACTGTGCCAGGGTGTGAACCTGAGGCCCTGCGGCCACAGCCTTGCCAGCACAGGGGAGGGCTCGGGAGAGGACCTGGGGGCAGAGCCCGGCCCCAGCCCAGGATGGACCACCCTGCTCTGCCAACGGGCTGGGGTCCTCAGGATTCCACTAGGCTAGAAATGCGGAGGTGGACCGCGGCGGGGGTGGGTAGGGTGGGGTGGTGGTGGAGGGGGTGGCTCCGGCCAGCAGGGCGGGGGAGGGGTTTGGCGCCCACCTGAAGGCCAGACAGTGCTTCTGCTGCCGCTCGGTGATGAGCAAGGTCAGGTCCCGGCAGCAGAACCGCTGGTAGCAGGTCCCGCAGCAGAAGGTGAAGAACTCGCAGTCGAAGCCCGGATGCCAGGAGCCGTTCCGGTCCAGGTACCACAGGCAGTCCTCGCCGGCCAGCGCTGCGGGCAGGGGTGGGTGCCCAGTGGCCTCCAGGCCGCCCTCGCCCCGCTCCCCCTGTGGTCCCGCCCCGCCGGCTCCCGGAAGACCGGGGTCGCCCCTTGTTCCCACCTGGGGGTCTCAGCCTCTGAGCCCAGACGCCCTCTCCTGGAGCTGACCCCGCGCCCCCGGGGTCAGCGACCCACGGCCCCAGCAACCGGCGCCCTCCCCCTTAGTCCCCTTGCCCGGGGGTCCTGGGGGAGCCCCTCCCACCCCGCCCCGCCCCGCCTCGCTCCTCATCCCCTTACCCAGGGGAGTGCCCAGCGCCAGGAGGGCGATCGCAGCGAGCGGTGCGGCCCCGCGGAGCCCCGCGGGCGGCATGGCGGGGGCTGGGCGCGGCCAGGGCGGGCCGCCTGGCTGGGGGCCGCAGGAGCGAGCCGGCCGGCGGGAGCTGCGGCGGGCCCAGCCCGCGGCCAGGCTCGGCGGCTCTCCCGCCTCCTCCGGGGGAGGGGCTAAGCGCCGCGCACCGCCCAGAGCCCACCCACCCGCGACACCCACGCAGCCCCGCTCCGGAGCCGGGCGCCCTCAGCCCGCCGCCGTCCCCGGCAGCGTGGTGGCTCCTCCGGTCCGGGCCGCCACCATGGGTAGAGCGGACAGCTGGGCACTGCGGGCGGGGAGGCCTGGCTGTGCCCGTCCTGGGCCCGCCCCGCGCTCGGGCCCAATCAGCATCCAGGACCCCAGAAGCCCTGACCCCGGAGCCACATCCGAAGCCCCAGACTAGGGAGCCAACCCGGAGTGGCACGGCCGGACCTTCCTCCTTGCCAGCCCTCCTGTGCCCCGAGTGTCCGGCCCGGGACGTCCTGCAGGGGGAGGGGCCAGGGAGGAGGCTGGGAGTCACCCCACCCCCATTCCCAGGACACAGGCGCCCATTGAGAGGCAGTTCAGAGCGGCTTTGTCCCCCGCAGTGCCCACAGGCCTGCGCCCTGTCAGCTGCGTTGGTTCCTTGAGATGGCCCCTTCCCCCCTGAGTGGACAGCGCTGGCCTCAGCAGCGGGGGTCCGGGATGGCAGGCGGTGCCCAGAGCTCCATGGCCTGCAGGAGGCAGCATTTGGGTCACAGGTTTACAGACTGGCCTTTGACAGTAACTGATGCAAGCCCCTAACCTGGCCAAGGAGCCATCCCCGTGCACAAAGCTGGATCCCGGCTCTCGCTGCTGGGCTATGTGGCTGGGCTTCTGCGACCCGGAAGGCCACCCCGACCAGGAGCTGCACACCTGCCTCTGTCCCCGGCCGGCCGCGGGGAGCCCTTCACAGAGAGCCGCTGCTGCGTTCCCACGGCTGCTCCACGGGATGGTTGGGGTTATCCCGAAGCCCATGTCACAGACAAGGAGGACGCAGGCCACACAGCCCGGAAGTGACAGAAGCAACAGGTGACCTTGGGTGCCCTAGACCAGGAGCACAGAGGGCCAGCCCGGCGTTCTGTGGGGGGTTCTCCACCGACGGCCCAGTGGAGTCCGGGTATGCCTGGGAGCGGCAGCCAGAAGAGGAGCTACCCTGGCCCGGCCCCTTGGCCCGGTGGTGCACCCACCCGCGGAGCTGCCCGCAGGCTCCGGCCGCAGGAAGCTGCTGGTGGCCTGATGTGCTGGCATGCGCATGTACTCAGGCCGGACATGGCCAAAACATACAGTGGCCAAGGGAGCAGGACACACGTCTGTCAGACTAACACCACCCACGCGGTGTCCCCACTGCCGCCCAGCCCCTCCTGCCTACTCCACAAGCCCTGGGAGGGCAGGGACCGCGTGGTGACCCCGGCCCTGGCCGCAGGTCTGAGTCACTGTTGATTGCATGGCCCTGGGCTGCCACGGCGTGCTCTCCTGGGGCTCCGTGGCCCTCCCCCTGAGTGTCTGTCATTTCCCCCTCCTTGTCAGTTTCTCCCCACTGCAGTGAAATCGCTGATCTTTCCTGCTGAGAACACCACCTGAGCACACCTGGACATCTCCCGCCCCAGCTGCTGTTCTCCACCACCCTCCTCAAAGCCCATGCCCCTGGCTGGCCCCTGGGGCCCACCTGTCATCCGGCTTGCACCTACAGCCTGCGTATCTCATCGCAAAAGGAGAACTTTCCAGTCCATGGGATGGGAAGGGATTAGACCAGGACAGAGGGAGTGAGGAGGTGGCTGTTGGGGGGTCAGAGGGGTGAACTGGCAATTTTTTTAAAGTTTTTTATTTAAAAGGCAGAGTTACAGAGAGAGGAGGAGGAGGAGAGAGATTTTTCCATCTGCTGTTCACTCTTCAAGTGGCCAGAACAGCCAGGACTAAATCAGGATGCAGGAGCTTCCTCTGGGTCTCCCACATGGGTGGCAGACGCCCAGGCACTGGGGCCATCCCCCACTGCTTTCCCAGGTGCATTAGCTGGGAGCTGGACCTGAAGCGGAACAGCCAGGACCTGAACCGGCACCCATATGGGATGGCAGCATTGAAGGCGGAGGCTTAACCTGCCATGCCATAGCACCGGCCCGGAACTGGCACTTCTTAGCAGAGGGTGCTGGAGGCAGGACACGGAGAGCTGGGCATAGCTCCGTCACCACGAGGGACCCCAGTCCTTAGAGAGCCGCAGGGCTGGGGACAGTGAGGAGGGGGCTTGGGTCTCCTGAAGTAGCTGCTGGGATCTTCAGAAGGGCCCTCACTCCACCTCCCTCAGGAGAGAAGAGCACCCCAGAACACCCTCCCATCCCCAGCCCGTGGGCCACCAGCGAGGGAGTGCGTGGAATGTGATAGTATCGATAACCCAGCCCCTGGCACTGCAGGTGCGCCAGTCCCCGTGTGTAGTGGGGAGCGGCAGGTGGGAGAAGTGAATGCCCACAGCTCATGCTGTCCAGCTTTTTCAACTTCCAAGTCTAGGGCCTCCGCTCTGTCACCTGCCTCTCCTTAAACACTCTAAAATGCCTGGCATGAAGAGTATGTACTCCGGGAGACCTCAAGGCCCAGCCTTGTCCCCTGCTGTGCGGGGCCGGGAGGAGGGGTTGGGCTGGTCACCTCACTCCCGGGCTGAATGACCAGCTCAGGGCTCTGCGGCCCCCTGCCATTCTGTTCCCTGCCCCCCCCCCCAAAAAAAAAGCTTGTTTATTTTTATTTGAAGAGCACACACACACAGAAATATCTTGTATCCTCTGCTTCGGTCCCTAAATGCCCACAACAGTCAGGGTGGCAGAATTGGGCCAGGCAGCAACCAGAAGCCAGGAACTCCATCCGGGTCTCCGTACCCGAGCCATCACCTGCTGCCTCCCAGGGTGCAGCAGGAGCCACATCCGAAGTGGAGCAGCCCGAACTCAAACCAGGCCCTCCGGCACGGGCTGCTGATGTAGGATTTCCGTGCCGCAAGCAGTGACTTAAACAGGCTTGACCACCATGGCCACTCCCGCAGGCTCCTCTCCGTAGGTGGAGGACCAGGGGCCGGCCTGGGCATCCAGAGGCCCCCCTTCCCTTTCCAGGCCCTGAGCCCTGCAGCCTCCTGCCCCATCTCTATCTGGCGATAGTGATCTGAGCTGAGCCACTTGGACAGCCTAATTCCTGTCCGGCCAGTAGCGCACTTCAGGCCGCCCTGCCACCTCTCTGCACGCTCCTCCCCTCTCTTTGGGGGTCTGGGGCACCCGGCTGTCCTGGCCATCCACAGCTGAAGAGCAAGGTTCAGGAGAGCTCCAGGACCTCGGCCAAGGTCTCGCGGCTCAGTGGGGAACTGGAGGAATCCAGGTCTAAGTCCCATAGACAGAGAATAAGCACACATCTCTCCAGATCAGAGGACTGTCCCTGAGTCTCGCTTTAATCTTCCTTGTCACAGATCAAAGACTGTCTGATGTTTGTTCTCCTGGTGTGTGTGTGTATGTGTAGGAGGAGGGTGGGGGTCAGCCCCACTGTGCCCCAGCTGCTGGTAGGAAGGAATGCCCTGCCCTGAAGGTTTTTTTTCTAAGATTTATTTATTTGGGCCGGCGCTGCGGCTCACTAGGCTAATCCTCCACCTGCGGTGCCGGCACACCAGGTTCTAGTCCTGGTCGGGGCGTCAGATTCTGTCCAGGTTGCCCCTCTTCCAGGCCAGCTCTCTGCTGTGGCCAGGGAGTGCAGTGGAGGATGGCCCAAGTGCTTGGGCCCTGCACCCCATGGGAGACCAGGATAAGCACCTGGCTCCTGCCTTCGGATCAGCGTGGTGCGCCGGCCGCGGCAGCCATTGGAGGGTGAACCAATGGCAAAAGGAAGACCTTTCTCTCTGTCTCTCTCTCACTGTCCACTCTGCCTGTCAAAAAAAAAAAAAATTTATTTGAAAGAGAGATCTTACATCCAGTGGTTCATTCTCCAGATGGCCACAATGGCCAAGCTGGGCCAGGCCAGGAGCCAGGAGCTTTGTCTGGGTCTCCCAAGTGGGTATAGGGGCCCAAGCACTTGGGCCATCTTTTACTGCTTTTCCCAGGCCATTGGAGGGGAACTGGATGGGAAGTGGAGCAGCCCGGACATGAACCGGCACCCAAGTGGGATGCCGGTGTCACAGGTGCCAGCCCCTGCCTCAAAGGGGTGTCTTTGCAGGAGTGTCTCTGCCAGCACCCAGGCTTCCCAGCTTGCAGAGGGCCCAGGACACTCAGGCAGTGCTTCGGAAGGGAGGGGCTGTGGCCAGGCTGCCGTGGGTGGTGCCTGTGCAGCCCCCGCCCGGGCATCCCCTGTGGCTGCAGGAGCAGCAGCCCCAGGCACCAGAGCCTGGCCGCAGGAGCCCTGCCCAGCTAGCAGGGCAGCCAGGGAGGCCACGTTATCTGTAAATGGTACCTTACTCAGCCCACAGCCCTGCCAGCTGGACAGCCCGAGGGCAGACAGGGTTATTTTGGGATCTGAGGGTAAGGAGGAAGGCCCTGTTTACAGCTCGCCTGTCTGTCCCCACTCCCTCTCCAGGAAGGGGTTGGAGCACAGGCCTTTTCCAGCCCAGGGTCTGTTTCCAGCCTACCTTTGCTGCCTGCAGAGATGGTACTGACAGAGGCGAGGGTCTTCCTGGATGAGGCCAGCTCCGTAGGGGCAGGTGCAGGTGGTGAGACCCGCATTAGACCTGGGACCACACTGATCTCACTGCTCACAATCACTCCAGGAAATGGACGCCGAGACCTGCCCCGTGGGTTCCCAGGTGGAGACACACACAGCCCAGGGGCTCGCCCAAAGCCGCCCAGCTGGTGAAGGGCAGAGCTGACTTGAACACAGGCAGCCTGGCACCCGAGCCTGTGTTGAGTGCTGCTCGCCCACTCGCTGGCCCGACCAGCTTGCAGAAACCCTCTGGTCTCTCTGGTCTTGGGAGGCCCCCTGGCCTCCGAGTCAGGTGGCAGAAGTGTGCCGGTCCGTTCTCTCTCCCCGTTTGATGGAAAGAACTCAGCCAAGGTCACACACAGGGCAAAGGCGCCGGCACAGGTTCCAACCGCCCTGCTCCAGGAAGGAGAGGGGGTTGGTGAGGGATGGGAGACCAGGTATGAGTCTGCAACCACAGATCTGGTGTGGAATACATTTATTTATTTTTTTAATCGAAATAGATGAGACTGAATCTTCCTGCCGCCCACTGGGGAATTCAGTCTGCTGTTCTCTGCCCCCCCTTCCAGAATCACAAGGAGGTCCTGGGCCCACACAGGTTCTGCTGATACATGCTCATAAGCCCACGGGCCAGCAGCAGCGGCCTCTGTGTCCAGGCACGGGGACCGTCCCAGGAGTCCCAGGAGCCCCAGGGCCCAGGGCCCAGCATCCGCAGGGACTCCAGGTAGCCCTGTCCCTAGGAAGTTCTCTCATCGCCAGGTGCTCTGCCGGGATCACGCACGACCCTGACTCCCAGGCCCAGCAGATTCCCCTGCCCTGACTTCTCTTTCGGGAACTCCGCCCTGCCCTGCGTCCCTCCCACCCTCCCCACGTCACAGGCTCAGCTCCCCTGGAGTGGTCACCGCTGGGTCCAGAAGCGCGGCTGTCCTAAGTGTCCTGCTGTCCGCCCTGCACCGCCTCAGGCAAGGACATGTAAAACAGTTCAGCATGGTTCTCGGGATCGCTGGGGGAACCACCTCGGGAAGCAGATGGACAGAGCAGGAGCGCGCAGGCCGCGCCCACAGCGCCCACATGTGCAGGAGCTGGGCCACCCCCAGCCACCTCTCCTGCAGCCCAGCAGGGCCGCCGCGCCGGGCCCAGCCTCACCGATCCCTGATTTAGCAGCAGCATCTGTGAAAGGGAGTTGAGTCACCGTTAAACCCAGAGTCAGGGAGATGGCCAAATATAGCCCCCGGCTCCAGGGGTGTGCTGGGCCACTGCTCACCGATGGCGGCGCCTCCGAGTCACCTTTAATTCTAACTGTAATCTAGTGAGGTAGGTGTTAGCTCCCCGAGTCACGGATGGACGAGGACGGCAAGGCTGGGGGCCACGGCACTCAACCTGGGCCCCCGCATCTTCCAGCTGGGTGGTCACCGCCAAGTCAGAGTGACTGCGGACCCCAGGGGACGTCCCAGGCGGCCCAGGGGCTCCTTTGGCCGCCCCCGCACACGTGCTACGAAGTCATGAATTTCACAGGAGTGTAAAAGATGGAGTCATTTACACCAGCCTGTTTTCAGTTACTAAAAAAAGTAAAAAACTTGGAATGTGAGGGTCCTCGTTAGACGGCTCACGTGGATCGGCACCATCTCTTGGTGAAAGAAGTCTTTCCAAGTTTGGGGGTTTTATTAACCATTCCTCTTGCTGCTTTGTTTCTAGAATCCTGGCAGTGTGGGGAAGACCAGGGCTTTGCACGGCGGCTGTCACAGCCTTGACGGCTCCCTGAACGTCCGCCCCGGCCTGGGCGCCTCCCCGGCTGCCCCTGTGGAAAATCTTTCCTCTCTGTCCTCACGACTCCACCTCAACAGCGCACCAACCCCTCTCTCCCACTCCACCCCTCTGGTCACCTCCTCAGCCCAAGCTCTGTCCCATCTGGACACTGCAGCGGCCACCACCTGGCATCCCTGTCGCCCAGCTCCCAGGCGCATTGTAAGGTGCACACCTGGCTCCCTTTCCAGCCCCGACGACGGCCTATTCGGAAGGTCGGTAGGTGCTCTGAGATGGCAGAAGCAGCAGGTGCCTCTAGGTACTGCTGGCCCCCTGTGAGCACTCATTGCAAGGGCTGCCTCCTCCAGGCAGCCTCGCCTGGTTCCTGCCCCCCCCCCCCATCTTCAGCAGGAACTGAACACAGTGCCTGTTTCCCGCGTGGCAGCCCTCGCGTGTCATACCCTAAGAGACCAGCTCCTGCAGGAAGGTGGCTGAACCTCTCCAGCACCTAGCACGGGCTGTGCACGTCTTTAAGTAGTTTAAGCTTCACTGAGATGGAAAAGAAACAGAGCAGCCAGAAATCGGCCTTGTGTTTATTGTCTGCTTACAGGTTACGGGTCCGCCTGGCTGGGGAGAGGTGGCGTCCCTCACTGGGCAGTCCTCTAATTCCCAAAGCAGTGTCCTGCGACCCCTGGTCTCTAAGCTGAGCAGTCTCAGCTTCTCGCCCTGACACAACTTGGATGCTCTGTGCTTGCTCTCCTCTGCAGAGGGCACCTGCTCTCTCAGGCAGCCCCTCCATGGCCACAGCACCGGGGAGGGCCGGCAGGCCCAGGAAGACGGAAGACCCTCCACGCCCCCCCAGAGCACCTGCTTCTACTGTGCCACACAGGCGTTTCTTGGACATGTTCATGGTTCCTGGCCTCACAGACGCTAAACTAGAGGCACGCGATGCTGTGAGAGCACAGCTCTCGCAGATGGCACTGTCACCCCGCATGTGCTGAACGCCCTCACCCTTACAGACTACTCGTCTATAGCGTGGATCCTAACTCGTCATACTTCCCCGAGGTTTCCTGCTACCCCAGCGTCTAAGCAGTACTATCTAGCACTATTTCTTCTGTAAATGACTTCAAGTTCTTTTCTGGAATGGGTAAGGCATAAAAGATGTTGCTAATTAATCCTCATATATGTCAGAGGGCCAGGACGGAGCCCTGGGACACCACATTATCAGAAGTCACTCCACAGCAGGCCGACCTGCAGCTTGAGTTACCGACTGCTTTACTACGCTGTTACCTAGTTAGTGAGATGAAACACCATAAGGCTGGTTTGGCATCACTTGCTCTTAAGCAATGAGTATCTTTTAGAAGTGCAAGGAACCTCGTCATTACCCCGATCTGGAGTCTTTGGGGGTAGGTCCCTACTTCCCAACCAGCGTCACTTACAGGTCCATGGTCTGTGGTCACAGCTCCCTTTCCCGGGCCTTTATCTGCCTTCCAGTCTTCTCGTGTCTCTTCAATTCTGCATTCAGAGTCTTGGGCAGCCCCGGGCCGAGGTTCAGCTGGGAGGGAGCCCTGCAGCGTGCCGGCGCTGTAGGCACGCTCTTCAACTCCAGGCCCCGACCAGTTAGCCTTGCCCTTTCCAGACGCAAGCTAGTTTCTTCAGGTCAAGACAGGAGACAGAATGGGAGCTCAAGTTCAACTCGGTCACCACCACAGGCCCCCAGGAGATCTTTTCTTCCTGCTCGCGCTGGACAGCCTCTGAACTCTTCACTGCCAACAGAACAGACACAGCGCTGTGGAGGGTCCATGGGCTGCCCGAGGAATGCTCTGGAAGCAAGCTTCGGCACGCCAAGGGCTCCAGACCTTCCGCTCTCAACCACAGCTAGTCTGCTGGCCAGGGGCGGCCACCCAGCGGGTACTAGGACCTTTTCTCCAGACTGGAGTTCTCCTCTCAGCCAGGAGGCCCAGTCTGTCCCACAAAACCAGCATGAGAAGGGAGGACCTTACCAAGGGACTTGGGGCCACTGTGGCACTAGATACAGGCTGTTCTTTCTAGCAATCAGGCCCATAGGGACCCGGAGCCCCAGGCCTCCCCAAGCTCAGCAGTGCAACACTGCTGGCCAAGATCATCTTTTTGTGCCTTTTTAAACCAGGTTGGCCGGACACCGTGGAATGATTTTTGTCAGCACCAAACTCAACTGGCACCGCCTTGAGACCAAAGCCCGTGCTGGGGTTTTCTGAGCACCACCTGGCCAGAGCTGCCACTGTTCACCCATCATCAGCGAGTCCCCGACTCAGGATGCGCTGGGGCGGGGTGGCACACAGCCATAGGCGTGCACATGCACCTTCAGGGCTCTGCAGCCAGATGCCTGGAGCATGACCGGCTCGGCCGTGAGGCTGGACAGCAGGGACACCTAGTGGCACGCAGTCTTTTCCAGCTACAACGTCCTTGGGTTTCTTTCCGTGGAGCTCTCCGGGGGACCACCCCACAGTGGTGTGGGCTCAGACGCACTTTGTGTTTCTCCTCTCAGCGAAAACACTGCCTAAACACAACCCTGTGGCTACTGAGACACAGGGCACCAGGCGCGGGCTTCGCCTCCCCTCCTGGGCTGTGTATCCTCTTCTAGTCTTTAAACCCATAGCAGGCTGCATTTCTCAGTTAAGGGAATGTCTAAAAAGATCTTACTGAACAAGGCCAGTTCTCTAAGAATCGTTCAGAGCTAGGCTTGCCAAACACATGAAAATGTTACACAGGCTCCACCCAGTCCTGTTTCCTTCTTCTACTTTCCTTCTAAAGGGGATACAAGGCAAAGAGGTGCTTAGACACCTTATACATGTGGACTGAATGCATTTGTAAAGATTACTTTACTGTCCTAGAAAAATACACATTGCAAATTTGAGGGCTACAACTTAACGTTAGAGGATTCCTGAGGGCGAGGGGAAGATAACCTTTGACTATCAGACTGTAGGAAGTGTGGGAGAGGCATATTAAATACAGTTGGACCAGGTGGATTTAAAAAAATCCTTTTTCCCCATGTTTTTTTCTAAAAAAGGAAAAACAAAATTGCCATCTGTCTGGCTGATGCCGTGTGTGTGCGTGTATATATAGGAACAGCTTGGGGGCAGTGGCTGCGTCATGCATGAAGCAAAACAAGAAGATGACTCCCTTCACGGAGGAGCGTTAGTGTTGTGGGAGGGAGGGCTTAGACGCTGCTGCTCCTGCTGGCTCCTGCTTGGCCTGAGTGCAGAAACCCGGTGATGTCTCGGGGGGACTCCTATCCAGACACATCAGATGTCCTATGAAAGTACACCAGTCTGTTCTAGAACGTAAATGGTCGTGACTTCCTGTGCTCCTGCAGTGGGGCAGAATAATCCATGGACACGGAATCCGTCAGGGCAGTAACGGCCCTGGAGTGGCCAGCAGAGGACCCTAGGGACAGAGCGGGGGCAGAGCTGGGAAGGAGAAAGGTTCTGAAGATGGGTCATCTTCGGGGGACTTTGAGAAGTGCCCTCTGTCCCAGCACTCCTACGTGACAACACTGTGGGCTTGGTCTGAGTCGTCAGTGTCACTCTGCAGAGGCCAAGGCCGAGGGTCAGGAAGCCGCTCCAGGTTGAGAAGTGCATCTCAAGGCCACCGAGGGCTGCAAAATGGTCTGTGGCTGGGCCAGGAGGAGAAGCACGTGTGGCAAGCTCCCGTTTAGATGCCGATGGTCTGTAGAACCCGCCTCTCGTTGTCATTAAGGTGGCCTGAGAACATCATGTAGCAGGGCTGCTGGGCGAACTGGCAGAGGAAGTCTGTGAGATAGGCCTGGAGGGAAGAAGGGAGCAGCGTCACCGGGGCTCCCAGGCACCACCTGCAGTACTGGGAGTGCTGGCGTCTAGACTACAGCAGCTTCCTGAGAGATGGCTTTTTCATATTCTTGGATCTACTTTAGGTAGTACAAGCCAGGGACGAAATCCCACAGAGAAACAAAATTTCTCCAGTGTCTCATTTCATATTCTACCCGCAGGACTTTTACAACACAGCTTGAAGAAGCTGGATGTGAAGTCCCAGCCCACCCAAAGTGCCTGACCAGGAACCCCCTCCCCTAAAGCTCCCATGATGAACCAAGAAGGTATCTGAGCCCACCTTGCCGTTTCTGCGGCTTGGGGCACTGCCGCGCCCGTCTCTGGACTCCCTTACCTGCAGATCGATCTGATAGAGAGGATCCTTAAGGGCGTCGGGGTCATCGTCCTCATCGTCCTCGTAGTAATCCTCCTCTGTGAGACACAGCCACAAGAGGGCAGTAAGGCGCAGCCCCCCCGCCCCCCAGGCCCTCGGTGGCTGAGGCAAGAGCGGCGAGGACTCAAGGGACACTACTGTGAGCCCACCACCCCCTTTGCTGGATGCCCAATCCTTGGCACAGGTGTGTTCTCTTCCCAACCTGCTTACCGTATTTACTTGTAGCAAGAATGTCAGACAGAAGTTGGCCAGCTAAGCCATCCTCTTCCTCTTCTTCTTCCTCCTCCTGGTCCTCCCACATATCATTGGAGTCATCTACTTGGAGAAGAAAAGCAGCTAGAATACACACATGGGGGACCAGCACGGTGGAATAGTGGATAAAGCCACCGCCTGCAGCACCAGCATCCCATATGGGCACCAGTTCAAGTCCCAGCTGCACCCCCCCTCCCCCTTTTTAAAGATTTATTTATTTATTTGAAAGTCAGAGTTACACAGAGAGAAGGAGAGGCAGAGAGAGAGGTCTTCTATCTGCTGGTTCACTCCCCAGATGGCTGCAATGGCTGGAGCTGTGCCGATCTGAAGCCAGAAGTCAAGAATTTCTCCAGGTCTCCCACATGGGTGCAGGGGCCCAAAGACTTGGGCCAACTTCCACTGCTTTCCCAGGCCATAACAGAGAGCTAGAATGGAAGTGGGGCAGCCGGGACTCAAACCAGCGCCCACAAGGGATGCAGCTTTACCAACTATGCCACAGCGCCGGCCCCAGCTGCTCTACTTTTGATCCAGCTCTCTGCTATGGCCTGAGAAAGCAGCAGAAGATGGCCCAAGTGCTTGGACCCCTGCACCAACATGGGAGACCCAGAAGAAGCTCCAGGCTCCTGGCTTCGGATTGGCCCAGCTGTGGCAGTTGTAGCCATTTAGGGAGTGAATAAGTGGATAGAAGACCTCTCTCTCTGTCTCTGTAACTCTGCCTTTCAAATCAATAAGTAAATCTTTATTTAAAAAAAAAATACATATGCATGTACTTTCTTCCCCAAATCCAAACATCCCAGTACAGAAGAGCTCTGAGGGCTTGTGTGGGCTGTGGTCTCCAGTGGGAGAACCAGGGATGGCTGGAGCCTCCCAGTAAGTTTGAATGGAAGAACCTCTAGCGTTCTGATGACAGATAAAAGGCTGAGAGGGGGCCGGGGCTGTGGTCTAGCGGGTAAAGCCACCACCTGCAGTACCGACATCCTATACGGACACCGGTTCAAGCTCTGGTTGCCCCATTTCCAATCCAGCTCTGTGCTAATGGCCTGGGAAAGCAGCGGAAGATGGCCCAAGTACTTGGGCCCCTGCACCCGCGTGGGAGACCCGGAAGAAGCTCCTGGCTTCAGATTGGTGCAGCTCTGGCTGTTGGCCATTTTGGAACTGAACCAACAGATAGAAGAGCTCTCTCTCTCTGCCTTTCATATAAATAAATAAATAAATATTAAAAGGGGGGAGGAGGGCTAAGAGGCTCTCCAGTGGAACCAGACCAAGAAAGTTGAAGGCAGTTTGTCTCCCAGCTGCTTCCCTGCCCCCGAACTCTGTGAGAGTCCACAGGCAGATCTGAAAAGCAGCCCCTGACACGTTTAGAACAGTGCCAGCCAGAGTAGCCATTCAATAAACTTGAAGTCAATGACTTAACAAACCTAACTGGTGATTTGATCGTCCGTAACTCGTTCTGCCAGGTTACAAGTCTCGCGGGAGGGGCTGGCGCTGTGGCGTGACAGGTTAAGCTGCCACCTTTGACGCCAGCATCCCATATAGGCACTGATTCCTGTCCCAGCTGCTCCACTTCCAATCCAGCTCCTGCTCATGGCCTGAGAAACGCAGCAGGAGATGGCACAAGTGGGCCCCTGCTACCCATGGAGAGATCTAGAAGATTCTTGGCTCCTGGCTTCAGCCTGGCCTGGTCCCAGCTGTCATGGCCATCGGGGGAAGAACCAGCAGATGGAAGATCTCTATCCCTCCCTCTCTCTCTGTAATTCTTTCAGGCAAACAGTGTCTAGGGGAGTCAGTGTGGTGCACCTTGACTCCACTCTGCAGGAGGGGCCTGGCGAGCAGCGTTGGCCTCCATGACGTTGGAGAGCTCGTTGATGATCAATTTCAGGATCTTGACCAGCAGAGGAATGTTTGTCCAGCGCTCTGGGTCTGGAAATGAAGGGAAGAGGCCTCCAGTTAGGCTGTCCCTGGGTTCACCAGAGTTCACCACCCCTCAAGCTGTCCACTGTTCCTGACTGCACCTAGCCACCAAAAGATGGTCTAAAGTGAAATAATTGTATTTGGCTTGGTGGCACCACAGTTCAGAAGTTAGGAGAGATTAGAGGAGACAGCTTTTTATCAGTATTCAAGCTGTGAAACCAAGTCACTGCGTAGGGCATGAGGGAGCAGAGGTGACTATAAACCTGCGGTTAAAGACAGCAGCTCTGTACTCACTCCTGAGAACTACTGCAGTCCTAGGCCACAGACAACCCAGTGACAAAGGCATGCTGACCATGCCACAGAGCCCTGGAAGGACAGGAAGCTGCGGGCCTTTGGCACCTGGGACTATTTTTATCAATTCAACAGGAAGGAACCGTACGTTCTGATCTACTGTTAACCTACAGTGTTCTGCTTCTTCTTTATCAAACCCATCACTAACTATTTTGCCTTAAAAACACAGATCACAGTATGTCGCTGCCCGCCACCCCAGGCAGCCCTAGCCCGACAGGAGTTGGGGAGAGCCCCGAGGGCAGGCAGCGTCGCCCACTTTTGGCCGTCTTGGAGCGGGTGCGGATGCCCTCGTCCACGCTGTAGATCTCTTCGCCCTTCACGCGGATGTCCTGCAGCCGTTTGTCGTCTGCGTTGATGCCATGCTGGAGGAGCTTACAGAGCGCCACAGAGCTGGCAAGGAAAAGCCACGAAAGGTCAGCCAGCACCCACCCAGAGCTCCTTCCAAGGAGGTAAGAACTCTGTCCTAAGAATCTCTTTTATGGTGGACATTCTGTCCACAGCTGAGTAGGTGACAGCGGTGAGAACCTGTGAGATGGCCTGATGAGATCCGCTCCTGAACACCAGGGTAGGCTGGCCTCACGTGGGCAATGAGCTGACGAGAACACTGGGACAGAAGTTCAGGGTGCACAGTCAGAAAGCTGGGGTTCTAAAGCTCGGGTGAAATCCGGCAGAGGCGGCTCTCTGGCCAGCAGAGACCATAGCTATTTGGTGTACATGTGGGGACTTCAACGTGGTAGCCATTCAAATATACAGACTAGGAGTTGGCACTGTGGTACAGTGGGTTAAGCTGCTGCTTGCAACACCAGCACATCCTATCAGAGGGCTAGTTCGAGTCCTGGCTGCTCTGCTTCTGATGCAGCTCCCTGCTAACGTGCCTGGGAAGGCAGCAGAGCACAGCTCAAGTCCTTGGGCCCCTGCATCCATGTGGGAGACCTGGATGGAGTTTCTGGCTCCTGGCTTCAGTCTGGCCCAGCCCTGACTATTGTGGCCATTTGGGGAGTGAAGATCTCCCTCTGTTTTTCCCTCCCTCCATGTTGCTCCATTTATCAAACAATCTTTTTTTTAAATTCAAAAATATGCAGATTAATAATAAGGAAAGAATGGGAAAGGGAATACAATGGGTAGTTTGATGTGTGAAACTAAAAGCCAATGGAACAAGTCAGGAAGAGAAAACTGGGTAGGGACAAGTGGCCGGGAAAAAAGATGGGCCACTACCTGACTTTGCCTTCGTATTGTCCATAGAAGAGGTGCTGCCGGCTCGTCCACTCAGCCATCACAAACTCCAGGGCAGGTTTGCCAGTGGGGCCAGGGAGGCTACACAGGAACTCCAAGAGCGGTTCCAGCTGAGTGTGCACCAGGTGAGCAAACACCATGATCAGAGACTAGGAGAGAACAGACACTGCTTCAGGGAATGGACATCACAGACACCGGGGACCAGGGGGTGGGCTGGCGAGTCAAGAAACAGACTATGCACTGCGGGGACCACCCACAGGGGCAGGGGAGAGGGAGATTTTCTTGTCCATGTTTCTTGGGTCAGAACTGATTCAATTTCACTTCACTTTCTAAAAGGACAGTAGAGAGGGTAAAACAACTCGGGCCCCGCAGCCAAGCCCCGTGCCCAGCACGCAGAGGAGGGAGCGCCAGCGGGGCTGTGCTGACCTGCATGACGCTGAGCGTCTCGGCCTGCTGCATCTTGCTGAGGATGGCGCGGAGGATCTGGTCCAGGTTCTCCCCCAGCTCCCGCCCTGCCTTGGAGATGAGGGTGGAGACGAGGCGGCCCACAAAGGCGGCGGTGAACTCCGAGGTGCGGGGATCCAGGAGCTGGCTCACCACTTGCATCACGTACCACAGGCCATTGTGGCCCTGCTCGTCATGCCACTGGGCCACCTGCTCCAGCGTCACTGACACATAGGCGCGCAAGCACTCTCCACCATTCTGGGGAGACAGAGGTGGCAAACAAGGTGAGCACCGGGGACCACTGGCTGGGAGGCCGTCAGCCTGACCCGGCACATGCTCTTCTGACAAGTGTGTTCCTCCTGAGCGCAGCGAGCGCCCATCTCTGGAGTTAGGAACTGTCTGTTATAGACATGTGTTACCAGACCCTCCCAATCAGCCAGCCTAAAGATGCTCATTTCTATTGCAAGAGACAATGGCCAAGCAAATCCAGTTTTAGCCATAAAGACCTACCTCTGGTATCAGAAAAACAGATCTAAAAATAGATCTGGGACTCGCTAGGCCTTCACGGGAACGAACACAGACCTCACATTACCAACCATTTGCCCAGGGATTTGTGGTCGATCATTACTCACTGGCAAGTGCCCACACCTTTACAATCGAGTGCGGTTCTCAACACCCAGGGACTGGGACTTCAGAAGAGGAGCACGCACAGGCTTATTGTCACTTTGCGGACTCCACAAACAAGACATCTCTAGACTTTCTTATGGCTACAATGTACATAATCTCTTCTGTTCTGTGGTAGCAATTCTGAGACACAGATGGGCAGGATGCCTGGCACCCGGTCGTTAACACACCTCAAAGCACAGAGTCTGGCTGTAGCAGCCGGAGCCCCTCCTTGGTCCTCTAGGTAAATACACAGTGTTGCGAGGCTGACATTTCTAAACAAGGAGACTATGGCAGCCGGCAGCCTGCTCTGGGCCCCTGTGCAGGGAGCTGTCTCCTCTACTCTGGTCCCCGCGGGTCAGTTACCTGCATGGTGGCGTTATCGTCTGTATGAAGGGTGCACTGAGCCACGGCAGGGAAAGCTTGACAGATGAGGAGCTGGGAGAGCGGCGGCTTCGTGTTCCGCACTACCGTGGTCAGGATGTCAATGGCTGTCTGAGGAGGAAGAAAGAAAGAAAGGGTCGGGACTGCCTCTGGGGTCCAGGTGTCCAAAGCCAAGACCCCGCTGGGAGGACACAACACAGCAACCCGGAGGAAGCTCACTGCTGAACGGCAAGGGTCCCAAAGAAAAGGAGCGATCTGACAGCAGAGTGCTCGTGGCCTCCTCACAACAGTCTACTCCTTAGCAGCCCCAGCAGGGGCAGTGCATGGCAGTGCACGAGACGGCGGGGGACCAGCTTGGTGCTGCTGTGTAATGGTGGTGCTTGGGTCCAGCCACTGAGGGCACTTCTGGAATAAGAGCCGTTCTCTGGAAGCCTCAGGCAATCACCCATGGTTCTTGTGGGCACAGCAGCCTGCCCACCCTCCCATATCGCCAGCCTTGGAGCCACTCACCGCACAGAGCCCTGCAGGGATCTTGTCTGCCGGCGCCTGCATGATGCTGACCAGAGTGGGAATGAGCCTCATCTGCATTGGGCCCTGACAGGCCTCGATCTGGGACAGCTCCTTGAAGATGTCCTGAGCCAGTGAGGCGACAACAGGATCTGAAGTGGATAAGGCAACATGGAATGGCCCCCGCTGAAGGCCTGCATGTGCTCCTGGCTTAACAATGCCCACTGCTGGTCCTAGTTAATGTCTACACTGATTACTATCAAAAACTGGTACCTGGTAGGATCACATGAATCACCTGTTAGAACAGGAGAGATGTCAAATCTCCAAGAGGCACAGTACTTATGTTGTTTTATCTACAGCAAGGACTAGTCAGTAATAACTACTCCTAAAACAAAATCTGGCTTTTTTTTTCTGGAGCAAACCTTTAAGGTCTTTATTTTTATGAAGCATGGGATGATTACAAAACCAAATACTAGGGACCAGCATTGTGGTGCAGTGGGTAAAGTAGCAGCCTGCAATGCCAGCATCCCATATGGGCAGCAGTTCAAGTCTCAGCTGCTCCGCTTCCCATCCAGCTCCTTGTTAATGTGTCTGGGAAAGCAACAGAAGTTGGTCCAAGTCCTTGGGCCCACACACCCATGTGAAAGATCTGTAAGAAGCTCCTGGCTTCAGTCTGGCCCAGGCCTGGTCGTTGCAACCATCTGGGGAGTGAAACAGTGGATGGAAGATCTCTTTCTATCCTTCTTTAACTCTACTTTTCAAATAAATAAAATAAATCTTAAAAAAAAAAAAAATCTTTAAAAAAAACAAAACAAAACAAAACCGGGGCTATCACTGTGGTACAACAGTTTAAACCTCTCCCTGTGGCACCAGCATCCCATATAGGCTCCAGGTCGAGTCCTGGCTACTCCACTTCGGATCCAGTTCCCTGCTAATCAGCTAGGAAAGCAGTGGAAGATGGCCCAAATGTATTTGCATGGGAGACCTGGAAGAAGCTCCTGGCTCCTGGCTTTGGATCAGCTCAGCTCTGGCCACTGTGGCAATTTGGGGAGTGAACCAGCAGATGGAACACCCCTCTCTCTCTCTCTCTCTGCCTCTCTGTAACAATTTCAAATAAATAAATAAATCTTTATAAAAAAAGTGTATGGGTAGCTGGTGTAATAGGTAAAGCCACTGACTGTGACATCAGTATACCACATTGGCACTGCTTCACATCCTGGCTGCTCCACTTAGGATCCAGCTCCCTGCTAATGGTCTGGGAAAGCAGTGGAAGATCGTCCAAGTATTTGGGACCCTGCAACCCACATGAGAGAGCCAAAGGAAGCTCCTGGCTCCTGGCTTTGGCCTGACCCAGCCCTGATTGTTAGGGCCATCTGGGAAGTGAACCAGTGAATGGAAGATCTCTCCCTCTCCGAGCAACTGACTTTCAAATAAAACAAATTTTTTGTGGAAAATACATATGAAAGAGCTATTCATGGATTTCACAATTTGTTGTAGCAAAATAAAGTTATCTTCTAATTTTCTTATTTTTAAAGATTTTATTTACTTATTTGAGAGATAGAGTTACAGACAGAGAGAGGGAGAGACAGAGAGATCTTCCATCTGCTGGTTCACGCCTCAAATGGCCACAATGGTCAGGATTGGGCCAGGTTCTGGGCCAAGAGTCAGGAGCTTCTTCCAGGTCTCCCACGTGGGGGCAGGGGTCCAAGCACCTGAGCTATCTTCCACTACTTTGTCAGGCCATAGCAGAGAGCTGGATTGGAAGCTGAGCAGCTGAGACATGAACCGACGCCCATATCGGATGCTGGCACTGCAGGCAGAGACCTAACCTACTATACCACAGCGCCGTTCCCTATATTTTTCACATACTTTTTGAATGATCTTTCTTCCTTTTCCTTCGGGATGCTGTGTAAACTGCTCCAGCATGGCACAAAAATTTATATAAATAATATATAATAAAAATATCCTATTCTATTAGCATGCAAAAATATATGTAGTGTGCATTAAAAGGTATTTAACATACTACTGAAATACTGTATGTTAATAGAAAAAAATTGTGAACAATCTAGCTGTTCATTAATAGAACTGGATAAAAGGAATACTATGCCACAATTGAAAAGCGTGGGATATATTCAAGAATATAATGTGGAAAGCTCTCCAGGATATATTTTTAGGTAAAAAAGCAAATCAAACAACATGCTTAGTATATCATATCATTTGGCATATCATAATATATAGTAATCTGTACCTCACCAGAGGGAAAGACAGAGAAAGAAATCTTCATCCACAGATTCACTCCCCAGATGGCCGCAACAGCCAGAGCTAAGCCAGCCTGAAGCCAGGAGCTTCTTCTAGGTCTACCACATGGGTGACAGGATTCCAAGAACTTGGGCCATCTTCTGCTGCTTTCCCAAGCACATCAGCAAGGGACTGGATTGGAAACAGAGCAGCAGGAGCACAAACTAGCACACCTATGACATGCAGGTGTTAAAGGTGGCAGCTTTACCCACTGCACCACAATGCCAGTTCCAGAAAGATATCTTAAAAAAAAAAAGTTTGTAGAGAAGGGGAACTGAAAGAGAATCTTTATTTATTTGAAAGAGTTACAGACAGTGAGAAAGAGAGACAGAGAGATCTTCCATCTGCTGTTTCACTCTCCAAATGGCTAGAACAGCCAGGCTGAAGCTAGGAGTCAGGAACTTCATCCAGGGCTCACACATGGGTACAGGGAGCTGGATCAGAATTGGAGCAGCCAGAGATCAATGGGACCCTTATGGGATGTCTGCATTACATGAGCCATAGTGCCAGGCCCTTGAAGCACTCTTGTACTTCATTTTATGCAAGGATTACTCTTTTTTTAAAAAAAATTTCCAAAATTTTCTTACTATAAGATACAGCTGATCCACACCTTGTTCACAAATGTCTCTTTCTTTCTTCAGTATCTCCTCTTCTAACAGTTCTAGGTGTCTTCTTTCAGCTTTTCATTTAGCTGCTCAATTTCCTCTTCCATTAGCTAAGCTCAGAATTCTGTCTCTTGCTTGTCAGACTTTTACTCACTGTTTTCCCCAGGCCTCATGAGAGAGAGCATCAGTGCTACAGAACAGGTCTTCTACGTTCCAAAGCTGCTACATCGACAGCATACCTCTACTCTTTGCTCATGATGCTTAAGCCCATCATACCCAGGGACGCTTTCACCTGAACCCACCAGCCCCCGCCCACTCGCTGGCGCCCCTCAGCAACACACCCTCTCGCGGGCATACCATTACTGTACTTCAGGAAGATGGCGATGGTGAAGGGGCAGATTTTGCTCTCCATGTTTGCTGTGAATTCTGGGTCTACTGTACACACAATGCACAAGGTTTCCATCACCAGGTTGAGGACCTCTGAGCTGAACTGGGCTGCCAGGTGAATCAAGCCATCAAGGATGCTGGGGAGGAAGGGCTGCAGCACGTGGGTACTCTCTGAGACTTTCAGCTGGTCACAGTAACTAGACAGCAACAGACAAACAAGAGTGACTCAAAAGCACATCTCTCAGCTGCTGGTTTTCTCAGTCAACTCACATATTACAGCATTTATACACAACATTTACAAAGCTGCTTCCAGAATTCAGGTACACTTTTACATCTCCCTGTGGCACATCACAGGAACATCAGCACCACTTTATGTTTGTGAATTTATCTCTGCTTTATTCTTCACTATTTCCTTTGAAATTTTCTACTTCTCCCTTTCTGCTCTGAAGCAAATCCAAGTCCTAGCATTGCAACTGAATTATCAAGTTATTAAGTTAACTGCTTTGTGATTCCTCAGACTGTGTTAGTCACATTCCTAGATTTCTATGGATAGTCCCACTATTTTCAAATAGTTACAGTGCTTTTAATGTTTCTCATACGAATAATATTTAATGGGAGCCTACTTTGTACCTAACATGAGATCAATTTATACAGATAATCTAGGGGTACTTATAACATTGGTGTACTGTCTGAAAGGCTTAAAGTTTTTAAAGTTTCTTCTACATAGTCCTACTGTCTTTACTTCTTATCCAATCTACAAATATTACCAGGTGCTGCTTACCATGCATGTCCAATGGGATCCACTGTTAAAATATACAGCCTGTCTTTACTTTCATTTTTGTTGGAATAGCAATAAGTCAAGATGCAATAAAAACAGTGTTACTGTAAGTCAGAAGAATCTAGTACAGAAACCAGGCCCTTAGTATGCACTTAATAAATAGTGTCAAGTGCCAACTGTCAGAAATCCTCAATGCCCAGGGGAACCACAGGCTCTGGTCTCACAGCTGTCCACAGACTGTTTGATTTTTTCATCCACGATGCCTTGATTTCCAACATTAGCTTGCTCTGACCTAGCTTCCCCTCAAGATCTGACGTGGCACTGGCACTTGGACAGCTCTCCACTCCTTAGACCAGGTTGTGGATCCATCTCTGTTGCAGTACTCAGCTGTGCCTTATCCCTGCTCTCCCCTTCACACCTCCCATTCTAAGGGTTTATGGTTAGTTTAAATTTCAAAATGTACAGTCTGAGAGGTCAGATGCCATCTTTCGTATGTCTTATGTGCCATATCATCAAGAAAGCTGAATACTTTAGAGCCAAAGATCTGTTCTACCCAGACTGTAGCAGAAAGAGAAGGGTCTCTATCACAGTCATGACATTAATACATAAACACAGATAGCATAAGCAGTTCCTCAATGCTTTCTAAAGACATGAAATAACGCGCGGCCCTTTGACCTCTGCCTCAAAAGGCAAGAAGATGGGGCAGGAAGTGGAAGATGAATTTTGTGTTACTAGTGTTGAGGATGCAACTGAAATGCTTAAGCTTGGATCTTAAAATATTCCTTAAAACAACAATGTAGAAATATAAACAAACAATTACTGAGCCTGTGGTACACCAGTTGTGAAAAAGAGAGGTAAAAGCAGAAAAAAATAAACAGTGTTTCTAGGCCACATTATCCCAAATATGGTTATTAATACAGAGGCAACAGGGGCCAGCGTTGTGGCATAGTGGGTAAAGCCACCGCCTGCAGTGTTAACATCCCAAATGGGTGCCAGTTCAAGTCCTGGCTGCTCTTCTTCCAATTCAGCTCTCTGCTATGGCCTGGGAAAGCTGTGGAAGGTGGCTCAAGTGCTTGGATCCCTGCACCCACATGGGAGACTAGGAAGAAGCTCCTTGTTCTTGGCTTCGGATCGGCCCAGTTTTGCCGTTGCGGCCAACTGGGGAATGAACCAGCAGATGGAAGACCTCTCTCTCTCTTTCTGACTCTCTATAAGTCTGCCTTTCAAATACATAAGTAAATCTAAAATAAATAAATAAATAAATAAATAATAGAGGCAATCAATCACAAAAGGACATAGGTTCTCATTCAGTTTCTGTCACTAATCAATTATGCAAGTTATTTCTCTCTCCAAGCCTCAGGTTCTTCAACTTTGAAAGGGAGGGGCTGGAGCGGTGGCTCACTTGGTTAATCCTCCGCCTGTGGCACCGGCATCCCATATGGGCGCCAGGTTCTAGCCCCGGATGCTCTTCTTCCAGTCCAGCTCTCTGCTGTGGCCTGGGAAGGCAGTGAAGGATGGCCCAAGTGCTTGGGCACCTGCAACCGCGTGGGAGACCAGGAAAGAAGTTCCTAGCTCCTGGCTTCAGATCAGCATAGCTCCGGCCGTGGCGGCCATTTGGGGAATGAACCAACGGAAGGAAGACCTTTCTCTCTGTCTCTCACTGTTTGTAACTCTGCCTGTCAAATAAATAAATAAAAATCTTAAAAAAAAAAAGCAAGCAAGAAAGAAAGGAAGGAAGGAAGGGAGAAGGTGCGTATGGTGGGGGCAGTGCTGTGGCATAGTGCGTAAAGCCACTGCTTACAATGCCAGCACCCCATATAGGCACCAGTTCAAGTCCCAGCTGCTCCACCTCCAATCCATCTCTCTGATATAGCCAAGCAGTGGAAGATGGCCCAAGTGCTTGGGCCCCTGCACCCGAATGGGAGACCTGGAAGAAGCTCCAGGCCACTGGTTTTGGATCAGCCCAGGTCCAGCCATTTGGGGAGTGAACCAGCGGATGGAAGACCTCTCTCTCTCTGCCTCTGCAACTGCGCCTTTAAAATAAATAAATAACTCAAAAAAAAAAAAAAAAAAGGGGGGGGGGGAGGGAGGAAGGAAGGGGAGATAGTCTAGATGATTCCAGTGCTGGAGTAAATGGAAAGGAATGAGAAGCAAAGGGAACAGGACATCTTCCCTCATAAAAGCCACATCCCCAGTAGAGCTTCTTTCCCACATTCATCCTGAAAGATCTTCAGCAGAGATTTCCAAGCAAGATACTACTCTGGGGACTCTGCGGTTTGGGGAATTTAGCCTCAGTAGTTTCCTCATACAGCAGTTAATACCTTAAGGTAACATACTCACCCCCAGATGGCTCTCACAGCGGAAATTCGAACTGAGGGGGGTTGTGTCTCATGAAGACCACTAACTGTTGCCTGTAGGAACTGCTGGATCAGTTCAGGGGACATAGCAACGGTGAACCGACTGGCAGCCCAGAGTGCCCGGCCCAAGAGGAAAGGAGAAACTGGGAGAAAGATAACAACAATTAGGGGCTGAGTGATGAAAGTTCCTGTAACATGCCCTTATTCCCTCCCACCTCCACTTACCTTCTGAAAGTAACTGGCTGCTACTGAATGTGTAAAACTTATTTCAGAGGAAAAGCATGATCTTATAAGGTAAAAGCAAATATGTGCTTTTGGCATTGGATCAATTTCCCATTTCATTTTGAATCTCTGACAAAGCTGATCTTGAATACTCCTACACTAACAAGACCTTACCATGCCAGTTCCCAGCCCCAGCTTTCACTGTCTAGCTATCCTCTCAATGCCTTCTCTACTGAATGTTTTTTCCTACTCTCAGACCACTATTAGGACTCTACAAATTATAGCTCTGGGGACCAGTGTTGTGGCACAGAGGATAAAGCTGCCACCTGCAATGCTGGCTTCCCATATGGTTGCCAGTTCAAGTTCCAGCTACTCCACTTCTGATCCGGCTCCCTGCTAATGTGCCTGGGAAAGCAACGAAGGTGGCCCAAGCGCTTGGGCCCCTGCACCCATGTGGGAGACCTCAATGAAATTCCTGTTTACTGGCTTCCGCCTGGCCTAGCCTTGGCCGTTGTGGCCACCGGGGGAGTGAACCAGCAGATGGAAGATCTCTCTCTCTCTGTCTCTCCCTCTCTAACTCTGCCTTTCAAATAAATAAAATGAGTGCTTTAAAAAAGTTACAGCTCTGTCATTCCTGTATTTAAAACCTGTCAATGAAGTCTACAGTCCACTAAATGAAGGTCACCTTGGTGAGTATGGCACTCAAGGCTCCTTAAGAGGCAACGTTATCTATGATTTCTCTTTATGCTACTGAAACTTAAGACACTCCCCAGCAAGTCCATCTCACTTTGCCAGCTCTGCTCTGCTTATATTGCAAGTCAACATACTGGCCTCTCCTCACACCGCCCACTCCCTTGGGCTGACTCAGTCCTAGTTATTTCTGTGTCACTGTAATTCTGTGTCCTTAGCTTTCTTATGTGTCGTATATTTTGTTCATATTCCAGCTACTGGTGTTACAGGAGACACGACGTTTATTCACCCTATCACAGGGCTTAACTTAATACTTACACAATAAACATCTAGTTGATAGGAACTATTGAATACAACCTAACATATAAATACACATTATTTATATATAATATTTATATATATTATGTAGAGCACTAGTTTTCAAAGTATAGTTCCTGAAGGATTTCTGGGAGTTCCTCAGGTAAAGACTATTTTTATCGTAACACTATGCTATCACCTGTCTTTTTCACCCTCATTCTTTCACATGGTTATGTATGTATTAAGTTGCAAGTTTTCCAGGTTACATGATGTGACATTATAACTGATAAAGGTTAATGGAATGGAAAGTACCTTTCTCGTATTAATTTTTAGTACGCCAAATATCGATAACAAAAACCTACATAAAAATCTCTTTGGGATTTCTGACAATTTTTAAGAGTCCAAAGGGGAGCCAATGCTGTGGCATAGTGTGCTAAGTTGTCGCCTGTGGTGCCAGCATCCCATATGGGCGCTGGTTTGAATCCTGCCTGTTCCACTTCTGATCTAGCTCTCTGCTGCGCCCTCAGAAAGCAGAAGATGGCCCAAGTCCAAATCCTTGGGCCCCTGCACCTGTGTGGGAGAGCCGGAAGAAGCTCTTGGCTCCAGATCAGCTCAGCTCTGGCCATTCCAGCAGATGGAAGACCTCTCTCTCTCTCTCATTCTGCCTCTGGCTCTCTGTAGCTCTGCCTTTTAAATAAATAAATAAACAAACAAATAAATCTTAAAAAAAAAGAGAGAGTCCAAAGGAGTCTGCAGACTAAATAAAGTCTGATTGGTGCAGAAATGCTTCCAGCTAAAAGCAGGATTAACACATAAACACACACACTTGTAAATAACACATACTGAGCCTTTTTCTCAGATACGAATTTAAGAATATCAAATATTCTAAAAGCTCTAAATTTTTGAAGCTTATTTGCTAGGAAAAACTGCAGGGAAAATGTTGATAGATTTGCGAAATCCCCATATGTTCATTCGGCATGTAATTATGGAAAGCTTATCATAGGCAAAGCATTTGGATGATTTCTACTTTCAAAGACCTTCCATCCTAGCAGGTGAGAAAACACATTCGCCAACTACAATATAAAGCAGCACAAAGTGAGTGTACAGTGAAATAAGATATCGCCAGTCAATGTGAGGTCTGGATATGCAGCTACTTCAATTTTGTGATTCAGAGAATGGAAGTGACGGAGTGAGACGTCGTGTAACTAATTAGCTACGTGGAGTCACAGAGCAGCATGTTTTCAAATGAAGCAGGCTATTCCGTAGGCTATCTTATGAAGAACAGACAACCAGGGCCAGTGCTGAGACCAGCAGGTTAGGTTAAGCCACCATCTGCAATGCTAGTTCAAGTTCTGGCTGCTTCACTTCCGATCCAGCTCTCTGCTTTGGTCTAGGAAATCAGCAGAAGATGGCCCAAGTGCTTGGTCCCCTGCCACCTAGGAAGGAGACCTGGATAGAGTGCTGGGATCCTGGCTTCCACTTGGCCTACCCCTAGCTGTCATGGCCATTTGGATAATGAAACTAGTGGATGGGATGCAAGCCTGCTCTCTCTCTGTCTCTCCCTTTCTCTCTGTACCTCTACTTTCAAATAAATAAATACATCTTAAAATAAAAAGAGAAAGGTAACTGAATAAACAGATGGAGGAAACACTGTCAAATGTCCTATGATTTAGGTACTGAGAAAAGCAGCAAAAACAGTATTTTTGGAATGGGGATCTGGTCCTAAGGATGGCATAGGCAGAAACATAGCACACATTGTAACATGGACAATGATTCTTAGCTACTACGCTGCCTTGTTGGAGAAATCAGTTTAACAGCAAAGGCTAACATGGAAATATGAATGGAACATTTTAATTATGTGGCTAATGTCCAAGAATATAGTATGAGAAAAATGGCAGGAAATAAACAGGAAGAATGAGTCTGACAGAGTGCTAGAGGGCATTCTGGACCCAATAAGCCAGAGTTCTCAGGCTACAGCAGCCAGGTTCACATTCCATTCAAATGCCAAAAGCAGCCACAAATGGGAGCATTCACTGAAGAGGAAAGACAAACAGCAGAGTGGAATTATGAATGAGGAAATCTTAGTCTCCTACTCGGTGAAGCCCGAGTCAAGATCTCTGGACTGTTCTAGAGGCTCAGGCGAGCTCAAGCTCTAAAGTACAAACAATTTCCACCCCAAGGACATACGTGCACCTGTTCCACCTAAGTGAACACCATAACTGAGCTGCTGCCAGGCCTAGACTTTCCAGAATGCTGACATGCACTGAGACGCACCTGAGAGGTTGAGGTCTGCAAGGATGACGTTGGTCAGGAACCCATGCATGTCAAAATGGATCCTGCCGTTTTTCACACTGTCCGTGATGATGGATTTCACTGAACCCAGGGCAAGCATGCATGCCTCATGGATCTTCCACCTGCCAAAGGGATACCACAGCCTGGTAAAACAAACTATATTGACAAAAAGACAAATATTTAAGGAAAGAAGACTTAAAAAGGGCATTCCAGCTTAACCCGACCCAAAGGAACCATTTATCTACCCCTCCAATTTAAACCGGTAGGCTGAAAACAGTGAAATTTAGTAACAGGTTTTTCTTTCTTTTTTTTTTTTCTAAGATTTATTTGAAAGGCAGAGTTACAGAGAGGGAGGGAGAGAGAGAGACAGAGAGAGAAAAGTCTTCCATCCACTGGTTTACTCCCCAAATGGCTGAAATGGTTACAGCTGGGCTAATTTGCAGCCGGGAGCTTCTTCTGGGTCTCCCACGCAGGTGCAGGGGCTCAAGGATTTGGGCCATCCTCCATTGTTTTCCCAGGTCACAGCAGAGAGCTGGATCAGAAGTAGAGTAGCCAGACTCGAACTGGTGCCCTTACGGGATGCCGGCACTGCAGGTTGCAACTTTACCCACTACACCACAGCACCGGCCCCAACAACAGATTTTTCTAAATGAAACAAAACTAGGGGCAAGCCTTTGGCAAAGTGGTTAAGACACTTGCATCCCATTTCGTAATATCTGGGTTCGAGTCCTGGTTCCACTTCCCATTCCAGCTTCCTGCCACCCATGTGTTAGGCCTAGATTGAGTTCCAGGCTCCTGGCTTGGACATGGCCCAATCCTGGCTACTGCAGGCATTTGGGAAGTGAACCAGAGGATGGGAGATATCTGTTTCTCTCTTTCTCTGCCTTTCAAATAAATAAACTCTCCAAAAATTAAAATAGAACTACTTAATCTCAAAGCTTCCTAAATCAGCTAAGTTAAAAGCATCCAATCATTTTAAGATTGGGATGAACTGCTTTGGCACAATGATTCAAAGCAAAGATTTGTTTGCCTTAAATCTGATAGCCTGGGGTCAGTGCTGTGGTATAATGGGCTAAGCCCTTGCCTGCAGCACCAGCATCCCATATGGGCACTGGTTCAAGTCTCAGCTGTTCCATTTCCAATCCAGCTCTCTGCTATGGCTTGGGAAAGCAGTAGAAGATGGCCCAACTGTTTGGGCCCTGCACTCGTGTGGGAGACCCGGAAGTAGCAAGCTCCTGGCTTTGGATTGGCTCAACTCTGCTGTTGCAGCCATTTGGGGAGTGAACCAGTGGATGGAAGACCTCTCTCTGTATGCCTCTGCCTCTCTATAACTCTGCCTTTCAGAAAAAAAAAAAAAAAAAAAATTTTTTTTTTTTTGATGCCCCAAACAGGTCCCCAGGTTAGGCATCTGTTCTCATTCTTACCAGTGCTCAGTGCCACTGCTTTTGGTTTGCTCCGCTTCCTGTAAATGTCGAGTGGCTGCAGCCGCCAGGGCTGCTGCACTCTCATTCTGGAAATCTGTGGCCACGGCCTAGGGATAAAGAAAGGCTAATAAGCCTATTTTATACATTAAATGCATTTCATTTGCAAACTGCTTTAATGAGAACTGCTGGAAGTAAACAGTTCAAAGTATGTCACATACACACAAACTGATTAGGTTTTAAAACTGTGCCCCACTGGTTCAGAACTCTAATGGAATAGAAGTAGTATCTATATTTTGAGCGCCTAAGCAGAGTTAAGGGGAGCCAGTTGCTCCTTGTAGCTGTTAAGCAGCAGATCATACTTGAAAATGATGGGCTCGGCTTTGGACAATGGTCCAGATGTTTATTCTCTTGAAGCTCAATTATGGAAAAACAAGGCTAATCCACTAATTGAGAATGAGTGCAATCTTTCACTGGTACCTAGAAATACTAAATGATGATGAGAGTTGAGTCGCCAACACAGCTCCTACCAAGAGAGCAAGTGGCAATTTCTCCACAGCGTGTCAGCCTAGAGAGAACTCCAGGAGATGCCAAGGAAACTTGAGTAGATGTTTGATGTTCAGTATTTTTTCTTAAATTTTGCAAACTTTGGGTGTGTGCTATAGACTGTTGGTGAAGAATGATTAAATGGAAATGTTACTGATTCAACTTTCTTACTCATTGGAGTACTTTATCCTCTGCAAAAGTCTTACATTCAATACTAACTGGTAAATCAGAATCAGTGACAAGGACTGTGGAATCTCTGAGTCTCAAATTTCATTTGAGAAGTTCTCTTGTATCCCCAAAATAGTCTGAGATAAAGCCACGCAACAAACATTGCAACAAACACTTGGGTTAAACGTCTAGGAAGAACAGCAAACCCTCAAGTGGCTGATTAGGATGATCTGGTTGGAGTACCAAGGTAACCCTCTTACCAGCAACAGGTCCTGAGCAGCAATTCTAACGGTATAGGAGAAGGTATCATCATCTTCATCTTCTACAAACTGCTGCGGGTTGGCTGTCCATACTTTAATCTGAAGACAAGATCAAAGTAGGTCTTGTGAGGTTGCTAATCTGGTTAACGTGCTCCCTTACAGACAAAGAAGACTTCAATCTTTGATTCTGAACAACCTGTATCCTCAAAAGCCTTACTTTGTGTTGTAGAGAAACAAGTCCTCTACAAAGGGAAGGGGGAAATGGCTATTACTCCTTGGCAGACTCTACCTTAGAATTTGGTGGTTACTTGTTCTCTGCTACCATCAATCAGCTGTTATTCTTTGATAGATTTTCTGAATATATTCAGGATATAGGAAATGTGATAGGATATTTACTGTGAAATCATGCCAGCTCCTGTGCTCTCTTATACGGGGCACCATCTTATCTTGAAAGTTCTTTCCCAGTTTGAATGACCAACAGGCTAACGATCTGTTCTCTACATTTCACTACATCTGGGTAGGGAACAGGTTCCCAGGGATACCAATTATCCAATTTGGGAGTTGATAAAGCTGTAATACCCAGGGAACTGGCAATAAAATGATGTCAAAGGTTTCCTAGAACTCCACACAGAGCTATTCTCATGTTTATTTTTAGACTTGGTGTTCATTTGACCAAGGTTTCATATTGATCAAGTTGCACCTTCCAAATACAGCTGATGACCGTCTCCCAAATATTACTTACCTGCTCCTCAGTGATTTGCATATACAAGATTATATAGTATATCAACTCAGGCAAGGCTTTCTTAACAGTGCTTTTGAATTTGCTATTTTCTAGTAGGGCGTGGACAAATTCAAATATGCTAAAGACGAGATTTTCAAAGCCCAGGACTTCACCTACAGGAAATACACAAGAGAAGGAATTAATGATAAGAATGCAAAAGGAGAGCATGCATGCTAGAAATAAACTACATTATTATGAATATTTAAAGTGCTTGAAAATTATTAGTCCTAAGAGATTGGACTGGAAGAAGGGCTGAATTTTAAGGGCTGTGCTGTGGCACAGTGGGTTAAGTTGCTACCTGGGATGTACACATCCCATATTGGAGGGCTATTTCAGTCCTGGCTACTATACTTCCAATCCAGCTTCCTACTAAAGTGCCTAGGAGGCAGCACATGATAGCCCAAGGACTTGGATTCCTTCCACCCTTCTGGAAGACCAGGATGGAGTTCCTGGCTCCTGCCTTCAGCCTGGCACAGCTCTGGCTGTAGTGGGTATTTAGGAAGTAAACCAGCAGATGGATGATCCCCTGCTCTCTGTCATTCTGCCTTTCAAATGAATGTCTGAATAAATCTTAAAAAAAAAAAAAAAAAGAACTTTGAGGATATCAAATACTCTTTGGTTTTCCAAGTAAAAGAACCAGAAACACTGAATATATTTCTTCTAGCATGTCTATTCTTGATCTGCAATACTTAAAAATATTCAAACAGAAAAGTAACATCATCTGGGACTTCAAAATTAGACTAGACAAAACAGCAGAAGAAAGCTGGATAAATGGCCTTTAAGAGATCATTTCCAACTCAGGAATCCTATGATTTTACGTGATTTATTTAAATGCCTGTAGGAATAGACAGAAGACAGTCATGTCTCATCTCCTCACATCTAATACACCAAAAGGAACCTCAATTAGAAAACGCTTTTAAGAGTGAAGCATCTCCTAGATTTCTCTTCTCACTAACTGGTATATTTCTGTAAAGATCAGATAAACTACATACCATCAGAATCCACAGGATCTTCTACTTCCTCTGTATAATTTACTTCTGTCCTCACATAAGTATGATGAAGAGTAAAGAAACAGAATTTTGAATCTGCTTTACACATATTCTACAAGGGGATGTTACACATTTCAATCATATTCCACACATCAAGTGGAACCATATGACCCAAGGCTGGATGTCCAAACACAGAAGGTAGCGGGGCCCTTAAGCTTTCAGGAAAGGATATAAAGCTGCACTCTCGGTTAAGGTGTTCCAAACAATAGGCAGAATCTGTTGCATGGAGGACACCATGTGCTTTGGGAAGTTTTTCACCAGGGCTGTCACTGCCTGAGAAGTTAACAAGTGATAGACAAGAAATCAATGATTTAAGACCTCCTCCTCAAACTCCAAATGTCTCACTGGCAGTCAAGGTTTACCTTCAGGACTTCCATTTTAAACCCACTGTCAGACGTGGGGCCATCTGGTATCTGGAGGGCCTGAACAAAGGCCTCTGTGAACTGCTGCACCACGGGGAAGATCAGGACTTTGGCTGCCCCCTGGGAACAGAAATCGGCGTCAAGGCAGGACAAGCCTCTCACCCAGGGCTTCGGCGTACATATCAGACACTGAAATCTGAGGCCCCCACAGCTCTTTCCAGGCTCAGGTCACAATCAGAAGGGCACAGCTATAAAATCACTTTTGGTGCTCCTCAGGATGTCCTACTTCCTTAACCAACAACTGCAGTTCCTCCCCTTAGCCCTCTTAACACCTATCATGTATGGACCAACTTTCCATAACTGCTCCTGAATCACAGGGCTCAGCAATTTGCAGGTAGCTCTGTTTCTCATGAGAGGGCCCTCAAAGAGTAAGAGAGTTCTTGGTGATGAGTAGTATAAAAATGGTACTGGATAAGGTGCTCAGTCATGCTACCTACAAACTAAAAATTTCATCAAAATGTTAGTTCTATCTAGGCACCACTTATTGTACTTTCTGCTATTGCTATAAGGAGCGCACCATTGCTCTGCCTACAACAGAGAAAGACTCTTCAATATGATGTGGGCTCACTTACCTTTTCCAGCTCCTCCATGTTACAGATCATATGAGCACAAGTGGTAAAAATCTCCACAGCGCGGGAACGGGTTCGAATACCGTACACCTGGGAAAAAGGTGACAGCACAGTCATGAGATAGAAGTGTGAATGTATGTGTGCATCTGTGACTAGAAGTAAAACTATGAATAATCAATCCTCATAAGATATCAGATCCCTTAGAGAGATATGAACTAATTAATTCATGTTCAGGGGACAGACTTCTGGGGCCAGTACTGTGTAGTAGGATAACCTCCACCTGAGGTGCCAGTATCCCATATAGGTGCCAATTTGTATCCGGGCTGCTCCTCTCCCAATCCAGCTCTCTGCTAATGGCCTGGGAGGTCAGTGGAAGATGGCCCAAGTGCTTGGGCCCCTGCACCCACATGGGAGACCCAGAGGAACCTCCTGGCTTTGGATTGGCCCAGCTCTGGCTGTTGAGGCCATTTGGGGAGTGAACCAGCAGATGGAAGACCTCTCTGTCTCTCCCCCTCTGTCTGTGACTCTGCCTCTCAAATAAATAAATAGAATTTTTTAAAAAATTAAAAATTAAAAATGGAACAGACTTCTGTAATTCAGAATAGGAAAGGAGCAGAATCATGTTAGAACTCATTGGGATTAGCTCATTACAAAGGGCTCCATGAGCAGATCTGATTAAAAAGGTCAGGCTGAGCCGGCGCCGCAGCTCACTAGGCTAATCCTCCGCCTTGCGGCACCGGCACACCGGGTTCTAGTCCCGGTCGGGGCGCTGGATTCTGTCCCGGTTGCCCCTCTTCCAGGCCAGCTCTCTGCTGTAGCCAGGGAGTGCAGTGGAGGATGGCCCAAGTGCTTGGGCCCTGCACCCCATGGGAGACCAGGAGAAGCACCTGGCTCCTGCCATCGGATCAGCGTGGTGCACTGGCTGTAGCGCGCCAACTGCGGTGGCCATTGGAGGGTGAACCAACGGCAAAAGGAAGACCTTTCTCTCTGTCTCTCTCTCTCTCTCACTGTCCACTCTGCCTGTCAAAAAAAAAAAAAAAAAAGGTCAGGCTGGAGAGTTCTCGGAACCCCAACATGGCCAATGTACTTCTCCCAAAATGCAGCCAACTGGCTGGGACTAGAAAGGAATGGGAGGGCTAAAACATTACCCATGGGGTATTCATAGCTTACCGAGATGAGTTATCATTGGCATACACGTTAATCAAACCCATATACAGTATACTAAGGGTGTGTTATGTGCAATGCAGGGACACACTGTTTCCACTTAGCTTAGGTGGGATACCTCAAGGGAACTCCCAGGTGGCAGAAAGACACAAGGTACTTAGGAGTTAGAAGATGCCAGGAGATATGAGATAGATAGATAGATATATTATTTCAGCAATCTTACTCTTTTTTTAAAAAAATTATGTATTTGAAAGATAGAAATACAGAGAAAGGAGAGGGAGAGACAGAGAGAGAATGTGCGCAATCTTCCATTTGCTAGTTCACTCTCCAAATGGCTGCAATGGCCAGGCTGAAGCCAGGACCCAGGAGATTCTTTCAAGTCTCCCTCATGGGTGCAGGGGTACAAATACTTGGGCCATCTTCCACTGCTTTCTCAGGCACATTAGCAGGGAGCTGGATCAGAAGTGAAGAAACCCCATATGGCACACTGACACTGCAGGCAGAGACCTAACCTACGCCACAGCGCCAGCCCCAGCTACTTTACTCTTATCAAAGGCTTGCCCTTGTCATTAGGAGTGAAAAGTCTGTGGTTAATCCAGATATTTGTCCATTCTAGTCTTTCGGTATGGGGATCAACAGCAAACACCATGATCTCCCACCTGAGACGCGGAGGCTGAACAGAGCCTGAACAGCCCTTATTGCTGGCATCTTGGAGCTGAGATTTCATACCTCAGCCATGGTGAAGATCTTATACATCTCTGGGAGAATGACAGGAGCAACAAGTGGCATCTGTGTGTCTGTCACTTCTCGAGTGAATTCTACAAAGAAACAAAAGATACTGTTAAAAATAAATAAATAAAGTACTCCTTTATAAAGACACTAAGTACGGGGGGGGGGGGGGGGGGGAAGCCACTGTAATCCATAAGCTGTACTTTGGAAATTTACATTCATTAAATAGAAGTTAAAAAAAAAAAAAAAAAAAAAAAAAAAAAGGACACTAAGTACAAAAACTTCAGGACTGCTCCTAAGTGGCAGTTCCCTAACAGTGTGCAGGTCAGGACATTGCCCAGAGGCCTCTTCCTGGAGAAGGAGAAACAGCAGGAGTTACTGATTATTTGTCAGAGGGAAGAGAGAACATGGAGATAAAACAAAACACAAGAGATTATGAAAGAAGACCTTAATGTAAACATTGGAAGGAAATCTGTAATAGGACTGCACACGAGTCCTTGTTGGGTTAACTTGGGAAAAGCCCACATTAAGTCAGTTTTTGCCCATCTGTCAACCTCCAGGGGCACTACGGGTCTTTATCTTTGGTTCCATTCTCAGTATTCTTCCTTGGCAACCTGCTTCAATGCACATCACAAAACCTGCACAAATGTACCTGGCTGCAACTCCATCCTGCTATGCTGCTCTTTCAGTAGGTGCCACTTACTGACCTAAAAGTCAGAGTGCAAACTGAAACACAGTGATTTCCTATGTGAACCTATCTGTAGGAGGAAGCTTGAAGAAGGTGAGGGAAATAAGTCACCTTTCCCCTCACTTCCAAAAAATAAAGCAGACAGCAAAAAGGATCTCATACTCCACGTTACTAAACAGGGAGATACGAGTCTCTAAGTTCCAATAACTGCTTACTTCTCTAACGCCTGTCCACAGCACCACCAGCTGGAACATGCCCAGGAAGGGACACAGCTGGACATGCAAGCTGGAGTTTTCCAGATTTCCACTTTCCACATGGCAGGCGCTATCAACCCCCTCAAGTCAAATGAAGATCAAATACTCCAGGCTGGGTCTTCCATACTAGCTGTGGTGTCCTCCTGAACAATAAATCCTGAGTTTTGATCAGTGGGTGTTCTATTTCATTTAACCCCCCAACTCCAAGATTAATTCAAACAATTATGATGACTAGCATACTGGTAATAAGTTTTACGGAAAACGTAGCATAATTTAATTCTAATAAGTACATAACCACATTTTTGACTCTCCCATAAGCATTCCTGGCAGTCTCAACTTATTAATACTTTATAGCTCTAAGTCCCAAAGAGACTTTCCAAGGCCATTCAGCAAGTCAGAAAACATTTAGAATACCACCAACACCTCAATCTCCAAAATTCTCTGAGACCAAGGAAAAACCGTGTATTTCAACTCTTGGTCACTATGCTTGCACTTCCTTCACCCCATGAGCTCTGGTAGTCTTTTATACTACAGGTAAGTTTGATTGGAACATGGCACAGTATCCTAAAAATTCCTCAAGAGTCAGTCCCATCCCCCGAATGGCTCCCGACTGTCCACCAATGCCCGACCTTCATGCATGCCTGAGTTCCTTTGTCAGAACAGTCTGCCTTCCTTTGAAAATATTTGGAGCAGAGCTCTCTGGGAATGGAGTTGGCTGCCATCCACTCTGTGCCTGGTGACTCCACTACAAAGGACACATATTTCCACAATGGTTTTTCCCGGTGGCCGACAGAAAAGTGATCTCACTGAGCAATGATCTCCTTAGTCAGCACCCTGACTGGGATAACGTACAACCACTCTTCCCCTCGTGCTGGAAGACTGGGAGGCAAAAGGCTTCCTTTCCTTGTAGAACATCTGTTAATTGAGATCCTGGCACTACGAAGCTGTATAGAAAAACCCAGAAGATCAATTCCACGTCAAGTCACTTAAATAATGGGTCACAAAGGACATGTAAGGAAAAGAGAAGTGAAAATCCAGGCAGGGAACATTTTGATCTTGGTAAATCTGCTGTGTATCTGAGCTAAAAACTGAAATTTGTTATAAATAATCAGTGATATACTGGACAGCTAAAAAAAGCAGCTGAGGCTGGAAGGGGGAGTTTCATACAGAAGGAGGAAGGATTTTTTCTTTTGACATAATATTGATAATATCTAACATTAATATCACATGGACTTGTAATACTGGCCTAGATGCCAAGTTCAGCAGATTGTGATTCAAAAAGAATAGAACTGGCATTCACAACCAGATAAAGACATTTCAGGTAAGCCAGTAAGTTACAGAGAAACACGTAAGAAACAGGTGGGATCTGTAAAAACTGCACAAAAGGAAAAGATTTCTTTCCTTTTTTAAATAACAAGATTTATTTACTTATTTATTTTAAAGAGACACATATTTACAGAGAGACACAGAAAAAAGGTATCTTCCATCCCTGGAATGGAAAGTCCCCAAATATCTGCAATGGCCTGGCTGAAGCCAGGAGCCTGGAACTCCTCTGGGCCTCCCACATAGGAAGCAGGGGCCCAAGCACCTGGGCCATCTTCTGCTGCTTTCCCAAGCACATTAGTAGAGAGCTGGATTGGAAGTGGAGCAGCCAGGATTTGAACTGGCCCTGATATGGGATGCCAGTGCTGCAGGTGTCAGCTTAACCTGCTGTGCCACAACGTCAGCCCTATATTTCCTATTAATTTATTGGAGAGGCAGAGTAACAGAGAAGGAAAAAGGAAGCGAGGGAGGGAGGGAAGGTGGGAGACAGACAGAACGTGTGCTCCCTCATTAACTGGTTCACTCCCCAAATGCCTGCAATAACTGGGCCTGGGTCAGTGCTGGAGTCAGGGTCTGGTAATACAACTCAGGTCCCCCATGAAGGTGGCAGGAACCGAGTCATTACCACTACCTCCCAGGACCTGCAAACGGCAGGAAGCTGGAGTCAGGAACCAACACCAGGAATAGGACCCAGGCACTCCACTGTGGGAGGCAGGCATCGTAATTGCTACGCTAAATGGAAGATTTCTAAAAGATCTGTAACATGGCTAAAGTTCAGGTAAGGATTTCTTGAAGGCAAAACAGAGTAGTGAATTCATCTAGGGGAGAGGAAGCAGAGCAAAACCTGCAACGAACTAGGAAATTCAGGCCAAATCTAAGGATATACAAAAGCAGGTTCTTGGAGGGATTGATAAACATGTTTACAAACTGATAACTTTACAGGTTTATCCATCAAATCTCCTTGAACTAAACATTAAAGTGGGGGCCAGAGCTATGGCGCAGCAGGTTAACATCCTGGCCTGAAGCGATATGGATGCCAGTTAGAGTCCCAGCTGCTCCATTTCTGATCCAGCTCTCTGCTATGGCCCAGGAAAGCAGTAGAAGATGGCCCAAGTTCTTGGACCCCTGCACCTGTGTGGGAGACCTGGAAGAAGCTCCTGGCTCCTGGCTTCGCATAGGTGCAGCTTTGGCCATTGCGGCCAATTGGGAGAGAACCATCGGATGGAAGACCTCTCTCTCTCTCTCTCTCTCTCTCTCTCTCTCTGCCTCTCCTTTCTCTGTGTAACTCTGCCTTTCAAATAAATAAACAAATCTTAAAAAAATTAAAGTGTTTTCACCAACTGCTCAGAACATAGAGAAAGATGCTAAAGACTGCACATTCTTTAAGTTGGCTAAATGACAGGATTAGTGGCTACACAGTTTTTATCTTCTTTCTTGTAAATAATAATAACAATTTCATTTGAGGTGGTGGGTGTCTGGCGCAGTAGTCAGACGCTGCTTGGGATGCCTACACCCCGCATCAGAGTGCCTGAGTTCAGGTCTCGGCTGCAGCTCTGCTCTGTCTCCATTCCAGCTTCCTGCTAATGTGCACCCTAGGAGGGAGCAGGTGATGGCTCCAGTCCTTGGGTCCCAGCTACCCACTTGGAAGACGAGGTTCCAGGCTTCAGTGACTATTTGGGGAATGAATCAGTAGATGGAGGATCTCTCTCTTTTTTTCTGTCTGCCTCTATCTCTTTGCTTTCCAAACAAAAAATTTCATTTGACTATTCTTTGCCTTGGTTGAACTAAATGGAAATATTATATAATGATGAAAATGATGACTAAAATGTACTCAGTATTTATTTACCACGTCAGTTATTACGTTAAACACTTTATATAGGTTAGTTCATTTTTTTTCCCCTAAGATTTACTTATTTATTTAAAAGGCTGAGTTAGAAAGAGAGAGGGAGAAACAGAGATCATATATATGCTGGCTTGCTCTTCAAATGCCACAACAGATAGGACTGGGCCAGACTGAAGCCAGGAACCTAGAGCTTCATCCAGGTCTCCTATGTGAGTGGCAGAGGCCCAAGCACTTGGGCCATCTTCTGCTGCTTTCCCAGGCACATTAGCAGGGAGCTGGATTAGAAATGGTGTAGCCAGGACTTAAACCACTGGCACTGAAGCTGTGTCACAACACTGGCATCTGGTTAGTTCATTTCAGCTACCAAAAGCTCCTTTGAGGTAGTCAGTATTATCATCTAATGATATATCCTAATCTTTGTATACAAAGACACTCAGACTCAATGAGGGGTCAAAGTAAAGCCAAATGTGAATTCAAAATTTGAATATGTAGTCACTATGCTATCGCTGTATCCTTAAAAGGTAAGGTTTGGTATTATACCAATTTAATTCCCCAAGAATTAACTGGGGAGCTACTGGAGGGTAGATATGGAGGTATAAGAGGAAGGAGAAGCACTGGTAGCAATCCCCACTCTAACACACAGCTTCTTGTAAGACTCCTGTCACTTAGGATCCAAGTGCCAACACCAGGGAAAAGGCTTCTGGTACCTGTCAGCACACGCATGGCTCCATGGACAGCATTTAAGTCTCCGCTCACCAACATCTCCATGAGCAAGTTGAAGAGCTGGGGCCAGGCTTCAGGCCAGTCCCAGTGGGCAATGGCTGATACTGCATAGGCCACACTGGAGCGCACTTTGCTTATTGATTCTCTCAAGCCATTGGGCAACAGTTCCCGGATGACAATTTTTGCCTATAGAGGAGAAAGTCCATTTGCCATTAGATCAGGTTTTAAATAACCAGCAGAGCCCAGTACTACAAAAATGTACATAAGATACTATATGTTCACAGGAAAATCCCATATATACACTGGAGAAATAATCCGTTCACAGAGTTCATCTGTGATCTCTAAACATGTTGTTCATTTCAGTAGTCATTAGCTTTATGTGCCCATTTAAATTAAAATTAAACAAAATCTTCAGTTCTGTGGCACTAATTATATTTTAAGTGCTCAACAGCCACATGCAGCTGATAGCTATCATACTGGATGTCACAGGTTCAAAACATGATCATAACTGTCTAAATTTAAATGGTTCTAGACGTTATACCTCAAAATCTGTACAAAGTAGAAATAATTTCATTTAATTCTCAACTTTTTGGAGTTGGAATTTTAATCTTAATTTTAGGGATTTAGGAAATTAGGGCTTAGAAGTTCAATATATTTTCAATTATATCATAGATTGTAACAGGCAGAACTGGAATCTGAACACAGGCCAGCCTGATACTCAAGTTCTTACAGCACTGCGCCCATAACACCATCCACCAATCTCCTCTTCTGTCTAGTCTTCAGATGGCTCCATGTTGTCAGAGGAGGCTGATGGCTTAATTTCTCGGGACGGCCCCTCCAGTCTCACAGGCAGACGCATTGAGAAACTGCGCTCACCCTTTCTGTCGTTTCAGGAGGCCTGAACTTCTCGGACTGAGCACACCAGTGAGTCTCCACATACTGCTTCAGGATGACTGACGCCAGCTGTGAAGAGAAGCCAGGTGGTACAGTACCTGAGCCAGTGTGTGCAAAAGAAAGTTAAACACCAACACCTTGCCTGATACATTTCAATTATGCCCATATCTGGTACAAATCATAGGTTACCTACAAATTATCCTTATTCTTTCTCTTTCCTATAACAAAGCTTCATTACCACAAAAGGGAAATTACTTGGCTTACCTGACGGATTGCCAGTGCCCCCTGGGGATCTACAGTCAGCTCTGCCAAGTGAACACCAAATTCTGAAAGAGAACGTTTGACTGTGAGTCTAAGAGTAGCCAGGAAAGCCAGAGCGATGTACTGGGCTCTAACTCTGATGCCAACAAGAAAACACTACAGAATGAAACCAGATCCACTGCTTCCAAATGTGCTGCTAACTTCTAAGACTGATGCCTTCAAATGAGAGAAGAAGGTTGGCCTGTACAGCACAGCTTCTTTTTCTTTTAATTTATTTTTTATTTTTATTTTTTGACAGGCAGAGTGGACAGTGAGAGAGAGAGAGAGAGAGAAAGGTCTTCCTTTGCCGTTGGTTCACCCTCCAATGGCTGCCACAGCTGGCGCGCTGCAGCCAGCGCACCACGCTGATCCGAAGGCAGGAGCCAGGCACCTATCCTGGTCTCTCATGGGGTGCAGGACCCAAGCACTTGGGCCATCCTCCACTGCACTCCCTGGCCACAGCAGAGAGCTGGCCTGGAAGAGGGGCAACCGGGACAGAATCTGGCGCCCTGACCGGGACTAGAACCCGGTGTGCCGGTGCTGCAGCCAGAGGATTAGCCTATTGAGCCGCGGTGTCGGCACAGCAGCTTCTTACAATGACCAGTTCCAGCAGCCTTTCCTCTTTTCCAATCACCACGCTGCATCCTCAACCATCCTCCCTTTCAAGACAGCAACACCTTCCTCTTAGACCAATGAATATGGCAACTGAGAACTGGGACTGTCTAACCCCTAGGAAAACGTAAAAACTGAGATTTTTGGAGCTGCCTAGAGATGCCACAGATATGAGATGATTAAGTCTAAGAAAACCTGGCTTCGACAGGTTCAGCCCGAAAATATAAACGGTGCAAATGAACTGTTCACAATATGGCAACATAAATAGTAACTGCGAGGGTGAAAACAATTCCTACTCCCAAAATAAAATTTACACCTAAGGAGTGAACTACCAAATATTCATGAAAAAAAAAGAGGAAGAAAAACTAGAGACCTAGAGTACATATACAGTAGCTGTTAGCCACAATGGCTGCGTACCTGAAATGTGGAGGTGAGAACTGAGATAGCTCAAATGTAAAATACATGCCAGATTGCAAACTCAGTGTGGAAAAAGTAAAACATCTTAACTTTTATACTGACTGCATGTTTAAATAATACTACACATACATCAGGTTAAATGAATATACTATTACAATTAATGTTATCTGACTCCTTTACCTTCTGAATATACTTACTGGAAAACTTAAGATTTCACACATTACTCACACTGTATTTCTACTATGCAGGACTGTGCTAGAGTGAACAGTGAAGAACAGCAACTAGATGCCATAATCTACTGCTTTTCTTAATGGGAGGGATGAGCCTGCTCAAAGTTCCCACTTGGAAGCAGTTCTAAATTAGAACCATTAAGAGCATGGAACTGGGGCCAGCGCCGTGGCTCACTTGGTTAATCCTCTGCCTGTGGCACCAGCATCCCATATGGGCACCAGGTTCTAGTCCCGGTTGCTCCTCTTCCAGCCCAGCTCTCTGCTGTGGCCCAGGAGGGCAGTGGAGGATGGCCCAAGTGCTTGGACCCCTGTACCCGCATGGGAGACCAGGAAGAAGCACCTGGCTCCTGGCTTCGGATCGGCGCAGCGCCGGCCGTAGTGGCGATTTGGGGAGTGAACCAATGGAAGGAAGACCTTTCTCTGTCTCTTTCACTGTAACTCTACCTGTCAAATAAATTTAAAAAAAAAAAGAGCATGGACCTGGGCTTAAGCAAGTCGAGGTTCAAATCATGAAGCAACCACTTCTGTCCTTGGGCAAATTACGTATCCTTTCATTCATTCATTTTTTTTTTTTTAATTAAAGATTTACTTATTTACTTGAGAGGCAGAGCTACAGAGAGGGAGAGACAGAGAAAAAGGTCTTCCATCCACTGGTTCACTCCCCAAATGGCCTCAACGGCCAGACCTAGACAGATCTGAAGCCAGGAACCAGGAGCTTCCTCCAGGTCTCCCACGCAGGTGCAGAAGCCCAAGCACTTGGGCCATCTTCTGCTTTCCCACGCCATAGCAGAGAGACGGATTGGAAGAGAAGCAGCCAGGATATGAACCAGCACCCATATGGGATGCCAGCACTGCAGGCCTATAGCACTGGCCCCTTCATATCGCTTCTAAGCCTCAGTTTCCTTAGTCACAAAAATGAGAATAATAATATCTATTTATCAAGCAATCCTCTGAAAAGTGAATAATTCATGTTGCAAAGTGTTTAACACAATACCTGCCACACAGTTAAAAACTTTAAGGAAAAAAAAAAGACTATTGTTTAAAAGAATAAACATCTTTTGATTCCATTTTCCAAGAACTTTCTTAAGAATTATTTGAAAGGCAGAGAGAAAGCAAGAGTGAGAGAGATCTTCCTTTTGCTAGTTCATTCCCCAAATTCCTGCAACCATCATGGGTGGGCCAGGTACCCCAGACTCCATCTGGGTCTCTCACCTGGGTGGCATAGACCCCAATACTAGAGCCATCACCCACTGCTTCCCAGGATGCATATCTGCAGGAAACTGCCAAGTGGTGACATAACCCACTGTACCACAATGCCTGCTCCAGTTCCCTGCCATTACTATTTTTACTGCCCACTGGCTTTCATATCTATGAAACTACAGTATCTTTCCATGTAAAGTTCCATAACTGAACCTCAATGGAATAACCATCCAATAGTATGTATGCAACAGAAAAGCTTCATATCAAGAAAGAGCTATTAAATACAGTGTCCTATGTACCAAGTAGAAAATTATCAAAAGTTATCCATGTTCATATTTTTAAAAAATGATTTTGGGGGCCTGTGCTATGGCACAGAAGGTAAAGCTGCCACCTGCAGTGCTGGCATCCCATATGGGTGCCGGTTCAAGTCCTGGCTGCTCCACTTCCAATCCAGCTCTCTGCTATGGCCTGGGAAAGCAGTAGAAGATGGCCCAAGTTCTTGAGCTCCTGCACCTGCATGGGAGACCCGGAGGAAACTCCTGGCTCCTGGCTTCGGATCTGCGCAGCTCCAGCCATTGCAGTCAACTGGGGAGTGAACCAGCGGATGGAAGACCTCTCTCTCTTTGCCTCTCCTTCTCTCTCTGTGTAACGCTTTCAAATAAATAAATAAATAATTTTTAAAAAATGATTTTGAGGTGCTGGCCCTGTGACACAGTGGGTTAAGCTACCACCTGCAGTGCCAGCATCATATAGACACCAGTTGCTCTACTTCCAATCCAGCTCCCTGCTAATGGGCTTGGAAAGGCAATGAAAGAAGTACTTGGGCCCCTGCCACCCATGTGGGAGACCTGGATGAAACTCCTAGCTTCAGCCTGGCCCAGCCCTGGCCAGTGCAGCTATTTGAGGAGTGAACCAGCGGATGGAAGATCTCCCTCAACCTCTCCCTCTCTTCTCTGTCTGTAACTGCCTTTCAAGTAAATAAATCTTAAAAAAAGGTTTTGAAATAATTTTCAGATTTACAGAAAAACAAAATAGCAGAGAGTTCACAGATAGCCTTCACTTACATTCTCACCACCTAAGAGTTGTTCAAAAGTCAAAACGCAGGAAAGGAATGTGGGCACAGAACTATTCACTAAACTAGACTTGATAAGAATTTCCCCAGCCTTTTCCCTTGTCTTCTTCTGTTTTAGGATCCGACCTAGGATTCCACATTGTATTTGCTTGTCATGTCTCCTTAGTTTCCTCCAACCTGTGTGACACTTTCTGAAGCTTTGTCTTTTGTGATGAGAACACTTTGGGGGCCAGTGCTACAGTGTAACAAGTAAGCTTCCGCCTGTGGCACCAGCATCCCGTACAGGTACCAGTTCAAGTCCCGGCTGCTCCACTTTCGATCCAGCTCTCAGCTAATGGCCTGGGAAGGCAGTGGAGGATGGCCTAAGTCCTTGAACTCCTGCACCCAAGTGGGAGACTGGGAAGAAGCTCCAGGCTCTGAACGGGCCCAGCTCCAATGGTTGTGGCCATTTAGGGAGTGAATCAGCAGATGGAAGACTTCTCTGTCTCTCCCTCTCTCTTTGCATAACTCTGCCTCTCAAGTAAATAAATAAATCATAAAAAAAAATTATTTGATGGGCCAGCACTGTGGCATAGTGGATAAAACCACCTCCTGCAGTTTTGGCATCCCATATGGGCATCGGTTTGAATACTGGCTGCACTACTTCCAATCCAGCTCCCTGTTAATGTTCCTGGGAAAGCAGCAGCTGATGGCTCAAGTCCTTGGGATCCTGCACCCATGTGGGAGACCCAGATGAAGCTCCTGGCTTCAACCTGGCCCAGCCCTGGCTGTTGCAGCCATTTGGGGAGTAAACCAGCAGATGGAAGACCTCTCTTTCTCTGCCTCTCTGTAACTCTTTCAAATAAATAAATAGATAGATAAATCTTTAACAACAACAATTTATTGGTTTATTTGAAGGGCAGAGTGATAGACAGGGAGACATAGATCTTCATCTGCTGGTTCATTTCCCACATGGCTGCAACACTGGGCCAGGCTGTAGCCAGGAGCCAGGAACTCTACCCTGGTCCTCTAATGGGTAGCAGGGGCTCAGGCACTTGGCCATATTCACCTACCTCCAAAGTGCTGCTCAACAAGAAGCTGGATTGGAAGTGGAACAGCTCAGACTCAAAGCAGAACTCGAGGATGGGATGCCAGCGTTGCAAGTTGAGTTTTACCTGCTAAGCCGTTAACACCAGCCCCAAGGTCAAGCATTTTTGACAAGAATATCAGAAAGTGACGCCTGCGTTTTCAGTATATCATATCAAGGACTAAATAATGTTGCTATTCATATTGCTGGCAATGTTAACTTTGATCACCTAGCATGGTCAGGGCTCTTCTCCACTGTAAAGGTACTGATTTTTCATTTGCAATCGGTAAAATATCTTGGGAAAGATACTTTTTGAGATTGTGCCATTTTTCTGTTTCTTTTCAAATTCTCACCCATTGATCCTGGCACCCATCCCTCTGTAGATGCTGCCTGCAACAATTTTAACTGTTATATGCCTAATAGGGATTTTTATATTTCCACACTGCTCCTCACTTATTTTTAATGAACTAAGGATTTTTTAATTAAAATTTATTTATTTATTTGAAAGTCAGAGTTACACAGAGAGAGAAGGAGAGGTAGAGATAGAGAGAGAGAGAGAGAGTGGTCTTCCATCCGCTGGTTCACTTCTAAGATGGCCGCAATGGCCAGAGCTGTGCCGATCCGAAGGCAGGAACCAGGAGCTTCTTCCGGGTCTCCCACATGGGTGCAGGGGCCCAAGCACTTGGGCCATCTTCTATTGCTTTCCCAGGCCACAGCAGAGAGCTGGATTGGAAGAGGAGCAGCCGGGACTAGAACCGGCGCCCATATGGGATGCTGGTGCTTCAGGCCAGGGCATATTAACCTGCTGCGCCACAGCACTGGCCCCACTGCTCTTCACTTATTAATTGGAATTCTTCCATAAAATAGAACTGTCCCTTCTCCTTTATTTGTTCAGATGTGTGTGGATTCATGAGTATTTATTTTATTCTATTTAATAGCATCATTTTCAATTTTGTATTTCAAATTGTTCCAGTTTGGTCACTAGAATGCCTTCCAGTTGGTTCCTGCCTACTTCTATCTGCCTCTATCCTTTTTCAAGTCTTTTTTTACTAATTAAAAAAAAAAAGTATTTATTTGAAAGGCAGCGCTAAAGAGGTATAGAGAGAGAGACAGAGCTTTTCCACCTGCTGGTTCACTTCCCAAATTGCCCCCGTAGCCAGGTCTGTCCCAGGCCGAAGTCAGGAGCCAGGAACTCCATCCTGACCTTTCACATGGGTGGGAGGGACCCAAATCTTGGGTGGTCATGCACTGCCTTCTCGGGTGCATTACCAGGAAGTTGGATGGGAAGTGGAGTAGTTGCAACTAGAACCTGCACCCCAATATGGGTTGCTGGTGACCCCCTGTGCCAATATTGTTGGCCCTTCTCTCTCTCGCTCTTTTTTAAAAGATTTATTTATTTATTTTATTTTATTTGAAAGTCAGAGTTACACAGAGAGAGAAGGACAGGCAGAGAGAGGTCTTTCATCCGCTGGTTCAATCTCCAATTGGCCACAAAGGCTGGAGCTGCGCTAATCTGAAGCCAGAAGCCAGGAGTTTCCTCTGGGTCTCCCGTGCCGGTGCAGGGGCCCAAGCACTTGGGCCATCTTCCACTGCTTTCCCAGGTCACAGCAGAGAGCTGGATCAGAAGTGGAACAGCTGAGACTTGAACTGGCATCCACATGGGATGCCCGCACTGCAGGCGGCAGCCCCGCCCGCTAAGCCACAGCACGGGTCCCCCTTTTTTCTCTTTTAAAAAAGATTTGAAAGGCAGAAAATCAGACAGAGAGGAAGACACAGACACAGACACAGACACACACACACACACACACACAATCTTATCTTCCATCTGTTGGTTCCCATGCAAATGGCCACAACAGCCAGGGGTAGGCCAGGCTGCAGCCAGGAGTCAGGCACAGTTTAACCCACTGCGTTAACACCACTACCGGTTCTTATTTTCTGTTAGGCTATCACAAGATGTGCTAGGCTTATCTTCTATCTTCTCTGCCTATGTCCTGGAATCAATCTTCTGCAAGGAACCCTTGTACTTTTCAGTGGAGAATTAGAAACCAAGATCTGGGTACTGGGAATTCTCGTTGCTATTGAAGTGTCACTATCTGTAGGCCCTCTGAGAATGCAGCTAGGGAATACAGTACACCTACACATCCGTCTGTCCCTCATCCTGATACCTCAAATGTCAACCCATCGTCTCAAGGTTCATTCTATTCTTTCTTCTTTCATTTGTAACTTCCTGTCAGTGATAAACCTGGCTCTCATTATCTACAATGCATTGACTTATTGGTTCCATCTTACAATTTAACATAATTATAGAATTATTAGCCCATACCCGATGAAAAACAGATTAACTGAGGTACAATTTTTACATATACTTATTTTTCTTTAGCTCACAGTATGCAAATACAATGGCACTTCAAGCAGTTTGTGGAGAATGTGTTCAGTTTAGTGATTAAAACTGAGGGGCCGGTGCTGTGGCGTAGAGGGTAAAGTTGTGGCCTGAAGTGCTGGCATCTCATATGGGTGCCAGTTCAAGTCCCAGCTGCTCCACTCCCAATCTGGTTCTGTTATGGCCTGGGAAGGCAGTAGAAGATGGCCCAAGTGCTTGGGCCCCTGCACCCACCTGGGAGACCCAGAAGAAGCTCCTGGCTTTGGATTGGCCCAGCTCCAGCACTTGTGGCCATTTGGGGAGTGAATCAGCGGATGGAATAACTCTCTCTCTGCCTCTGCCTCTCTGTAACTCTGCCTTTCAAATAAGTAAATCTTAAAAACAAAACAAAACAAAAACCTGTCTTAAAAAAAGACTGAGATGCCTGCATCCAATACGGAAGTGCCTGGGTTCAGTGGTAGTTGCTGCTATGCACATGTGAGACTTGCATTGGGTTCCTGGACCCCAGCTTTGGTCTGGCCCCACTCCAGCTGTTGTGGGTATTTGGGGAGCAAACCAGCAAATGAGAGCTCTCTGTCTCTGCCTATTAAATAAGAATTTGTAGAAACTGGAGTTAAACAGTAAGTTTACTTCTGAGCAAAATTCTTTAAAGTCCAGTTTTTCCAAAATATACATTTTCCACGAACTTTTGAAGACCCCACAAATGCAGAAATTTCAAAAATTTTTTTGCACCAAAATGAACTTATCTTTAATTCTACTTTTCCATGAACTTTGTGAAATACCTTTGTACTACTTTCCAAATTAGGTTGGTTTTCTTCCTGACCATCCAATAACAGCTTTGTTATTCACACATAACACACACGGTTAGGTTCATTTTTTATTACTTGTCTTTCATTTTGGGTTCTCTTCCACATTGCTGATTATATTTACAAAAAGTCCCTTCCGAGGCCAGCACTGTGGCATAGCCAGTAAAGCTGCCGCCTGCAGTGCCAGCATCCCATATGGATGCCGGTTGGAGTCCCGGCCAATCCACTTCCAACCCAGCTCCCTGCTGATGTGCCTTGGAAAGCAGTGGAAGATGGCCCCAGTGCTTGGGCCCCTGCATACGCTCAGGAGGCCTGGAAGAAGCTCCTGGCTTCTGGCTTCAGATCAGCCCCGCTCTGGCCATTGCAGCCATTTGTGGAGTGAACCAGCAGATGGAAGACCTCTAACTCTGCCTTTCAAATAAATAATAAATCTTTAACAAAGGAAGAAAAAAAAAAAAAAAAAGCTCCTTCCAGAAAGTGTCACTTTACTCGTTCCCAATAACCTGTTTTCATTACCTTCTTCCACCTCCCTCCCCCGCCCACTCCTTGAATAGGTAACCAACTGGTTTCTGGTTTATCTTTCCTATATTTCCCTTGCACTAATGAAGAAGATATATGTACATCATTTTTTAAGATTTATTTATTTATTTGAAAGGCAGTTACAGAGAGAGAGAGAGAGAGACAGGAAAAGACAGAGAGATGTCCCATCTGCTGGTTCACTCCCCACATGGCCACAATGGCCAGAGCTGGAACAGTTGGAAGCCAGAAGCCTCCCAAGTGGATGCAGGGGCCCAAGCACTTGGGCCATCTTCTACTGCCTTCCAGGGCCATAGCAGAGAAGTGGATCGGAAGTGGAGCAGCCAGGACTCGAACCGGCTCCCATACGGGATGTCGGCACTGCAGGCAGTTGTTTTACCTGCTAAGCCTTAGTGTTGGTCCCTGTACAACTTCTTATAGTCTTCTTGCTGACATAAAAAGTAGAGTATTATGCTTTTTTTTTTTTTTTCAGTTAACATAATATCCTGGAAATCAATCCAAATCAGCTCAGATTCCTCATTCTCTACAGCTGCATAAAACGCCATTACTGAGAAGTATCCAACTTTGTTCAACTATTCCCCTATGTATGGATAGTTACATTGTTTCTAATAGTCTACTTTATAAACAATGTTGTAATGAATAACACTGTGTCTGTATTTTCTATTGTTGAAGGTATATGTCTTCAGGGTAGATCCGGCAACTGGGATTGTGGGTCAAGAGGTTAGTGCCTACGCAGTGTTGAGTGTGGTCAAGTTTCCTTCAGAGGATTATACCAATTCTCACTTCCACCAGGAATGTATTTCTCTACAGAACTGCCAACAGAATGATGAGAAAGGGTATTTCAGTGCTGTTTTATTTTATATTCCTCGAACCACAAGTGAGTGTAAATAATTTTTTATTTGTTTGAAACCCATTATGACATTTAGAGGGAAGGGGGAAATTGTCCATGTCTGCCCCCCCACCACCTTCTTCCTGTTGGCATTTTGGTTGTTTCTCAATTTTTAACAGTTCTTTATAATATTAAAGATATTATCCTTTTGTCTATGATGTATGTTGTGAGGAAGTCAGTTTTCTTTTGACTTTTTATGTATTTTATGGACATGAAAATTGTAAAAAAATGTATGCAGCCCAATTTATTTTTTCTTTTACTGCTTCTGGCTTTTGGAGTCATAATTAGAAAGCCTTTCCCAATGTCAAGATTAAAGAGAAATTTATCCATGTTTTCTTCTAGTACTTGTATGGTTTCACTGTTTACACCTAGATTCCTAATCCATTTGGAATTTACATGGTGTGAGATACAGATCTAATTCCAAATGGCTATGTAGCTATCCCAGCATTCTTTATTAAAAAGTCCACGTTTGGCTGGCGCCGTGGCTTAACAGGCTAATCCTCTGCCTTGCGGCGCCAGCACACCGGGTTCTAGTCCCGGTTCGGGTGCCGGATTCTATCCCGGTTGTCCCTCTTCCAGGCAAGCTCTCTGTTATGGCCCGGGAAGGCAGTGGAGGATGGCCCAAGTCCTTGGGCCCTGCACCCGCGTGGGAGACCAGGAGAAGCACCTGGCTCCCAGCTTCAGATCAGCGAGATGCGCCGGCCGCAGCGGCCATTGGAGGATGAACCAACGGCAAAAAGGGAGACCTTTCTCTCTGTCTCTCTCTCTCTCACTATCCACTCTGCCTGTCAAAAAATAAAAAAATAAAGACTGATTGCTTAAAAAAAAAAAAAAAAGTCCACGTTCATCACCAGTGATTTGCAACACCACTTCTGTTTACATAGGTTGAACCTTTACCCCAAATCAACTTGTCTAGCTCATCTATAATGTTGGGTTGTACTATCCAGCAACTGAGTACGTATTTCCATTTGTTCATATCTAAGTTTTTCAGAAGTGTTTAAAAAGTTTCCTCTGTGGGGTCGGCGCTGTGGCATAGCGGGTAAAGCCACCGCCTGCAGTGCTGGCATCCTGTATGGGCACCAGTTCGTGTCCCAGCTGCTCCACTTCCAATACAGCTCTCTGCTGTAGCCTGGGAAAGCAGTAGAAGATGGCCTAAGCCCTTGGGCCCCTGAACCCACGTGAGAGACCTGGAGGAGGCTCCAGGCTCCTGGCTTCGGATGGCTGCAGCTCTGGCTGCTGCGGTCAACTGGGGAGTGAACCAGAGGATGAACAACCTCCCCCCCGCCTCTCTCTCTCCTTCTCTGTGTAACTCCGACTTTCAAGTAAATAAATAAATCTTTTTAAAAAAGCAATAAAAATCTTCTAACCTTTATTGTTTGTGGATATATGAGCCACTGATTTTTGTGTTTTATTTGGCCATTTATTGAATTTTTTTTTTTTTAAAAGATTTATTTGGAGGGCCGGTGCTGTGGTGCAGTAGGTTAACACCCTGGCCTGAAGTGCCATCATCTCATATGGACGCCAGTTTGAGACCCGGCAGCTCCACTTTCAATCCAGCTTTCTGCTATGGCCTGGGAAAACAGCAGAAAATGGACCAAGTCTTTGGGCCCTTGCACCTGTTTGGGAGACCCAGAGGAGGCTCCTGGCGCTGGATCAATGCAGCTCCGGCCATTGCGGCTAATTGGGGAGTGAACCATCGGATGGAAGACATCTCTCTCTCTGCCTCTCCTCTCTCTGTGTAACTCTGACTTTCAAATAAATAAATAAATCTTAAAAAAAAAAAAAAAGATTTATTTGAGGCGTGTGTTGTGGTGCAGTGGGTTAAACACCACTTGCAATGCTAGCATCCCATAAGTGCATTGGTTCAAGTCCCAGTTGCTCCACTTCCAATCCAGCTCTCTGCTCTTGCACCTAGGACAATGGGGGAAAATGGCCCAAGTATTTGGTCCCCGGCACCCATGTGAGTTGTTTCCTGGCTTTGGCCTGGTCCTGGTCACTGTGGCCATCTGGGGAGTGAACCAGCAGATGGAAGATCAATCGACCTCTCTCTCTTTCCCTCCTTCCTACTGTAACTCTGCCTTTCAAATGCATACATAAGTCTTCAGGTGCATTAGGGAACTAGATTGGAAGTGGAGCAGCTGGGATTTGAGCCGGCACTCACATTCAGAATCAAAGAGATGTCTATAATCCAAAGATAGGGGAGTCAACTTTCAGAAATGGATCTGAAACACAGATGAGTAAGATACAATTTAGGAACACCTCTCGGCCACCAATGTTCAATTTTAACGGGAAAAAAAAAAGCACACTGAAATGCACATGTGAATTTTATGTAAAGAGAGAAATCACTAGTAAGGAACCCACAGCTCCCTTTGAGTTCAGATTCTTTTTTTTTTGAAAGGCAGAGTAACAAGGGGGGGGGGGGGGGCGGGAGAGAGAGAGAGACAGAGAGTCAGAGAGTTTGAGATTTTCTATCTGCTGGTTCTGCTGGTTTACTCCCCAAATGGCAACAGCTACATCTGGGCCAGGCTGAAGCAGGAGCCAGAAACTGCAACCCAAGGCTGTCTTCTGCTGCTTTCCCTGGTGTATTAGCAGGGAGCTGAATCAGAAGTGGAACAGCCAGACCTCCACCTGGCACTCCAATATATGGGACGCCTGCATCGCAAGTGGGGCCTTAACCTGCTGCACCATGTTGCTGGCCTGAGTTTAGATGCTTAGTGTGATAATGGATGCTAACTTCATAGCATTATATCTGCTTAGAATGTCTACCCAGGCTTAACCCCCTGGACACAGTAAACCAGTTCTGGTGTACCACAAGTGACTTCCTTCAGAATGATCTACAAGCATGTTCATAAATTACTTGGGACATACAATATTTTCCTTCAAGGTACTACTTATATAATGTTTGCATGGGCCACTGTGATGTGGGTTTTAATGTTCCTGGCAACAGCACAATTTGTAGGTCATCACTACAGAGACAAACTAAATGAGGTCACTGATACTCTTCCAGTACTGGGATGACACTATGGTTCATGGAAGGTTCCCCAAGGGTCCAATCTGGCCTGAGCCAGAAGAGCCAGGAAAGCACACAGACCAGGCAACTTCACGTGAAGGGCTTGTCACAATCTGGGGGCCTTTTCTTATCAACCAGAGAACTTCAAGTCTACTCTTTTCAGAAAAAGCTTAATATGAATATACTTTCTCATATTTGTGCCAGGTGAGGGTAGCATTCTAGTGATGATCACAACATCTGGGGGCTCTTCTAACATAATCATAAATTAATCGTGTCTGGTGACCTATCAAACATCATACTCCAAATTCCTCTAACCACCTTGCTTCACCAGCCACTGAGATTACACAGGATGACAAGATTAAGAGATCATCAGAAGATTAAGACCTATGTGACGGCCAGAAGCCTAAATCACCCAAGGGACCTGTACTTTGAGCAAGTACTATAAGATGGGTTTTCTCTGAAATCTTATTTCCTTCACAATGCAAGAGGACAAAGGAAAGTTCAAGTAACATAAACAACTGCTCACAACACTTAATAGGAAAGAAAATATTTGAAGATGGTTATCACTGGTAACTAAGACAAATTTTAAAAACAGAACAAACAGAATAGATTTTCTTCTTACAGGCTTCCAGAGTTTCAAATATGGGAACCACACGATCAACTCTGGCTTACAACCTCCAAAAATTCAAAGACAAATAATTCATTTCTATTAGGATATGAAGGGAAAGTATAAGTTATTATTTTTTTTAAAGTTTTATGTATTTACTTGAAAAGCAGAGTGACAGCAAGACAGAGGGATCTTCCATCTGTTAGTTCAAATACTGCCAACAGCTAGGGCCAAGCTGAAGCCAAGAGCCAGGAACTCCATCCAGGTTTCCCACGTGGGTGGCAGGGATCCAATAGTTGAGACATCACCTGCTGCCTCCCAGGGTGCACACGAGCAGGAAGCTGAATCGGAAGTGGAGACGGGACTCAAACCCAGGCGCTCTGATATGAAACATGGGCATCTTAACTGATGTGCCGCAGAATATTTTAAATTAAATTATTTTATTTAACTCAATTTATTCTGTCTACGCCACTTATAGGTGTAGAAATATAGGGATATCAGTTACTCTAGAAGAGTCACATCCATTAAGCTCTATTTTACTTAGAAGTTATACGAAGAGCTGTTTCCAAGGAATGTCAATAGTAACATGACACCGTGAACTCTGCCACAAAACACAAAGAAGGGAAATCCAGAAAAATAAAATCCTAAAGCTTTCCGTCTTGTTTTAAATCTGATCAACACTGATGCTGATCTACTGCTGATTTCTATTAAGCAGTAAAAACCCTATTTACAGATTTTCACTTAACAGAGACTATAGCATTTTTTGAAGGAACACAACTTAGAATATGTTTTTAAAAAACACCTTTGTGGATGTGACTGTAGGGATTTCTAGTTTTACTGATTAGTGTCTTTAACATAATTTCTTTAGAAAACATTAAAAAGAAAAGCTGAATGACACTTTGGGATGATTGAGGTAGAAAAAAATACAAGAGACACAAACACACACAGCCATTTCACTGTGCTTTGCTTGGAAAGGACCCATTAAGATTAAACTGAGATTCAACCTATGAAGTAACCTATGAAGTTAACCTAAAGGAGAACACCCGCAAGACAGCTGTCATACAAAGTTAGCATTCTAAAGCCCATTTCTGTTAGGAAACTTAATCTCTCTAGTTCCTTTCCCCAAGGAAAAACAGGATAGACCGATTCTGTTAATCTGCATTTTCACCCTGACTCTCGGTTCTCAACTGCACCTTTACTCCAATCCCAAATTGTCCTCCGACTTCCTTAACAAGAAATCCTCTGCCCTCTTTCATCCTGCAGTCTGGGTCTTTTGCTTCCTGCACTCCTTATCCTTGCTCCCCTTCCCTCCTTTCACCCAACCTGGCAAAAACATGACCTAAAACCAGACTTAGAACAAAGAGCATGGAGGACAAGGGATCAGTTAAGAAGTACAGGCTACCACTTTAGAAGCCTTCTGGAGCGGTAAGACGTGGCCATGCCTGGACGGTCAGCTAGCAGGAAGAACTGGAAACAGGGGTTGTCTGGACAAGGAGAGTTCTGAGCAGAGCTCTGGAGACGCCCCCTCTGTCTCACGGGGGTTACTAAGCCCCCACAAAACCACAGATGAAAGGAAAAAGAAAACTCCACCACTGGCCTGTTTCCGAGCGCGGCCGCCTTCCGCTCGGCTCAGTGCCCGCCACATGCCCAGGAGTGCGTCTGGATCCTTGAGGGGCGCCCTTCGCAGGTGGACAGTGCTTAGGCTAGACTGCAAGAGAGCCAGAAAAGTGCCCATGAGAACCAGAAAGCAAACCTCCAGCCAGCAGGATCATCTCTCTAGACATCTAAGATGGGGAACTCAACACAGGCATCGGGACGGCATCGGGATGCCAGGAAAGGTGAGGGGGAAAATTCCACCCCCTCCCCAGTTCAACGTAATGGTGGTAGAAGGGGAAAAACGTATTCTCTGTGACATATCTGCTGGAAACAAGACAGAACAGACTAAGTCCCAGTCGATGATGGGGGAAATGTCTTCATTCCTAACAGATGGAAAGAAATAACTACAAGAAGAAAACGGTCCAGAGTCTAAGTCTAGTGCATAGGAAAGTCTGTGCTATGCTGGCCAGGCCGGGAAAAGCAAAGCAACTCATGTCATCACTTGCGTGACATTGTCCTTCGGGGAAAACATAGAAAAGAAAAAAAAAAAAAAAGGAAGGAACCCCATTTTAAGATAGAAAGCTGACATGCTCAGCTGTCACAACCTGACTGTAGGTAGAACAGAAAAGATCTGATGAAGTAGAAAATATCAGACTTCGACGTAAGAGCTTTCAGCAGTTTGCAAACTCCCCAGTCTTTTTTAATTACCATGGTTACAAAATGCTTGACATGACCCTGCCTTTTAATAAAATGGAATTAGAAGAATGCTCTAACAAAGCATTTCATTTTTATCCTATTTAGGTAGAACTAAATTCCCAGAAACCCTGCTGATCAAACTCAAAATCTCAACCCTCCCAGGAAAAATGAAAGGGTAACCATTATCTCCTGAACGCTGAGCAGCACAGGGACTTCCAAATGTTCAAGCAATGCTCCTCTCAGTTCAGGATGGGAGCGCTGTCTAAACAACGCGGTAACTGGCACCACCTCCTTCTCTAATTAACCCGGTTAAGTAGGCTGTATTCAGAGAGGTTCGCTGGGTTTCTCTTAGATCCACGTGACTTTGGAAAATGGCAAGCGCAGGGACTCAACAAAGTCATTCCAGGACACCAGGCTGATGAAGCAACCTCCCGTGCTCCTTTTCAGACTGACACACTATATGAGTCAGGTGCGTCTCTCATACATACACACTTTATTGGCTTAAAATAGGCACCCATTCTGGCTAATAATTATAGGCAAGTTATCGCTCAGAAAAAATCAGCTGGCAGACTTAATGATCAGGATGTACTTTGGACTCTATCAACTCTATTTCCTAAAATAACTGCTTCTCAAAATCCCATCTATGGTGCAATTTGGCCAGAGCATATCAACCCATTTGTCCTTCTAGCAGAGAGCTGACAGCTGACCTGTGCCCATTCCCCATGAATTAAAGATTCTTCCATTTAATCTTCAAGACTAGGGGTCATTAACTGGCAGCCAGGGACGGCAGCACAACTTTTTGGCAAAGGGAACAGGCCAGTTAATCTCAAAGACTAGGTAGGACTGATCTCTTATGGTAGGCCATAACAAAGGGCTCACAAAGATAATGTCATTATTTGTGAGGACAGAGGAAACAGATCTAGTTGTCACCCTACTCTGGACCCTATGGAACCAAAAAAAGGATCGAGAGATCACCAGAACACAATTAATAAAACACCAACTATGGTTTTTCGTTAACTTCAAGAAAGAGTATTTCTGAGGACCAGAAAGCAAAGTTCTTTCAACCTAGGAATAAACAAGTGTAAAGCAACTTTAAAGAGGAAAATAATTTCTTCATTTGCAAGAATGGCTCCTCATTGTGCCTTCAGGGCCTTCTAACAGCAGGAGCAATGTCCAACCAAATACATTAGGCCACACAGTTGGCTAAATCCTGGCTATACTTTCACTCAGAGGAGTTATGGCCGGTGGAGAAGAAACTACTCATCCACCTCCAGGAGACCTCAGACTGAGACGGATACAAGATGCGACGTCCTCTGGATCCAATGGCAAAGACAAAGCGGTAAAGGCCCCAAGAACATCTAAGGAATGAACCACCACCCTCCACTTAAAAGATAGGTGAAAGGGGGAATCTCTATAGCTGTGTGGATAAACCTAAGGAGTCAGACTATTCTAGACCCAGTCTCTAAGGAGCCGGAGGCACTGTACTCAGCTCGCGATTTGCTCTGCCCTGTAACCACATCCTAAGCCTTTATTACTAGAGGAGGAGTATCAGGTCGCTGCATCGAAGCCCTCCCCTACCTCCCCTGCCTCTCCCAGCATGCCCTCCAGCGCCACGTTACCAGTACGTGGGGGGAGGGAGGGTGGGCTCAATCTATCTCCCATCAGTGGCTCAGATCAAAATTCTGTGCTGCTGAAATTTAATTTTTGATTTCAAGACCTCAAAAGATAACACGACAGACCAGAATTTAAAGAAGACCTCATGAAGTCTATAACTGCCTTTGCCTAGACAAGACCACGTGCTTGGCTAGAGCTGAGATCGGGGTCCAAGCGGAGCGGCAGCGTGCCAGGGCCCACCTGTCACAGAAAGGTGCCAGAGACGCATCTGCAGCACCAGGGGCACTGTGCATCATTCAGGGGAGGTCCAGTTGGGGCCAATCTGCACCAGATCTTCAACTTTATTCAAGTGGCAACTTAAAGGTGGTGTGCTTCCTTTGCTTTGTTACTCTTCCTCCTTCACACCCAAGAGAGGCAGAGACAGGAACATGAATAAAGGAATTCTACCCGGAGGGCACAAAAACTCCTTCCGATCAACCTGTGTGTGGCTGTCAATCAGCTTTCTCCTACACAGGAGGAGGCAGAGCCATGACAACCACAAATGGTCCTTAACCTGCCGCACCCCCAAATTTCAACAGAAGGGAATTTGCTTTCAACAGCTGTCACATCCCGAGACAGTGAACACAAAAGACTCATCTTAAAATGTTTTTCACTGAAAATAAACCCAACGGGAGAGTTAACCCAAGGTTCTGAGCGTGACTGGTCAGACCAGGGACACCACCCCTTCTCTCTGAAAGGCCTTTGCGTGGTAGTGGAAACACTTAGTTGAGCTGGGAGAGTCTGAGGATTTGCAGTTGCAGGAATTTCAGCCCAGACAGAATTCTTACATAAGGACCAAGAAGAGTTTCTTGCCATTTGAGGATCCAGTTCTTCTTTGTCGGGTGGCTACACTGGGAAAGAAAGGCCCCCTCGGCAGGAAACTGATAGGAAATCTCAAACCAATAGCTCATTTTCTTCTCCATCACTTTAGCGCACACAATAGCAGGATGCGGACAAAGAATCAAAAACAAAGGATGAGCGGTTCTTCCAAAGAGAATTGCACACAGGGGTGTGTGTGTGTGTGTGTGTTTTATAGTAAGTGCATATTACGGTGGAAATACACGGGGGGGGGGGGGCACGGGCAGGAAGGCGAGGCAGTTGCATATGCGCTTAATTTAATTTCTGGGAAGGCATGGAGAGTGCAAACAACCGGCTGGGTTTACAAAAGGCAGAAACTTGTCCGATGACGTCCGCCACGCGCTGATAGCCGCCTCCTCAAGACCTCCTCTCTCACCACTCCTAACGCCCCCCCCATCCCAGCACCGCCGAGCGGGAGGAGACGACAGCCGGAGACCCCGGGCCACACTCAGCCCGGCCCGGCCGGCGCCCCCCGCTCCGTCCCCGGCGCCCCGGGCTCCGCGCCCTCGCCTTCCCCGCCGAGGCTCCGCCGCCCGCACCCTCGCCGCCCCGCCGGCGACTCCGCTCCTCGGCGCCCAGCCCCCCACCGGCTGACGCTGCCCCGCTGTGCCCCGCCGGGCCCCCGCGGCGGGCAGGGGATCGTGCGGCCGGCCCAGGTCCCCGCCATCCTCGTGACGGTCCCGCCTCACTCACCCTCCGTCACCTCCAGCACCTTAATCTGCTCCTCGGCAGCCGCCCGCACCTCCTGCACCGGGGACAGGATCCCCGTGAGCGTATCCACCAACGCTTCCTTCAGTCCTTGTGCCACCGGACCCGGCAGCCCGGAGGCCGCGCCAGCCGCCGCCGCTGCCGCCATCTTTTCTCCCCTCAGCCCGCCAGCCCCGAGGCCGGGACCCGCCACCGGATGACGGCTCCCGCGCGCGGCCAATCCGCGAAGCCGCGCCTGCGCACCGCCATCGGGCGGGAGCGGGCCGCGGGCGGGGGCCGGGGAGCGGGCGGAGGCCTCCGGAGACAGCGCCTTCTGCCGCTGGCGCGAACACTGCGCCTTTTGCGGCCGGGGTCGCTGAGGGTTTGGGTGAACGTGGGTCCTAGGTGAGCTCAGCGATCTCGTTCGGAGTAAAGACTTGCAGACGGGGACGCTGTGCTAGGAGGGAGGGCGTGGGGTGGGGATGAAGGAGAGGGGTCTGCGTCAGGAAGAGCTGTTTTTAAACCAGCTTATTTTACCCCCAAGCCTCGGGAATCCAAAGGTGGGCGTGGGGAGCAGTGGGGAGTGCCGGTGGCTTTCGGCCCAGTGTCCTCGGGGCGACCCAGAACCAATCCTTTTGGCGGTCAGTGCATACATGGCTTTCCCCGGGAAGTCTGGCCGGACACTGCAGAGACAGGGCAGTAGTGGGAGTGGCTATCAGGGCCCGGCCTGAGGGAGTGGCCCAAGGGACCGAGGCTTCGCGGTGGAGCAGGTGCAGAGGATCCGCGTGCAGGGTTTGGAATGCAGGGCTGGAGGCTAGCACGGCGCGGCGCGTGGCTGCGGGGAGGAAGGCGCGCTGTGGGGTGGGAGCAAGAACAGGGATTTCATTGCCAATGGCAAAGGAAAGCAGCTGGCAATTCCTCGGTTAGGCCCAGGACTGTGGATGCCCAATCGCTAACAGTTGGGGGTTGTCACCTCCTCTGAGTTTCCCCGAAGAATGTTTTCTTGGTTTATTTTGAGGCCAGCTCCAAACGTATTGGTTAGGGCCTGGCGCTGCTGGTTGGAGTCCCAGCTGCTCCACGTCCCACCCAGCTCCCTGCCAATGCTCTTGGGAAAGCAGCTGGGGTCCCTGCACCCACGTGGGAGACCCTGAAGAAGCTCCTGGCTTTGGCCTGGCCCAGCCCCTGCCACTGCAGCCACTTGGGATGGAAGCTCTCTTCTCTGTAACTCTTTTAAATACATAAATAAAATCTTAAAAAAAAAAAACAAAACAAAACAAACAAAAAAAAAAAACAAAAAAACCTGCATGTCAGTTGCTCCACTGAATTTTTGGAAAAAAAAAGAAAACATATTGGTGAGAGGGCTGAGGTGGCTCGTGAACCCTGATTTCTCAGGGAAAATTTGCTTCCTGGGCCTCCTGCTGCAATGGGGAGAGGTAAGACTGCTTTCTTTCCCTCCAGTGGCCAGGGGAAGCTGACTCCCTTAGGGCAGTATCTTTTCTTGCAGATTAATTCACTTTTATCCCAAGAAGAAAACTGAGGTAAGTCCAGAGGGCGTTCTCAAACGTGGGGCAGTGGGCGGGTGGTCTGAGATCTGGTAAAAGGGGCTTTATCCACGGTGTGTGGGCAGGGTCCCCACCCCCCCATCCAAAGCGCTGCCACTGAGGACCTGGGGGCCAGGCCAGTGGGTTTCACTTCTGGGTTAGGCTAACCAAGCGGCCCCACCTCATCAAGGGCTGGACCATGGCACTGAAGGAGACAGAAATGAGGCAGAGAGGTCTTGAGAGAGAACCAGTGGACAATACAGGAGATAACTTTATTGAAACGCAAATGGCATCGAACAGATGAATCTCGCTGGGAGGAGACACGCCTGGTGGACAGAGGGCCTGGGGGAGGGGCCTCCGTGGTGATGGAGGAAGGCCTCTTCAGCTGGCCTCGGCACGAATTCAGTTTTCAACCAATGTGTTTCTCAAATGACTGACTGAGGGGACAGCCCAGGTCTCTTCATGATTGTTACCGCAACTATATACAACAGTTTGCTTTCCAGATCTGGCTTTGCTTTTTCTACAGTAGTTACAAAAAGGGGGGTTGGTTGAAAGAGAGGTGGGTCAGATGAGAAAAGAACATAAACACACAGAGACACACATATCCTGGTTTGGGGTTTTGCACTCAATAAATTAAAAGTGTTGCAAACATTCCGGCCCACCCTCCACCTGAGGAGTGCCACGCATCTGAGAAAGACTCCATTACACAGACACTGCTGCCTGAAACAGGAGGGGCGGGGAGGATGCTAGCAGGGGCTTTGTTAAAAACAAACAACAACATTAGGAAATGGGAAGCCACTGCACAGCAGTAGCCCAGAGACTGGCCTTATCCTCTTAGTATGGACATTCTCAGAAATGGCCGGAAGCAGGGAGACCCCACAGGAGATTGCTAAAGGGCCCCTCATCAGCCTTCTGGGGACTGAGGGGTGGGTTTAGGGCAATCACTTTGCACTGGCTTTCCCTAGGCCCCAGTCTTTCCTAGAGTCTTAGTTCCAGAACTCAGAAGAACTCCAAAGTTTCACTATGCTCTCTCTCCCAGAGGAAGTTGACACACTGGAAACAAACCCAGCTCTAGACAGCCTCGCTTCCCTCATTCCCATCTGCTCAACTGTGGCTCTGAGATACAAAGCTCTTTTCAGATTCTTTAAAAAAGTATTTTATTCTCTCGCCTTGGCTGAGTGGCTCCATGTCCAGGTTGCAATGTGGGGAAAGTCTGGGCTGTAGGCGTAGGTACCCCGCACCGTGTTCACTCACGTACAACTCTCTCCTGTGAGCTGAGGGGCTGACCTGGGGTCCTGGAGCCCTGCACCTGCTCGCTGTCTTGGGGAAGGGGTTCTGACCAGGTTCTCAAGGCCAGCAGTGCCCTTTATAGCTCAAATCAAGGGAGGGATCTTGCTGGGAGAACACATTGTCATGGAAACAAAGTGACATTTTTCACCGTCTGATGACATCATCAGAAACAGGCTCAGAATAGACACAAGTTTCCCAGCAGAAGAGGAATCTGGAAGAGACCTCCAATTGCTTTCCTCTGGCAAAGCCCCTCAGTTTGCAGGTGGAAGTTTCAGGGCAGGAGATTTTTCTCGGAAAGCTGTCCGACTTGCAAAGATGCAAACACTCCCCTAACTTCTGCCCAGAAGCACACATACTTCTCCTTTGTTCAGACCAAAGGCAAAACAAACACACAGAAGGATGAGAAAGGTGACTTTTGAAATTCACGTTGAAGTCTGGATTAGGACCTAGCATCTTCTTATTTGGCCCCTTAGTGTGAGAACACTGACGGCTGGATTTGCCTTATAGTCACTCTCAACTTCAGTCTGCATCAGTCAGCAGGAGGCTTTGTTACAATATGGCTTGCCGGGCCCCAGCCCCTGGAGTTGCTGACTTAGTAGATTTGAGATGGAGCCTAAAAAGCTCACTTCTTCCAAGGCTCCAAGAGCCACTGCTTTGGAACCATACTTTGAGAACCACTGATTTAAGCAACCAAAGGGTTGACTCAGGGAACTTGGGGTTCACCTACTTCCACGACAACCCTTGTCACATTAAAATTCCTCGTGGCATAATCATAGAGAAAAATGGCCAAAGCATCAAGAAGGAAGGGTCCAGTAAACACTGGTTTAATTTCCAGCTGTCTTGGTCTCAATGGTGTCCTCCCTTCAAGGCTGTAAGATCTTCTAGTTTATTTCTACCTTTTCTAGGGTCTGTGGCTGGCAGTGCTTGGGGCCAGAGCTAGGCTGAACATTCACACATACATCGCCCTGGGTGGTGGGACAGCCAAGCTGGCTACCCCACGTGTTCCTGATCAGGTTGACTGAGGTCTCATGAAAATCTAAAGCTGATTCAATCGTCAGGGGCGACATCTTCAGGCTTTGGGGAACAGTGTCCCTAAGGTCTGCTACTTAACAGCTTCTGCTTGGCCAATGCCCAGAGTTAAAAGTGTGATGCATAAGGAGGAGCTGTGTTTGGTGGTCTCGGCTATTTCAGCACTTGAACCCTGTGTTAAATATGCAATTAGGACAGCTTCCCCAACACCTTGCAATGAAGAATCTCTAAAGTCTTGTGTAAATATCTCCTTGATCCTTCAGGAGTTCCATTCAGTTTGGCAATTTTCACCTGTAGGTTGTGATCCCGAATACAGGTGCCTTCCCAGGTGATGATGTATGATGTGAGCTCTACTTTCTGCCCCTGAACGTGTGTCCCTTGTCTCAGGGAGCTCGATGTGGACAGCAAGATGAGGTCCACGGAGAGTCATGTAAACAAGGAAAATCAGAAAGGAGCACAGAAATCATTAGTTCGTCTTACATCCTTAAGGATTATCGATAGATTACTTAGGAGGTTGGGAATTCAAGAGCAAAACATAGTCTACCGACCCACACAGACTTCACCGTAGGGGCTGTCCAAGCTCTTGCAACAGATTCTTCCCTATCAGCCTCTACCTTCCCAATGGTTAGACTCCATAAAAGACACTGGCATAAGGAGCTACACAGACAGAGATAAGCACCGTAGAGTTGCCACAAAGCATAGATTTTTAAAAAAATACTCCATGAAGCCTCAGAAGGAAACAGCAACAGCAAACTGCTCTTGTGTGACACACGCGCACACACACACACAGACGCATTAGGTCCCAGATTAGCCTCCAATTACCTAGTATTTTATTTTTAGTGCCTAGGCAGGGACTGAGAAACAAGTACATTGGACAACATGTGTTGGTCTTCTTCATCCAGAGATGAGAGGGACTCTGCCGAGGAGCCTCTGCTGGATTTGTGGCTCTCCCCATAGGGTGACGTTGGGTACTGAACCAAGTCATGTACCAGCCAACTCTGGTGAAGGATGGAGTTGAGGGGCTGGAGAGGAGGGGTGTAGCACAGGTTCCAGCATTAGGCTGGATTTTTCTGAAGGTGCCTGGGACTGAGAATTTAGCCAGGGGACCCAGTTTTTCTTTGCTGAGTGATCCCAGTGTTCTCTACCAAAAAACAGCCGTGTAGATAGGACATGAGTCCGTGGATTTGCTCCTTGTCGTTAGTTCCAGGGCAGTGATGGGGCAGCTCCGGTTTTCTGGAAGTCTGATGAGCATCCCAAGGGGTTATAGCACCGTGAGGAGGCCCAACATCTTGCAGTTGCTGCCAGCCACGATTCCTCTGTGAGATGATTGATCCCCTTGGCGAGGGGCCCAGATGTGCAACTGTAAACAGGGTCCCAGGCTCCAGAGGGAAAGCTGAGGCTTCAAGAACACCTCCCCAGATGGGAACACACTTTCTAGAGGAAATGCTAAATGCAGAGGTCAACTCAGGGGTTGGTGGATCCCAGGCACAGAAGCGCAGTCACAGCACAAGCAGCCTTCAGAATCAACCTGCCAAGGATCCAGGTAAGATTCATGGTGGTATCCACGGTTACCAGAGAGTCAAGAATCCCTTTAGGGTCTGAGGCAGCTAGAGTGGAAGAAGGGGTTTCCCCTCTCCTCCTTCTCAAGTGGCCAGCAACATCCACGACAGAAGGCACTGGCTGGGCAGCACCAGAAAGCAGAGAATTAAGGGCTCGGCCATCCGATTAAAATGGCGTTAGAAGCCTGAGCCTGGCCATGCCCTGGAGCTCCGGCTGGCAATCAAGAGGCCTAGGTCCAAAGTAGGCCCGTCCGGTCTGGTCTTCTCTTCCTGCTGAGCTGGAACCCTTGGCTTTGGGGCCTCCTCATTCTGCACAGCAGAGACCTTAAGGCAGTGAGTTCAGCACCATCCTCGGACAGCTCCATCTCACCCCAGAGTTGCACGATGTACAGCCCAGTTGGTGGGGGGGTCTTCACAGCTCATGGAATTAGCAGCAATAGCAATAAGTTTCCAGCATGGATGACCCTGTCGTCCTCAGGACCTGCCAGGTGAATGCAGAAGCTTGGGGTGGGGGAGGGGGAGTGTCATCTGCACCATGTTGCGGACCTAAATGAAAACGTTCTCCTACGAAGAATCAGATGGGCGGGGCAGGGATCCAGGTTCGTAGAGCTAAAGATTCTGATGGAGTCTTGTGCCACTTAGGAATCTGAAGAGCAAACACCTGGTGCAGGCCCAGCACATATCCCTGATCTACAGAGACCTGAAACAGCTTCTCAGGCAGCTCAGCCGGGAATCCCACCCCAGCAAGGCCTTCAGAAATGGCAGGGAGCAGACTTGCCACTCCAGACAAGCCACATCCCATTGTCCCTCAGGCTTTATCTTAACTGACCTTCCACCCTGATGTGCCGGACATGTAATCAAAGGTTTCTTTTTTGTTCACGCCCTGGGTTCCAGCTATGTTTCTTAGACAATCCCAAATGTGTAGATAACGAGGAGGCGTGCACTGAATGGAGCTTCCCTTTCCTACTGGACTTGAACTTGAGGACCCAGATGTTCTTTTTTTTCAATCTAGAGTCTGCTACTAAGTACTCAGCAAGCACTTCTCAAGTGAAGAACAGACTCCCAGCTCTTCAGGGCAAGAGGAAAGGGGCCCCAGGTGGGATCTCTTTGGAAGGCAGATGTTGGTCACCAATCAAACTCCCTGAGCCTCCTCTTCTGACTGTGGTACCTCTCATGGGAGATCCAGTCTCCTCTAAGTGAATATTTACTCGTCAGACAGCATGGGCTAGCCAGGTATTGAGATTCACTCAGGCAAAGTGGCTACTGTTGGAATAGTGCAGTGAGGAGCCAGAAAGTCACAAGACAGAGAAATATTTCCAATTCCTTGGTCCTCCTCCAGTCCGTGATGAAGCTCAGAGTAGATCTGTCCAGCTGTGGCTCTCCCCTCGCACACCAGAGGCTGGCAATTGGGCTCCCAGGCGGATTGTGTGCTTTTTCAGAAGGGAATCAAGGGAACTCGGCTCCTCTTCTCCCACTACGTCTGAGCCAGAGTTTGGTGTCTCATCAAAGCCCCGCAGCCATAGCTGCCAAGGCCAGCGGCATGGCAGGTGTCTAGCTGGTGCCAGCTGGATGGCATCAGATTCTCCAAAGGACTTCCCTTGGAAAAGCCAAACCAGCCCCTGGAAAAGCAGCCCAGCATCTTGTGGACAAGTGAGGAAATGGAAGAAGCAAAACAAAGGAAAAGAAAAGGAAAATAAGAAAGCAAATGCAAGGGAGGAAAAAAATAGAAACAAAATTAGAAAGCAGAAATAAAAAATAAAGAAGTAGGGTTTATTGACTCTCGTGTGTGTATGTTAAATAGAGGGCAGGTGTCTCTCTGCAGGCTGTGATGTCATTTCTGTGGTCTGCTGACTTAGCCTGGTGGCCACAGCATCAACCTCCCCTTACGAAGTGGAAGGTGGAGTGGGCAGCGCTCTTTCTGCCGGGGCAACTGGTTCCCCCTCTCCAGCTTCATCTTCTCCGTGTTTCTTTTCTTTCTTTTTTTTTTTTCTTTTAAACCTTTTATGGATTGATTTAAACATTGTGTAAACTACATGCTTCATTTTCTGGGCTCCAGCCAGATCTCCGAGAAGAGTTGTTGGCAGCGGCGATGGACTTGGGGAGGGGCTGTGAGACAATCTGGGGGCTTCCTGCCTCCCTCAGCTTTCCCCACACGTTTGCAAGAATCAGGAATGCTGCAATTTTTCCATGTCTTCGGAATCCACCCCCCTCCAGAAAGCCCAGGAGTTTGTAATTGAGACAGGAAATGGAGGAAAAGACCTATGATCATCTTTTCCCCAAAGTCACGAGAGGAGGCCAGTACATGTATTTAGGGGACAACGTTCCCAACTCGACCCCACCAATCCTGACTAGGAAGTTCTTGAAGGTGCAGCACCAAGAACCCGCCCGCCTTCTCCCACCTCCTCCTCCCTCCTGTTCTCCTCCTGGGGCTGGGGGCCGGTGGTTGAGGAGAAGGGAGGGCAGAGGAGGAACTGACGCAGCCGATGCCAGCCCTCTGCCGTCCGGGGCTCCAGTGAGCCCTGTGCCCTCACAGCGTGGCCTGGAGGTTGGGGTCCAGGATGGTCTCTCGATCCGGAGACTCAATGTAGTTGGCAGCTTCTTGAAGTTTCAGCAGCATGGCCATCTGAAGGGGGGAACGAGATGGGTCATGAGTCAGGACCCTGGGCTCTGCCTGCCCACAGAAGGGAAGCAGGAAAACCTAGAGCATGGATCCTGATCCTTGGTTTGTGATTACGAGCTTGGAGCTTATGGGGGAACAAGGTCAGGGGGATTAGGTACAATGGTTAAGGAGCCTGCATTTCATATCAGAGTGTCTGGGTTTGAGTCCCAGCTCCACTCCCAGTTCCAGCCTCCTGCTAATACGCTCTGGGAGGCAAAGGTAATGGCTCAAGGAGTTGTCTCTGCCACCCATGAGACCTGGGCTGAATGCTCAGCTCCTGGCTTCAGCTTGGCTGTTGCAGGCATTTGGGGGGTGAACCAGCAGATGGGAGATCTCTCTCTTTCTCTTTCATTCTCTGCCTTTCAAATAAAATAAATTTTAAAAAAATTGTTTTTAAAGACCTTGGAGGGCCAGGTGTTGTGGCGCAGCAAGTAGCTGCTTAGGCTACTCACATCCCATATCATAGTGCCTGCTTTGAGTCCTGACTACTGCAGGCAGTGGAGGATGGCCCAAGTCCTTGGGCCCCTGCACCCACGTAGGGGACCTGGCGGGAGCTCCTGCCTTTGGATCAGCCCAGTTCTAGCCATTGTAGCCATTTGAGGAGTGAACCAGGGGATGGGAGACCTCTCTCTCTCTCTCTCTCTCTGCTTCTGCCTCTCTGTAACTCTGCCTTTCAAATAAATACATAATCTTTAAAAAAGGGTGAGTGGACACAGCCTCCAGGATTGTATGAGAGGAGGGGCAGAAGTGGGGCGAGGGCTCGTGCATCCTACTGCTCCACTCCTCTGGTTGCTACCCCGCCATGGGATCGGCTTCACATCTGCTTCTTAACTTAGTTTAAGCCCAGCCCCGAGCATGTGATCTGTGACATTCAAAGCTCCTTGCTGGACTCCTCCTGGCCCTGGCCTTGCCGACACCCCTCAGCCTCCAGGTCCCCATCAGGGCGTGCGTGAAGAGTGTGACAAACTCAGCCCACACTGCTCTCACTTTTGTCCACGAACGGCTTCTACTCACCAGGGGATCTGAGTCCAGAGAACTCGGGGTGCTGTCTTTGACTGTCCTGTCCTCAGGAGGTGAGGCGATGCTGTGAGGGCCTACGGTGGGCGGGGGCAGGTGGTACAGCTTGGACTGGTCTTGTTGAGCTGACGGCCATGGGAGAGTGTCCCGGACCCACTCCACTGGGTCCTCCCAAGCAGCTTTCTGTCCATGGACCTGGAGAGCAGGAGAGACAGGAACACTGAGTGGGGCTCCACAGAACAGAGGCTCACCCCTGTGCTCTCTCGGGAGTCCCCATAAAGCACATTCCTTGGAAACGTGCACTTCGGCCAACGTAAAGTTGTGATGCTGTGGTCCCACAGAACTTCCCCGAGTCTCCCAACCAGGAACTAAGTTGCTGTGGACCAGTAACACTGTTCCGGAGGGGCCGGCATTGCGGCACAGCAGGCTGAGCCAGCCTTGTGATATCTCCCATCCCACAGAGGAGTGTAGGCTGGAGACCTGGCTGCTTTGCCTCGGACCCAGCTCCCTGCCGATGTACATGGGAAAGCAGCAAGGATGGCCTAAGTGATTGGACCCATGCCGCCCACATGGAAGACCCTGATGGAATTCCAGGCTCCTGGCTTCATCCTGGCCCTGTCCCAGCTGTTGCAGCCCTTTGGGGAGTAAACCAGTGGATGGAAGATCTCTCTCTCTCTTTCTGTATCACTTTGCCTTTCAAATAAATAAAATACATCTATTCAAAAAGTTTCTAAAATCATTCTGGAGATTGTATTAAGTTGTAGTGAAACTTAAAAAAACTTTTTAGCTTTTATTTTCTAATTTTTTTAGTTGACAAGTACAATTGTATGTATCTGTGATGTGTAACACAATGTTTTGAAATATGTGTATGTTGTAGAATGGGTATATTGAGCTGATTAACATGTGCCATCACTCATAGATTTTTTTTGTTGTGAAGACACTTAAAATTTATTATGTCAGTGAGTTCTAGAGGATAATACATTGTTATTAGCTACAGTTACTATGTTGTACAACAGATCTCTTGAATTCATTACTCCTCTCAAACTGAAATTTTGTATACTTTGACTAATACCTCCCCAGCCTCTGGTAACTACTGCTCTATACTGTCTCTCTCAATTCCAGTTCTTTAGATTTCACCTACAAGTGAAGTCATATGCCATTTGCATTTGTATGTCCGGCTCATTTTATTTCATGTAATGTTCTCCAGCCTCTCCCACGTTATTACAAATGACAACCTTTCTCTTTTTTCTTAAGGTTGAATAGTACTCCATTGTGATGTGTACCACAAATTTCTTTCTCCATCTACTGATGGATGCCTAGGTTTGTGCGTTAAAAATATGCACAAATCTGGTGATCCTGCAATTTTACTTCTCAAGTAGAAAATACCTTTAGTCAATACTTTTCTAAAACTTGACTTTCATTTTGGAAAGATTTATTTTTACCTACTTGAAAGGCAGAATGACAGAGAGAGAAACACAGAGAGAGAGAGAGAGAGATCTTCTGTCGTCTAGTTCACTCTCCAAATGCCTGCAATAGCTGGAGCCAGGCCATGCAAAAGCTGGGGCCCAGAACTCCACCGTGGCCTCCCACAGGGGTGGCAGGGGCTCAAGCATTTGAGCCATCATCTGCTGCCTCCCAGGATGCAGGATCCAAACTGGAGCAGCTTAGACTTAAACCAGGCACTCTGATATGGGACCTGGGCATCCCAAGCAGCCTGCCCTTGACTTTGAAATAAATTATTTATTTTATGTGCAAGGCAGAGAGACAGAGAAAGATATGCTGAGACCTCTCCTATTTGCTGGTTCACTCCCCACATACCTGGGAGCTGGGCACTCAACTCAGGTCCCCCATGTGGGGAACAAGGACCCAACCACCATAAGGAGTAGAGCCAGGACTTGAACCCAGGCACTCTGTCTTTTTTTTTTTTTTTTTTTTTTGACAGGCAGAGTGGACAGTGAGAGAGAGGTCTTCCTTTGCCGTTGGTTCACCCTCCAATGGCCGCCGCGGCCCGCGCGCTGCCGGCAAGGCCCGCGTGCTGCAGCCGGCGCACTGCGCTGATCCGAAGCCAGCAGCCAGGTGCCTCTACTGGTCTCCCAGGCGGATACAGGGCCCAAGGACTTGGGCCATCCTCCACTGCACTCCCTGGCCACAGCAGAGAGCTGGCCTGGAAGAGGGGCAACCGGGCAGAATCCGGCGCCCCAACCGGGACTAGAACCCGGTGTGCCAGCGCCGCTAGGTGGAGGATTAGCCTGTTGAGCCATGGCGCCGGCCAGGCACTCTGTCTTAATCACTGCACCAAATGCCTGCTTCAAAATTATTGATTTTCTTGAAAACACATGCTACGTGAAAATGCTTTTAAATTATAAAACTATCAAACATCACACAAAATTTCCCCATACTACCTACCACAAATTTATAAATGAAATAGTGGTTTCTGGCATCACTCTGATAGACAGCATCTCTAGAAATTTACCAGGTCACCAAGAGATATCCTTCTGACAAAGTGCTTTTAGGGCTGCCCAGTCATTGTGTTCTAGTTCATTAGTGCTGGGATGGACTTTAGTGATCATAATGCCCTCAGGACATCGCAAGAAATGACCTCTGCCCTTGGTATGAAGTTTTCATTTTAACTTAAAGAAAAAGTTGTTTTTTTTTTTTTTTAAACTTGAGAGTCAGAGAGGAAGAGAGGCGCCATCCATTAGTTCACTCCCAAAATGCCTGCCATGACAGAGCTTAGTTGGTAAAGGCTCGGGGTAAAGCCAGGAGCTGGGAATTCAAACCAGGTCTCTCACTGCCTCCCAGGCGCCATGTCAGCTGGAGCCAGGAGCTGCAGATGGGTATCAAAGCCAGGTCCTCAGATGTGGAAGCGGGCATCTTAACACCATCTTACCTACTAGGCCAAATGCCTGCTGCTAGTCTAACTTTTAAAATCTGTTCAGACATTTCATTTTGTTTTTAAAACAATCTACTGATTTAGGTAGAACAAAATTCGTTACTCTTTTACATATGAGGCCATTAAAATCAATGTAACATGTTTTTAGCAGTTAGTAAGTAGCTACAGCTGAAATGGGTGGGTTACTAAATTCTTAGCCAAATTATCATTTTCATTTGCTCTGATTACTGGAGGTGGTTTGAACTGGGCTTAGAGCCAGCAGGCCGAGGACTGGGGAGAAGGCCCCAGAGCCATTAGCTGAATGATGGCTGGAGGCAGGACAGCAGCTCCACCCTTCCAGCACCTTGTTCCACCTGTTAGGAGGAGGACCTGTGCCTAATGTTAAAGAAATGTTTCCACTTTCCTAAGTAGGACAGCTTGACCTTGAGATCTGAGTGGGGTCAGAGGGTGGGGCTCACCTTGATTCCATCCTTAGCCCCTTCCTGGAGATAAGGAATGATGGAGTTGTTCCACAGGTCAATGAACCAGGTCCGGAAGTCCTCGATGCCAATGGGACAGGACAGAAAGAAGCAAGGGCCTGGGGAGAGAGGAGGAGGCCATGTCGAGAGTGGAGAACCTGGATATGTCCAATCCGGGGATTCTCGCACTGCCTAGGCCACGCAGAGGGGTCTGCTGTGCAAAGGGCTAGAGGAGATGTAGAGATGCTGAGACCAGCGGGTGCTGGCTGCCCGGCTGCCAATCTCCAAGCCATGCCTCAAGACGGAAGCTCTTAAACTCCCTCCTGCACACCTTTCCTCCTCTTCCCCATTAACTAGAGGAGCAAAGATGAGGGAGAGGGGCTGGTAGTCCAGGGTTAACACGATTTACCCAGATCCCAGTGCTCACTGCACAGGGAACAGCTGCTGAGACTCCAGAGAGCAAAGGGCCCCTCCCCCACCCGGGGCGGCAAAGTAGAACAGGGCAGCCGCCTCCCGGCCCCGTACCGATGAGGAAGTCGGAGGTGCTGTGCTTCTCCAGGAAGGTGTGGAGGTGGTACCAGAGCTTGGGCACCCAGTCCAGCACCCGCAGCAGCTCCTCCTTGTTGGCGTTCACGTCGCTGTCCGACTCCACCAGCTTCCTCCGCAGGTAGCGGACCAGGAAGCCGTTGGCTGGCTCCACGTTGTTGGAGAAGGTTAGCATCCTGCAGCCAGCGATGGAGAGAGGAAGGTCACGATGGCAAAGGGGGCACTGTCAGTGCTTACCCCCCGCCAGCCTGTCCTCCAGGCCACCTCCCTCGGCTGACAACTGAACTTGGCTGGCAGAGCTCACTCTCACATCAGGACTCTGCCCGCACGGGCCCAGACTGGGGCGAGACCAAGAATCCTGACTGCAGCAGCCTTCCTAGCTGGGCTCAGCCTTGAAGCTGTCCGCTCAAGGGTCTTCCTCCACCCTGGGACTCACAAGGCAAATACGTCCACTTCTGGCTATGTCCCTTTCCCTCCCCATACCAACTTCCCTGCACACTAGGGCCTGGAAGTTAACTAATTTGCAGGCCCTTGGGTAGGGTCAGGGGTGTATCTGGGGCACAGATCTTACCTGAAGCTCAAGTGCAAGCCATGGTTGGGTGTCATTTTTACCGGCTGGTTGGTGGTGCCTATAATATATGGACTGTGGGAAAGGAGGCGGGAAAGATTCACTTAGCCTTGTCACATTTACTTCTTTTTTTTTTTTTTTTTTTTTTTTTTTTTGATAGGCAGAGTTAGACAGTGAGAGAAAGAGACAGAGAGAAAGGTCTTCCTTCTGTTGGTTCACCCCCCAAATGGCTACTACAGCCAGCGCACTGCACTGATCCGAAGCCAGGAGCCAGGCGCCACCTCCTGGTCTCCCATGTGGGTGCAGGGCACAAGCACCTGGGCCATCCTCCACTGCCTTCCCAGGACACAGCAGAGAGCTGGACTGGAAGAGGAGCAACCGGGACAGAATCTGGTGCCCCAACCGGGACTAGAACCCGGGGTACCGGCGCTGCAGGTGGAGGATTAGCCTAGTGAGCCGCGGCGCCAGCCCACATTTGCTTCTTGCCACGTACATACACAGCAGAGTGCGGTGAGGCCAGTCCTGACCACAGCTTACCATTTGTGGTACTTGCAGGTGAGGGCCCCGTTGACCAGCTCACTGATGGAACCTGCTTCACTCAGGTCATCCAAGAGGATCACCAGGGGCACGTCCCCCATCCCCGTGTCCCGGTCTATCTGGTTGGCCAGGTTGGAGAGGTACAGCTGCAGATCCTGGAGTAAAGGGGACAGCAGGTGGGCACTCAGGAGTCAGCACCGGGAGCAGCCTCAGAGGGCGGACGCTGGCGAAGCTTTGCTGGTTCTGGAATTCCTGTGTCTGATGCACTCGGGGACATCTGATCATAGAACCAGATTACCGCAGGCTAACGGCGCAGTGACCCATGCTCTCCAAAGGTGGGGGCACACATGGAGTTTCCTAAATGGTTCTTTTGTTTGGGGGGTTGGCATAAATTACCATTAAAGGATGAACCTCCCCAAGCTGGGCAGAGCCAAGATTTGAACCAACACCAGCGTACTCAGTGGACAGGGCAGGGTTGGGGGCAGGGTGCCATTGTGAGCGCTTCTTCCCAGAAAGCCCAAGGTGAGAGCGTAATACTGAAAAGGAGGGTAGAGGGGAGAAGACAGCCGGGACGGTGGCAGGTTGGAAAGGGGCAGGGCGTGGCTGCATCAGTGAGCCACTGAAGGGAAGGGAGCTCAGCAGAGCGAGGGAACGTGTGGAGTGAGGAGGCTGACGCGAGAGTCTCGGAGGATGCCGGGCAGTGGGAGGATGAGAGAGGGCGGGAGGGAATGGACTCCTGAGGAGAGGGAGAACGATGAAGCCGAGGCGGAGGGAGGGGAACAGCAAAGGCCAGGGCAGGCTGGGGTCGGGGAGGCTGGGGGGAGACCGTGGCAGGAGCAAGCGGGGTCAGGGCACGGGGGGAGGGGGGCAGGCACCTTGCACGACTGCTGGTGCATGTTGAAGGTGCTGACGATGCCTTCGGTGACCTCGCGGCCCGAGCGCTCCACCAGGTACTCGGCCAGCCGGTTGGTCAGGTAGGTCTTGCCCGTGCCGCTGGGGCCCGAGAGCACGAGGCGCCGGTGCTTGAGCAGGAGGCCGATGTAGTGCTGCATCATGGGCTTGGGGATGAGCGTCTCGAAGGCCAGGCTGTCCACGCACTTCTCCTTCAGACCTGGACCCGCCCCGGAGCCGTGTGAGTCCTGCCCAGGGCCCACAGGGTGGCCGGGGACCCCAAAGAGCCCACTGAGGAAACCCTGAGCCACCCGCACCGGCGCCCTGCAGGAATCCTTCAACCCTGACTTCGGAAACTCTGATCTTTTTTTTTTTTTTTTTTGCCAGCAGAGTTAGACAGTGAGAGAGAGAGAAAAAGAGAGAAAGGTCTTCCTTCCGTTGGTTCACTCCCCAAAATGGCCACTACGGCCGGCGCTGCGCCGATCCGAAGCCAGGAGCCAGGTGCTTCCTCCTGGTCTCCCATGCGGGTGCAGGGTTCAAGCACTTGGGCCATCCTCCACTGCCCTCCCGGGCCACAGCAGAGACCTGGACTGGAAGAGGGGCAACCGGGACAGAATCCGGCGTCCCGACCGGGACTAGAACCTGGTGTGCCAGCGCCGCAGGCAGAGGATTAGCCTAGTGAGCCGTGGCGCCGGCCGAAAACTCTGATCTCATTTTCAAGGACACCCTGAACTAGAGGTGAGGTGTGGCCTGGCAAAAATGCCCGAGAACGGAAGCTGGAGCTGGTCTGAGGCACCTGCGTCTCACGTTATGCCAGCACCTTCACACAGGAGCTTCTCAGTAACTTCTCAGTGAACTCCATGAACGCACGATGGGTTCTCTCACCATCCTGCCCCTGCCTCCGAGCCACAGCCCTCACCCTGACAGACGAGGACTGACCTTTGAGAGACACGGAGATGTTGTTGACACCGCGGCGACAAGGGGGCAGCTCGGGGGGCTCTGCGTCCAGCACGCGCTTCACGTGGCTGATGCTGTAGCCGTGGATGGACTCAGTGCTGAGTCCCAGGGTGGAGGCTGGGTCCATTTTGGAAATATAGTCCTGCCAGAAGGAACAGAACGGGAGATGGCGAGGAGCGCAGGTGTTCATGCCGCACGGAAGTCTGAGCGGCAGACGGCAGACTCGCAGGTGCAGACAGACAAGGGCGCGTGCGTTTCCTGTTCTTCAGGATGTAGCCCAGGTCCCCAGGGCCCCCACGCCCGCGTGGCTCCATGTCCCGTGAGTCCACGTGTCCCTTTACCTTGAATACTTGGAAAACGGCTTCATCCAGCATCTTCCAGTCAACTTTTCCACTGACTTTGGTACAGCCCAGGAAGAACTCCTGCTGCTTCAAGTCCTGTGAGGACAAGAGAGAAGCACAGGAGCCTCAGGCCAGCTGACTCCAGGAGAAGGGGAGCGTCAATGGCCCCAGGAGCTCGGTGCTCCAGCCGGGGGAGCATTGAGAGCCCAGAGCTTCTGGCGTGGATATGACGGCACAGACGCCCTTCCACTGCCAACGGCGGTAGGTCCCAACAGAACAATCGGAAGCTGACAATGTACGCAACATGCCTAACCTACCAAACACCCTGGCTGAGCCACAGAGCGTCCATAGGCTATCGGTCAGGTCTCTGTAGGACTGCATGGCAGACCGGGGGCTGTGGCTTGCTGCCACTGCCCAGCGTGCAAAATACAACAGAACTGCACATCCAGAGCCCAGGAAAGTTCAAGATGCAAACTATGAAGCAGAGTTGCTCCTGAACACACATCACTTGTGCACAAGCGTGGAGGTGGGGACCACCTGTATCATGCCGGTTTCTCCACCAGCCCTCCCCGAGGTTCCTCACCCCTTTGATGATGTGCTGGGGGGGCATCCGGACCACCACCCGCAGGGTCACTTCCTCCTTGGGACCGCAAGTGCTGATGCCATCCATGGGTGACAGTTCTGTGGGGTTGAAAAGGACTAATTGGTGTTAGGAGTTCGTGCAGCCTTTCCTGAATTTGCTGGTCCTAAGCCTCTCTCAACAAGTCTATTTACTACCAGGAAGAAATTCAGTCCCCCAAGCTGCCAAGGTCTCGGGGTGGAAGGTCCACAGTGACTCTTGGGGGCTCAGGACACCAGCATCTGCTCCTCACCACCCCAGTCCAGGGCTGAGCAGGTGGCATGGCATCACAGTGAGATGAACCCTTTCCTCCTCTCCACCCCAACGGGTTCGTCTCCCAAACGGGTACCTGTGTCCGTGAGACTTGGGCTGAAGGACTGGGTGAGTGCAAGGCCCAGGGAGCGGCGAGGGGACGACAGAGCAGATGATCCAGGGACCTGCCCTGGGGTGCAGCCTGAGGAGGGGCCGGGGGCTACCTTCAGCCGGTCGTTCTCTGCTTTCAACAGGTCCACCTCCAACTGTGGGGGAACAGACAGGGTAGGGCGGCAGGGCTGGGCAGGTCTCAGGCCGCAGGCTCCCTCTCCTGCGCTCTCTGCCCAGACGCCAACCTGCATGTTGTGCATGGTCTCCCGAAGCTGGTCCAGTTGGTGGGCCGAGTTGAGGGCCTCCAGGCGGATGTCCGTCAGCTTCATCTCCTTCTCCCACAGCTCGGAGCGCAGCTCCGAGACCTCTTTTTTCTCCGGCTCCTCTTCCTCATTGCTGTGGAACAGCCTGGTAGTGTGGGGAACTGGGTGAGCAGGGCCCCTGCAAGAAACCAAGAGTTAGACCAGGCTACAATGGAGAAGCAGCAGAGTGACCATGGGCAGCGAGATGTGTGGGTGGCAACTGTGACTCCTGCCCGTGGCTGCTCGCTCGTGGGAGAGACAGGGTCCACCTGCTGGTCCCACACACCCAGGGAGAGGGAGGTCTAAGGTGCTAATTATTGTTCAGGGCCAACTCTGGCCAGCTGCTGACACTGCCACCAGGCTTGAGGGGGGGCAGGTGGCTAGACAGCACTTACTCGGGGACATCAGTGCCCACGGAGGAGGAGTTGGAGGACTTGATGGAGGGCGAGGCGGTCTCTGTGGAAGCGTGCTGCAGCTTGGGGGACGATGGGGCGGAGGAGTCGGGCGTGGCAATCTCCTCGATGTCCGAGTACGAGGAAGCAGACTTGGGTCCCTTTTTTATACTGAAGGCTTTGTTAAAGGAACTTCGTAGCTGAAAAAGAGCAGATCCGGGCCGAGAGCTCAGGGCTCCACTCTGCGGAGTCTGGGGCGTTGGCCACAGAGGAAGGTGCAGGCAGGGGAGGGGCTTGTGCTTAAGCTTCCCTCCAGGCTCCACTTGATTGGTGGAGGTGGGCAGAAGTGCTGGGGGTGGGAGTTAGGGTTGAGGGCAGGAGTGGGCTCTTGTGGTTTGCGGCTGTTGCAGGCCGTGGGGACCTCCTGGGTCTTCTCTCTCCCACTGGGGGGACTGGTCCCACTGATGGGGACAGAGGGATGTCTCCAGAGGTCCCGGGTCTATGTCTCAGTGATTTAGCCCTGCCTGCTCACGCAGACCCGCACTGCTCAGTGAAGAAGCCCACCTCCGACCTCAGGCTGAGGCCTGTGACCAGCCCAGCACCTGCCAGCCAGAGACCGACAGCCTGAGTCTGCAGGGGAGCGACAGAAGGCAGTGTGGTCAAGTTTCTTTGAGTATTTCTTCTGCCCAGCCCAGAATGGTTGAAACAACCAGAAAAAGCACATGTTACTATTTCCAAGGTCCTAGAACACACGATGTTTCCCAATATCTCCTTAGAACACCTGGGGCGCTACAGTGCGACCATGGCTTGTTGGATCTCGGCGTTGATGAGCGTGGGGGTTAGGGATGGAAGCCGGAGATGCAAACCAGAGTCCTGTCCCGCACCCATCCACATGCCTCCAGACAGCATGCACACACACACACAGGGACACAGACACGGAATGGCAGCAAGAGACAGAGAGTAAAGGAGGGTCCACGGCTGCAGGGGACAAAGGCAAACCCGTCTCGGAGGCAGTGAGAAAAGAAGTGAGCATCTGAGCATCCTCTCTAAGTGTCTCTCCAGCGAGGTGACAGGTGGAGCTGCTGGGTGTCTGCTAGGAAGATACACAGGACCACTCTGGCCATCTGGGGATGAGTGAGCCAGGGTGTGTGCAGTTGGCTGGTGGCGGGGGACTTGTTACCATTGAGCAGACAGGGCTCAGAAGTACAATAGCTGTGCGCACACAGAGAGATCTTGTGACCACAATCTGCCTGGAGCATCAGTCCTCTAAGATCAATGAGCTCCCAAAGCAAGAACAGTGTTCCATGTGGAGTTTTGTATCTGAAAGCCAAAACCACTGGGCAATGTTTGGTGTCATGTGGCTAACGGCTCCATGGTTAAATGAGTTCTGGAAACAGTGGATTAAGCAACCTGAGATGGAATTCTCCCCTAGGGGAGGGCTCAGAACGTCTCCAGTGCAGACGTGAGCTGCACAAATGCAGTACTTCTCAAATTTATTTCACAATGGCAGCACTATTTAAGGAGTCTCATTGGACAGGTGATCGGTGGGACATGCTTCAGGCAACACTATTCTAAACAACCAAGTTTAAACGACTACAGGTCTTCCCTGCTATCCTGCGCCACACCTGGCCAGGGCTATGCCTTCTCCCTGCCCTATTGCTTCCCTTCCGACCAGCGTCTGCGGCTGAAGTATTCCACACTTTCCTCTCTATCACCATGCCCACTCGCTCCGTGTCCTCTGTGGTGTGTTCCTTGTCCTCTGTCACCAGGAACTCCTGTAGCACTTACTGCCCCAGTGCTTTGTCACCACTGGATTGTTACCAGTTTTATATGCACACCTGTATCTGTCCTCCCAGCAATGCTGCAGCCTCCCTGCCACTGAGACAAGATTCTATCGTTTTCTTTTCTTTTCTTTTTTTTTTGAGATTTTAAAAGCAAGATTTATTAGAGTCAAAGACCTGCAGTCAGAGTGGCATGGAAGGGGGCTTGCAAGAGAGGAAAACACCCGAAGGGCTGGCGGCAGTGGGGTTTTTATGTACAATTTTGGGGAAGAAACTGTCGATCAATAAGGTAAGGACAAAACAACAAGACCCTGTCTGGCTTGCTCATAATAAAACAAAACAGCCATCACAGGGTGGGACACCCGATTAGTGTTACAGTAAACTGGGAGCTCAGAGGGGTGGAGTCACCACTCCATTGCTGTTCTCATGATAAGATCCGACACTCCCAAGGAGTGGCAGGCAGGCACTTCTGACCTTGCTAAGGATAACTTTTAAGGACAACAGATTCCACCTTTCTTATCTTGACAACACTTAGGACAAAGGCAGGAGAGGGTTCAAGTGGACCTCCGGGGTCTGGCTTGGAACAGGCACTCTAAGTCCTCTTTCTGTTGGCCTTGGACTATGGGCTCTGATCCCTGAAACACCTCCAGGAACTCCATGGATGCTTAAAGCTTCGGGGTGACTTCAGTGCGCCCCAGACTGGACCATACCCCTCCTCTACCTCTGCTACATCTACTCTAGGGGGCTCTTCAGGCTACATCCAGACGGAACTGCCCTCAGGGAACCGTCATTACGAAGGGAACCTTCATCCAACGACTCTTCCTAGGTCTCATGGAACCAGTCAAAAAGGCTCATGTTCTGGACAGAAGGAGCTCGATTTGTAACAGAGGAAGACAGCAGGAGACAAATTTGGGTTTCGGTTGATGTCCCCATTGACCCCCAGCCTGACCACTCCTCTGTTGTGAGGCGGGGCAGCTGTGGATGGACCATGCAGTGGAGTGAGTCAGGGGCTCTGGGGTGGTGGGCGTGGTTAGTGTTATGAGTGGTCGTTCTTTTTTTAGGAGGTGGGGGTTGCTTGGGAAACAGGTAAGGTATGGCAAAGGAGAAGAGAAAATAAGGAAAGGAACCGGGTCTCTTACCTCATAGACCTGGAAAAAAATATGGATTTGAAGTCAGCATTTTGAAGGAAACAAAAACAAAAAAGCAACACTTAATCGCTCATTTCACACAGCTGGTGCCCATCTGCATTGCACAAAGGTGCGGGGGGTGCTTCCTGAACAGGGGACAGAAGAGCAAGACACCTCACCCAGAAATGCTCTCCCTACCCTAGCCAGCAAGCTGCTCAGAGCATTCTAGACTCAACTAGAGACTTTCAGTAAAGTCGTCTCAAAATCGGGTTAGGGTCTTCTGCAGCGGGAGAACACACACACACACACACACGGACACACACACAATTACTTCTGGGTCAGCAATCTAAAGGGTCCTTTTGAAAGCTCCACAAATGCTCCAAAAATGGAAGATACGACCTCCAGGAGCATCACGGCTAAACGGTTTTGTCCACAATCTCTCCATAGTCTAGAAGGAAATGGGGGGTGGGGGGGTGGGAGGAGGGAACTGATAAGCCATTCCCTTCCGTTTGTTGCCAATCAGTATGGAGAGCCCAAGCAAAGCAGGTGGACATAAAGGCTGCAGGGATAGCCTGGGACAAGCAGGGAATGACCTGGGGAAGCGGGGAGCTCAGCAGACATCCAGCTGGCGCTCAGTGCTCGGGAAACTACACCTCGGTTAATTCCGGAGGGATGCACGCCCGCGCCCAGGCGGAGATGGTCCACCATGGTTCTACACAACTCCCTCCCCCAAACCTTTACCTACCCAGCTCTTTTTCTTCTTCTTCTTCGCATCAGCATCCTTGCCACTGCCAATGCTGGAATGGCTAGTGATGCTGTTGAGGCTGGAGATGCTGTCTGAGGAGTTCTGTCTCTTGATCCGAAGTTCTAGGGACCAAACACAAATGGGCAGAACACAAGGTGAGGCAAGTTTAGCTGCAGAGGGTTAAGAGGGGGAGAGGAACCAACCAACTCCTGGGTCCAAACTATTTATTGGGGCTGGCGTTGTGGCGCAGTGGGTTAAGGCACCACCTGTGATGCTGGGTCCCATACCAGAACACCGGTTCAAGTCCCAGCTGATCCAGCTTCCTGCTCATGCACCTGAGAAAGCAGCGGAGGATGGCCCAAGTGCTTGGGCCCCTGCACCCACGTGGGAGACCTGAAAGAAACTCCTGGCACCCGGGTTTGGCCTGGCTCAGTCCTGGCTGTTGTGGCCATTTAGGGAGTGAACCAACAGATGAAAGATATCTCACTCTGTCTTTCCTTCTCTCTCTGTAACTCTGCCTATAAAATAAATAAGTAAATCTTAAAAAAAAAAAAAAAAGATGAAGAGGCATACATCATTTAGTAAGCTAATGAAAGGCTATTGTAAACGCCAGGGTTTGTCAACGAGGCAGCTTAGACTGCAGTTTCTCAGTGAATCAGACACACCTGCACAGCTGGAACTGGAGGTGAAGACACAACTGGTGTGTTCCAGTGGCACAGGCCGTGTCTACTGACAAGGGAACCTGCTGCTTCACTCCAGAACTCTGATCTTGCAGACCAAGGATACACTCAGTGAGAACACTGCAGTGTGGGTCCATCACGTTCTGACAACTGCCCTATCTCATTTTCCCCTTCCCCATCCCGTTATTGTGCATAAAGTAACTGGTATATTGCCTACTGCATTTTCTTTCTTTCTTTTTAACTAAATGGCCAATGGCATTTAAAATAAGTATTTAATTTCTATGTGTTTACTTATTTATTAAAGATTTATTTATTTATTCGAGTTACACAGGGGCAGAGGTAGTGGTTCACTCTCCCAATGGCCACAATGGCCAGAGCTGGGCCCATCCAAAGCCAGGAACCAGGAGCTTCTGGGTCTCCCACGTGGGTGCAGGGTGCTTGGGCCCTCCTCTGCTGCTTTCCCAGACCATGTGCAGGGAGCTGGATCAGAAGTGGAGCAGCCAGGACTCCAACCGGCACCCACATGGGATACTGGCACCAAAGGCGGAGGCTTACCCCGCTACACCACAGTGCCTGCCCTGCCAATGGTATGTTTTGACTGACATCAAATGGAGATGAAATGGGGGAAAACGCTGGTTCTGGGACAATATCCCCTTTCTCCATTGGTGGCACATGCATTCAGCTCTTATCTTCATACTCCAGTAAGCTACTCTCACCGTTTTAACAACAACCAACAAAAAATAAAAATCTTTGCATACCTTTTTTGATTGGAGAATTTTTTTTTTTTTTGGACAGGCAGAGTGGACAGTGAGAGAGAGACAGAGAGAAAGGTCTTCCTTTTTGCCGTTGGTTCACCCTCCAATGGCCGCCGCATTAGGCGCGCTGCGGCCAGCGCACCGTGCTGTTCCGATGGCAGGAGCCAGGTGCTTCTCCTGGTCTCCCATGGGGTGCAGGGCCCAAGCACTTGGGCCATCCTCCACTGCACTCCCTGGCCACAGCAGAGAGCTGGCCTGGAAGAGGGGCAACCGGGACAGGATCGGTGCCCCGACCAGGACTAGAACCCGGTGTGCCGGCGCCGTAAGGCAGAGGATTAGCCTACTGAGCCACGGCGCCGGCCTTGATTGGAGAATTTTAATGTTTTTCATTTATCATTGTAAATCCAAGGACAATTTATAACTTTCTTGTATGCAGTTATTACATGTAGAGCAATCTCTCTTTAAGTAGGGGAAAATGACTCTTTTATTTGAGAGGTAGTTACAGAGAGAGGGAAAGACAGAGAGAAAGGTTTTCCATCTGCTAGTTCACTCCCCAAATGGCCAGAGTTGGGCAACCCAAAGTCAGGAGCCAGGAACTTCTTCTGGGTCTCCCACAGGGGTGCAGGGACCCAAGCACTTGGGCCATCTTCTACTGTGTTCCTAGCCATAGCAGAGAGCTGGGCTGGAAGAGGAGCAGCCGGGACTAGAACCAGCACTCATATGAGATCCTGGTGCCACAGGCAGAGGCTTAGCTTACTATGCCACAGCGCTGACCCCAGGGAAAATGCATCCAAGATAGTTGTCCCTTCAAGACAAGCATCTTGTTGTTTAAATAAACTTCTTGTTTTATTTATTTATTTTTTTGACAGGCAGAGTGGACAGTGAGAGAGAGAGACAGAGAGAAAGGTCTTCCTTTTCCGTTGGTTCACCCTCCAATGGCTGCTGCGGCCGGTGCATCTCGCTGATCCGAAGCCAGGAGCCAGGTGCTTCTTCCTGGTCTCCCATGGGGTGCAGGGCCCAAGCACTTGGGCCATCCTCCACTGCACTCCCGGGCCACAGCAGAGAGCTGGCCTGGAAGAGGGGCAACGGGGACAGATTCCAGCACCCCAACCGGGACTAGAACCCGGTGTGCCAGCGCCGCAAGGTGGAGGATTAGCCTATTGAGCCACGGCGCCGGCCTAACTTCTTGTTTTTGAAAACAGTAGAGTTTAGTATATTAACAACAAGGAAGATGAAGTGGAAGGAAACTCAACTAGAGGCAGGAGACCAGCTAGGGGGTTACTTTCTCTGCTGCTTTTCTTAGGGAGCTGGAGTGGGAGTGGAGGACCAGGGACTCGAACCCTTGTCCACAGGGGATGCCAGCACTGCAGGCAGAGGCTTAACCTGCTACACCTCAGTGCTGCTCCTGCCTCATGAAGTGGATTGCTAATTTTCCCTTGATAATAGACAGAAAACAGGATCCCCATATCTGATGTTGAAATTACCAAAGCTTACACAGCACCTGGAATGAGTATCGAGTTTACCATATTACAGAGTACTTCTGTTATCTTAAAAGGTGTAGAAAATTCAAGAGAATATGCTGAGTTAAGGTGAAGAAATTTTTCATCAGTATAAAAAAATGATTCTATGTATGCATGGATAGGGGAACTTAAATTGTTGTGAGCAACTGGAATTAAAAGATAAAATCAGGGGTGAGCCTTCACACAGTGGTTAAGATGCTACTGTGGCTACCCACATCTCAATCAGTAATGCCCAGGTCGGAGTCCCGGATCCACTGCTGATACCAGCTTCCTGCTAATGCAGTCTGGGAGGCAGCAGGTGATGGCTCAAGTAGCTGGGTCCGAGCCACCCACGTGGGAGACCCAGGTTGAGTTCTGGGATCCTGGCTTTGGCCTGACCTAGCCCTGGCTGTTGCAGGCATTTGGGGGAGTGAACCAGCAGATGGAAGCGCTCTGTTTGCCTGTCTGCCTCCCTGCCTCTCAACTAAATACATAAAAACTTAAAAACAGGGGCCAGTGCTGTGGCATAGTAGGCCAAGCCTCCACCTGCAGGGCTGGCATCCCATATGGGCGCCGGTTCTAGTCCTGGCTGCTCCTCTTCTGATCCAGCTCTCTGCTATGGCCTGGGAAAGCAGTGGAAGATGGCCCAAGTGCGTGGGCCCCTGCACCCATGTGGGAGACCTTGAAGAAGCTCCTGGCTCCTGACTTCGGATCAGCTCAGCTCCAGCCAATACGGCCATTTGGGGAGTGAACCAGCAGATGGAAGACCTTTGTCTCTCCCTCTCACTGTCTGTAACTCTACCTCTCAAAAAAATAAATGAAATCTTTAAAAAAAAAAAAAAAACACCCTTTATATTGCAATGTAAGCTTCAGTAAGTTCAAGACACTTCACACAAAATGTATACTTCTTATACCAGCACTTTACCCATCCCCAAAGAAAGAGACAAGGTCTTGTGATTTAGCCTTGTCAACAGTTTTTTACATCACTGACTGAAGATTAAACATTGTTAATGAGTAGGACCCACCAGGCCTGTCAGGTGGATACCTAATTACTTCCCATGGAAAGCCGAGCAAAAACTGCCCTTGTCTGAGCAGAGAGAAGAGGACTGTGGAGAAGGATTCCGGGGAAGCTCCCCAGGTCTCCTCTGCTCAGGCTTTGGCTCACTTTCACCACCCTCCTGATAAGCAGAGGTCATCATTCTCTGGCCTCCCAGACAGCCAGCAAGCCCGGTGCATTCAGTATCCCAAAAACCTGTTGCCATGACGTTTGCTCTTGGCTGGTCCACTCCCCTCGCTCTGTCCTCAGGAGGACACTGGAAAAGCCATATTTCGTCACCTGCTACACTTTTCCAGAGATGTTTCAGAAGCTTGCTTTAGAACTTCCACGGAAAGCTCTGCCCTTGCCTGCGGCTGATCTGGGCACCCCAGTTTCGGCAACCATTCAGCAGAAAGTTTGCTCCATTTGAATTTTCCAGTGAGAACTGTGTAAGCTGAACCAGTTGGGATTGTCTGTGGTGTCGGCTATGATTTCTGCTGTTAATCAGTGGTCACACGCAGGGCACAGCCAAAATTAATTTTTTTCCTTGAAAATTAATGTGGATTGTCTGCCACTGTGGGCTTCATCTTCAACTTCACCTTGTCCCTTCTTAAAATGACATACGCATTTGTAACCTGCTGACTTCTTGGTGGTATTGTTCCCATAAACTTGTCATAAAGCATCAATGATTTCACCATTCCTCTAGTCAGGCTTCAGCGTAAATTTGATCTTTGTTCTTGCTCTAAATTTAGCAGAATTCGGGTTGCTATGATAGGAGCTGTTTTTAAACCAATGTCTCACCCTCCTCAGTGCCTCAAACTAGATCCTGCTCAGACATGTCATAGCAGGTTAGTATGAGTTTATTTGGGTGCAAAATAATTCAGAAATCCATGATAGTTTTTTTCATAATATGCACTTTGCACATGAAACCTTTTGAAGAGCTCTTGCATGTTTGTTTGCAAACATGGTTTATTATTTCTGGAAAGAATTGCAAGAACTATCAGCAATACCTACCTCTGGGGAATGGGTTTCTTGAGGGGTAATTGGGGGGGTAGGGATTTTGTGTTTAACCATAAACCCTTTTGTGCAGTTTCCCTCAGGCACTGGCAAATGTTTGCTGTAGTCAGCTCTGCTGTGTTAGCATTAAAGGAGCCACAGTCGATATGCAAATTAATGATGTGATCATGTACAACAAAACTATATTTAAACAGGGACCAGTGCTGTGGTACAGCAGGTTAACGCCCTGGCCTGGAGCGCCGGCACCCATACAGGCGCTGGTTCATGACCCGGCTGCTCCACTTCCCATCCAGCTCTCTGCTATAGCTTGGGAAAGCAGTAGAAGATGGCCCAAATCCTTGGGCCCTTGCACTCAAGTGGGAGACCCGGAAGAAGCTCCTGGCTCCTGGTTTCAGATCTGCTCAGCTCTGGCTGTTGTGGCCAACTGGGGAGTGGGCCAGACCTCTCTCTGCTCTCCTCTCTCTGTGTAACTCTGACTTTCAAACAAATAAATAAAAACAAACAAACAAACAAATTATATTTAAACACTGGTGTTAAGCGACATTTGGCTGATGGGCCTACCACTAGTTTCTATTTCCCCCCAGAACGTGCCCTGCATTTACGACAGAAATCAGTTTAACTGGGGACTGCCATTGTAGCGCAGTGGGTTAAGCCACCGCCTGCAACACCAGTGTACCACGTTTTCACTGGCTGCTCCTCTTCCAATCCAGCTCCCTGCTAATGTGCCTGAGAAAGCAGCACAAGATGGCCGCAGTGGTTTGGCACCAGCCACCCACGTGGGAGTCCCGGATGGAGCTCCAAGCTCCTGGCTTTTGTCTGGCTCAGCCCTGTTTGGAGAGTGAATAAGCAGACAGAGATCTCTCTTTCTCTCCTTCAGCCTCTGAAATAAATCTCTTCAAACATCAGTTTAACTGATATTAGTTAATTAAAAACAAAAAATGAAGGGTAACAAAATACGTGCATACATCTGTCTTCTGTCAGTTAGTTATCACTCTCTCTCTCTCTCTTTTTCTGTTATTTCAATTTCAGTGAGTGCTGAACCTATCAGGAGAACTAAAAAAGCATGTTATATAGTATGCTTAAGAGCAAAGGACAGGTTGTAGAAACAATTTTCAGAAGGTTATGACATCTTCAGTGCTTTTTTTTTTAATTTTTTTTATTTTTATTTTTGACAGGCAAAGTGGACAGTGAGAGAGAGACAGAGAGAAAGGTCTTCCTTTTGCCGTTGGTTCACCCTCCAATGGCCGCCGCGGTAGCGCGCTGCGGCCGGCGCACCACGCTGATCCGTTGGCAGGAGCCAGGTGCTTATCCTGGTCTCCCATGGGGTGCAGGACCCAAGCACTTGGGCCATCCTCCACTGCACTCCCTGGCTACAGCAGAGAGCTGGCCTGGAAGAGGGGCAACCGGGACAGGATCGGTGCCCTGACCGGGACTAGAACCCGGTGTGCCGGCGCCGCAAGGCGGAGGATTAGCCTAGTGAGCCGCGGCGCCGGCCACCTTCGGTGCTTTTTGAATTTTGTGTCACGTACCTTCAGTCACACTAGCAAATAACCACAAGAAAATAAGCTGGTATCATCTGCCATCAAGAACATAAAATCAGGGCTGGCACTGTAGCACAGTGGGTTGCAACACAGGCATCCCATATCAGAGCCATGGCTCTGTCCCAGGTGCTCCCCTGCTAATGCGCCTGGAACAGCAGCACAAGATGGCCCAAGGTCATGGGCCCCTGCCACTCACGTGGGAGACCCAGATGGGGTTCCTGGCTCCTGGCTTCTCCCACTGTTGCCACTTGGGGAGTGAAATGGCAGATGGAACCCTCCTCGTCTGTCTCTCCCTCTCTCAAAGCCGCAGGGAGATGTCACTTCACACCTGCTAGAATGGCTGTCAGAAGAGAGAGGGCAGGGAGAGTGTGGGCCAGGAGTCGAGGAACGGGGACCTGCACACGTTGCTGGCAGGCCCGTGAAAGGGTTCAGGTGCTTTGGACAGCCGCTTTCTACAAAGTCAAACCCAGAGTCACCACACGACCACCAGTCCCACTCCCAGGCATATGTCCACGAGAGCATACACCTGTCCGTGAACGTCCACGGCAGCATTATTCATGAGAGCAGAAGCAGAAACAACCGGGGTGCACCGACTGATGAGCGGGTAAGCAGCCACAGCGTATCCACGCGAGGGAATACTGGTCAGCCCCAAGAAGGAACGCAGTGCTGACACAGGAAGCAACATGGATGGATCCCGAAAACGCTTTGCCCATCACAGGAGACCACACGGCCTACGATCCTGCCCATGTGAAGTGCCCACAAGAGGCAAATCCCCAGAGACCGAGCGTAGGTGTGGCGTTCACGGGGAGTGGGAGGAGAAGAGAGGGGGACGGGGGCTTCTCTGTGAGCTGATGGAAGGGGGGTAGAATTACGCAGACGGCTGCACAACCTTGCCAACAGGCTAGAAGCCACTGAACTGTATTTCACAAAGGGCGAGTTTTATAGCATACCAATCAGATCTCAGCTTCTATAAAAACGTGCAGAAGCTACAGGTAGATGTGAACATCAGGGAAAATGAGAAGAGACGTAGACAGAAAGCTGAGCATGGAGCCCTGGGAAAATCCAGTACTGGAGGAGGGTCCACGAAGGAACAGAGCAGGGGGAGATGGGAAGGACTCAGATCCCTGGTGAAGAAGCGCAGACAATGAGCCTTGTGGCTATGGTGTCAGCTGAGACAACACATCACATATCAGAGTGCCTGGATCCCAGCTTCCGTGTACCCCGGATCAAGCAGTTGCACCCTAGCCACCAACATGGGAGGTCTGCATTGAGTCCCCAGCTCCTGGCTTTGGTCTGACCCAGTTCCGTGCCCACTATGGGCATCTGGGGAGTGACCTAGTGCATGGGAACTCTGAATCTCTGTGTCTCCCATATAAATAAATAAACAGAAGCTAAGGGAAGGTTCAATGAAGAAAGAAGGGGTTAACAGGGTTGTGTTTTGGGGATGGGCAGTGTGCATGGGTGGGAGAGGCACTGTCTGAACACCAGACGCCGGTGCTGTGGTGCCAACACACCTTCTCTGATCTCAAACAACAAACTTCTGGGTAGGTGTTATCTCCATCACACAGCAGACAAGGAAAATAAGTGGTAAAAACAGTAAGTTGGATTTTGGAGAAATGGGGGTCACTGGGGACTTCAGAGAAAGTGGTTTTGTAGAGTGATGGTGACAAGAATAAAAATTACAGCAGACTTAGATGTGAAAGGGAGGTAAGGCTGACTGCGGAGGGGGAGAGAGCTCAGACGACAGAAAGTTGGGTCGATACACAGATACATCTTTTCCCCTTGAGAGAGGATAGAGCCTTAGCGGGTCTGTAACAGAGGAGAGTGCATGGAGAAAAAGTCAGAGAGGTGGGAGGGAGGGAGAGGGAGAGAGAGGGAGAGGAGCAGAGCGAGAGGGGAGAGAGGGAGCAGAGTGGGCATCCTTGGCCAGAAGGGACAGCTCCTTCCGACAAAACGGGAGACAGAGAAATACGGGCTGGATAGACTTAAATTGATGCAGTGGACAGGAGTCAATGGGATTCCCGCTTGAAGATGCCCACTGCCTAACTAGGAAGGCGGGGGCTGCGACCAGCAGACTGAGGCGTCCGTGGTGGGGTGAGGAGCTTGAGAAGAGTGAAAGCTGACTCGGACGGGAGCAGAAGTGCCAGCGTCCCGAGGGCCTCGCTGGGGGCACGGACCACAGCCGTTCCGGGCGTCAGACTCCCAGCCCCGTGACTGCCCGCTGTGGAGCGGCAGACCTGCCATTTGAACCCTGCAACCTGCAGCTGGGCTGCCTCGCTGGCGTCCCCGCGTGGGCGTGGGCACAGGGCACAGCCGCGTGAAGTGCAGCGCAGGCTGAATGGCGGCCTCAGACAGCTCTTTGGTGTGGCCTGACGACTGATTACGGGTCTCTTCCGCGTGCCATCACCCCGGCACCTCTCGCTGACCAGCTGCTGGAGGGCAGCTCTGAGCCCTCACCTAGGAGTTTGCTACGGCGTCTGGCGTATCGCGGGCCCAGACAACACTCCGCAAAAACCTCCCGCTCAGCCCGCTCCCGCTCTCCCTGCACCTGCAGCCGGGTGTCCCACCTTTGGGCGTGGCTTCTGAGGCATTGAGGGCTCCCTGAATGACGGCCTGGGCCTCGGAGTTCTTCTTCTTCAGAAAATCTATGGTTTCTCGCAGATCCAGCAGTTCGGTGTCCTACGACAGAAGCAGGAAGGGTGTCCCTGTGGGAACGGGCAGCAGCATTCACCAGGCGGTGGGCCGGGCACCGGAGCCCCAGGGTGGGGGCTAGGCACAAGGAGTCTGTCCCCGCTGTCCGGGGGGCAGGCTGAGAAGCCGGGGGACAGTCGGGCAGGGAGGAACTGGCACTCGTGCGTGTGGCAGGGAGGCGGGCTGGCCCTGGCTGGGCTGTTCAGGGGAGCTCCCCTCCCAGGCCCCTCACCTTCTCCTCGGCTGTCTCTGCCAAGTGTCGCAGGCGGGACGTCATATTCACCAGGCTCTGCTCGAAGGCAGCCACGAGGTTAGCCTGCCACAAACACAGAGAGGCGCCTCACTTGCACGGGGCTGGGCAGAGTGGTGACGGCCACGGCGAGTAGCCCTACTGGGTTTTCTGTGTCTCAGAGCTGACTGAGGCCAAGGAACCCCCAGGGGTTTACTCCTCCACTGTGCAGTGGGCTGGCCCCCGCGGGACCAAACGCCCTCTCTGGGGAAGCTGCTGGGACACCTGCCCCTCTGCTCCCAGGTGGCCTCCACCCTGAAGTTGGGCTTGTTTGGAAGCTGCTGCTTTTGCAGGGCACAGCTCCACTTGCCGGGCTGGCTGGGAGAGCTCGTGCAGTTCAAGGGCATGCCACCGTTTGGCCACTAGGTGTCAGGTATGTTTCACAAGAGCTGGAGGAAGACACAGAGGCAGCCCAGGGAGAGCTGAGCTGGGAGCCAAGGCCCCAGGGGTGCACAGTTCCAACTCTGGGCCAATCAGCGGCCAGAAGCCTAGACAAGTGAAGGGACGAGGCCCTGGACTATGCAGGGGGAACCTTGGGGACAGAGAAACAGCCATCAGTGAGCAGGCTGGTGAGCCCCGCAAGCAGCGATGGGCACAGCCCAGGATGCTCCCACGTTTACCCATCCGTCAAGGCCTGGACCCTAAGAGCTTTTTTGCAGGGAGGGCCTGGGCTCTTTGGCAGGAAGGCATCCCGACCTGGGCTGTTCCCTTCCATCTGCTGGACAGCGGCCTTCTGTCTTCTCCATTCAGGCTCACCCCAAGGACCCCAGCTTCCCACGTGCTCTTCCCAGCTTGGGCCTGGGCTCTCATCTCCCACCTGTGTGTCTCCCTACTCTGCACTTCCCCCTAATCCCAGCCTCAGGCCGCGGTGCCCGCCAGACCCCCAGGCCAAGCAGTGGGTCTGCAGGCAGACTAGCATTCGGGTGGGCTCAGTGGCTGGAGCCCCTCCTGGTCCATCCAGGCTGTGCCCTCCACTTCAGCAGGCAGCAAGTTCCACAGAACCTGGGATCGCAGGACCCCGAAGAGGACTGTGGGACCTTCCAGAAGTCCTGATATCACACCTCCTTCCCAGGGGCGGGGCTCCAACCCTGGGTGAAAACCTGCCTCTGGGATTCATGGGCCTGGGTGCCTGGGTGCTGAGTGAGTTCTTGCTTAGCCAAATGGAACTTCCTGTTCTAAGAAAAAATCACCGTCTACATTCGTTTTCTTGGCTGCAACCCAGCCTTGACAGCACGATGGCTGGCAGATTGCAGCGTCAGTGAGTCAGACATAATAAGGTTCTCTGCCTCCCCGGCGCCTCTTGCTCCGGCATCTCCCAGACATGAATTTCCTGGGGAGTGCGGGACGTGACCCAGCCACCGGCCATGGAGGGTGCAGCACCAGGGAGAGGAAAGAAGGTTCTTGATCTGTAAAGGTCCCCCAGAGTGGGAGAAAGTGTGGCAACACGCTGGTCCGTGTGCACCCGGTGAACCGCGGGTCTGCGGGAAGAGGATCGAGAGGAAGAGCCGGGTACTGGGGAACTGCTGCCGAAACAGACTGGGAACATCCAAGGTCGGGGTGGGGGAGTCCTCTCCCCGACTCCAAGGGACAGACCCCAGGCCCGACAGCTGGGCTCCCTGGAGAGGAAAGGAAGGGAGAGAACCAGAAGCCACTGTGGAAATTGCAGACATGGCTCTTTTTGTGTGAACACTTGGAAAGCTCCTGCAGATCCGGCTCAGCTGTTGTTTACAGCTTTGGGGGAAAATGGCTCCTGTGTTCTGTGTCTGCAGCTCGGTCACAGGGGAGAAACCGCGCGGTTAGAGGAGGTGGCTTCGGCACTCCCTACCTCACCACGCAGCCAAAGCCAGGCCAAAAAAAAAAAAGGAAGTGACCGAGGGCGGATCCTGGCCGGGATCCTTTCTGCCAGCCGTCCAGGACTGGGAGAGGCAGTTGTGAACGAGGGAGTTGGGCTTCTGTGGTCACCAGAGAGGATCCTAATGACCAAATCAGTGCCTGCCCAGGGACAAAGACGAGACACACCCCAGGGCAGTGGGCACAGGATTTCGGGGCCGTGTGATTACGGCCAACAGCAAGGCTGCTTGCACTTCCACACAGTACCTCCGACAATACACTCTCCCCCCCCCTCCTTCTTTCTCTCCCTCCCTCTCTCTCTCTCTCCCTCCCTCTTTCTTCCTCTTCCTCTCTCTCCCTCTCTTCCTTGGGGGTTCCAAGGCCACCAGACACGAGCACAGCCATTCCTGTTCCTTAGGTAAATGGGGCAAAACGGTTCTTTATAAAACCTGGGACTCGGAAAAGGGCAGTGCCCCGATTCTCCACGTGCGAACTGGAAAGAAGCCCACGCCCTCGGGGCCCAAGCCCAGGGCGGTCTGTGTCCGATGGGTCTGCTCCCTCGGTGGAACTCATCCAACTCTGGCTAGAATAACTTCCCGGGCCCTTCCCCACACCACGGCACTCACATTGGCTGAAAGCTGAGACGTCAAGGTGGCCACTTTTTCCTGGGATGACTCCAGCTCCCTACGAAGCTTCCGGATTTGCTGTGAAAGGAAGGGAAAGAAACTCTTGGTGGCAGAAGATGTACGGGAAGTGGGCGGACACGGGGTGCAGCGGCGTTAAGGAGCAGGGACGAAGCTTCGCGCCCTACCTCGGATTGCATCCTCTCCTCAGCCTGAAGAAGGGTGCACGGAAGGAGAGAGAGAGGAGGTGGTTACCATGGAGGCAAAGCAGCCGGGCCCCGGAGCAAGCGAGAGGCGCCGAGAGGCAGGAGGCTGAAGACCTGGGGTCCCAGCCCTGGCTCCTCGTGGGACTCGGCTCAGGTTTAAATAAATGGATTTCTCTGGAGTTCATCTCCAGCCAACTTTGTCACGGCCACGAAGGTTGGGCAACGAGACGCTGATCAGCTGGAAAATGAACCCTGACAGCCACCAACTAGTGTCAACCTAGCTCCAGCAACCAAGGAAGCCCCAACAGCCAAGAGCTAAGGGCTGCAGGCTGCAGGCCGCTCAGCCAACGCCCCATATCCACAAGGTGGAAGGAAGGCACTGCACGCCCTGCCCAGCCATCCCGGGAGCACAGAGCAGAGCGGGGCAGGGGGAGAAGTTCGTGCTCTTACTGAGGAGTAGGTGGAGGAGGCGCTGGAGGCCAGGGACAGCACGGAGCCGTGGACTGAAAGAAAGAGAACACACAGAGTTAGCAGGTGTTTCTGCTACAAGCACGTCCTGGGTGCAGCCCTAAGGCAGGAGTTTGGATTCTGACTCTGGAGGGCAGCTGGAGCGAACAGGAAGAACCCAAGTGGTGTCACAGCAGCCCCAAGCCGGCAGGTAGCCCCAGGGGGACAGGGTCCCGAGCACAGCCAGCCTCCTGTCTGTCTGTAGTCTCTGGCAGCCCAGGGATGGCGTCCCTGGCTCAGCCTGCTTGGAGGGGCAGAGGGGAAGGAGGTGTGCGGGGATGGTCGCATCTCTTCTTCCCAGGCCAGAAAGGGCTTGGCTGCAGGGAGGGGAGGCCCTCATCAAAGCTGCTCGGAACCACAGCTGCCTTCTGCCTGGGCCTCCTCTTCGCAGCCCTGGGGCATGTGCCTGGGTACCGCTCGGGTGGAAACAGTGAGGAAGTGAGGGGTCCTCGTCTGAGGCGGCGGCAGAGAACAAGAGCCCATCTGCAAGCAATGTGTCCTGCCAACACTGCCAGGAGGTCTAATCCACCACGAGGCCTGGGCTTCCAGCCTCTGAGCCACACCAACACCACCACCACCACCACCACCAGCCAGATGGGTCTGGGAAACTACTCTTCGGAACATTCTGGAAAGAGGAATCAGATGCCTAACTCTTTGCAAGGACTGAAGAGCTGCCATTAGGTCCTGGTATCAGAGACTGTGGGGAGGAAAGATTGTGGCCAGAAAGAGGGGGGTGCGAGACAGGGCTTTTCTGAGCAACCCGAAGGTACCACTTAACCCTTCCATGCTTGGTCTCCCACCCCAGCCCCAATGACAGATGCTCCATCCCAAAGGCCCGTGCCAGGCGGTGCCACCCAAGGTTTCTGGGCCCCCAGACCCTTCAAAGGTATGGGAAGAAAGAGTTGAAATGGCCCAGCTCAATGTGAATCGTGTGTGTGTGTGCGCGTGCATATGTGGTGGTGGAGGTGGAGGTGAAGGCGGCTGGGGGACCCAGCAGGGCTGGAATGGGTGTGAACCGCGCTGGCGTGGAGTCTCACCATCATCCGCGGGGTCTCGGAAGGATCCTGACCGAATCATCCCCTTAGGTCTCTCGGCCAGGGACAGGGTGCTCCCCATTTGGGAGCCGCCGTACAGCTCGAAGGCGGCCTCGTGGGTGGGGATGCTGTTGGAGCGAGTGATTCTTGGCGTGGTGGCCGCAGTGGGACTCACTGGAAGGACAGAGGGAAGGGGACGGGAGAGGGAGGGGAGGGCAGGAGAAGAGGCAGGGTCATGAGCTCTCCGGGCCCTTGGCGGGTGGCGCATCGGGAGCGGAAGAGGCCAACGGGGGTGGGGGGACAGGAGAGGAGGGGTGGGGGGCCGGTGGGAGTGTGCAGGCAGCTGATGGTTAGGAGAGCAAGCCTGGAAGCGGGGGTCTTCCCTGACCCTGCCTGCCTCGGGGCTGCAGCTCAGGAAGCCTGGCTGGGGGCTTGGCAGCTCTTTGGAAACCCTGCCATCGCGGGGGTACGCCGGTGAGAATGGGATGCTGCAGTTCTCTGGAGCACAGCTGGCGACAGCTTGGGAGGACTGGGAATTCAGACCAAGACTCGGATCTGAACGATGCTAAAGATCTGGCCAGAGCAAGGGGCCAGGCTGTGACCCCCACGGGGCATGGCCCTATGGCAGGGAGTCTCCCCACGAAGCTGTCTCGCTCTGGGTTGCTTCGGGTTAGCTCTAAAGCATCAGGAACCACGGCCCTCCATGCCCAGCCTTCCCGTCTGGAAGGCCAGATAGACAAACAGCTGCAAAGCAGCAGGCTCGGCTTGCAGGGTCCCTGCTCACCTGCGGGACCCTCGCCCCTGCCCCTGAAGGGAAGACAGCCCCTCGGGGCATGCACCCACACGGAGCTCCCCTTGGGTGCATGGTCTTCTAATCTGCACTTGAAGACCCATGCAGAAGATTTCGAACCTCTCTGGTCCGGCCATTCCCAGTCCACCTGGTGACGATGGTCTAGCCCACTCCATCACTGTCCAGTGTAAACACATTCTCCTCGCTTGGTCCTGAACCCTCATGGACAGCACACAGGCCCTGCTGCGCCCTCAAAGGCCCTTCAGAGGCCAGATGATCCTCCCTCCTGCCTTTCCTCCTTCTCCCCGCCATCTCGCAGTTACAAGTCCTTGTCCTGTGTCCACTGCTTGCCCTCACTCAGCTCAAAGAAGACACGGGTCTAGAGAGACACAGCAGGCAGCCACAGGCCTCTCCCAGCTCCTGAGCAGGACTCCTAGGGCGCCCACCCTGGCAGCTGCTTCCCAAAACCAGGGCTGCCGTGCTTCTGCCTCCGCCCCCAGCGCCTGCCCCGCCCCGGCTCTGAATCACAGAGCCATTTCCTTCTCTCTTCCCGTCTCCCTGGCCTTCAGAAAGGGTGTGGCCAGCACAGGCCTTCATCAGCTCTGGCCCAGAAAGGGCGGTTGGGGGATCTGGACTTTTCAGGTTCTGAAGGCCGGGCGCATCCTTGGCAATCGACGGCCACTCCCTGCTTCCTCCCTGCCAGCCGAGCCTTTCCACTGCCCTCTCGCCAGCCATCCCGGTGCTACGGGGTGTGGCTGCACCTTCCGGCAGGCTCCATGCGCCAGCTCACCGCACTGGCCTGATCCCCAGCCTTTGGCTTCTGGCTCTTCCACGCCATCACTCAGACTCTGATGCTACAAGGACCCCCACAACCTGTGCTCAGGGGCAGCTCTGCAATGTGGCATTTTGCAGCACTCTGCATCCAATCTCAACTCGGTGGACAAACCGAGGCTCCACGAAGCAGCCCATAGCATAGGTGCACGCCGCCTCGTGGGGCCCTCTTCACCCCATGCCACAGCTGGGAAACACTGACCTACGTTGGTAAGCTGGCCCTTTGCACTCAAGGACATGGAGAGTGCAGGGGGGGAAGGCAGCTTGGACTGGTCGTCGGACTCGGGCAGCCCGCCGATGGTGTGGGAGTGCCGCCTCTCCTTGGTGTCCTCCTGGGACTGCAGCTGGTACCTGTAGACAGCAGCAGCAGGACTCAGTCTGGGGCCTGGGCCTGGGCCTGACACAGCAGGACACAGTGCTGGCAGCATGGAGGGTGTCGGAGAGCAGGACAGGGGAGAGGGGTCACCAAGGCCACTCAAGTCACTTCTCCCAGGCCCTCCGTGTTCCCGGTGGGGGCTCACTTCAGAGCCTCCTGCTTCTGGCTGTGCAGTCTGGCTGCAGGAGCCCCCACCCCACAGAACGACCTCATGGAGATGTAGTAAGGGAGAACCACACAGGGCCTGTGAGCAACCCCACAGGCAGGCTGCTCGCCTCACGCTAAGGGAGAAAGAGTATAACAGGCAGGTGCAGGCAAGTGTGGGATTCCCAGCTGCAAACCTGTCCCCCCTACGGCCCCACCACCATCAAGGAACCCCTGCTGTGACAGCTGGGGCAGGCTGCTAGGTTTCATCCGTGCAGGACCACACAGAAATGATACGGCTCAAAGGGTCACTGGATTCATGGCTGGGGCCGGGGCCGGGGCACACTATTAGTTTTCATACAGACAAGGAGTCAGTCCCAGGCCCAGGGGAGAAAAAACACATTTGAGGGTTACCTGAGCCCTTTTTTGGGAAGAGTGTTCCGATCCCTCTGGTTACTGTGGAGACAGAGAGAAAGTCAGAGAGAAGTACGTGGGTCCATCTTAGAAACCAGAGTTTGGGGCCCGCATCATGCCCATGTCACCGGCACCCCATGTGAGCCCGATTCGAGCCCTGGCTGCTCCACTTGAGATCCAGCTCCCTGCTAATACGCCAGGGGAAGCAGCAGAAGATGACCCAACTAGCTGGGCCCCTGCACCCACATGGGAGACCTGGATGGAGTTTCAGGCTCCTGGCTTCAGACTGGCTCAGCCTGGCTATTACAGAGATTTGGGGTGTGGACCAGTAGATGGAAGATCTCTCCATCTGTCCCTCTCCCCCTCTGCAACTCTGCCTTTCAAATAAATAAACAAACATTTTTAAAAAGCACAAAGAAACCAAAGTTTAGAACCACAGGTTGAAGGGATCTAGACCCAGAAGAGTGGACAGCAAACACAAGTCCATTTCCTCCCCATACACCAAACAGAGAGGCTGCAGCCTTTGCCTGGCTCCAGCTTGGGAGATGCGTTGGGAATATTGAACGTTTTTTCTCTGGCTGGGACTTGAGGTGTGGTTAGCTATGGAAAAGCTCCTGGACAGGAGACAAAGACCAGGCTGTGACAGAACAGAAATGAATCTGGGCTGGGACGCAGATACTCTGGGTGACAGGTTCAACAAATCCTGAGTTCTTGACATCTTTGTGCATCGTGTCCCCACGTGGGAGACGAGAACAATAATTACACAGAACTCAAAAGATCCTAAGGCGTTGCACAGCAAATGAAATTACCTAATGTATGTGAGCATTTTTGAAAGTCACAAAGAGACAATCGAATATGGAATAGCACTGCTAGGGGACCAAGGAGCCTGTAGCGCAGGGACAGGCTGCAGCTCAGCTCTGGCCCGGACACCTACCCGTCCAACTGCCCGGCTCTGGGGCTTCCAGTCCAGCTCAGCTCTTCAGCCTCTTCCTCTGGCGGGGCAGCAGCTGGGGCAGGGGGGGCAGGGACGGGTGGACTGCTGGGGAAGGCACTGGGCAGGCTCATCGGCATCTGGAGGGACTCCATGCTCCTGTGCAGGCCCGAGAGTTTGGGGTACATGCGGCTCTCCTTTGGGACACTGAAACCGCTCATGAGCTCCAGGCCCTGGGAGAAGCTGGCGGAGTTAATATTGAGGATGGGCGCTGGACTGGGGGTGAAGCAAGAAGGGAGAGCACCCCCCGAGGTGGAGCTTGTGGGATGAAGATCTGGGACTTTGGAAGCATGGGGGTCGCTGGACGATGGTAGGTCCAGGCTGTTGGAGTTGACCTTGTCCAGGTTGGCGAGTGAGGGCGGCTTGACAAAGCCCTTAGCAGTGGTCCTGGGAGAAGCAGAGAGAATATACTTAGGATAACAGAAGTAGAGAGCAAGAGGATATGGAACCTTAGCTTTAGAGGAACCTAGGCGTGGTACCTTGGTTCCTGGCTATTTGTCAGGTTCAGAGAGGCTTACATCCTAATGCTGCTGCAAAATCTGATACCTGACTTGGGGCATCTTTGGTGTTAAGGAGGGAAGATAGCAGGTGCACACAGGAGACATAAATGAGTTACATGCAAACAGGCATCCGTGTCACCACACATAGTAACGTGCTGAAGACAGATTAAGGGTGGATCGGGGAGTCGTGGGGAAGAGATGAGTGTCGAACACGGTTGTCAAAGAGGAAGAAGAAAGTTGCACAGAGGATCAGGGGGTGGAGGGAGACCCACACACAGGCCTAGAGACAATGGCGGGGGGGAACAGGTCACACACACCTCAGTCTAAGTGGGGTACCTTACCTGAGAGGGGTCGGCGGCAGCTCCGCCAGCTTGGCGGCCGGTGGGTGGTTTGCTTGGTTCTTGGGAGTACTTTCCGGGGAGCCGATGCTCTTCAGGGAGATGTTGTCGGCGTCCAAGGCCACTGCCTTGGCTTTGGCCTTCTCCTTTTCCCGGTCCGTCTGGTTGACGGGAGCCGGTGGGGTCCGCCCACTGGCCACCTTGGAAGGCTCCTTCAGTCTGGAGGGAGTGAGGCCCCCTTGCTTGGTGCTGAGGAGGCTGGGGTCAATGCTACTGCTGACGGGGCGTGGTCCGCCCCGTCCACCGGTCACGCTCATGGAGCTGGACTTGGCCGGCCGGGGCAGGCTGCGGTACTGGATGTTGGAACGGGCTCCGGGAGCCAGGAAGCCGGGCTCTGCGCTGTTAGACACATCCAAGCTCGTCTTGCGCCCGTTAACGGGCTTCACTGGGATGCCCGAGGACTTCTGGATCTTGCCCAGAGTGGCCGAGCCACCCGTCTGCATGACGGTGGCGGTGCCTGTGGCAGGAGGGGGCTTCTTGTAGCCGAAGGACCCCGAAGTGGAGGGCCGGGCGATGCCCGACGGCGGCTTTTTGGCATCACTCAGGCGGTCCCGGCCGGCGTCGGAGGAGGAGCGCTGCAGCCCAGTGTTTCTCACGGCGAGCTTGCCCTTGTCCGTGGCTTTGCCTTCAGGTTTGCCTGCAAGAGGGCAGGAAGTAGGAGGAGAGCAGCTGAAATGGACCAGAACCATAGGAATTCTTCCCTCTCCTTTGAGAGAGCGGGGGAAGCCCTCAGGGTGTTGCAGAATTCTACGGGCTTCAGTGTGGGCAGGCAGCTATTGGACAAGCTCATGAAGCTTCTTGCCAGGGGGACCCTCGGTGGGTGGGGTTGGGAGGGTAGGGGTTTCATTGTTTTCTGTGGCAAGGTCCATTTTGGTTAAAATCAAAGAGGCAGGGGCCATCACATGGCACAGCAGGCTAAGCCAGCATCCCATATGGGCACTGGTTCAAGTCCTGGCTGCTCTTCTTCCAACCCCGCTCTCTGCTTATGGCCTGGGAAAGCAGCGGAAGATTCTCAAGTGCTTGGCCCCCTGCACCCACGTGGGAGACCCAGAGGAAGCTCCTGGCCCCTGGCTTCAGATCAGCCCAGCTCCAGCAGTTGTGGCCATTTAGGGGGTGAACCGTGGATGGAAGACCTTTCTCTCTGTAACTCAGCCACAAAAGTGATCAAGAAAGGAGTACATCTAATAAGCGGACAGGAAAAGAAGATAAGGAGAGGAAGTCACGGGACAGAGCATCAGCTCCCAGTCACCCACGACCGGCTGGAAATGCCCGTCCCTGCTGCAAGGGCTGATGGGTCACCATCCTCCTGGGATGTCGAGAGAGTGTCTTGGGACGGGAAGAACATCGCTAACGTCATCCCTGCAGTCACGTGACTCAGCACGTTCCCAGGGCCTTCCAGCACCCTGCCAAGCACCACCTTGTGAAGACGAGAGCACCGACGGGTGTCTCGGGAGAGGAAAGAGCAAATGGAAGGGCCAGCCCTGGAGGGAGGCCGCCCCGGCCTCGGGACATGGACATCACATCTCGCTGCGCTGCCTCTCAGGCTGCGTGCTTCCGGCCCAGCCACTCACCCTCATCGCACTTCTCTCCAGAGAATGTTGGCACATTTGTAAAGTAGAGTGAGCAACACTTATGCTTCCTAAGTCTCAGGGTGGCCCTGAGCCCAGACAGGGTAAGGCAGACACAGACATTCATGGGAAGGTCTGCCACCACCCAGGGCGAAGGACCATTAGGAAGAGAACCAAGCGTTTCCTTTCCTGCAGGCTTACCTGCGACTCTGAGGCCGCTCTGCGCTGTATGGGTGATGGGGGAAGTGACAGCCACCGGGGGCGTCTTGCCCTTCTTCAGGGAGCCGGGGTGCCCCAGGATGATGGGCTTCTTCAGCTCCCCACCCTTGGACGAATCATCACAGCTCTCAGGCCGCTCTCTCCGCCACTTGGAAGTCCCAGGTTCCATCTTCAGGCTACCACTATCGTACTCCAGTTTCTTGGGGGCCTTCTCCTCGGATTCGCTGAACCAGCTCAGCCCACTTTCTGCCAGGGAGCGCTTCTCTGAGTCGGTGCGTAGCTGAAGAGAGGGAACAAGGCAAAGTGAGACACTCACGTGGGGACAGGGGAATAGACAGGGAGGGGGGTCTACTGTGGTGAGCAGGTGGTCAAGCTAGGGTCTCCACCCAGCCACTCCGTGCACGTGCAAGCTTCCCCCCCATCTGCACAGGTGCTGCCCTGTTGGCCCTGGGGCTCATTCTGAGCAGGTGGCTGCAGAGTCCCGTACCACTACTGTAGAGTTCCTGCGGGAAGCCGTGGGAGTGGTCGGGAGGGAGTTGAGTGAGGAGCTGGCGTTGAACTCTTCCGAGCTGAGGTTGTCCGAGGCATCGCTGAGCCCGCTGCTGATGGAACTGCTCTCATCCCAGCTGCAGGGAGAGATCAAGGTCAGCAGTTACAACAGAAGCCAAGGCAAGAAGTACATTTTTTGTCCTGATGGAAGAATGGCGCTGGACCACTGTGTAGACTGGCCAAGAAGAGAAAGCTGGAGCTTAGTTCTGGGGATTGCCAGTAACTCAAATGTTTCCCTGCATATGGGTGGTTTTTGTCTTTTCTTTTTTTTAAACAAAGGGAAGAGACTCTTTTTATCTGATAAACGATGTTTTATCTCCTTAACAGAAAGCTCTGTTATAAAGACAAGGTCATTTTTGGATCAATCTAATTACACAATTTCCTCTCCCTATAACTGGCCTCCATCCTCAGCACTACCTCACCTTTGCACATTTTCGGATGTGTTCTCCAGGTATCGCTTTCCCTCAAAATGCTCATTCCCGGTAACAAGGGGCCAGACAAAGACCTTTCTAGAGTCCCCTAGGGCTGACCTGTGTGTCCTTTCTCAAGGGCCCTCTGTTTCTCCAGTCCACTCCTCCCGGACCAGATCCTGCCTCTCAACAGCTAGGACAGCTGTGCAAGTAAATGGGCCAATCAGGAGGGCTGTGCCGAGCAGAGGTGCCAGACCCACGCTGGATGTTGCATTTCTCCAGCCGCTTGGGCTCTCAGCGTCCTGGCATCCACGAGAGACTGCTGTTAGGCGTCTGTCTCTGAGAACCCTGGTCCACGAACTAAGACCTTCCACAGCGGCCACATGTTTACAGCTGATGCACCAACCATCTTCAGGTTTAAGCAGGTTCGTCTGTAACATCTGCACGGAACAGCCTCTACAACTCACACCAGTTTCCTCTTGTTCTAGCCTTGCTGGTCCCATGTTTCTTGTTCGTCACATTCATCATTCTCTACCTCCTACAGCCTTTCTTCAAGGGTCTCGTTTTCCAAGTCTTTCACAATTCTTCTGGACCCTAACAAGTTCAGATTTCACTCAAGTGTGGGAGCCTCGCGCTGACCACTGGAGTTCAGTGAGACGGCTCCACACTAGCATCTGTCTGCAGGGAAGGGGCATTTTTCTGCCCCGGTGTCGGAGTCCAGGGCGTGTCCGTTTGTCAGCTTCACACGGGTGCAGGAACTAACAAGGCTCGAGATGTTTTTGGTGAATTGGCCAGTATGTGGACATTTTTTTCTTTTTGGTTTATTTTGAGTTTCCCATCATGGAACAAAAATCAGACATACAAGCCATCTAAGTGCTTGGCCCAGATTTCAGCTGGCCTCCCTCTAATTCATGTGCTGGGAATAGGGAAGTGGGTGGTTTGGACATTTGGCTTGGCTGCTCTGCAGTGATTTATCCAATACGTTGAGAAACAGCAAAGAAAGCACGGAGTTGAGATACTCAATAGCGCTGTTGTGACACACAGCCATTATCGAGTGACAACCAACCTCCCCTGGTTCCGACACATCTTAAAGCTCACATCTGTCCTGGACCGAGATAGCCCACGAGATAGCCCACGCCACCCATTCCAAAGAGAAAGAATACGGAGGACACATATTGAAGCTGGTTTTTTGACCCTATCAGCCCTTCCAGGGTAAGATAAGATCTCTGGCAGGCAAACAAACAACTATTCACAGCATGCTTCTCTGAGGTCAGAGACAAAGGAAGCCTGGAGCGCCAAATCTTTCATCTGAGATTAATTATTGGGAATCAAGGTCTTGGAGCAGAGCGGAGAAAGCTCTTACGGACTGGCCCTTCGAAAAGAAAGACTGCCAGAGCCCCGAAGTCCCGAAGAAACCTTCCTTTGCCCTAGCTATGGGAAGCCCGACACTGAAATGGATGAGGGAGGTCTGCCTTCTAGGAGAGTTGGGTCCTCCAAAGTGCTTCTTCCACAGACACAAAGCAGAAGCCTAAAATCATCAAGCAGAGTTGCTTAGAGGATTTAAAGATTTCCCAGCAGGCTCTCTCTGCAGGTTCTGAACCCAAGGAAAAATCTGGTGTTGCTACCCAAGGGTTAACACCTCCATCGGTGAGGCTCAGTTCCTTTCTTTAAAAAGAGTTAGCGAAGCAATGCACACGAGGTGGAGATTCAAGCAGCCCAGGAAACTGTAAGGAGAAATGTCCCTTATCTGCCTTCCTGTTTTTAATTCCACCGCAACCACCGCCGTTAACAGTTTCCCACGCTTCCTTCCAAAGCATCCCTGTGTCTCTGTCTGCTGGCTGTCTGCTCTCTGGCTCTGCTCAACAGGGCAGGGGAGAGGGGTGGGGGGCACACCTCATCAACCTGGGGATTCGCCCTACGCCTCTGTTTCAGTGGAGTGCAGGTATGTGCCTGGAACAGGACACTTTCTAAGACCTCACATATCACAAGATGCCTGTATTCGAGCTTGTGAGATTCCGGGTAGGCTGAAAACGCTCCCTCGGGATGTAAAGGCAGCACCCACTGCTTCTGCATCAGGCTGCTTCCACGGCCATTCTGCTTGCCTGTTCTTAGTGTGGGACCTGCTTTCTTCCTCTCTGGGACTTGTAGCATCTTCGCGTCCTGCAACACCATCAAGGCTGTGCCCTTTGACTTCTCAAGCTGCGTCCATCATTTCGACTCTGACTTTGGAAGCGCTGCACCTTCAGCTCTGGGAGATCACCCTGAAACTGCTTTTTCGTGTTTTATCCTCTTCCTTTTCTGGTTCTCTCTTCTAGAACGTCCATTAATCAGGAGGTAGATACTCTGATTTTCTCATCTTCCAGTTCCATCTTTCCCCCCCCCAAGATTTATTTATTTGAAAAGCAGTTATAGAGAGAAGAAGGGAGGGAGGAAAAGGGAAGAGGGAGTGATGGGGAGGTGTGGTTTCTATCTGTTGGTTCACTCCCCAAATGGCCACAATGGCAGACAAAGGGTCAGCCGAAGCCAGGGGCCCCAAGTACTTGGGCCATTTTCCCAGGCACATTAACAGGGAGCTGGATTGGAAATGGAGCAGCTGGGACACAAACTGGCACTCATACACATGCCAGCATCACAGGCAGCAGCTTAACCCGCTGAACCACAACAGCACCCCTGGCACCATCTTTCTAAAAGCCCTACTTGTGGGGCAGTGGCTACATGTTATCTCCCATCTATTAAGTTTTTCGTGTCTGCTTTGTTCTTGAAAATACAGCACCTTGCTCTTTCAGAGACTCTGTCCCCTCCTTTGGAAGGCAGTTTACGATCTCTGCGTAGGTCTGGTTGCAAGCTGGTTGTAGGTTCTGTCCGCGTAGGTGAGACTTTCCTGCTAGACGCCTTCTCAGACGTCTGATGATGCTTAGCTGTTTGCTCCCGTGAGAGCCTGGGCCACCCACTGCACGTCACTTGGAAGCTCCGTACACACAGGGCTGGGCTTGTGGACCATGGCTTCAGTAAGGGGATGGGTTTGGGCGGATTCACTCAAGCTTTTCCTCCTGGGCTGGTCAGATTTCCTGGCGATGACTGTCTCAGATGCCCACCTTCAGGGTCTTGAAGACCACTGTCCTGAGAGCAGAGCTGCAGAAGAGCCCTGGCTGCTTCAACAGTCAACATGCAAGCTTTCACTCAGCCCCGTGTCTGGGTCGAAGTCTATGCCCTCACCGCGCCAGGAGTCCATAGGGCCTGCGCTACCCTTTGCAGAGTAGGCTGCCCGTGTTAGGACAGCTGCCTTCCTGGGAGCCACATGCCCGAGCGTCTGTGTCCACCCAGTCTTCCTGTTTTCAGCTTTATTTCCCCTGCACTTGAGGTGCTCGAGGCCATCCAGCACCAAGCTTTCTGAGGTGCACAGAGCTGCCGCCCAGCTTCCCCTACTGCTGGCTTGGGAGTCGGCATTAAGTCTGACCGATGAGTTCACCCTCGCCGTTCTCATTGCCAGAGCCTCATGGCTGGCATCTCCTCTTTATCCTATTTTTTTAAAAAGTTTTTTTTTTTATAGCCTTATTTTATTTATTTGAAAGGCAGAGATACAGAGAGAAGGAGAGAGAGAGAGAGATCCTCCATCCATCGGTTCACTCCCCAAATGGCTACAATGGCCAGGGCTGGGCCAGGCTGAAGCCAGGAGCCAGGAGTTTCCTCTGGATCTCCCAGTGGGTGCAGGGGCCCAAGCACACAGGCCATCTTCTGCTGCTTTGCCAGGAGCATTAGCAGGGAGCTGGATCAGAAGTGGCGCACCAGGACTTGAAATGGTGTCCATACGGGATGCCGGCCCTGCAGGCACAGGCTGAACCTTCTATGCCACAGCACTGGCCCCTCTCCTATTTTTTTTTTCCACCCTGTGGTTTTATGACTTAAGGGAAAAAAACCCAAAACCCTTTATTGCCATTCTACTCCTATGGCAGTTGTTTTATCAGCAGCAAAATGGCCCCGAATGACACTTAACAGACCTGCCCTTTTGGAAACAGCGTCCCGGTGGGTAGGTGACCTTCGCGGGGAGGGAGAAAAGGGGACACTGGCTTGGAGTTTCATCATCAAATCAAGCAGAGGCAGAGGGAAGCATCTGGATGGCTTGTGGGAGAATCAACATCTGTGAGCAGAATGAGGCTTGGTGGACACCGCTCCCTGGAAACATAAAATTGCTAAGGGTGCAGGGACAGAAAACCTGGGGAAGAGTTTGCAGAGTTGGTCTCTTAAGTAGATCTCGGGTAAATGAGAACTGGGCAGCAATGAGCCAGGCCTAAATTCTTCAGGACATGAAAATGACAGAGAACTGAGAGCCCAGTATTTCTTTATAATCCAATCTGTGTATAAATTCAAGGCACCACCGCCAACAGGCAAGTGTGTGTAAGAGAAACGGTGCAGAAGTTTTCCTCCTGACAAAGTTTTTCTAAGACCACTGACACATCGCCACGTCCATCTCCCTCAGAACAGGAGAGGAGACAAAGCTGAGCCACAGGGCGACAAGAAGCCCGACAGAAACGGGGTGACGGAAATGCAGATCCTTGTCCATGGATACTTCCAGAGTGCTGGACTGCAACGGGTTACAGAACAAACTCAAGGAATTCTCTCCACTGGACAGCTACTTTCCCGTTCACTGCTCTCCTTCTCCCCAGCCCGCCCTCTCCGACTTACACCTGCTCCTTATTTCCACTGAGACAATCACCACTTTCCCCTGGAGTGCTATCAAAACGCGGGTCTGTCTGCAGCCTCCCGCTGAGAACCCTCGGTGCCTGTACTGCCCTTGCCTCTTTGTCTCTGCGCGTCCCCTGCCTTTGCTCTGGTTCAGCGCCTGCTCTCCTCTCCCCGGAACTCCTGTGGAAGCTCCTCATCAGCCCACTCTGCAATCCTCCCTCCCTCCAGACATGCTGAGCACATCGAACCCACTGACCCGCAGGTGCCACGCTCAGCTCCTCGGGGCTGCTGTCCCTCAGTCCGGATTCTACAGCCCTTCGTTCAGGACGCTCCAGAAGCCATTCCTAATGCAGTGGAGTGATTAAGAGCCCAGATCCTGGGGCCAAACTACCTGGGTTTAAGTGTTACTAACTCAGCCCAGGGTTACATTCAGCAGGCAAACATTCACTGGGCTCCCCATATCTACAAGGCACAGTGTCAGCTGTTACGGGCACTCAAAAATGAGTGGCTGCCCCAAATGAGCTTTTAAACCACAGGTGGAGGGGCTGGCACTGTGGCATAGAGGGTAGAGCCACCAACTGCAGTGCCGGCATCTCATATGGGCGTCGGTTCAAGTCCTGGCTGTTACACTTCTGATCCAGCTCTCTGCTATGGCCTGGGAAAGCAGCAGAAGATGGCCCAAGTGCCTGGGCCCCTGCACCCATGTGGGAGACCTGGAAGAAGCTCCTGGCTCCTGGCTTCTGATCGGTGCAGCTCTGGTCGTTGCGGCCGACTGGGGAGTGAATCAGTGGATGGAAGACCTCTCTCTCTCTCTCTCTCTCTCTATCTCTCTCTGCTTCTCCTTCTCTCTCTGTGTAACTCTGACTTTCAAATAAATAAATAAATCTTAAAAAAAAAAAAAAAAAAAAAGGGCCGGCGCCGCGGCTCACTAGGCTAATCCTCCGCCTTGCAGTGCCGGCGCACCGGGTTCTAGTCCCGGTTGTGGTGCCGGATTCTGTCCCAGTTGCCCCTCTTCCAGGCCAGCTCTCTGCTGTGGCCCGGGAGTGCAGTGGAGGATGGCCCAAGTGCTTGGGCCCTGCACCCCATGGGAGACCAGGAGAAGCACCTGGCTCCTGCCTTCGGATCAGCGCGGTGCACCGGCCGCGGCGGCCATTGGAGGGTGAACCAACAGCAAAGGAAGACCTTTCTCTCTGTCACTCTGTCTCACTGTCTACTCTGCCTGTCAAAAAAAATTTTTTTAAAACTAAAAAAAAAAAACAAAAACAAACCATGGGTGGAGAAAGATGTATAAACACAGTAAACCCAATGACAGATGTACAGATAATGTACATAAGAGAATACAAAGGAAGGGGTGACTTAGTTCTCCAACAAAACCCCCAAATCTGATTTTGCCATGTCAGCATACCGATTATCATACTGCTTATGCTCTCACCTCTATCCCATCCCACTCCTACCTCTTACATCCCATAGGATTCCTAATGGGTGACCAAGCTCTCTCACCTAATCTTTTAGAAACCCAGGCTTGCATGAGGAGCCAGTCCTGTCATCAGGAAAGCAGTGGAAGATGGCCCAAGTCCTTGGGCCCCTGCACCCACCCACGTAGGAGACCCGAAGAAGCTAATGGCCCCTGGCTTCAGATCGGCGCAGCTCCAGCCATTGCAGCCAATCGGGGAGTGAACCAGGGATGGAAGACCTCTCTCTCTCTCTCTATCGGGGAGTGAACCAGGGATGGAAGACTTCTCTCTCTCTCTCTCTCTCTCTCTCTCTCTCTGCTTCTCCCTTTCTCTCTATGTAACTCTGATTTTCATATAAATAAATAAATCTTTAAAAAAACATTTATTTACTTGACAAGCAGAGAGAGAGAGAGAGAGAGAGAGAGAGATTTGTCATCTGCTGATTTACTCCCCAAATGGCCACAATGGCTGGGAGCCAGGAACTCCATCCCCGTCTCCCCCATGTCTAGCAGGGACCCAGGCACCGGTTTTCCCAGGTGCATCCACAGGGACCTGGACCAGAAGTGGAGCAGCCTGGCCTTGACCCAGTGCTCCAATACGTGATGTTTGCCTTGCACGTGGTGGCTTAATCCTCGGTGCCACAGTGCTGGCCCAGGGCCTGTGGTTTCAGAGCTGCTTTTTATACATTCTCCACAACTGACCAGTATCGGTTTCCAAATAATCCTCCCCTCGTGTGGGGGACAGGTGGGGGGAGGGGAGGGGGATTCCTAAGCATTCTCTTTTTAGGACTTTCAGTTCTCTGCTGAAATTCCCCATCCGTTCAAGAACACAACTCTCCTTTTCTATCAGATCCTTAAACGTGTTTGTAAAAAGCATCTTACAGTCTGTCTCCTAATCCTAACATCTAGGTCACCCGTAGGTCGCTTCTACTGAGTAACTTTACTCAGTCCTGTTTTCGCTCCTTCGTCCCAAGTCTTCGTAACTTTCTGTTACGTGCCAGTTGTTGTGTGTGAAAGAATCACAATGCAGGTACCCAGAAAAGGATGTACTCCTTCCTCCGTCAGGCTGTTAGCATGAGAACAGAACCAGGGCTAGGCCTGTTGTCGCTTTGGTTAAAATCAGTTCAGCGCTGGTTTGAAATGTTTTGAGGGCAAGATCAGCAGGGCTTGGGCTCTGAGCACGGTGACACTCTGAGCTCTCCGTGTGCCACGTGGCCGGCCACCAGCTGTCTGGGCTGCTCCAGCATGGTGGGCCACGGCGCGCACTGAGTGAAAGGTCCTCACGTCGGAGGGGGTCTTTCTCGACCTCCTGCCCCTGCTCTCAGACTTCAGCGTGTAGTGCTGGTGCTGTGTACTGGGCGGAGAGGGGCTGTCTTCCTGAGCTTTATGCCCTGCCCTAAGTCTTCAGCAGGTGATGGTCCAACTACAGTGGTACCTGTCACCCACATGGGAGACCCAGATGGAACTCCTGGCTCCTAACTTCAGCACAACCCAGCCCTGGTTCTTGCAAACACTAGGGGGAGTTGAACTAAGGGATGCAATCTGTTCTCACTCCCCTCTCTGCAACTCCTATCCCCTGCCACTTCACTCTGTCAAAAAGTTTTTGGCCAGCGTCGCGGCTCAATAGGCTAACCCTCCGCCTGCGGCGCTGGCACACTGGGTTCTAGTCCCGGTCGAGGCACTGGATTCTATCCCGGTTGTCCCTCTTCCAGGCCAGCTCTCTGCTATGGCCCGGAAAGGCAGTGGAGGACGGCCCAGGTGCTTGTGCCCTGCACCTGCATGGGAGACCAGGAGAAGCACCTGGCTCCTGACTTCGGACCAGCACTGTGTGCCGGCTACAGCGTGCCGGATGCAGTAGACACTGGGGGATCAACCAACGGCAAAGGAAGACCTTTCTCTCTGTCTTTCCCTCTCTCACTGTCCACTCTGCCTGTCAAAAAAAAAAAAAAACCAAAAAAAAATTTTTTCTTATCTTTAGTTCAGCTCTTCTCCTTTTCCTCATCTATCATGAGTCTGTCTGGCCACACCCGAGATGAAAACAGCCATCCACTTCTGCTCCCCTAGGAGCAGCTCACCCCTTCCTGGAATTTGGTTCAATGAGAATACTTTGCATCTTTAGACAGCTTTTTTTTTTAAGTTACAATGTTTGTTGCTTCTCCAGCTCAGTCCTGTTGTCAGGGTGAGAATAACAGTGTTGTCATACTACACCATCTCTTTCAATAAACCATCCCTGTAGAATAAATAAAGCCCTTCAGCTATGGCTGTAAGAAGGGCAACTGACTCCTCTTGTTTGCTCGTCCACTTCCTAGCACTGATACCACGGTCTACGGAACTCTCTGGTGCACCCCATCTCCTCTGTAGGATGAAAAGCGAGACTGTGAGGAGGCCAGCTAACCGAACACTGCTCTACTTGTGTCTGTGCAGACACGTGGCCACGCACGGGGCAGGGAGCACTCCTCCCCTCTGGGAAGAGCACCAACACTAACACAGCTCTTGGCTAGCATTGGCCACCCCTCCCAGACTTCTCACAGGCTGTCTGCACCCCACATTTTGGGCCCATGGGTCTTGAATGGCCAAGGGAGCCTGCAGGCAGCCAGAGGGCCAAGGGTGTGGGCTTGGGCTAGCTAACTGGGTGGGTGGGCCAGTGTGTGACCGCGCAGGAAATAATCCTCACTGCTTCTCTGTGGCAGCCTGCTTCCCACAGGTCAGGCCTGAACGCCGACCGGGTTCCCCTTCAGTCCCGAATACGCGTGCCTGCAGAACTGGAAACCAAGTTTCTCGGACTATTTACTTCTTAATGGATGAGAGTATGTACGTGCAACCTTACTTTCTCCTCGGACAGCAGAGAAGCATCTGCAATAGGTTGAGAAAAATAGCTGGGGACCCCCACCCCCAGATTTATTTTTATTCCCAAGTAAGGTTTACGGAATTGGAAGTCTAATGTTGCATCTCCAAGAGATACCCAGGACTGCCTGCTTGTCCATCTAGGAAAGGGAAAAGAGCTGTCCTTACAAGCTGAACGAGAAACAGGCACCAACAGGGAAGCTGTTGACCAACACAATGTGCCTAACTCTGGGGAGCTGCAGCCCAGACCAGTCACGGGAAGAAGCCACAGTCAGAGCGACAAGGCCTGTCAGGCTCCATCGCCCCACCATCCAGCTCCACAGCGCATTCTACCACACGTGCGTAGAGCAAATCGGGCAGAGGAGTGAAGGCCCCGGCAGCCCCAACTCTTGGGGTCTCACCTGCTAGAGTTGACCAGCGGTGGCCTTCGTTAGGTGGTTAAGTGGAAAGCAATGACAAGGTGGGAGGGAGACCTCGGGCCTGAGAGCGATTTCACAGCCAAGATAAGCAGGAAGCCAGCCACTGGGATGGGCCTGGCCCCAGCTCCCCTGAGGCCCAGAATGCCCAGGCTTTAGACGGGGCTGTTGTCTCATGACATCTGCCCCCGAAACTCCAGCCACTCACAGTACTTTGAGACAAGTACATCAAGATGCACATGGGATTAGCCAGAGTTAGGATAAAGCTACAGAGACTAAAAACTGGTTAACTTCACTGGCTAGAAATGACCTCAAAGAATCTGCTTCTACAGACCTGAACACATTCTGATACCTGCTCTACTTTTGAAAATTTCCAGAACATTTTTGGAACTATACCAGGATAGAGTTAAGTGACAATTTTCCTCGCTCAACACTTCAAGAACATTCTTGCCACGTACGATGACGGTTAACAGGTTAAACCATAACGACACTGCCAATCGTGTAGGTAAAAATCAGTTTGACATCAAGTATGTTCATTTTCATAGTTAGCCTATGCTTCAGCATTGGTCTGCCACAAAATCGTGATGGTGGTGTCTAAACTCGTAACAGGAAGACACCAAGTTCTGGAACCTTGGCAAACATCAGAAATGATGGCCTGTCCCAGCTTACCCCTAGTTCAGTGCGCCTGAACACGGGAGCACGTTCTGGCTTCTCCTCAATCGGGAGCCAGACAGCCCGTTCTTCGTCAGTCTTCTGTGTCCCTTCAAGGCCACTGCTGGAGGTGAGCCACTCGGTCCACAGGCAGACCACGTTTCCTCAAAGGTCACTCCATCACAAAGATGTGGGTCCCTAGTGAGGGACCTGGGCAGTCATGCTCCTTGTCTGGCCCCTGAGCAAGTGGACTCCCTTGATCTCCTTTATCGACAAGACAGTGATTTAGATCTGCATTAGCGTGGAAGCCACCAGCTGTACGTAGCTACTGAGTACTAGAAATGGGGCTGAGACAAGCAGTAAGGTTTCCAACATTCCATAGGAAAAGGAATCTAAACTATTTTATTAATAACTTCTGTGTCAATGACATTTTTTTTTTTTTGACAGGCAGAGTGGACAGTGAGAAAGGTCTTCCTTTTGTCGTTGGTTCACCCTCCAATGGCCGCTGCGGCCGGCGCACCGCGCTGATCCGATGGCAGGAGCCAGGTGCTTCTCCTGGTCTCCCATGCAGGTGCAGGGCCCAAGCACTTGGGCCATCCTCCACTGCACTCCCTGGCCACAGCAGAGAGCTGGCCTGGAAGAGGGGCAACCGGGACAGAATCCGGCGCCCCAACCGGGACTAGAACCTGGTGTGCCGGTGCCGCAAGGCGGAGGATTAGCCTATTGAGCCACGGCACTGGCCTAACATCTTAAAATAATATTGTTGTTCTAGTATGTTAAAGAAGACATAATTAATTTCATTTGTTTTATTTTTTAAACTGTTTCTACCAGAAAAGTTAAAATGACACACGTGGCTGGAACTGCACTGCCGTCAGAAAGCGCTGTTCTACATAGGAAACTTTGGGTCGATGAGATGTTCGCTGTGAAGACCTGGAGCCTGTTAGCTGCCACAGTGGTTACGTCTGTTTGGTTCATGACCTGAAAAAGCTACGGTCTGCACTTATACCTCACCCGCGCCTTCTCTTGGCGGCACCAAATGTGGAACTGTTAGGTTCACACGGTGAATGATGAGCCACGGTCCTCAGGGAACACTCAGGAGGTTAAAGAGGGCAAGTGATAGAAAAAAAAAGGAATCAGAATGGAATCGGGCAATTTTGTGATTCTCGCTTTTAAAAACACATCCAGACCGTCTAGAGAGACTGACATTCCGCTGAAGGACTGCCAGGGCTCACAGTCAGTACCCGCCCCTGCTCCCAGCCCCACGTGGCCTCAGAGACCAGGAGCGGGGGGTGCAGTGTCTACTTCATTACATGTCTGTGGCTTGGCAGGGGCCGCGGCAGGCAGCCTGATTTGGCCAACAAAGCAGGCATCGGAGAAGAGGGTGAACTGCACAGGGTAAGAGATTTAGGGAAAGAGAGGCTGGGGCAGCGAGACGCCAAGGCAAATTTTGGGGGAGCTAAGAGTGTGCCAAGTCTTCAGCGAGGGTAAAGATCACCAAGAAAAAGGGACTCTGAAGAGCAAGGTAAGCAGTGCGGTCGGGGGACACGTATAATCAGGAAAATGTATCTGGCAGCGAGCTAGGGCTGTCCCTGTTCCTCGGAAGGCAAACACGGGTTGAACACGCTTCCTGACTGCCACGTTGAATCATACAACCACCCGACTCCTTTGCTCAGTTCCCAGGTGGGGAGACTAATTTCATGCCTGGACCATGGGCTGCAGGTTCCCAGTCTCAGATGCGAATCTTTCAGACGGGTAACACGGCACTGCTGGCACCACTGAAACACCTCCAAAAACAGCCATCACAACTGTGGAGTCCACTGGCTTCGAGCACCTGTGGCAGCATCGGGGTGGCAAGTCCCGACTCAGACACAGCTACGATTCTGAAGACTGCTACCACCCATTCTGAGGTGCGAGCCGGCTGCACCTCTGCAATCACTCAGCTGCATCTTCTGCAGTGACTTCCAAGCACCCTGGGCCAGTGAGAAAGGGGTCAGCGGAAGCGAACACAAGGCCACTCCCCTCCCCTCCCCACGGAGAGGGGACCTCTGCTGGTACTTCTGATGACGCCTGCTGTAACAGAACAGTGAGAGCACACCTGTCTGCCTGGTCCCAGCTTCCTCACCTTGCCCTTCCTGGCTGACGTTCTAACCACCTGCAGCACACGCCCACTTCGGCCGATCCCCTTCCCTCTGAGAGCTAAGGTCTTCACAGTGATGACAGCAGGACCACAGGTCCATCCTAGCAGAGCCCCACTCCGCCAACACACAGCCCTGCATCTCTGTGCCTGTTCTGTACAGGAGCCATCCCACCAGTAGCAAAGGAATGTTTTTAGAGAGAAGTATCAGTCTCCTAGCACGGAGCACCTCGTGGGCCTGGGGAACCGGCTGCCCTGCAATTACATGCAACCTTCTGTGTATCCGTGTAATTTTCTGCTATTTGGTCATATTTCCAGATTCTCAAATGTTCATGACCCAGAAACATTTCTTTAAAATCATCATCTTGCCTCCCAGCGTCCTGCTTCCAGCAGTCTCTTCTTTTCTGGCACTCCAAGGTTCAGAGTTTCTTACCCTTTGATGGTTGTTAGGTACTGATTCATGTCCCTCCCCAAAACAAAGGCGGGACCCAGAGGCTGTGTTTGGAGACTGGACCTCCAAGGAGGTAATGAAAGCTGAATGGAGCCCTGGGGTGAGGGTGTTATCGGACAGGACTGGGGTCCATAGAAGAGGAGGAAGGAACACCAGAGCTCTCCTTGTGTGTCCACAGGGAAGAGACAGCTGTCTGCAGGGCAGGAAGGAGGGAGGCCGCATCAGAACCAACCCTGCTAGAACCTTGATCTTGGACCTCTAGCATCTAGAACCACGAGGCAAGAACTTTCTATTAAGTCATCCAGCCTGTGGTATTCTGTATGGCTGCCCGGGCAGTCCTGCATACACACGAGGCCATGGAATGAGACTATGTATTTATACATCCATATCCCCACTGGGCAGCATCGATCACGGATTACTTCCAGGATTTGGTAGTTTTCAGCTTAGAGATCTGCTAGTCTTAGGTTTCCGATCACGATCCCATAGGTCACTGAGCTGAAATAAAAGAACCCAACTCGGTGAGCAAGGCACAACAGAAGCTACAGACTGAGAAAATCAAGGAGTGGAGCGAAGTGGAAGCAATTATCATTGCTGGTTTCTCTTGGCGGCCAAACCGCCCTAGGGAAACTCCATCTTTTTGCAGTGAAATGAGGTTCTATGTTTGCTCCCCTAAAGACATGATGCACAACCACCCGGCCCTGCAAACAGCTTGGACAGCACTTTGTGGCACCAAATGGATGTAACTGGATTAGAGGCATCGATATGTTTTATTGGGGTCTTACTGTGGGCAAGGGTAATTGAAGGGTAGCAGGGGACAGACTGAGAAGCGAGTCTAAGAAGGAGACACGAGAGGCTGTTTCCGAGGTGTGGGTTAAAGCTTTGCCATGTCAGCTGGCAGCGCAGCGCAGAGCAGAAAGAGGAGCTGTTTCACGGGAGTCTCCCTAATCAGGACCAACTGTGGGTGAGGAATGCTGACTCGGCTCCCGCAACTCGTTTGAGTTTCCCTTTCAGCCTGCCCCAGCCTCTCCCCGCCTCGACGTCTTGCACGGGGGTAGGAATGAAAAAACAAGGCACCGTCCTCTGTTTTTCCAAGACAGGAAATTGAAATCCTTCAAACACTGAAGCGTCACCAGGAGTCTCTCAAGAGATGGGAAAGTGCTCCGGGCTGCGTGCAGTCCTCTTTCAAAGGATCAAAGGCAGCCCTTTGGGTCACTCCCGAATACCGAACTGCGGCTCCTCATGGTCATGGCCAGGGCTGAACTAGTGAGCTCCACTCCCCCGAGTGTAAACAAGTAACTCCACACCCGCCAACCAGGGAAAGCCATTCTGGTTCTTAACACGGTCAAGAAAGCATGTGCTAGAGTTCGGACAACATTTCCCTTCTCTTTCTAAAACCAGTACAGAGGCCCCATTTTATAGATTTTTTTGGAAAGGGACGCAAGTGGGATTTGACAAAAAAATGTCATGAGATAGTTCCTCCTTCCTCCCCACGGCTTCACCCACATTCTCCCCTGCTGCTCCCTGAGGAGCCTGCTGCACACGTCCAAATCCCGGCTAACTGAAAGGAAACCAGTGTCGGCATTCCATATGGGTTGCTCCTCTTCCAGGCCAGCTCTCTGCTGTGGCCCAGGAAGGCAGTGGAGGATGGCCCAAGTGCTTGGGCCCTGCACCCGCATGGGAGGCCAAGAGGAAGCATCTGGCTCCTGGCTTCGGATCGGCGCAGCTCCAGCCGTAGCTGCTATTTGGGGGGTGAACCAATGGAAGGAAGACCTTTCTCTCTGTCTCTGTCTAACTCTATCTGTCAAATAAAAAAAAAAGTGTTGCTTGCCCCCTATTGTCAGCCCCTCATTCTGGAATCCAGCAACGCCTGTGGGCTTGAACATACGTAGTTTCTAGGGTGATTTCTGTAGGGCTGACAGAAGCAAAAGCCCTTTTAGTCAGAAACACACCCTGGCCCACACAGGGTGGCAGCAGTCACACGCAGTGTGTACGTCCTGCACGCGTTCCCCTTACACATACAGCAACAGATCAAAGTCCTCTCCCTGCCAACCCACGGCCAGGCATCCCTGATCACCCTGCCAGTTCTGAGTGAGCAAGACGGGAGCAAGGGTGCGAGTCAGGCCCTGCCCTCGCACTAGGAGGCTAAGGATCTGTGCAGCTCGGAGCAGCTGCTGGCAGCGTGGAGACATTCGGGGCCGACTGCTGGTGTGAAACTCTGATCTGGCAATAAACACCTCTGGCCTGTGAGCTCCTCTCGCTTCGCGGCCTGAGACTTCCCACCACAGCGCCGACGGACTGCCAGGCCTCCCTCGGAACACATCGCTCCCTCCCCTGCCTTCTCTGCCTCACGTCTACCGGAATCCCCGGCCTTCCATTATCACCTCCTTCCTCCTTCACTCCATTAAACCAGAAGTCCACTTGCCAACCTCTTCCTTAGCGTCTCCACGTAAGCAATGCAGACCATACTTTTTCTGTTCACTGAGAGCCTCTCTGTTGGGTCAAAATTTTTAAAATCTTGACTCCAAGGAAGAAGGCGAGTGCACCACCCAAGCTCTGCTGACCACAATTACCCAGAGGCGGCACACATTCAATCTACAGATGCAAAACAAAACAAGGAACATCGAAAACAAAGCCAGCAAAACAGAAACAAGCAAACCCCAAATCCCAAAACCCGAACAGAAAAACACTGGGTGCTAATTCCCCAAGCCTATCTGTTTGAACACTCCCATGCTGAATCACCCTGCACAGAAAGACCACGGGGGCCCCTTTGGGACTTGGCCAAAGGGAACAAAGCCCAGACACGTGACAGTATGACACGTTGCAACACACATGAAGAGAATGTCACCTGAACCCAGGGAGTCACCTCCGTCACTCAGGTGGTAAAGTATTTGTTGCAAGCCACACTGAGGGACCCATCGACTTTCTCCCAGGAATTCTCACCTCTGGAGATTCCAACAGAGAAAGTCTGGGACCCACCCTGGATGAAGACTGTGTCTCTATGTCCCTAGTAAGTTAAACGTGGGTCTGCACAAAAGTCGTTTTCTTTTTTTTTTTTTAATTTTTGACAGGCAGAGTGGACAGTGAGAGAGAGAGACAGAGAGAAAGGTCTTCCTTTTGCCGTTGGTTCACCCTCCAATGGCCGCCGCGGTTGGCGCGCTGCGACCTGCGCACCGTGCTGATCCGATGGCAGGAGCCAGGTGCTTCTCCTGGTCTCCCATGGGGTGCAGGGCCCAAGCACTTGGGCCATCCTCCACTGCACTCCCTGGCCACAGCAGAGAGCTGGCCTGGAAGAGGGGCAACCGGGACAGGATCGGTGCCCCGACCGGGACTAGAACCCGGTGTGCCGGCGCCGCAAGGAGGAGGATTAGCCTAGTGAGCCGCGGCGCCGGCCAAAAGTCGTTTTCTCTAACTCTAGAGGAAAACCAGCACTCGGGCTGGCTGGAGACTGAGAAAAGGGTCCACGCGGAGGCCGCGTTCCAGGTCACAGGAACTTCTGCTGCAGCCTCCGGACACGCTACGAGGAGTCCTCGAAGTTCTGACCTTGGCGACCCTGCCTGGAGCTCTCCACTCCCATAACGCCCACGGCTCTTTCCGTGCTCCCATCCTCATTTAAGTTCCAAACTGAAAACGCTGATCAGATAGGGCAGCAGCCACGGGGGAGCGAGCAGCAGACGCTCGGGGTTCTCTTTCACGTGTCCACGAGGACCGTACGCTGAGCGGGGTAGAAGTCTGTGTTGCACGGGAGGCTTAGGGATCCGTCAGGGGAGGACCCCTGACAGCACTACTTGAAAAGAAACAGTCGTGAGAACGCAGGGAGGACGGAAGGACTCATTTCATGACTCAGCATTTTTTAGTCTGTGGATTCAGCAAAGCAATCCACGAAAAAGTCCGAGACTGCTCTGGGGAAGCTGCTGCTCACAGCATCACCAGGCCGGCTGGGATCAGACAGCAGGAACTGTGACTACTACCCACCCAAACACTAGCCACACAAGCTCTGTGATCCTGGACAAACAGGCGGCACTAACCCGCACTCGACGAGAGCGGAAGTCTGCGGGTTCTGACAAGATTCACGGCTGGGAAACGCAGCAGGAAAGAATGTAAGAGCCTGAGGAGACAATGTAACGAGCACTCAGACCTTTGCATCCTGTTGTCCTACAGCAGACACCGGGACCCCCCTACAGGCTGTGGAGCTGCCGCAGTTCGCCCCCTCACTCGTTGGTGTGCACTGCGCCAGAACACTATCTTATTTCTCTGCTCACCAAGCCGCTGGGGAATCCCAGTGCTTCTTAAACACTATTAAAGGCACCTTAACACACTGCCTTTTATAATGACCCACGGCACTTGCCTTTGTCGAAGGGGCAGGCATTTTACACTATATTTTTAGTGGAGATGCCACGGTCGTGTTTATCAATGCAAATATTCTGATCTTATCGTGAGTGTGACCATGGTGAGCTATCACTACTGGAACAACAGTCACCCTGTGGCTAACATCTAAAACCCTTTGCTGGGCACTCTTGTACCCAGGTCCAACTTTATTGACTGTATTAATCCTGAGATACATATTGCTTAAGGAGAAACTTAGGTAAAGTTGCATGCCTAAGGGTCACAGCCAGTAAGGGGAGACAGAACCAACTTAGTTACCAAGGTCTGTCTGGCTCCAAAAGACCGTCTTTCTAAGGACCACATACACTCCAAGTACTCCCACCACGAGACACAGAACTGCAGTGATGGGTGGCCACAGGACAGCAGCAGCATTCGGCATTTACTCCTGGCGCCAGGGGACTGCCTGCCATGACTGCCTAGCGCATTATATGTCTGGAAGCTTTCCAGATGGTGTTGTGCCGGAGAGAGAAGCTCACTTACAGGATCTTACGCATCTCCAGGGGCTCTTCGAGCAAAAAGGTGGTCTCAGGTCAAATTTAATTTGTGTCCGCTCAGTCACTGCTACACTGCACCTCAGTCATTTCTGAGGTCGGGGAGTTAGACTCATGAAAAAGAAATGAGGTTAGTTCTCAACAAGCCTGCAAACCAAAACACGATTTGCTCGAAGGAGTGACATACGCCTGGCTAGCTACAGGAGGGGCCTGGGCACAAAGAAGAAGGTCGGACAGGATAGGAACTTGACATAACCCTTCCACATTCGCACGGACTGGTTCCTACGGTTGCTAAAGGCAAACCGCCCGCTCCTTTCAATAGCATCACCGCCATATAAAATCCCCGCATCACGCAACTGCGGGAGAAAACCAACTGCTGCTGAGGAGTCCCCCAAAGGGCGGCTCTGATCTCTGAACCGCCACAGCACCGGCTGCCAAGGCTCTCGTCTCGGACTGCTCCATTCCAACTTTCCCCCAGGAAACCTTACGGAGAACCCAGCCTGGGCCTTGAGCATTCAGTTCTGGACCTTGCTTCGAAAAGGAGGTCTTTACGACTTCCGGGCAAGAATCCAACCACCACTCTCTCAGGGTGGGGAGAGGAGGGAGCGCTGGAGCCCCTGTATTGAGACAGTCATCCCTGGGAGGGAGTTCTGTGGTACGCAGGGGGCCCCCGGTGCGGCCAACTGACTTCATGGGTAGCCTGGACATTGGCTGCAAATCCACACGGTTTCTCATCCCACCTCCCACAGGCTGGGCAGGGGGCCCCGGCACGTTCTTTTCCGGCCTGGGTTAGTTTTCAGAGTTGAAGTCATCAATGCTGCAGCTCCCCGTGGTGGAGGCACCGGGCTCAACAGCTCCAACTTAGCGCCAGCAGCTCGCCGGGTCCTATCAGAGCAAGTCCTGCTCCCTGGCTTCCTCTCTCTTAGCGCCTGCTGATTAGTCTTCTAGGCACTTGATGTCTCAGCTGTTCATTGTCTTTCCTTCTGGTTGTCACCTTGAAGGTGGTACAAAATCCAGAGGCTTATTTAGGGAGTGGTATGGTTTAGGTGGATAAGTTTTTGCTACAAAGTAGCTGTGATAAAGTAGGGCCCTGGGCTGGGTATGGGTATGAGGGACCTCTAAGGACTTCTTCCTGGGACCGGCGCTGTGGCACAGTGGGTCACTCCAGCATCCCACGAGAGCACCAGCTGGAGTCCCAGCTGCTCCACTTCCATCCAGCTCCCTGCTAACATGCCTGGGAAAGCAGCAGAGGATGGCCCAAGAGCTTGGGCCCCTGTCACCCACACTGAGACCCAGGTGGAGTTCCAGGCTCCTGGCTTCAGCCTAGCCCTGCCCCAGCCATCATGGCCATTTGGGGAGTGAACCAGTGGGTGCAAGATATCTCTCTGTCTCTGTCCTACAAATAAATAAGGAAATCTTAAAACAAAACAAAACAAAAAAAAAAAAAAAAAAAAAAAAGAAAGAAAGAAAGAAAAGACTCCTTCTCCGTGTAAAAGTCGTTCACCCAATCCTTCCAAGAACCACAGGCGTGGGAGCACTGGGCGGCTCCAAGGTCAAAAGGAAATGTTCCCCAGATGCGCCGGTCAGCTGACTTGGGGGACTGAAGACGTGGCTTATGTGCAGTCTCTAGCAGGCAGGAGGTCACATCCGGTTCCTGAAAGAAGTCTCAAACAGGAGCTCAGGAAATGCTGACTTCTCATGCGGGCCAGGGCAGGTAGGACATCCACGTCAGGTGTAGGGGCGGGGTTTAGAACAGACTAACGGGGACTGGGCTTTGTGGGGCTGGAGTGCACCGTGCGCGGTGGGGTAAGAGCCGGAGCGTTGCATTGGTCAGCGTAACAGCAGCGCTTTTGTAACAGGACAGCGCATTGGTCAGCGTAACGGTAGTGCTTTTGTAACAGGACAGCGCATTGGTCAGCATAACGGTAGTGCTTTTGTAACAGGACAGCGCATTGGTCAGCGTAACGGTAGTGCTTTTATAACAGGAGAGTGCGCTTCACCTTTCTCCTAAGCCAGCACTGCCGCCATTAAATTACCTGACCCCAGAAAGAAACCTTTGGGGCTAAGACTGCTACAGCTAAAAAAAAAAAAAAAAGATTGTTAGTCCGCGCCCCTTTCACGCGGGAAGGGAGAATGAGGGTGTGGAGAAGGTGTTACTCAGCGAGTTCTGCGGGGTCAGACGACGGGGACACACGGACACAAGGCCAGGCAGCAAGGCAGTGGGCATCCGCAGCGTGCGGAGGCGGCCGTTCTCCCAGAGCCCCCTGCCCGTCCTGGAGGCCGCGTGTCCTGTCAGCGAACGTGGGGCCCCTGGTAGAGACGACACAGTGTGGGGTATAAAGCGCTGGGCCTGGGCTTTAAACGCCTGAGAGTCCAGTCGCAGCACGAGAACCGCATTTCCTAGGCAATCTTCAGAAACACAGAGCCCAAGGCTTTCAGGGCCTCTCAGGGGCGCTGCGCTGTGCCCCATCTGTTTACTTCTCCCTTTGTTTTCTTGTTTCTTGGACCATTGCTCCTTGGCAGTAAACTGGTAAACGGAAAATTTGTCCTTTTCTTTTTCAACAGTTTATCTATCTGAAAAGCAGAGTTACAGACAGGGGTGGAGACAGAGCGAGCGAGACTGATCTTCCACCCACTGCTTCGTTTCCCACATGGCCGCAACAGCCAGGGCTGGGCCAGGCCGAAGCCTGCCACCTAGACCTCCATCCGGGTCCCTCATGTGGGTGCAGGGACCCAAGCACTTGGGCCATCTTCCCTTGCTTTCCTAGGCTCGTCAGCAGGGAGCCGGACTGGGAATAGAGTCGCTGGAACTGGCACTCATACGGGATGCCAGGGTCCCAAGCAGTGGCTTAACCTGCTGCAACACGATGCAGGCCCCAAGAGGCAACTTTTCCACGCTGGAGCTAATCTGCCCTCCTCCAAAATAAAAAATAATAATAATAATAAAGTTTTCCTTCTAGAAGTATCCTCCTCATTCCAGGCAACGGAGTGAGCTCCATCAGCGGCCAAATCGCACAAGCCCCAAATCGCACAAGCCGCAATACCGGGATTCTTATGTTAACGTCCTCTAAGTAAAGTCAAACCGAGACTACAGGTTACTTCTCAGCCCATATATGGTCATGGAAACCGGCCTACTTCCTACTTTGTACCATAGTAGATGGCCAGTCTTCACTGCCCCCTTCAAACAAGAACCAACTTAAGCTAACACACGTATACCATTCTTCCAACTTGTTTAATGTTTTTATGAAAAAGATTCTGATATTGGAATAAGAGGTTCCTTATAGTTGTTGAAAGTAGTTGTAGTGTGTCGTGTGCAAAATGTCAGCTGGGACATTTACTTATTACCACCTCTTAAATCCTCGTATTTAAGAGGTGGTAATAAGTAACATGTTTTTACCCTGAATTCTTTTTTTTTTTTTTGACAGGCAGAGTGGACAGTGAGAGAGAGAGAGAGAAAGGTCTTCCTTTGCTGTTGGTTCACCCTCTAATGGCCACCGCGGCCAGCGCGCTGCTGCCAGCGCACCGTGCTGATCCAAAGGCAGGAGCCAGGTGCTTATCCTGGTCTCCCATGCGGGTGCAGGGCCCAAGCACTTGGGTCATCCTCCACTGCCTTCCCGGGCCATAGCAGAGAGCTGGCCTGGAAGAGGGGCAATCAGGACAGGATCGGTGCCCCGACCGGGACTAGAACCCGGTGTGCCAGCGCCGCAAGGCGGAGGATTAGCCTGTTGAGCCACGGCGCCGGCCACCCTGAATTCTTATTCCTGATATCTATGGGCACTAATTTCTCTAAAGTTGTATCTCAAGGTATCTGAAGTTATTCCTTTCTTCCTGACTGACATTTGCGAAAAGAAAACATTACACTTGATAGTAGTATAATTCCACCACGTGAAACAAATTATCCATATACTCCACTGCTAGGTTTATTTGGGAAGACCATTATACATGCTGAATGAAATCGATTATTTCCCTATTTTAAAATAAATTCTACCCAGTGGTACCAAGAACGCAAAGTGTAACTTTCCAGCTCATAGAACTACACGGTAGAAGCAGCCGGAGCAGGTGCTGATTCCATCTCTGCTGCCTCAGGACCACACAGGAAGGGTTTTCCACTACACGTGGGGGCTGCCTATCCCTCAACCCGTCCTCGTCCACCGTCCTCGGCTCCTCGCTCATGGGCACCTGGCTTCCACTCCCTCCGCTTCGCCTGGATCTCTGGCAGGAGCTACACAGACCTGACTCACCGCTGTTCTTCGTCTGCCTGTCCTCCCAGGAGCTCTGTCTCATTGGCACCAGGACAGCAGGGTATCTTCCTGGCTAGGGTGACAGAGGTTGGTAGAAGCATCTGGACAACGCAGATTTTCCAGAAACACTTGTTGAGAGGTGGGCATTTGGCACAGCAGTTGGGACACCACTTGGGATGCCCGGACCCCATACTGCAGTGCGCCTGGGTTTGAATCCCAGCTCTGCTCTCCATTCTGGCTCCCAGTTAATGGGCACCCTGGCAGGCAGCCGCTGAGGGCTCAAGTAGTTGGGTCCCTGACATCCATGCGGGAGACCTGCACTGAGTTCCTGACTCCTGGCTTTGGCCTGGCCCAGCCCCTGGCTATTGTGGGCATTTGGGAAGGGAATCGGTGGATGGGAGCTCTCTCCCTCTTTCTGTTTTTGCCTTTCAAACAAAATAAATAAATTTGCAAGTGCTCATTGAACAACTGAACAGCAGTCTGAGGGCAGGCGCTGTGGTGCAGCCTGTTGGGCCGCCACTTGGGGACACCTGCATCCCATGTCTGAGTGCCAAGGATGGAGTCCTGCTCCTCCACTTCCAATCCAGCTTCCTGCTAATGAGCCTGGGAGGCAGCAGAGGATGGCCCAACTACCCACATGGGAGACCTAGAGGAGTTCCCGGCTCCCGGCTTTTACCTAGCCCAGTAGCCATGGCTGTTGCAGGCATTTGGGGAGTGAACAAGCAGCCGGGGACCTCTCTCTTCTCTCTCTGCCACTCTGCCTTTTAAATAAAGAAATAAATAAATACTTTCTTAAAAAAATAAAATCTTTCCCAAGAACAGAGATGATGAGAGAAGCCTACCAGGTTTGGGGCAGGAAAGAAGGCATTATGGGAAAATGACATTTGCTATGTATTGTCTTCAAGACAAGTTTACCCCGGCAGGAAGCCCCAGGTCCCAGCTCACTCACACTTCCCCCTTCTTTGGGGATCCATCTGCCCTCAAACCAGCAACACACCTACTTCTGGCAAAGGGCTTAACAGCTGCACCACGGGCTGCTGCAGACGGGGAAGCCACGCCAGGGCTTTGCGGGAGCCATCTTTGGTTCAGCAATGACAATCCAACATATCTACCCACTGAACAGACGCCATCCCTTTACGCTTCTGATGTATTTCCGGAAAGTCATCCTAGGCGGAGTTTGCTAGAACAGCTTAAGAACGGCAAGGCGGAAGCCGAATTTGCTGTGCAATCATTTGGATGTCAGACTGACTGACCTCTCTTGACGAGAACACTTTCCCTGGCCCATGAAAACTCAGAGGCTCAGGTAGGAACTGTCACGTTGCAGGAGTCACTGGAGGACCACTACTTTCTTATAGAATTTGTTTTTCATCTACTTGAAAGGGAGAATGAGAAAGAGAGAGACAGGCAGACAGAGAGGTCTTCCATCCGCTGGTTCACTCCCCAAGTGGCTGCAATGGCCAGAGCTGCGCTGATCCAAAGCCAGGAGCCAGGAGCTTCTTCCGGGGCTCCCATGTGGGAGCAGGGGCCCAAGAACCTCTGATGCTTTCCCAGGCCATAGCGGGGAGCTGGATCAGAAGTGGAGCAGCCTGGACTCGAATCGGCACCCATGTGGGATGTGGGCGCTGTAAGCCAGGGCTTTAACCCTGTACACCACAGTGCCAGCCCCTGATTCCTCACTCTTCATATGCCCGCAATAGCCAGGGCTGGACCAAGCCAGAGTCAGGAGCCCAGAGCTCCATCTGGGCCTCTCAGTGGGTGGGTGGGGGGGTGCCTAGCACTTTAGCATCACCTGCTGCCTCCCAGGGTGTGCATTAGCAGGAGCTAGATTGAAAGCGGAGGAGCGGAGACACAAGCCAGGCCCTCCGATATGGGATGTGGGCGTCCCAAGAGGTGGCTTACCCCGCTGTACCCCGCCTGCCCCAAGGGAAGCACCACCAAGGGCAACATCACGCAGCCCGCTCCTCCACGAAGGACCCCTGAAAGACGGGTCTGACCCCAGCTCTACCCAGACTTCGTGAAGTCACCAAATTCTCCTGTCCTACACTGGAGAGTGGAATTTAATTAAATAAGAGGCTTTGCTAGTTACCCAATTATGGGCTGAAATTTAATACAGCCCAACTGCTTCTGCCTTGCGCATCTGTGACACACTCCACGTAGCTCTCAGAGGCTCATGCGTTTCGTCTCGGAGCAGCGGCCACAGTGGCCCTGAGACAGCCCCCTTCGAGAGGCACTTCCATGATCATCCTCCCCACCCCCCAAGCCCGCAGTAGTCATTCTGCTTAGACACACACAAGCTCCTCGTCCAGGAACACGGGAGTAACCAAGAATGCCTCCTCTGCGTGGGGGGGGTGCAGGTTTCCAATCCACGCTCAGACCCCAGGCACATCTGAGATATCTACAAGGTAATCTTTAATTACTGCCCCGCCCCCCGCCCAACAACCCATACATTTTTTCCCAATGTAAAGATTTCCAATAACAGCATAAAACTAGCCGTTAATAACAGGTCCCAGCACGTCAATTACAGCGGTCTCCAAAAATAAAAGCTTCATGCGGCAAAAATTTGCAAGTTACCGCTGGGAGGTGGTGGCAGCGCACCGCGGAAGTCTGGAAGTCTCCGCCCTCAGAGCGGGTTTTCCTGTGCGGGGGAAACCCAGCTATGCCTCTCCCCCACCTCGCCCCTCTGCCTCCCTGACCTCAACCAACCCCCCAGTTACACTCCCAAGCCTACGTCTTTCCTTTCCGGAGAACAGTAAGGTTAACCGGCAAAGCTGTCCTCTGCCACCTCCTCGGCCCTTTGTGTTAAGGGGCCGAGTTGTCCGTGACGCCGAGACCCTCAGACCAAGAGTGCTCTTAAGGATTTCAAAGGCAGCGCTCCCTCCCGCTCCCTCCTGCTCGGCCCTGGATTCACACATCCCGAGCGCCTCCTCCCCCACGGTGATTCTCTGCTCTTCTCTCAACTCCTCCAAGGAGCACCGGGCAGGAAGAAATCAGTAAAAGAATTGTGGCCTAGAAAGTTCGCTTGTCTCTTTAATTAAGGAAGGCTGGGGGGAGGTGGGGCACCCCGGGGGAGGGGACAGCAGTGATCCGGCCTCCGGGTCTTTGTAATTTTTACAGGCCTCTTGCCCTGCCCTTTATTTCAAAATTAACCGCCTTCCCATCTGAAGTCATTTAGTTCATGGACGGCTTACTCCCGGTGAAATATCTCTGTGGAAGGCTCTGAAGGTTTCCACTTCAGAGAACAGGACAGCTGAATGCCACATTGTGCCCGAGGGTCAAAGGTCACCAGTGCAGTGAAAACCCAGCAAATGCATTGTGAGCCGCCTTCCTTTCCATGCATGTGAAAGTAGGCACATCGCTCACCTACTGCAAAGCTTTGAACAGAAAAAGGACTCAGTTCTTAGGCGGCCGGCGCCCGAAGGGAGGACCTTACTCCAGAGAAACAAACCTATGCAGGTGTTCAGACAAGGTAACAAGCCACCGTCACCTGCCCCAGGCTGACACGGTGCCTACTCGCAGAGGAAGAATGAATGGAGGGAAATCAACAGCCCACAAAGAGCTGTCAGCTTCTCAATCCAACGCTGGATTCCCCGAGCAGGGGGAGGCAGAGGCTTTGCAGCACCTGGACCCACGGCTCTGCAACTGCGGAATTGCTTTCAACTCCCAAGGGACGGGATGTGTATTTCCACAGCGAACCCTTGCCGAAGCACATCCCGTTCACCCAGGACGCCTCTCTCCCAATCCATCTCATCTCACGCCCGCCCCGTGCCCCTCAGCTGCTGGTGGTCTCCAATAGCCTTCAAAGGGGGGAAACTGAGGCTGGAGGCTGTGCCCTGGGGGGTGGAACAAGTCAGCGGTGGAGTCAGCCTTGGATTTCTGGGGGCTTCTCCCTTCTCTTCTTCAGTGCCCCACATGCACCCCAGCGCTGGCTGGACAGAAACACCCCCTTCAGCCCTCCTCCCAGCACCTCTGCAGGGCCCCCTGCTCCTCGCCTCCCCCAGGTGGAGAGAGGGGACTCTGGTTATCTAACGATGCATATATTGTAGGGGGAAAAATAACAATTCTGAGAGGACAGGAAATGACTGGCTAGGAAATGACTTGGTCACCTGAGGGTGAAATCCCTGTTCTGGGGCTTTGGGCATAATCCTCCAAGGAGCCCAGAGAAGGAAGACTGAAATTAAAAGAAGGGAAAGTTAATCAAAATCGAACTAGAGAAGGCAGACAGAACAAAAACAGTCCCTGCCTCCTCAGTCGGTCCTGGGGCAGGGGGGACCCAGACGCCTTCTGGGTTTATAAAAGGGGTCCTCACAACCCCACCCCACCCTGCAGCCCCCCTCCAACAGAGCTCTGAGCCCAGGATTCCGGCTTTGCTGAGAGCCCTGCAGCACTAGGTCCCTGCTTCAGAAGGTGACGCGGGCAGGGGCAGGGACTCTGTCGTTCTAAGCACCAGAACCCGAGCTGTCCCTCGCACGTGGCTCCTTTTCCAGCTCCACGCTTCACACCCACCCCACGTGCACCGCCAGATCCAGCATCAAGTTCTTTAAAGCAGATCGAGATTTTTAGCGACATCCAGGAAAATCCTGCTGGAGCTGTATAAGCTACTCGAGCCTGTTAAGTCCTACACCTGCCTCAACAGTTTTCTTAGCGATTTGCCTTTTCTATGTAGTTTTTATAGAAAGTCTTATTTTTGATGCTCACATTGCATCAATGTGTATGATAACTAAAGTTGTACAAGTTCAACAGGCAGGTTTGGGAATAAATACAACTCTTGGAAAGCAGGCCCTCGACTAGGGGGAGCAGAGGACGCAGGCTCCTGGTAGCCCAGGCCATGCTTTGGTGTGCAGAAGGCACAGGCCAGGGATGTGGGATGTGGGTATTCCGTACTGGAATGCCTGCTTCCGATCCAGCTTCCTAACGTGCACCCTGGGAGGCAGCCGATGACGGCTCAAGTGCTTGTGTCCCTGCCACCCGGGTGGGAGACCCAGAATGAGCTCTGTCTCCGTGTCTGTCTGCCTTACAAATACAATAAATGCACACAGTTCAAGGGAAGAGCGCAAGCTGGGGCAGAGGGCCCTGCTGTATCTGATGCCCGGAACCGTTTTAGGAGACCAGAGTGAAATGCACAAGGCCAGCGACATTCTTGGGCTCCACTTCCACCTTTGCTGCTTTTCCATGTCGTTCCGGTTTACCTCTCACTTTCTCTGCTGAATGCAAAGGTCAGGGGTCGCTGGGGGTGAGAAAGTGAAGCTAGCAGGAACGAAAGTTCTGGTGATTTCCTCCCCGTGGAGGCTCAGCTCATGCGCCCAGCCTTGTTCTTCTACCTGGATGTCTCACAGAGCTAAGCATCTGAGCTCAACTTCCTAAGACACGTGGCTTAGCTACGAGGCTTGCCACAGCAGACTGTCACATGAAAACCAGACACCGAACCCAGGAGCCCCGACTTCTTTTGGGGGTCCTGCAGGGCTCCATTGCCTCTCTGGCTCAGCAGACTTTTTTCCAAGGCTTTTGGTCTCCCAGGATCAAAGCTGCGTTCACAATGACCATCTCTGTGCAAATTCCCAGAACTGGTTTCCCAGATAGGAAAGCTCCCAACCCAGGTTGCGCATGAGTGAGCAATGACTTCTTCCCCCTCAAAGAGGCCCGGGTTAGTTTCTCACACAGAGGAGTGACTGGTCCCTTTTGCCCCCTGGGGTTCTGAGGCCAGGGGTGGAGTTTGGTGGAGGCAACTTCGCAGCCCAGATTCCAAATCTCTTTCTAAATAAGGGCACCGCTGCTGCTCCAGGGACAGTGCAGAGCGTGGCCAGGGCTCTCCAGACAAGGACCCCAGCAAAGAAACCCACTTGGGAGAGGACGGCGAAGATGAGCCACATCTGTAAAGGATGGAAGTGATTTCCACAAATCGCAGGAACAAACTGGGGTATGTATGCCTCCTCCTTCACATTTGAAAAAAGTATTTTTTATTTGAAAAGCAGAGCAACAGACATACACGCACACACAAATAGATCGTCCACCTGCTGGTTCACCCCCCAAATGTCTGCAGCAGCTGGGGCCGGACAAGACTGCAGCAAGGAGCCAGGAGCTCCATCCAGGTCCCCACATGGGTGGCAGAGACTCAAGCACTTGGGCCATCACCTGCTGCCTCTCAGATGCACATCACAAGAAGCTGGACTGAAGCAGACATGGGACTGGATCCCACGTACTCTAATGGGATGCAGGTTTCCCAAGCACGAGTCTAGTCCGCTCGTTCACCTTTAACTTATACGCATGGAGGATGAGGATCCTGTTAACAATGGGACGAGGAAAACCAATAAATCAACACACTGCTCACTACACTTAAGTACCAAGAAGAGTGGCCTCCGTGCCCTCTCCTCATTCAGAGCCACCTTCCCTGGAAAAGCCAAGTCAGAGCTCTCTGCAGTGAGCCCAATGCCATTGTCGGCTTTGCAGGGCTGAGCACGGTCTTGGCACGTGCTAGGCCATTAATAAGTGCTTGCTGCTCGGGGCCAGCGTCCTGGCACAGTAGGTTAATCCTCCGCCTGTGGCGCCGGCATCCCATGTGGGCGCTGGTTCTAGTCCCTGCTGCTCCTCTTCCCATCCAGCTCTCTGCTGTGGCCTGGGAAAGCAGTAGAGGATGGCTCAAATCCTTGGGCCCCTGTACCCATGTGAGAGACTGAGAGGAAGCTCCTGGCTCCTGGTTTTAGACTGGTGCAGCTCCGGCTATTGCAGCCATGTGGGCAGTGAGCCAGTGAATCGAAGACCATTCTCTCAGTCTCTCCCTCTCAATTAAATAACAAATCTTTAAAAATAAATAATACTTGCTGCTGGATTGGCTTCCATCTTCTGTAGCTGAGGACATGGTTCGACTCCATCTGAAGAATGCTAAGTATGGCGTGACACAGGATACATGTGGCACAGCCGAAGACGGACTGACACATGTAAGCTCTTAAGATGGTTTTCTGGGACCGGCACAGTGGCTCAATGGGCTAACGCCCTGGCCTGAAGGGCCGGCATCCCATATGGACGCCGGTTCTGGTCCCGGCTGCTCCACTTCCGATTCAGCTCTGGGCCTGGGAAAGTAATGGAAGATGGCCCAGGTCACTGGGCCCCTGCACCTGCGTGGGAGACCCAGAAGAAGCTCCTGGCTCCTGGCTTCGTATTGGTGCAGCTCCAGCCATTGTGGCCAATTGGGGAGTGAACCAATGGATGGAAGACCTCTCTCTCTCTCTGCCTCTCCTCTCTGTGTAACCCTGACTTTCAAATAAATAAATAAATCTTTAAAAAAAAAAAAAAGAGAAAGATAGTTTTCTACCAGTTATTCTTTTGTCAGCATCAGAAGACTTACTATCAAACTCTGCATATGCATTAAGTAAACGTCTCCGGCCTCTAGGAACTTGTGATTGGGCAAAACTCCCACCATATAATGAGCGACTCTGGGAAAAGTAAGTATAGATACAGATGTATGGAGGAGAACTTCCTCGTGGGGGGATCTCATGAGCAGCTCTCCTCTGCAGAAGACTGCCATCTCAAAAGGGAGCTTAGGTGAGCCCAGGCTTGAGAAAGCCAAACTCCCGCCCCTGGCATTTAGTCCAGCGAGGAAGGGCTGTGCAGCAGGCCAGACGGGGTCTGAATTTCTGCCCCACTACGCTGACCCAAAATGCTTGGGGCCCCAAGCGTTTCAGATTTCAGTTTTTCTTGGAAATACTTGCATAGATTTTACCAGCTGAACATCCACAAATTTCAAAATTTGAAATCTGGGGGCCGATGCTGTGGTACAACGAGTTAAGCCACCTGCTGCAGTGCCGGCTTCCCATATGGACGCCAGTTCGAGTCCCAGGTGCTCCATTTCCCATCCCGCTCCATGCTAATGCCTTGGGAAGAATAGTGGAGGATGGCTTAAGTGTTTGGGTCCCTGCCACCCATGTGGGAGTCCCAAATGAAAATTCTGGCTCCTGGCTTTGGTCTGGCCCAGCCCTGGCCAATGCAGCCATCTGGGGAGTGAACTAGCAGATAAAAGATCTCTCTCTCTCTCTCTCCCCCCCTCTCCAAATAAATAAAATAAATATTAAAAAAAAAAAAACACAGGTTGCATCACCATCAGTCTTTCTGGGTAGCTAGAGGGGTATATAAGGCACCCAAAGCATCCAGGTCAGTCCCTAACAAACCCGGGTAGCTCCCCAACTTCCCTCTGCTCCCTGTTTTCAAAAGCACCCGGCTCAGGTGGCACCTGCAGCACTACACAGGGCAGGAGCACTAGCTCACGGGGACGCCTGGCGCCCTCGCCAAGTCCGTGGGCTCCAGCCGGAGCTCAACACTTCGGGAGCAGCGGCCTGGAGGCCATGTGTGTGCCGGCGGGAGGTCCCGCAAAGCTTTCTTTCCAGTATTTCTACCCCAGAGTCATCAGCGTCTTCTGGAGACAGAGGGTCATGGGGTTTCACTGTCCAACAACGTCCAGGGATGGAGCATTTCTAGGAATTCCTGAAGCATCGCGAGAATATCAGGCGGAGGCCAGAGTCTCATGCTCCACGCGGCTGGATTATCTACTCTGCTTTCGGAGACAAGGCAAGGGCAGTCTCTGCTCCGTGAACGAGGGGAAACCTCTCCTGTTCCCTTCTCCCATCCCTCTGGAAAACTCTCTTCCACTTGCCCTGGGAAGTCTTCCACGTCCACGCCAACTGTGGCTTCTCCCTGCCTGCTTCCCATCGCTGCCCACGCGGCCTGGAACCACAGCCTTGGCTCCCTGGTCTCCCCTACCAACATGGCATCCTCCTGCACCAGCAGCCCCGCGAACATTTCTCCCACTCTGAACGAGCGCATTGATGTGTTGGTTCATGTCTCCTTGTCTGTTGCCAGGTATGGCGACCCGCTTCCAGGAGGCAGGGGCTAGTGCTGCCCTGCGGCTCCCTCTACACCCCAGCTCTGCGCCTGGATCCTGGAAGGGACTGGAGTTTGCCGACTGCACGAATGCACAGATAAGTGTGAATGCTTAGGGTCCAGCTCTGCTTCCTCAGTCTCCAGGCCAGCAGCTGGCACAAAACTGTCACACAGTGAAGACTGAATGATTATATGGTTGCTTAAAAAAAAAGACATTTTAAAAAGTGGCTTATTTTTATGTAAACTGCTATCGAAAATAGGATGCATAAATATGCCATGCTAATTAGCACAATTTTGGGCTAGATAGGAATCTGAAGATGGGTAACTACAAATTTAGGTAAAAACGAAGACATATTCTGGTTAGACTGCTACACCAACAGGCACTGCCATCTGAGGACTGGAGAAAGCAGGGGCGGGGCCTCAGCCGCTCACCATTGCACTCACAAACACCCCGGCTCCTCCCATCAACTCCCTGTCATTTCTGCATCCCCAAAGGAGAGAGGCCAGGCATTCCACCCAGTCTACAGAGAGGCAGCCGGAGACCCAGAACCTCGGTGATGTCACAAACCTACGAAGTGGTGCAGAAACTCCCACCCAGACACCCCCACCCTCGCCCCAGGCCACCGCGAGACCCTCGCTCAGGCCTCAAAATGCCCTCAGCATCTGCACCCTCAGCTTTCAGTATTGCCAGGGCCTGAACAGTGTGCTCATGGCATGGCCAGGGTCGGCTTGGGTCAGACCTAGGTGTGGGGACAAACCCCACCCCTGTGACCTTGGCCACTGCTCTTCCAGCCTCAGTTCCTTCATCTGTGAAATGGGATAATCACACACACCCCCTGGGCGGTTGTCTGGAGATGGAGTGACAGCACTGAGCACAGGCGGGGTTGGAGGGCTGGGTGTGAGAGTGACGAGGAAGTCCCCAGCGGCTCCCCGGCCAAGGGCAGGGCTTTCACCGGAAGGGTGACTGGGCCTGCCCAGCCCCACATCTGTCCTCTCACAGTGGCCACACGTGGGTGCCAAGTGAGGCCCTCCGCCCCAGGGAGCCTCTGGCTGATGCGTGAGAGGCTCACTTCCATGGACCCCAGGCTTGAGCTAGGAGTCCTGTCCCGGAGGGAGCTGGGAGGACTGAGTGGGGCAGATGCCTGGGTTCCAAACGCTGGAGGCTTGAGTTTGCTGGGCAGAGGAGAGACCACAGGCTAAAGGCTGAGTGTGGCTCCTGCTGACAGCCTGGTGACAGTCTGCGGGTGTGTGTGTGTGTGTGGATGTGTGGGTGTGCAGTGTTCCCTCCCGGGCATCTGCTTCAGGCAAATGCAGGCTGGGGTGGGGCTGCGTGCAGCTCACTCACCAGCCCTCACCCCGCCCCTCCCTCTCTGGAGCTCAAGGGGGACCCTGAGCCAGCAGGGAAAGCGACTCTTTGATCCCTGCTGGCCTCAAACAAACCTCGTACAGGGCAGGGTTTGAGTGGTCCCCAGAGCACAGGCCGGGGCTCAGCCCTCCCTCCGCGAGATCGCAGCCAGCCTAGTTAAACTTTATACTCCAAGTGTGGCACTTTACAACATCCCGTCTCTGCTGGCCCACCAGCAACAATGGGCCTGCAAGTCTTAGGCGTGGAGGGGAAGGAAACCACAGGCCCAGCCCCAGCCCCGCAGGCAGTAGACGGGGGTCGCTGTAACCTGACCCGCTCTCCTCCGGCCCCGCCCCGACACACCTGCCCAGCAATATGCTCCAGGGGAAAAGCTGGGAGTGCTCCACAACCCTGGCCCCTGGATAAGGCACCCAGCTCACTCCGCAAAGCCAGGGGCCCCGGGGGCTGGGGCGGGGCCCTGGAGGGGGGCAGGGAGGATGAGTGGGGCAGACTAGAGAAACAGGAAGTGAGGGGCGTGGGCAGGGGGCACTAGGGCACCACGCAGGGTCTTCCCAGAATCTCAGAGTAGAACCAGGGCAAACTTGGGCTGGGAGGCCCTAGTCTCCCCGGCACACCCCTCAAGGACCATAAAAGATTCCAACTGGGGTGGAAGGTGGGGGAGGGGCCCCTCCTCCTGGGCCCGGAGATGGACACCCACCTCCCACTAGTCTTTGCAAAGTGACCTCAAGGGTCCTAGGCACCCTCCAGTGAGGCTGGTGTGTGGTGGGGCACACAAGTCTGGGGCCAGTAGGACTCCGGGTGCCCCTGGGGCAGACGCTGTGTCTCTGTCTCCCCCCAACCCCCGCCCGTCCGGCCCACTTCTCTGCTCCTAACCCCAGCCTTTGTGTGCAGGGTTCTCTGCAGAGGACCTGGCGCTCTCTCTAGGGAGCAGGAGCAAGCACCGGGCTGTAAGTCTGTGCTGTGAGAGGTTCGAGGTGGGAGCGGCCGCCGCAGGAGCCACGGGGCCTCTCACCTCCATCTTCCAGCGGAGGGAGGCTGGGAGAAGGAGTGTGTACTCTGGGCTGAGAGCTGCCCCGGGCAGGGGGCTGGGGGGGGGAGGGGGGCTGCCAGAAGCAACAGAAAGCCCCTGCTCTGTGTTTCAGGCTGCGGGAGTTTCCTAACCCTCCCTTGGAGGTGCAGCTTCCAAGTCAGCGGAGGGTCCCCGGCCGTGGCCACATCACTTCCCCTTCGCAAAGGCACTCCTGCGTGTCACCCTCACCACCCCAAATTGTGGCTCTCACCCCTTCCCTGCATGGTGGACTCTCGGCTTCACTCCCCCACACGGGGATCCAGCCAGCTGGGAAGTCACAATTCCAAGCCCCCCCCCCCAGATCTCTCTTCCATCCAGGACGGCCCCAGGGGTCAGGGAGCCCCTTGGCTGAGCCGGCCTAGGGCTGCAGGGCCCCCTCCGTCCACCAGCCCGGTCCCTGAGGCTCTCTGAACCCCCCATCCCCGGCTCCATGCACCGCAGTAACCATGAACTTCAATCAAGTTGTGCCATTGTCTCAGCTCTGTCCAGGAAGCTCTAAATGCCCTTGCTTCCAACCCCGCTCCCGACACCCCCAAGCCCCACCGGCCAGCAAGCCAAACGCAGGGGTCCGGAAGGCTCCCGCGGTCCTGGCACCCCTCCCTCTGGTGGAAAAGCCGGCGCTGCCAAGACCCTCCTTCTTGCGGACCCCGCACCCAGAGGCTGCAGCTGGGGGGGGCGGTGGGGGCTGGGCACAGGGGGTCACCACCCAGCCCCCAGCCCTGCAGTCTGGCCCCGGGCCGCCAAGCTTACCTGCAGGGGAGTTTCCTTGTCGCTCCCGACCTGGGCAGGGCCAGATGAAGCATCTTCTGCAGCTCAATCGGCCATCCGCGGGGCTGGGCACCCAGCACCCCCCCGGGACTACCTTTGCCTGGCACCCGGCGCACAGCCACCAAGGTAGGAGAGCCGCAGGCCACGCGGAGGGCCCGAAACCCAGCCCTCGCCAGCCCTCCGCTCCCTTTTCTCTCCACCACCCCGGCTCCGACTTACGGCTCCAGCTGTACTTAAAGCGACAGTGCCCCATTTCCCCGTCGCTGACTTCTGTCCCGAGCCCTGGTGATGCAGGCTGCCAGCGGGCTCTTTAAGGCCCAGAGCAGGTAGACAAAGAGCCACCGCAGCCTCCAATGCCCCGGTGGCCTTGGAAGCCCAGAGGTGCAGAAGAAGGCTGGCGGCCTCGACCTCCACCTAGGCTGCTCCAGAGTTAACCCCTGCAATGCCGGGTATGGCCCCTGGGCTGGTGTGCAGGCTACAGGAGGCAGAAGGAGGGGTGAGCAGCCAGGCCCTGCTAAGTCCCTCCTTGGGGCTGTGCACATGTGGGTACCGGGTTGGGAAGACCCAGGCAGAACCCGACCCACAGAGGGCCTCCTCCTAGCCCCTTTCTAGAATTCTAGGCACCAGTCAGAACTGGAGCAAGAGATCATCAGTACATTGCGTAAAACCAGGTCTGCAGAGAGGTGTGGAGACAGATGAAGGTCAGACAGGGTACAGATTGCCAGAGGTGGCTCAGAACGGCTTAGGGCAGGGGCGGCTAAGCTGGTGCAAGCGCCTCTGGAAGTCCTGACACCCTCAGGGGATGGGCGACAGACATCACCCCAACGTTTGGAAGACGCAGATGGGAGGAAGGTGTGCCTGCTGGGGGAGGCTGTGGGGAGAAAGACCAGTTCACAGCACGCAAGGCTCTGCACCTTCCTCCAGGAGGCATTCGCAGCTGATTTCTTGGGAAACAAATATTTTGTTGTGGGGTTAAAAAACAACAGAACAGTGGGACCCAGTAGCAGGGCCCTTCCACTGGCCAGCCCTCCTCCAGTCCTCACTCTTCACCCTGCAAGGGGCCAAGTGTCTAAGGCTGGTCCCAGTGCCAACGTAAGCTGCACAAACAGGAAGACTCCATCCCAGAAATGGACTGAGGACACCTGCCTTCTTGAAGCAACAACCAACAGCAATTCCTTCTTTTCTTTTTTTTAAAACAGGCAGAGTGGACAGTGAGAGAGAGACAGAGAGAAAGGTCTTCCTTTTTGCCGTTGGTTCACCCTCCAATGGCCGCTGCGGCCGGCGCACCGCGCTGATCCGAAGCCAGGAGCCAGGTGCTTCTCCTGGTCTCCCATGCGGGTGCAGGGCCCAAGCACTTGGGCCATCCTCCACTGCCTTCCCGGGCCATAGCAGAGAGCTGGCCTGGAAGAGGGGCAACCGGGATAGAATCCAGCGCCCCAGCCGGGACTAGAACCCGGTGTGCCGGCGCCGCAAGGCGGAGGATTAGCCCGTTAAGCCACAAAGCCCTCCCCCCAAAGCTGTGGCATCTGGTGTGGCTTGGGACGCCCACAATCCCGCCCTGGGGTTCCTGGGCTCCAGCCGCAGCGCCAGCTCTCCTCCTGCTAACGTGCACTCTGGCTCAAGTACTTGGGTCCCTGCCACCCACATGGGAGACCCTGGATGGAGTTCCTGGCTCCCGGCTTCGGCTGGGCCCAGTCCTGGCCATTGTGGGCCCTGGAGGAGTGAACCAGCAGATTCAGCAAGTGCGCGCTCTCGCGCTCCCTCCCTTTCACATAATAATTTTAAAGGTCTCCGAAAGTGCTGGACTAAAGTGAGTGCAAGACATGGAGTGGCTGGCTGCCTTTGGCGCTGGACAGCTCGGTGTGCGTGAGCCCTGCATGAGCCCCAGGTCTTGCACCCCTAGAGCTTTCTGGGCCTCAGTTTCCACAAATGTCGTGGGGGGGGGATCCACACTCCTCCTGAACTGTCCAGGCGTTGAAGAAAGTCCAGATGGTGCTTTGACCCCAGGAATCTTCAGAAGAGGGGGCTCTGTCCTGGGCCTGGGGCAGGCTGGTTGGGGGAGGGGTCTTCATCTGTCCCTGCATTTCCCAAATCTCCCATCAAAGAGGAGTAAGGTTCGGCAGTGACCCCAGACCTATCCCTCAGACTACCCATGAGCACCTGGGCAAACAGGTTTCCACTTCCTGTACTCTGCAGTGAACAGCTGGGCGGTGAGACTTAGGAGAGACACTGCCGCTCCCAGGCAGGCGGCTGTGGGAGATGGGAGAGAGGCAGGCGGGTGTCCCGTTCTCCACCTCGGTCCAGCATGGGGAGCCTGGACCAGACCCTCTTGCCGGCTCTCCTGGCCCTGTGCTGTCCCAGAGGGGGAGGGGATTTCTGTCTGCAGCTGTGCTGAGCGTCTGCAGAGGCATCTGGGGAACAGCTCACAGCACACAGAAGGGATTCTCCTTAGCCTGAGCCAGCGGGATCCCTCAGCAGCAGGGTGCTTAGCTGTCTGAGGACTCCACACCCCTCCTCCTGGGGCTCCATGCAGAGTCCCAGGCTGCCACCTCCATGTGCCCCTGTCTCCTCTTGGATGGGGAAGGTGAGGCATGTGGTAGAGACAAGACCCCTGCTGCTGGAGGCAAGAAGGGGCTTTTACAGCGCAGGGACAGGGCCCAAGAGGCTTTGCAATCCGCACCTGCTATTTCAGCACCCAGGCCAAGGCAGCCTGGGTACCTGCACAGCGGCACTGAAGAGCAATGTGGTCTGGGGGCTTTTGGGAAGACAGGGAAGTGGTCTCCCCATCAACGGGCCCTGACGTTGCCCACTCCAGGGCTGTAGCCCAAGCAGCTGAGGCACACGCAGGCTGGAGGGGAAGACACCTGCTGAGAGGGAGCTGTTGTCCGGTAAACATTTTTCCAGGAAAAAAACAAAACAAAACAAAACAAAACAAAACACAGCCACTGACGTGGAGAGGGAAGAGGAGAGACCTGAGAGAAGTGGGAGCCTTGAGCTCATTTGACCCCAGGTCTGCACCATCAGAGTGGGGGAAACTGAGGCACGCAAAGGCCTGTCTGAAGCAGGGCAGACCCCTGAGTGATATGCACAAGGCCCCTCAGCCAGACTCCTGTGTGCCTGTGCACGCATGTCGGGGGGCGGGGGAGGCTCCCCCCACCTCGAAGGATGCCTGGAGCCGCCCGGGCTCAGGTTCATAGTCGTGCCAGCCAAAGTTCCGTGTCCACCAGTGACATCCAGAGGTCAGTGAGATTGGTTAGGGTGGGGCAAGAGGGGGGAAAGAGACAGAGAGGGAGGGAGGGAGGAAGGGAGAGAGACTTGCCAAGCCCTTGGGTGCTCTCAATTCTAGTGCCACGTGCCCCAGTGTCCTGGGTTCCCGTGCCATCTGTCTGGGGCCTGACAGTGCCCCTGATTTCTTGGGGGAGCCCCAGAAATGAGACCCTGGAGAAGATCAGAGGCCAAGGTAGGCGTCCACTCTGCCCCGCCCTTGTTTCTCCTCTCTCCCTCAGTTATGAGCTGTTTAGTTCCTACGTGGAAACTCTCCTGCCCCATCCACAAGTCTGGGCCCCTCTGGGCCCAAGACCCCTCCACACCCCGGCCAGGCTGAGCTGGCAGCGTCTGGACAAACAGCCAATTACGACCCAGGGACTGGAAAGAGGAGGAACGGGACCAGAATGGAGGATCCAGGGGGAAGGAGGGGAGGGGCCGTGAGAGGGAGCTTGGCGGATGAACCTTTTCCATAGGGAATCACCTGGCCATGCCTCCAGTCCCAGCTCTCAAACCCCTACCCCCACCCAGACCCCTGAGTGACCCCACAGAACCCTGGGGTTGTGACCTTGACTGCAGGGTCTGGAAAAGTCACTGCCAGCCCTCTGCATAGCAGAAGCTTCCAGTACTTCCAGGTCGATGACATCATCCTATTCCCAACCAATCAGGGTCTGAGGTGAGGCAGGTGCCTCTCTGTGGCATGGTCGAGGCCTCAGAGATTAGAAGAGGGGACCAAGACAGTAGGCCCAGGCCATGGCTCCCCAACATTTCTTTTTCTTTTCTTTCTTTTTTTGAGAGGTAGAAAGACAATAAGAGGGGAAGGGTGGGGGAAAAAGAGAGAGAGAGAGAGAGAGAGAGCGCTCCCCCATCCACTGGTTCATTCCCCAAATGCAAGCACAGGCTGAGCGTGGGCCAAGGCTGAAGCCAGGAATCAGGAACTCAATCCAGGTCTCCCGTGTGGGTGACAGGGACTCAACTACTTGAGCCGTCACCACTGCCTGCTGGGGTCTTGCCCAAGCAGGAAGCTGGAGTGATGGATGTGGGACCCAGATATCCCGGCTGGGGTCACAGGACCAGGTCAAGTGCCCGCCCCCAGGGAATCTCCTGGCCTATCAGCAATGCTGGGTTTTCCAGGGTTCCTTGTGCACGAACCTGGCCAGCGTCTCCCCTGCCCTGACCCAGCGAAGCTGTGGCCTTCCCCACCAACTTCCAGGCTCTCCCCGGGGGGCCTGAGCCAGACCCAGGTCGCGTGGCTGGAGAATCCAGAATGTCAAAGCCCAACAGGATTGGTTCGGACAGGAGGGGCAGGCACGTGGCTCAAGGCCCCTGCACACCACCCGGGCTTCCTGGCTCCTTGCCACCAAACGGTGGCACCTGTTCTTGCCACCTTCCCCTGTGGGGCCAGCCCAGGTCCCAGTCCGGAAGCTTTTGAAGGCAGGCGGCAGAGTTAGAACTGGGGACCCTGGGGGCCCTGGGGGCCCAACAGATGCACAGTGCAACGTGCCAGAGCCCAGCGGAGACCCCTCCGGATAGCAAATGAGACAGCTGGAGGGAGGAGCCTGCTCCCAGCTGTGCTACCGCTCTGCAAATATTTATATGACCTTTGAGGGGACTCGCTTTTCCCACCACCATTCTCACCACTGGGAGCGGCAGCAGAGAGGGGAGCCCCTAGATCTCACCCTCTCCCACCATCCCGAGGACCCCGGGCCACAGGACAAGGATGCGAGGGGGGCTGCCTCTGCAGTGGGGGCCTGCAGGGGCCTCAGGGCAGGTCACTGGGTGGATTCCTAGGGGTGCCATGCGCATGCATCTGTCTGTGTACAACCAGCTCAGGAGACCCCGACACCAGGAGCAACTACTTCAGAACAACCTGAGCGCCCACGACCCCAGCCTCCCCGGCGCCGAGTGGGACCCCGAGTCTCTGGGAGGCAGGGACGAGACCTCATGCAGTGGAGTGAGGATGGACCTCTAGCCCTGAGCCCTTCTGCCTCCCTCCACCCATGCATCCTGGGCTGAGCCACCGCCTGCTCTGCCTGGAGTCTTGGGGGGTCCCTTCCCCTCACAGCAGAACACATTAGATGATACCGCCCCTTCCCTGAAGTCCTCCAGGGCTTCTCCTCGTACACGGGGCCCTCTTTACCTGGCCCCTGGCTATCTCCTGACCTCACTTCTGGCCACACTCCCCATTACTAGCCCTGGTTCAGACACCTCCTTGAACTCGTGCCCACTTTTGCCTCTGGCTCTTCTGTTTGCCTGGATGGCTCCATCCTGTTATCTGTGTAATTTACCAAGGAAGCCTTCCCTGGCCACCCTGTCTCCACTCTCGGCCCCCTCCCCCCGTCTTTTTCCTATGCACACAGCACCCCCAACCTGTACATTGACTTTTGTACATAATTTGCCGCATTCTTTCTGAGTGAGTCTATCTCCCCCTTGTTGTATCCACAGTGTCTCCGAGTGTCTCAAACCGCCCAGAAGAACCAACAGCACGAGGTGGCCGTCATCATCCTGTCTTTCCGATGACGAGACTGAAGCACAAAGCCACGCAGGGAGTGAGTGGCAAACGGGAAATTAAATCCAGGTCAATGAGACCCCAGAATTTTCCATTTACTGTGCCGTTTTGCCTTCCAAGAACAGGAAACGAACCATAGAGACAGCTAAGGACAGGCGAGCTTGTGTGGCTACTGCCTGCCACACTTCAGGGCACCTGCCCGGCCCTGGAAGGGCGGGATCTCGGCTGGAACCTCCCCTGGGGAGCTCCTTGCCTTGGCCGGATCCAGAGACCAGGGAACATCTGGGGAAAGTTGGCTCCAGCGTGGGCCCAGGGCAGCTGGCTCTCCCCCAGGGCCCTCGTGCCGAGGCTTGTGGCTTGTGGCTTGGAAAAGGGCAGCGACAGCCAGATAAGCTGTGTCCCTCCTCTTCCAATAACACTCGGCAGAACGTTCAGCAGCCCTGGGAACGCCTGGGGCGAGAAGTCCCACCACCCAAGCCTGTCCACACGGCCATGGATGCGAAGATAGTGTCATTCCTGAACTGCCCCCTTGTCATCAAGCCCACAGGGGCCAAGACAGAAGCCAGACACGGAAGCAGAGGAAGACTGCCGAGATCCAGAGAGGCGACGACGAGAGGAGGGGCTGCAGGAGGGCAAGAGATCTGCCCGAGACACCCCTGGGAAAGAAGGGACCAGGCCCGAGACGGACCCCTTGCAGATGAGCGAGCCAAGGGAGAGGGGCGGGCTGGGGAGGGCATGCTCACCCTCACTCTGGCTCAGGGCCCCAGGCCGAGCCCTCCCAGGCAGTCCCCGCTCCTGGAAGTCCCTGCACCTCTCAGACGCTTGGGGTGCCCGCCGATCTCACGCACACACAGCCTCCTTGTGTCCACGGGTGTCTGGATGTGGCTCCCACAGCGTGAGTCTGTCTCATTCACCAGCACGCTGGCTCTGTGTGTTGATGGCACAGCCCCCACGGCAGCCTCATCGACCTTCACTCTCCACGACCCTGTCCCGCAAATTCAGCGAGCGCTGATCCGTCTCTCAGGTCGCCACATGCTGGCCTCTGTCCTTCCTGCCTGCTTTCACACCCAGACTTTCACACACCTGCCTGCATTTGCTCCACCGTACCCCGAAGCACAGGCACGCACAGTTCAGTGCGCAGCCTCTTTGGGGCGGCCCTGCACACAGCTCACTGGGTAAGCACCCCTGCCCAGCCTGCTGGCCTTCCTTCAACTGCACTGAATGCGCTTTTGCTGCCTGGCCAGAGACATCTGAGCACCCAGAGCCCAGCGCTGGGCTCTCCCGAGCACCCTGGGACAGCCATGCCTTTGAGCTGCAGTTAAACAAGGACTTGTATTCATGCAGGCTGAGGCGGTTCCTTCTGCCGCTGGCCCAGAGCTCCTGGTTGTGGCCACTTTATGGCTCCCCAAAGCAAGACCCCCCTCCTGGAAGATGAAGAGGTCACTTAGGGGCATCCCAGGAGGGGGCCTTCAATAGCCACTCAGCGGTCAGTCAACAGCATGGCTGAGAAGCAGGCTGCTGTGCGTTGGGGGAATCTCACTGGCAGAAGACAGGGTCTCTGTTCTTGGGAAGCTCCCCGGGGAAGGCGTGAGACCCCCGCCCCTGGCATGCTCTTGGTGCACCGTGGGTACAGTGGGATGAGCACAGGGCATGGAAGCTGGGTCCTGTCACTCCCCAGTTCTGTGATCCTGTCAAGCCCGTTAGGACAAGTTCCACTTTCCTGCCTTGTGAGTGGAGGGGAGAAGTCCACGTCACGGTGTTGGTAAGGTTAAGTGAGATAATGCCATTCAGCGCGGTGCCAAGCATACGTGCTGTGCACCCGTGAGTGAATCCAGAAAGCACCCAGTGTTAAGTACCAGTCACGCACGCCAGTTCCAGGCCAGCACTGGGACAAGGGAGGGGAGGCTCTCTGGAGGCGCGAGACTTGGCAACCTGGGTGTCACTGCCCAGGCAGGGAGGCTCCATTGCAGGGGGCCTCTGCAGCTGTGGTTTTTCTAGGAACTAACCAGGAGGAGTGAGGTGACTACTGGTCACCTACTGGGCACCCGGGGTGTCACACACGCTGGATCGCCTTACATCCTGACAACATTCCTCCTCCCAGGCTACTGTACCCACTCACGCGGGATCACCGGCCTTCCCGGAGCCTCAGAGCTGGATCTGAACCCATGCCTGTCCCCTTTCCACGTGGGTGCTCTCCCCATAGCATCCGGCTGTAGGGGACTTCTGGGCGCCGCACAAACCCAGGTGGCCATCGCAGGACAGCAGGTCTGTGGGTGAGAGGAGGGGGCCGGCCAGGAGAGGCAAGCGGACAGGTAATGGGGAAGCCACACCCACTCAATAGCATCCCCCACGCTTTATCCACAATAACCGTCACCCACAGTGTACGTCATCGCTCTCAGCCGAAACTCCAGCAGCCCAATTGTAGGTTACTAGGACACCCAGAGGAGGGGCCGCCCCTCGGGTGGCATCAGTTGCCATGGCAACCACCACACATCCAGCTGCCCCTCTGGAATACGTGGCTTGCTCCAACCTTCCACCAACCTCTTTGGATCCGAACAGACGTGGGATACAGATTAACCCTGCACTGGCCGAGGAGAGGCATCCCCCATTTTGTTGGAGGAATCCAGGGGTGTCTGAGAGCCAGGGGCCCTCTGCAGCCATCCCCTCCCTCCCGTCAGACCCAGGAATCTGCCCCTTCCCAATTAACGGCATGTGTGTCCCAGTTACATTTTCCCTGTAGTCACTGCTCACCGACCCTCCCAGCGAGCTCTATGGCAGGCACCTGGAACTCGGCCTCTGTGGAGTGGCCTGCAAATGCCCACCTGTGCCCCCCGAGGACCTGCCCTCAGCCAACAGTGAACAGGAGCACACAGGGAAACACACAGGTGTCCTTGCCCGGGGGTGGGGCAAGTGTATGCCATGGCCTCTTCCGGAAACCCAGGCCCCCAAGTGCCTGCAGCAGTAACCTGTACAGGAGCAGCCCTCGTGCAGGTCCCCGCCTCTTTGCTGACTCCTCCCACTCCCCATCAGTGCTTTCTGGGAGCACCTCCCACATAACCCCCCCCCCACACACACACACACACTCAAACCCTTGTCCTGAGGTTTGCTTCCACGGCTATCCCGCTGCTATGGTTTGATGTGTCCCCCAAAAGCACGCATGTTGGAAGCTTAGCCCCCAGTGCAGCAGCGGTAAGAGACAGGGCCTCTGAATGGATCAATGCTGGGGTCACAGGGGTGGGTGAGTTACCGTGGGAGAGGGTTCCTATAAAAGGTTAAGTTCGGGGGCCAGTACTGGGCTGCAGCTCATAATACCAGCACCACACTGGAGCGCTGACTGGGGTTCTGGCTGCTCCACTTCCAATCCAGCTTCCTGCTGAGGTGTCTGGGAAGGCAGGGAAAGATGGCTCAAGGACTTGGGTCCCTGTCACTCACGTGAGAGACCCGGATGGTATTCCTGGTTCCTAGCTGTGGCCTACTAACTCAGATCTGGTTGTTGTGGCCTTCTGGGGAGCAAACCAACAGACAGAATCTCTCTCTCTCTTTGCCTCTTCCTCTTTCCCTGTGACTCCGCCTTCCAGATAAATAAACAAAATCTTCACATGAGACAAGGGATGAGTTGGGCGCCCCTCTCTTGTGTGTACACGTGTGCTCTCTCGCCCTTCCCCCGCCCACTGTGGGGTGATGACACAGCAAAAGCCCCCACTGGAGGTGCTCCTTTGAGCTTAGACTTCCCAACCCTCAAGATCCGCGAGCCAAAGGAACATCTGCTCATTACAAATTGCCCACTCTATGGTGATCTGGTGCAGTAGCACCCAAAGGACTAAGACAGCTGCTGGAGGCATCCTTCACACCAGGGAAACACGTCCGACTCCAGGGACCGACGGCAGGAAAGGGGTCACGGCCACTCGAGTGATCCCGCGTGCGGTCAGCTTAGCTCCCACACGCTGCACTCACGGTCCGGGCCCCAGACCACCAGCTGGGCACCATTTGCCGCATGACAACATTGCACAAACAGGTCAGTGTGGGTCAGGATGTTCCATCTCGCTGGGCGACCAACTTTCCTTGTCATCCTCCCAGTGAGGATGGCAAGCCTCACTCTCAAGCGTGAAGGCTAACACACACTTTCACAAATACCGTATCAGCGTTCAGAACGTGCGCGTGCCAGCCGAGGCCATCGACCTGCTGACGTCCGTCACCAAACGGCTCTGGACAGCCAGCATTCGTCACGCACCCGTGCTGTCCGAGGCACAGGTATGAACTAACCTAACCCTCATCTTCCAGTCCGTGTTTTCAGCTGTGGAATCTGAAACAGCGGGAGGTGAAGACAACAGAGGAAGAGGTAGGCTCTGAACCCAGGCAGAGTGGCCGGGAGCCCTCACCCAAGACCCGGCTACCACTCGGCCAGTGGGTGTCACTAAGCCCATTCTCCAAGGTCTGTTTCAGGAACTGTGCACTGCAGGACGGTCAACCAGCGAAACACCACCAGGCCTCACAACAAACTCCAAGGCCAAATTCAATGTATTTATCTGCCAAGTTTAAAAAAATCTTATTCTGGGGCCCACCATCATGGCGCAGCAGGTTAAGCCGCCACCTGCGAGGCTGGCATCCCACATGTGCCAGTTCAAGTCCTAGCTACTTGGCTTCTGGTCCAGCTCCCTGCTAATGCATCCTGGCTTCATTGAGGCCACTTTGCTCTCTGAACCAGCAGATGGAAGACTCTCTCATCTCCCTCTCTAGATTTGTCTTCAAATTAATAAATAAATCTTATTCTAATCTCTAACAACCCCTAATGAAGACAGAGGCCATCAGTGAAATGAACAGAACATTAACAAGATCAGAACAACCCATTTCCAACCAAGGGCCCTTTACATTTTTCTAACTTTTTTTTTTTAAGATTTACTTATTTATTTGAGAGGCAGAGTTAGAGAGGGAGAGACACAGAAGAGAATCTTCCATCCACTGGTTCACTTGGCAAATGGCTGCGACGGCCAGGAGTGGACCAGACTGCAGTCAGGAGCTTCTTCCGGGTCTCCCACGCAGGTGCAGGGGCCAGGCACTTAGGCCATCTTCCACTGCCTTCCCAGGCCATCAGCTTTACGTGGACTCGGCACTCCCCACCTCCCTCTTAGGTCAGAAGTCCCGCAAAGGCAGGCACTGAGCTTCCTTCCTGAACTTGAACCTGGGGCTCTCCCCAGGATGGCCTCCTTCTGCTCTCTGCCCTCCAAGCCCCTGTCATCATGTTCCATGATGGTCCAGCTCCCGGGGCACAATGCTCAGACAACGGCCAGGAAGCAGAGATGGAAGAAATAGGATGGACAGGGCCAGTGCTGTGGCGCAGCGGGTTAACGCCCTGGCCTGAAGCGCCGGCATCCCATATGGGCGCCCGTTCAATCCCGGCTGCTCCAAGTCCGATCCAGCTCTCTGCTATGGCCTGGGAAAGCAGTGGAAGATGGCCGAAGTCCTTGGGCCCCTGCACCCACGTGGGAGACCAGGAAGAAGCTCCTGGCTCCTGGCTTCGGATCGGCACAGCTTCGGTCATTGCGGCCATCTGGGGAGTAAACCATCAGATGGAAGACCTCTCTCTCTCTCTGCTTCTCTATCTGTGTAACTTCGACTTTCAAATAAATAAAATAAAAAATATTTTTTAAAAAATGGGACAGACAACTCTGCTGCTTCCACTGGAATCCAAAAGGGTTCTCTTCTCGGCACAGACCCAGCACCCACTGCGGGAGAATGCTTGCCACTCACAGCGGCTGGGTGGTGAATCTCAGGGTCTGGAAGCCGCGGCCGAGGCCCCCGCCGCCCGGCTGGAAGTGTCTCTTTAAGGCTCGGGAGCACAGAGCCAGCCTGGGAGAAGGCAGGGGCCCACAGTTTGTTTTATTTGACATTTTTCAACGTCAGGACACTTGAGAGCCAAGGAGGAAACGGATCCCATCTGTTCCTGAGCCCCCGAGCGCAGTTCAAGAGGACAGGCCGGGGAGGGGAGGGAAGGCGGCCAGCAGGAAGCAAGAAGTCGGGGCCAGCCAGCCACACACAGAGGCCAAGGACCCACCTGGGGCGGAACACGGGCTGTGGCAGTGTCACCAAGAAATCCCCATGTCCCCAGACCCATGGCCCCCAGGCCTATGAGGCTCAGGCCTGCTGTCTCAGAACAAGGCGCTGTGGTCCTGAGCGTGGGGGCTGGACAGCAGCCCTGCAGGCCTGCGGGTTTCCACCGGTTACTGCCACGGAGCTCCCACACGGCCCACCCACCCCACCACAGGCATGGACAGACACGGACACCCAGAGAGGTACTAAGTAACCACATGAAAGCAGGGGAGGCCTCAGCGTCTCCCAATGCTGCCCCTGCATGCCTGGCCCCAAGCCCGGTGCCCGCGTTCACCTGCTGTGGGCGCCCTCCCACCCAGCCCTGGACGCCGGGAATGGGGAGGACAGACGGCTGTGCGACTTATCTTCTTCCTTAGATTAAATTCCAGGCGGCCCTATTTTTAGAAAAACAAATTCCTTTTCTCTCTTCAAGTGGTAGAAACGTCCCGAGCTGTCAGCGAGGGCTGTCTGCAGTGTCGCGCCCAGCATGGTGCCCTGGCCGGTCCACTTCTCGGGACAAGCGGGGGATCAGCCTGGGTGCCGGTGCTGAGAGGCTCGGTGACAACCTGAGAGTCTGCAGGAGACGGTGACCCGGCCAGAGAGAGGGCTGGAAAACCAGGCCACGCAGCGAGCAGGGGCCGTCCTCTCTCTCTTTTTGTCTTCTTTCTTGGTCTAATGACAACTTGAGCAGTCATCAAAAAATGTGGGAATATCTGGGTGATCTTCCCAGACGAGAGGATGTGAATCACAGGCAAGAAGTGACAGGGCAGCAGAGGGCTGAATACTTGGGAATTCCTTATAACTTAATCCTGTGTGAAATGGAGTAAGCTCCCTGTCACCGAGCTCATGACGGTCAAGGCTGAAAGACTGGCACAGGGAATACTGTCGAGATTTCTGTACTAGGCGAGAAGCCGGACTGGTCCCAAGTCATCAGAAAGAAAAATAAAAAAGCTTCAGAAAGACATGGATCCCGGGGGACACAGAGACTCAGCATTAGCAAGTGTGCAATGTGGCTTGGAATCGGCACTTCTGAAGAGACCCACCATCTACAAAACGCTCAGAAGGAAACGGGGAAGCTACACGACATGGAATTTGGCAAAGATTTTTTGGATACGACACCGAAGCAGGGGCAAAAAAAGAGGCACTGGACGTCAGCAAAATGAAAACCTTCGGGCAGCAAAGGACACGATCAGAATGAAAGGCAACCCATGAGTCAGAGAAAATGTTTGCAAAGCACGTATCCGGTAAGGGCTTCGTATGCAGAATGTAAAATAAAAGCCCTGTCACAACGCAGCCACGAAAACCAGACAACTTCATGCAGATGGCAGACACATGGACAGTGGGCACGGACGGACGCTCGGTGTCACCAACCAGGAGGAAAGCGCAGACCCACCACAACCAGGGAGTGAGGGCTTAGCCTCTGTATCCCACAGCCGCCTGCCCGTGTGCCACTCCTGGCTCCAGCTTCCTGCCAACGCAGACCCGAGGAGGCAGTGGTGGGCGGAGGCACTGGGTTCCTGCCACCCACAGGGGAGACACGGAGCAAGTGTCTGGCTCCCCCAAGCCCAGCGCTGCCCTTTGCATGTACTGGGGAATGAATCAGTGACGTGAGTGTGTGCGCGCTCTCTCTCTGCCTCTCCGAGAAACAAAAAACCACAAGGAGTCCCCACTTAAAATCCATTAATATGCTCATATATACCTTAAAAAAACCTCTAAGGTAGTAAATGTTGGCAACAGTACAGAGAAACGAAGACCCTTGTGCACTGCTGACTGGAAAATGCTGTAGTCTCGGTGTCAAACGGTATTGTGGTTCCTCAGAAAATCAGAGACAATACGGCCCGGCCCGGCAATCCCATTTCAAAGCAGGGACTTGAACAGGTGTTTGCATGAGGACACCGCAGAAAACTTGTGGAAAAGTGGAAATACAAGGTGCTTACTTTGGTAAAAAAAAAAAAAATTTTTTTTTGAAACCCTGAGGTGGGCACCATGGCCCAGCAGGTTCAACTGCCCCTTGGATGCCTGCATCTCATATCAAGAGTGTGGGTTCAAGTCCCAGTTGCACCGGAGAAACTTGACCCTTGCCACCCATATGGGAGACCCAGATGGAGTTTCTGGCTCCTGGCTTTGCTCTGGCCTGGTCCTGGCTGTTACAGGCATTTGGGGAGTGAACCAGCAGGTGGAAGCACTCTCTCCTCCTTTTTCTCTATCACTCTGCCTTTCAAATAAATAGATATATGCTTAAAACCCTTTACATAGTTTTCGCATAACACACATTTTCCACGAACTGTTTGAAGGATCTCCCCCCCTACACACACATACACCCTCCCCCAGTGTTCACAGCCAAAGAGCGGAAACAACCCACTAATGGAAGAACGCAAACACAAAGCAGGATCCACCCCTACAATGGGATGGCGCTCAATCTTAAGACAGAGAATGAGAGTTCTCCCTTCCACTGGTCCCTGCCTCCGAATGCTTCCAACAGCCAGGAACACCACCCAGGTGTCCCTCATGTGGAACCCAAGTACTTGAGCCATCACCTGCTGCCTCCCAGGGTTCAGTGGAATCAGCAGTGGGGCCAGGACTTGAACCCAGGCCCTCCAGGGTGAGACCAGCAGTGGGCGGCAGCCGATGGATGGATGGGGGTGTGGCCACGCGGGTGAGCGGGGCAGTACTGAAGGCTGGCCCGTAGGGAACAGTCCTCCCCAGTTCATGAATAGGAAAAGCAATTTTCGTAGACATAGGACATTTTCCAAATGGCAACACCTGGATGGAAACCACAGTGGGGATGAGAGGCGTAGGAGGAAGAGGAGGCTGGAGGCCTGACGTCTTCACTGGAAGACCTGCTGGAGGCTGGGGTGCCCTCTCCCTAATCCACACACACACACACACACACACACCCCGTAGCCACGAAAACTCCTGAGTGGCCGCTCACGTTAAAATTACCAGGGATTATAAATGGATGCCCTCAACACTGACTTTCCCAACCACATTCCTGGATGGCCGTGTTTGGCGATGCTAATGACACTTAAACTCTAAGTGTCCAGAGCCACTGCTCGCCGAAGGCTGGCCACAGAAACACACGTGGAATTACCACGTAGCACAGCATCGTGGTTTCCAGTGAGGGCCACTTGATGGGCACTGGGATGCCAGCAGCTGACCGTCCACTGCCCAGGCAAACTCTAGCCAGCGGGTGTGCACGGTGGACAAGGGCTGACTCAGGCCAGCCTCAGGGGCCTGTGTTTCTTTTTTTTAACTGGTTCAGGAGCACACACACTATGCAGAGGAAGGAGGGTAGGGAAAGGCTGCCGGGACTCCGCGTCCCCACACGCCAGCCCCTGGGGCTACCAGATCCATCCTGCTGCCGATGCTGAGCGATGGGTGCTCAGCCTCGCGTCTCCATCGTCTGGGACTCGAACAACAATAACAGCAAAACGCTCCGAGCTAACCTCCAGTGAGGCAGGGGTGATTCCAGGCACTTGACCCAGACGAAGCCACTCAGAGCGTCTGTTTAGCAGACAGACCAGTAAAACTTAATCACTTGCCCACAGTCACAGATAATTAAGGCCAGCCGTGCTGACCCCTCCTCAGAGTGGGATGGCTAAGGCAAGGGCCTGTGCCTCCTAACACCTACGGGATTTTCTGCCATGCCCGCCGAGGGGCAGCAGGACGGGACACTCAGAGGACCCCCACCTCCAGCCGTGTGGGAGCGCCCGGAGGACGAGGGTCCTGTCGCCCCTGTCAGTCTGGGGGCGTGGCAGAGCTGGGGCCGTGGTTCTTCCTATCGCCGGGGGTCTGCGGGAGCCCCTGGCCCCACAAGGTTGTGTCGGCCTCTGCCCCATCCAGCGAGGAGCTCGGGGACCCGGGAGCTTCCTGGGGCTGAGCCTCTAACACCTGGGCTCTGCCTGCTGCACAGCACGGGCCCCTGACCTCAAAGGGGCCCGGGGCCTGCGCGCTGGCTGGCTTCTCCAGGGTCTGAGCGTGAGGCTGGGCTGGCCCCGGGGACCGCACAGGCAGTAAACAGCTTGTTCCTGCGTCACTTGTTTTGCTCCTGAGCAGCCCCACCAGCTGGACAGGCCCTGGCCAGACTCCGCCAAGTTCATCCCCAGGGTGGGGCGGGGGTGGGGACAGGGACGGCCTGGAGCTGGCCCTGGGTCTCTTCCGAGGAGAGGCCGCCTCTGTTCCCTGCCGTCCGAGATTTTATTGGGGAGAGGCAGTCCCGGGCAGTTAGATAGGAAATAGCTTACATGTAAGTCTTTGAGAGGTAGGGGGAGTGGTGCCGCTGCTCCGTGTGTGGTCCCAGCAAACCAAGAAGGCAGACCGGAAGGGGCAGTCAGCTCAGAGAAGGGTCTAGAATCACTGCAGCTCCTTGGTCGTGGGGCTTGGGGCAGTTTGCCAGGACCCCCTTCGTGCCCAGTGCTTCGTTCTTCCTTCCCCTCCCCTCACTTCCCAGACTGTCATCCCTTTCCTGGTGGTCTCCACGGCCCACCCGCTCACCTAGGCGGAAGACAAGAGGGGGTCCCTGCAGGGTAAAGGATGGGAAAGAGGGGGTTCTAGACTGGGGTGGGGTTAGGAAGTCACATTACGGGTGGGTGAGCAGGGACCAGGGACCTTACCACGGGGTAAGGCGGGGACAAGGGGGCTGGGATCCCTGGCCAAGGAAGTAGAGCCCCCATTACCCTTCCTGTCTGACCACATTGTTCCCTGCAAGCTCCTTCCCTCCTCTCGGCAGTAGACAATGGGGAAACAATCAGGCTGCCCAGGTCTGTACGGAGTTCACAGAAGATCCGGGACTAGAACAATTTTTCACGACTCTTTGGGCCAGTTTTCTGATGGGCAAAAGACCAGGGAAGGGGGTGGGGCAAGCAGAGAACGACAGCCACAGAGGCCAATGAGAGGGAGGCACCCTCATTGACCAATCAGATCCTCCAATGGAGGCCCCGCCTTTATCTGATTTCAGAGTGAGGTCACATGGACGCCACGGCCCTCGCCCATTCGCCGGCCTCCCCAGCCCCTTCTCAGGCATCCAAGGGACTGCACTTACCCGGTGGTGATGTCGTCATCCTCTGTCATGGTCTTGCCCACGAGGTCACTGTCGCTCATGTAGCCAGACTTGAGGTCCACCTCGTCGGAGTCCAGGGACTCCACCAGCTCCAGGCGGGAGATGTGGCTGAGCTTGCTAGGGCTGCGCATGGGCATGGTGTGGGAGTAGTGGGCCCGCTCCCCGTGCATGTACCAGGCCGGCGGCCCCTCTGAGCGGCAGCTCCCCCCCACCGAGGGCGCGTCGCCCGCCTGCAGCCGCGGGCTGGACTGGCCGTAGCGCCAGGAGAGAGGTGACGAGCGGTTGGAGAGGCTGGACACGCTCCGAGGGTTGGCGTCATCGCTGTCATAGCAGGTCATCTCCAGCGAGCTGGGCGGAGAGCAAAGGGAGGCTGCTGCTGGATTCCTGGGTGCAGCCGCTGCGCCCCCAGCCCCTCACCATCTGCCCCCCCCCCTCCCCACGAGACTGCCACGTGTGTCTTAGCCTCCTGACATCCCATCTCGGCTTGTCAAAGAAAAATGTATTCTCTGGTTTACTCCCGAGAGCCTAGATCGTGGCATTTTGCTTGGGTTTGAGTCCTGTCTTGTCATTTATTAGTAAGTGAGACCAGGGAAAGTAACGGACCCGGCAAAGCCTTCATTTGCTCATCTATAAAATGGGGCAGCAGTATGAGAGCTATGTCATGGAGTTGTGAGGGTCACATGGGCACAGATCCAAGAAACTCAGCACCTGGTACACAGAAGGTGCTCACTGAACGGGAGGGGGCCGAGAGACCTCCTGGGGGAGGTGGGGCAGGGCCCTGGTCACTTCTATCAGTGAGTGAATTCCCAGAAAAACCTGGAGTGTGTGTGGAAAGCTTCGGAGACCTGAGAGGCGTGGCAGGTCCCCAGGAAGACAGGTGCGAGGCACAGGTGCAGGGCAGAGCGGGGAAAAGGCTGAGGACATGGAAGAAGCAGGGTGTGGGACCCCAAGGCTCAGGTCCTGTGATGATGCCCAGGAAACTGCCGGGGGCCTGATGCTAGGGGAGGCGGGGACCTCTCCCCCTCAGGGGCCAGGGGGGTGCAGAGAGGAGAACTGGCCAGCATCTGGCTGGGGGTGGCCTGGATGCGGGTTCAGGCTGAGGGCAGTAATTCCACCCAGCCGAGCAGTAGGGCCCCCAAATCCCTCCTAGGTGGGGTCTCCATAACTTGCCCAACTACAGCCAGACAGGGGCGAGTGAAAGAGTTAGGGTCTGGGCCCCATGCCAGCTGGGGGGCAGAGGAATTGGGGGCTGGGCCTGGGGCGCAGCAGGCAAGGGAAAGGTCTGCTCCGTGAACACACGGGCCTCCGGTTGCTTCACAGGGGTGGGGGCGGGACTGGGACGCCGAGTCTTTGCAGGGTTCCCTACGAGAAGGCCGATCCTGCAAAACGACGTCCATGGGACCTGGGAAAATTGGTTCTACTGTTTCGATCAGTGGAACTGGAGGGATCCAAATGGCCTTGAGACTGAGTTCTGGGTGCCAGCCGGGGAGCCCGGGCTGAACTGGGCATTGGCGACCACTGTGGCTTCCTCCCTGGGCCCACTCCCAGCTCCTGTGCTCGGGTCCCAGGGCCTTTCAAGCCCCCTTTGGTGCTGCGCAGCAGCTCTGCTCAGAGCCTCCAGGAGGCTGGCCTTGCTCATCAGCGCCCCCTGTGCTCTAAGCTGGTACACAGGGCAGGGGCTCTCCGCCCCGCTCCAGGCCACCCCTCCTGCACAGCTCTCTGCAGCCCCAAACTGTCTGCAGACCTACGGTGCCAGCCCCACCCCCACCCCAGGCCGGCCTTTGCCCGCAACCTGAGCCGCCTGCCCCAACCTGTCTCCTAGCTGGGTACAACGAGCAACAGACGCAGGAAGCGGCCCAATTCCGATGAGGAACCTCTACATCATCATTCAGGCTGAAACCAGACTCACAGGAAGCACACCCTGGACGAAGGCTGTGCTTGCAGGGTGCCAGTGCCCGGCACACAGCTGCATGAGGTCTGAGCCATGTCGGCTCGGACCCCCGCCCTCACCCCCACCTAGCCCGTGGGCCTCCCTCTCCCAGCCGCGGCTGCTCCTCCTCTCACCTGGGAGGCCTGGCCAGACCCTTCCACTGGCCTGCAGGAAGGGCTGGCCGAAGCCAGGGAACAGTAGTTCCGGCTATCAAAGTGCGGAACGGGAATAGCCAACGGCTGAGGGCGGAAGCGGCTCTGGGTGCACAGGGAACAGAAAAGCCAGCCTCGGGTCTCTTGGTTCCTCTCTAAAAGGAGGCCGAAGCCTTACGTCCCCCCAGCACCAACCCCAGGGTCAGCTTTTTCCAAAGAGCGTTGGCGAAGCCCCGCCTGGGGTCAGCTGTCCTGCCTCCCTGGGGGCTGGGACTGCCGCCTCTGCCCTGCCCTGAGGTGTGAGTCATTTGGGGTGTGACCCTCTCGGCTACCCAGCACTTTCTGGTTTCTTGGGCACGAGGCTGGCAAGAACTTGGCATGGAGAGATGTTCCAAGTTCCCTGGGTGAGGGCCAGAAGATGTTTTAAGGTTTCAATATACCGGGTCTTGAACCGCTCAGCCCAGCGGGGCCAGAGCCACGCCCCACTTGGGCAGCTGCTCAGGGCTGAGATGGAGGCAGGAGACAGACGGTAGGGGCCAGGGACCCGAGGCCACGGGAGTCCACCGGCCACTCTTTCTCTCGGACCTGCTGGATCACTTTCAGTAGCCAGGGCCCTGCTGCCCCGAGCAGGCCTGACCCCGGAGGGTGGCAGCGCTGGCTGACCTTACCATTTCAAGTATTTCAGATGTCTAGGAGGGGTGGGGGTAGCCGAGGGGGCTGGAGAAGGGTGGGCTCGAGGAGGAAGAGCCAGGGCCATGGCTGAGAGCTACCAAGGACCAAGCTCAGGCCCACGTCAGTCTCAGCCAGCCCATGGCACCCGGGATACTTGCAAGGGAAGGAAGTCTCTCTCACTGGGGTCCTGGCAGCGTCTGGATACCACTGGTGTGGCCGCACACGGAGCTTAGAGAAGCGCTCCCCTCCCCTGTCCCAACTGTGTTAGAAATTTTCCAGCCCAGGAACCCCCGCGCAGCCCCCCTGGGAGGCTTTCTAATCAACCCCCAGCCCGCCGGCTCCGCACCCCAGCTCTCGCAATCCTGGCCGTCCGTCTGCTCTCCTCCCTCTGCCCCCCGGAGCTGAGCATGAGCTCATCTGGGCAGCCCAGAGGAGGCGGCAGGGCCAGCGGAGGGGGGGGACGACGTGAGTCACGGTGCAGGCTGTGGCCAGGAGCTGCCCCGGGGAGCCGGCCGGGGAGGGACCAGTGTCCCTCAGCTGGAGGCCAAACCAGGGCTGGGCTGGAGCTGGGGGCACTGTGTGGCTGCCTCTGCCCACCCCCGACCCCAGCACCAGGTGGTAGCAGTGAGGAGAGCCAGGTGCTGGGTGGGACCGACACCCATCCTAGAGTTCCAGAAACCTGAGTGGGAGGGGCTGTTTAGCTACCCACTCTGCCAGATGAGGAGAGAGGGCCTGGGGAGGCAGAGTGAGCACCTGAGTGAGCACCCTGAGCTGGTGACGGCTTCTGCACACACACACACACGTGTGCACGCACACACACGCACACGCAACACCCCAGCGCCTAGCAGACATGACTGGTGGTGGCGGTTCCTGGTGGGGGTGGCTGGCTGCCCCTCCCCCTGCAGCAGGGGCTCCGCAGACCTGGCCCCCATGAGTGCATGTTACCAGCGGGACGCCCTCGGCAGCCAGAGCTCACCTGTGCGTCACCTGGGAGCCTCGCAGGCTGGACATGGTCTCTTCCAGGTTCTGTCGGAGATCCAGAACGTTCTGCACCGTCCTCTTCCTCTGGGACTCTGGGTCTGGGAGGGAGACAGGGAGAGCTGGTGAGGCAGAGGGCTCGCCACTGGGGCTGGGGTCAGGAAGGGGAGAGGGGCCAGGTGGCGGGGGTGCTAGGCACCCGCCCCTCTGCTCTTCAAGGCCCTGGGCACATGCCCTTGAGTCCTCTGAGGCTGCAGGCGGGGTCTTCCGTGTCTGGGCCACCTGGCAGACCCCTCCCCCAGGTCACCACCTTTGCTTCTAGCTGTGTTTGGGGGAGGCCCTGGGCCTCCAAGCAGAGGTCACAGGCATGGTGGCTGAGGTCAGCTGGACATCTCCAGCAGGGGCGTGCTGGCAGGTCCTTAACAAGGGGCTCCTGGAGGAGCACCATGCCCTGATGCAAAGCCTGCAAAGCCTGTGGTGTGGAGACCGCAATGAGTCCACCAACATGGCCAAGTCGGGGCAGACGGCAGCAGACGGCTCTGGGGAGCTGGGCACGGCAGCTTCCACACACCTGACCCCGGGCCTGATGGGGAACATCCCGGGTGAGGCTTCCCGAACGTGGGGTGGCTGGAGGGGAGCTAGAGGGGGAGGGGCTGAGAGTCACTCTCTGGGGCAGGCACCAAGCTCTGGACAGACCCCACCCCACCCAAGTGGCACAAGGCCCAGCGAGGACCAGGCACGGGTGTGGCCCCGTCTCGGAACACAGCTGACCAGGGTCATTCCATTCCAGGCAGGACACGGACTCGGTCAGCTGAGCTACTCCAGCGGCAGGAGAGGCACCTCATCTCCTTTCCATGTGGCTGGGGTGCCTGAGCGTGAAGGGGCCCAGAGAACTTTCTCCGCATCCCACAAAGCTTGGCCCGCACAGGCCTGAGTGTCGGGCGCCACGCCAGGCCCCGGGACGCCGTGACGAGGACCTGGCCCTGCCCCAAAGCGCATCTTTCACTTTGGAACCCGGAGTTGCTAAATGGAACCAAATCCTCCCGCAGGGGAGTCAGGGACTGGCAGGAAGACGACAGCAGAACAGTGGAGAACACGCGAGAATTCTGGCTCTCGGGGCTTCTGCCCCGCCCCCCACCCCAGGCTCAGAGCCCACCGCCCTCTGCCCAAGATGACTCCGCCCCCAGACTCAGCAGGCTGTGAGGCCCCCCTGGCTGCCAAAGGGAACATTCTGGAGTCCCTTAGGAGATGCTGTTCCCTAAGAAAAAGTGTGGGCTGCTGGCAGGCAGCAGCTCTGCCTGTCGAGTGAGAGAGGCCTTTCTTTCCCCAGAACCGCCTCCACCCTTGACCCAGCCGCCTCTCCTGTGCCTCCCCAGGACGGCCCCCTCCGCACCCCAGCCAGGTGCTGGTGGTGAGCAGCAGGGACAGCCGGCAGGTCTCCAGCAGCCTGGGCCCTGTCCCCAGCCTGGCATGTCGTCCGTGGTTGCCAGCGCCTGTTTACCCTGGCTGTTATCACCTTGTGCCTGGCTCTGTGGCTTTCGTGGTTTGGCACAGAACATGGGCCGGTTCAGAACGTGTTTTCAAGTTTGGTTCTAAAATGCCTACGTGGGCAGAGAACTGGGCATCTGGGCCAGACAACCCATCCAAGGGGTGGCAGAAGGGCTTCCCCAGAGGAGGTGACTAAGAGTTGCTCAGAGACCTGTGTGTGCCAGGAATCACCGGTTGAGTCCTTAGGTTTCTGGGAGGTTTGTGCTGCCATCCCATTTCACAGATGACAAAACTGAGACTCAGTGAGATCAGGTCACCCACCTGACAGGCAGCACAGGGCAGAGCTGAGCCCAGGAAGAAACCGATATGATGTGATGCCCACCACTGGCATCCAGACCACACAACGCAGGTGCTCAATGAGCATTTCAAGAATGGATGGACGTTGCCACAATTTGTAAAACAAACAACAAAATACATTTAAGAAGTGGATGGGGGTTAATTCAAGTCCCACTTCTCCGCTTCCGATCCAGCTCCTTGCTAACGCACTGGGAAAGCAGCAGAAGATGGCCCAACTGCTTGGGCCCCTGCACCCACGAGGGAGACCTGGAGGGAGTTTCTGGCTCCTGGCTTTGGCCTGGCCGAGTCCTGGCCATTGTGGCCATCTGGGGAGTGAACCAGTAGATGGATGATCTCTCTGTCTCCTCCTTCTCTCTCTGTAACTCTACCTTTCAAACAAAATAAAAATCTTTTTTTTTTTTTTCTTAAAGAAGTGGATGGATACCTGATGCATTAGAAAGATGTCTTTTTTTTTTTTTTTTTTTAACAAGCAGAGTTAGACAGTGAGAGAGAGAGAGAAAGGTCTTCCTTCCGTTGGTTCACCCCCCAAATGGCCGCTACAGCTGGTGCTGCACCAATCCCAAGCCAGGAGCCAGGTGCTTCCTCCTGGTCTCCCACGCGGGTGCAGGGCCCAAGCACTTGGGCCATCCTCCACTGCCTTTCCGGGCCACAGCAGAGAGCTGGACTGGAAGAGGAGCAACCTGGACAGAATCCGACGCCCTAAGCGGGACTAGAACCCGGGGTGCCGGTGCTGCAGGCAGAGGATTAGCCTAGTGAGCCATGCGCCCGCCAGATTTTTTTTTTTTTTTTAAGGGGAAAATATTTATACACAGAAGAGCAGTGCAGGGGTGTGTGTGAGGGGGAGGTGGGATGCTAACGCCACAGCAGGGACAGAGACAGGTATGGGGACACCTGCCACCTCTCCCTGCCCAGCCACGCTGCCCTCTTCCCCAGATGGCTTCCCCAAAGACTCCTTCCAGCACCTCCCTCATTTCCATGTCAGCACCGGGATGGGGCTACCCCATAGCCTCCCAGACTTGCCAAAATTCAGAGCCACAAGGATCCTTAGAAGCGGCCCAGCCCAACCCAGGAACTGGAGAGGGGCAGGCTGGGAGGGGCTGACCAGCTGGAGAGGGCAGAGGTGCTCACAGGAGGCTCCAAGCAGGGCTCGGGAAGAGGCAGGATGGGCAATGCAGAGCTACGCCCTGGGGCTCTCGCCATGCCCGGCAGTGCCCCCTGGTGGTCATCTTAGGCATGCCACTCTGCTTCTCCAAGGCTCAGCTCTGGGAAAGGGGACTGTCTGGTGGGTGGGGGCTGTCCTCCAACCTCCTCGGGACAGACATATTCCTGGGGGTTGGGGAAGGTGTCCACAGCCCCGGGATCTGAAGCTTGGAAGGCTGCAGACACAGCCTAGGGTAGGGAGTACTTCCCATTCACCCCGCGACCCTGAAGGCGCATCTTCACATGTTTAGATTAAAAAGATGAGTGAGCTGCATTTACAAAAAGGTCACCACACCTCTCACCCTCCTGCACCCTGTCACCCTGTTCTCTCCTCACCCCCGTGAGGGGATGGGGGATGAGGGGCGGGTCTCTGAGGCTCCTGCTGCTCTGTGAAGATCATCACACCCAGGGACGGTGCAATGATTTGTTTGATTGGCTGCAGCAAGACACCTTGGTGGAAATGTTTGGATGTGGGGTGGGCCTTGGTGCCCCTCAGTGTGGGGGTGCTCAGGGTACTGCAGGGCCCCTTTGTGCAAGCTAGGGCAAGGCCCCCACCCCCACCCAGGCCAGCAGAGTGAACTTCCCTCCTTCATCGGGTGCCAGGTCAGGACACCCCCAATCCTTACTCTGAGCAGCTCGAGTGCCACTCAGTTACAGAACAGGATCCTGCTGCAAAGAAGGAGCGTGTGTGTGTGTGTGTGCGTGTGCGTAGCATGCGTGACTCAGGGCTGGAGGGAGGCCAAGGAGAGCTCCTAGTAGCCCCAAGGGTACACTGAGGTCTGTGAGGGACACTTCATGCGGTCATCCTGGCTGCCGCTCCACACCTTCCCTGCACACGGAGCAAGCCGGGAGGACGTGTGTGCTCCACCATCACCATGGCAACTCACGGTGGCCAGCACAACAGCACCCTCCCAGCAGGCACTGGGGCGTAGGCAGGGTGGGGCTTCCTTCACATGTTAGCTCGTACACAAGACCACCGAGAGCCCACTGTCCCACCCGTCAAGCGTCCTTGGGCTGAGGAACAGCGATGGGACACAGCTGCCACACAGGTGCTTGCATACCCCCCCCCACACACACACACACAACACAGCCGCAGGTGCACTGTAGGATCCTGGGAGTCATTCCCTGCTTTCATCTGAGCCAGGTAACTCAGCACAGGTTTGCCTGCCTCCAAGCCCCTGAAGAGGGGAGAGGGAGGCCCAGGTGCAGTGGGCGGAGGATGGCAAGGAGGGTCTTCCTTGGTGCCCTGATGTCAGAGAAAACAGGCTTCCCCGGGAGGGCAGGGCCATGACCTTGCTAACAAGAGGCTGAGACACGGGGGGCAACCGGATAGGAAGGTCTGGCATTGCCCCTTCCCCGCGGGTCTGGCCTTGAACAGGTCATCTCACCTTGCAGCCATTTTCCCCATATCACAGAATGACACCACCTGGTATGGTTTGTTCATAACATGCTTATTTGTACAGGGCTTGGTACACAGTAGGCGCTCTATCATTGCACTTAGAAGGCACCAAGGGGAGGTGAGCGATGGGCAGACACCCAGGCTGTGCCGACTCTGGGTCTCTTACTTGCAAATAGGGGTGCACACCTTCCCCCACCCCTAAGGAAGTGCAGCTCGGGGGGACCCAGCATTCTCTCGGGACCTGGCTGTGGCTGGGTGAGGCTCTCGGACCTGCAGTGAGGTTAGGGTGAGGCCACCCGTCTCACCCCTGTCCCTAGGAGCCAGGCTCAGATGTGGGACACGCTGGGCCTCGGGGGGCCTCCCATGGCCACTCCAGGGAGGGAGGGGGGCCTCCAGCGGAGGGAACTAACCCTATAGGCTCAGGACACGTGGGAGGAGGGGCTCCAGCAGCCACATTCCCCCGTTCTCAGAAGCATTAATTATTAGCTGACAATTAAGTAAACTGCAAAAGCCGGCTGCCGAAGCCTGAATTCCCGCCCTGGCGTTTCAGAAGCCACGCGAGTAGTGTAGCCACAGAGGCCATGGAGCCTCCACACGGGCTCTTGCTGTGAGTGGCTGGTCGAGGTGGCAGCCAACAGGAGGGACAGATGCGAGGCCCCAGGAAGAAGCTTTATGTTGCAGCATTCCAGGGCCACCTGCGATGCCAGCATCCCACGTGGGCGCTGGTTTGAGTCCCGGCTGCTCCACTTCCAATCCAGCTCCCTGCTAACGACCTGGGAAAGCAGTGGAGGATGGTCCAAGTGGTTGGGCCCCTGCACCTATATAGGGGACCAATATGAAGCTCCTGGCTTCTGCCTGGCTCAGCCAGGGCCATTGCAGCCATCTGGGAAATGAACCAGGCCATAGAAGACCTCTCTCTCTCTCTCTCTCTCTCTCTCTCTCTCTCTCTCTGTCTCTTCCTCTCCCTGTAGCTCTGCCTTTCAAATAAATATTTTAAAAGAAAAAAAGTCACAGCATTCCCACCACCATAGCACCCACTGTCCTGTTAGTGTTCCGACAGGGACAAGTAACCTGTCCCTGGGACCCAGAGCAAGCCCGGGCTCGCCCAGGTCACACAGGGCAAGGGTGAAGGGCAGGGCAGGGGTCACTTCTGGCCCAGCACTCTTCCCGCCCGTGCTCCATGTGCTGGGCAGGGGCTGAGCCACCCTGGGATGAATCCCAGCACAAATTAACCACGGAGGGTGGCTTGTACCAATCACAGATCCGACAAATGTCCTAGAAACGGGGGCTCCAAGCAACACTTACACACACTCATACACACACACTCATACACACATGCTCACTCATTCTCTCATACACACACTCATACATACACTGATACATACATGCTCACTCATATACTCACACTCATACACACATGCTCACTCATGCTCACACACTCACTCTCATACACACTCATACATACACTGATACATGCTCACTCATACACACACACTCATACACACTCACACACTCATTCTCTCATACACACACTCATACATACACTGATACATACATGCTCACTCATACACTCACACTCATACACACATACATACATGCTCACACACTCACTCTCATACACACTCATACATACACTGATACATGCTCACTCATACACACACACTCATACACACTCACACACTCATTCTCTCATACACACACTCATACATACACTGATACATGCTCACTCATATACTCACACTCATACACACATACACACATGCTCACTCATGTTCACACACTCACTCTCATACACACTCATACATACACTGATACATGCTCACTCACACACTCATTCTCTCATACACACACTCATACATACACTGATACATGCTCACTCATACACTCACACTCATACACACATGTACACATACATACAACTCATAACACTTTCATACACATGCACAACACTCATATACAGACGCTCACACACACACTCATACACACACACTCATAATACTTTCATATGCACTCACACCCATACTCATACACATATACACAATCACATGCTCATCACACCCAATCACACTCAGTCACACACATACACTGATACATATGCATACACATTTGTACAAATACACGCTCATACAACCACGCATACTCATGTACACACTCCTACTTTCATACACACTCGTATACATACATTCATATGCAATCAGACAAATGGACACGCACTCACACTCATACACATAACACTTTCATACACTCATACAATGCACTCACACTCATACACAATCACACACTCATACACACATACACATGCTCACAATCAGTCACACACATACTCTCACATATACATACACACTCATACACATACCTACACACATACACACATGCTCACACACAATCACACTCATACACACTGTCACATATATGCACTCACTCACAAACACATAATCACATATATACACATGTACACACATAACATACACTCACACACACACACACACACTTACAGACACACGCCCATACACACACTCAACAACTCCCATGAAGGAAAGACCCTCTTTCCTGACCCTACCTGACCCCCAGGATGGGCTCCATGTCTCCCCTAAGTTCTGAAATTTGTCACAGTTTGGGGTCCCTGTACACACACATCAAATACCACTTTGACAAAAGCCATTCCAGACACCAGCGTCTCTCCAACCAGGAGACTCTCTGGTCCTGGGCCACCTTCTCCCAGCACCATGCAGTACCACGGCGGCACAGGACGCCCGGGGGTGGTCTCCGCATGTCACGACCGCTGGCTGCCGAGCGAGCCGTTCTGCTGACGACATGTCCATGTCTGGGAACCTGAACCGTCTTCATCCTTCCTCTCCATGAGCCTTCAAACTCCAGACAGGGCACTGCGGGCACACCTTGGTCTGGACATAAACTCCAGGTCGCCACCCACGGCCCCGAGGCCGGGTTTGAGGATCCCCCAGGTTCCCTGCACTGGATTTCCAGGGGCCTATGCAGTCGGCAGGGGCTCGGTCCTGCGGCGCAGCTGGAGGCAAGGAGCTGAGCCCCTGCACCCATGTGGGAGACCCGGAAGAAGCTCCTGGCTTTGGATCAGCTCAGCTCTGGTCAATGCGGTCATTTGAGGAGTGAACCAGCGGATGGAGGAGCTCTCTCTCTCTCTCTCTCTCTCTAACTCTTTCAGAAAAATAAAATAAACCTTAACAACAAAGAAAGAGTTCTGGCTTGGCTGTCCCGAGGGCACACACGGGTCAGCTGTTACTCTCCCTTGCGTGGCCTCAGTTCCCCACCCACCACTAAGGGAGTGGGGTTAGAGGATCCCCAAGCCCCTAGCCAGCTTGACCGCTGTGTGCTGGCTGAAGTCCCAGCAAGCATCTTCCCCCTCCCCCTCCGAGTGTGTAAAGGTACACACGTTGGTGCGGCACCCCCAGAAGCTGACTCAGCAGCCCACAGGTCCCATCTGGGGAAGTCCTGATGGATCAGGACGTCCATCACCGCTCGTTCCGGGCAGCCGGGCAGTGCCCCCGGCCTTCAGACCAAGCCTGCGCCCTGGGCACCAGCGCACGGTGTGTTCTCCTGGGAGGCTGCGCCGCCATCTGCAGCTTTGCAGGGCACCTGCTGCACAGCCTCGCAGCCCAAGGATGCCACCCACGGCCAGCGCAGCCACAGTCCCTGGGGCCTGTTGCTGAGCAGGGTCACAAGGCGGCGCAGGTCCTCACCGCGGCCTGGCTGTGTGATCCTGGCAAGCCGGGCAGCTGTGTACGTGTGGGCCTGGGGGCAGCCGCCCAAGGGTGCTTTTTCCTGTGCGTCTTGTCTGCACAGCTGCTTCCTCCCAGGCTCTCCGCGCTCCCCGGGCTGCCACCCGTCCACCTCCCGCCCCAGTCCTCCTGTCCTGGCTGCACCGGGGCCTGGGAGAACAGCTGAGCGTTTGCAGCATCTCTTCTAGGAGCTTGCGTCCTGGGCAGAAGGGGCTCCGGGGACCAGTGGGAAGCCCAATTCCAGGACCAGAGTTTACAAGACTCCGGCTGATGAGGAGGGAGGGTGGTCACCCCCACTGCCCCCACCCCCAGCCTGGCAGCCCTGGCAGCTGGGGGCAGGAAGTGAACGGAGGGTGGCCCCCCCGCGGCTGATGGGGTCAGGCCAACGCCCAGCTGGGGGACAGCTCAGCCCTGTGCACAGCGTGGAGGACTCCGCGGCCACTTTCCCAGGACTAGTCAGCTCAAGGGTGGTGGAGGCAGAGGCTGCAGGCCAGGAGAGGGCGCTCGGCCTCCAGCCCTGTGTGGAAGGAGTGCTCGGTGGCTGGTCCCCGCCCTTCTCCATCTCCCTTTGAGCTCTGGACTCCAGGATGGGAGAGCGGGTGCAGGAACGGATCCGGTCTTCTCACCTGGACACACCTGCGGGGACACCTGGGGCCACGACAGGCCCCGACTCTCCCGCCTGGCCCGTGAACCTCAAAGCTTGCTGCCAACTGTTTCCCACTAGCGACGCTGCCCAGAACCTCACGTGACATCCTCCTCTGAGGAACTGGCTGCTGCTGGGAGCTGGGAGTGGTTGTTATAGCAACAGTTGACACAGTGGAGGGGGCGGGGCAGGGCCAGGAGCAGGTGTGGCTGCACTTGGAGGTGGCCCGGGAGTTCTGGCTGTGAAAGCAGCGATGCTAGTCTAGGAGTATAGGTGAACTGTTCTGGAAGCTTCCTGAACCTGAGCCCGTTTCATCGCTATGACAACCCTTTGGGATAGTCCAGTTACGATGTCTGCTGACAGTGGAGACAACGGAGGCCCAGGGAGGGTGAGGAAGCACAGCAGCTAGTGGCAAAGCCAGGGTTTCAGCCCAGGTCTCTGGCGCCATCCACACTGTCAGAGGCAGCAGTACCCACTTTTAGAGACAAGACACAAATCAAAGAAACGTAGGATCCGGCCTTTGAAACTGTACAACGCAACGGTTTCGGGTACATCTGCAAGCCGTGCAACCATCGCACAGTCCAACTCCAGAATATTGGTAATCACCTCTAAAAGAAACCCTGTACCCAGGAGTGGTCATCCTCCCCTGTCTCTTGCTCCAACCCCGGCCCCCACCACCCCACTTCCTGTCTACAGATCTATCTGTCCTGGACATTTCACAGCAGGCAGCCGTGCTGACCGGTTCTTTGATTTTGCACAGGGTTTTCAAGGTCCCTCCAGGCCGCAGCATGCTGACTCAGCGTGCCTTTCCTGTCCACGCCTAACGCTACCCTGCCGTATGGACACACCGCGGCTCGCTGACGCAGCTGTCACCTCGTGGGCACTTGGGACATTCCTACTTCTCGCCTATTGTGAATACTGCTGTGAAAATCCACGTCCACGTGTCTACACGTTTCACTCTCTGGGGTACTTGCCTGGAAGTGCAGCCCTGGACCACAGGGGAACTTGCGTTCAAGGTTTTAAGGAATTGCTGGGCTGGCTCCACTGTCTCTCGTCCCCACCGGCAGTGTGTACGCATCCCGATGTCCCCACAGCCTGGGCAGCACGTGTCGCCGACTGCCTTATTTTATTACCGCCACGCTGGTGGGTGTGCAATCATACTTCATCGTAGGTTTAGTCTGCATTTTCCTAATGACTAATGACGGGAGCATCTTTTGTATTAAACAGCTTTAGGAATACATTCACGTCCTCTTCTGCATGAGCCGCACTTCAAGTGCCCAGTGGCCACGTCCTGACATTGGCTAGAAACCGCCACGGCACAGACAGCAACCATCACACTGCTTCGGAGAGCTCCACCGGACAGTGCTCCAGAGCCACGGCCGGGCTGCCCTGCAGCCGCCGGCCCTGGTGCACTTCCAACCTCATTTCACAGAGGGGCCTGTTTTGAGGTCCGTGGGCCCTGACACCAAGGTCCACTGGGCTTCGGTTCTGGATACTCTGGCCTTTTAGCCACACCCACGCTGTCCACATTCACCCCCAGCCCAGGCCCTCACCCTCAAGCCTGCCCCTGACACCACTTCTCTCCCAGAACCTTCCAGTAGCAATGAGTTGCTCAAGATGACACTGCCTGCTGATCCTAGCACCAAGCTGGGGGGTGGAGGAGGGGAGGCTGGGATTAGGAACTCGGAGGGAGAAAGCTGGGGCAGGGAAGCTCCACGTGGGGCTGCCTCTCCACCCACGGAGGCTGCCCCTTCCCCCACCCCTGGCTCTGCCTGCAGCTCATCTGCTCCTGTGTCAAACAGTTGACATCTGCCCTGCCTGGCTGCCTCCCTGGGGGGCTCCCCTTTCTGCGAAGGCCTTCTGTGTCAGCGATCCGGGGACCCTTGGGCTCAGCCCATCTGCCACCAGGCTGGTCATACCGCCCACCGGAAGGACCAGGCTGGGACAAAAGCATGAAGGGAAGGAAGGAGGAGCTAGGTGAGTTCCCAGGAAGGAGGCGGCGGGGAGTCACGAACAAGAAGGCTTGCTACAGCAGGCAGTGCACTCTGGGGCCAAAGCACAGGAGCCGGCCTTTCCCGACAGTCTGACGCACTGAGCAGGTGCAAACCCCGACATCCATTCCGTCCCAGCAGCCCCAAAGCAGCAGAACTGCTGGTCTTCCACGTTTGGCTCAGAGAGGCCAGTTTACTTCCTAAGGTCACACAGCTTATGTAAGCGGTACAGCAGTGAGCTGCATTCCAAGTCTACCTCTGAAATCCTGCTCATCCCAGAATAAATTCTAAATGACAACGGAGACGAGACAGCCGGACACCAGGAGGCCCCTCCTGACCCACACGCCTCGCAGATCACAGGATGAGGCGGGGCCCGACTCGTGGGATGAATGAGATACAGGAGTGCCAGGAGACGGGGGAGCCACAGGCTGCAGGCCAGGCCACGCATTCCCCACCCCCAAGACGCAGGGCCGCCAGCCAGCCGCAGCCTTGCTGGCAGCCACGACTCCCGTCCGGCACTTCCTCGAGGGAGCCCCCTCTCCCCGCTGGGCTCTGTCCCAGCTCTGGAACCTGCACAGCTCTGGCCTCGGAAGAACCTTCCTGGGGTGTCTGGCAGGCAGGGTGCGTGCCTGCCCGCCAAGTCCAACGGCTGTGCTCAGCGGCCTGGTCGGGCCATCAGCACTTGCTTCTGTCCAATCCTGACACAGGGGCCGCCTGGGAACCAGCTGTGGCCAAAGACAGGGCTTCAGCCCCACCCCCACCCCCACCCCTCTCTCTCCCGCTCCTGCACGGGGAGCACATGCGTGGGACTGGGGGTGGAGGAGCCAAGGGGCCCCACATCTGGAAGGGAAGTAAGTGCTGGAAGCAGACGCTCCTGGGTCCCAGCCCCAGCGTCTCCTGGAGCCTGGAACCCAGCTGCTCTGTGTCGCTGGGACTCGGTTTCTCTTGCTGCTCCCATCGGGCTGAGAGCTGGGCAAGAGGAAGGCAGAAGAGGGAGGTGGGGAGGGTGCAGCAGCTCTGCTTGAGTAGGACCAGAGGAGAGCTTGGGCTCCTGTCCGGGGCCACGGGGGCCGCTCTGGACAGCCTGCAGGCCCCAGGGCAAGCGGGACCCAGGAGGGTCAGGAAGAGGCACCAGGGCTTCTCCCAGCCCTCACTCAAGCTCTGATGCAGCCCCAGGAGCCCAGGCCTCGTGCTGCTCACCATTTAAATGGAGCCAAATTCCCAGGAAAAAGGATCTCCAGGTCTGGAGAGATTCACGGGTCCTCCAAGCCACAAAGCCACGGCTGACTTTAGCAACAGCACACACTTCCTGTACGGAACCTGGCCACGCACCCCGCTTCCTCCCAGCTGGTGGGCAGCACTACTGCTGGAGCCCTCTGAAGAGAAGGAGGTGTGCCGAGGGGAGCCCCCACTGTGCGTGCTGAAACAGGACAGGCAGGGGGCTAGGAGGGATCCCAGTGAGGCCCTGGGAGAGGAGGGGGTGGTCGGGAGCGCCCTGGATGCAGGAGTGGGGAGGCAGAGCCTGGGGTGGACGGGGCAAGGCCAGGTGTCACTACTAACCATTCATCTTCTGTCCCAATTCCCTCAACGCCAGCCAAGAGGCCTGAGCACAGAATAGGCTAAGTCAGAATGTGGAGGCCGAGGCCAGGCTCAGGGCGGGAGGAGACAGAGAGGAGTGGTGGGTGGGACTTTGGGTCTGGCCAACCTGATTCTTTAAAGTACCAGTGTGCTTTAGAAAGTTCCTGGGAAAATGAAATTGAGGGAAAGTTTGATGTCAGAAATCCTTTGAAATCCACAAATAACTTAAAAAACATCTATTTGTTTCCATCTACTTGAAAGCAGAGTAACAGAGAGAGAGAGAGAGAGAGAGAGAGAAAATCTTCCATCTGCTGGTTCACTTCTCAAATGCCCCAACAGCCAAGGCTGGGCCAGGCTGAAGCCAGGAGCCTGGAGCTCCATCCAGGAAGCGGAGCAGCCAGGACTCAGACTGGCACCCTGATATGGGACGCGGATGACAGCCTAACCACTGCGCGACAACCTCGCCCCAAGTCATCATATACATTTTTCAGGACAGACTGTATGTCATCCATCTCTACCTCTGCAGCAAGGAGGCAAATAACACGGATTAATCGCCTACTGTATGCCAGGACCACAGACCTCAGCGGGGGTGGGTGCGAGGGGAGTTTGCTCTGCAGGTCACCTTGGGTCCCAGCTAAAGGCAGGGCTGGGATGAGACCCCAGGGCCTGGGACTGTTTATCGTGCTCCTCCCAGGCGCCAGTCAGGAGTCTGCGTCTCTCTCTCCCTGATTTTCAACGCATAAGCAACCTGCCAGCGCCCACAGCCCCGACACACAGACCCCGGCACACTCCCACAGGACGGCTCTGCTCTTGGAGACAGACGTGCTGCCGACCACCACCACGCTGGGTCCCTGGGACGCCCTCTCCAGCCTCTGTGGTCAGGGCTGGTGGCCCTGGCTGCCTCCTGCCTGCAAACAATCCCCAGCAGCTGGTGACCCCTGCCCCCACCCTCCCCAGAGCCATCTATCTTTAATGAGGGCACCCGGGCTGGGAAGGAGAATGGAGCGGAGTAGGGGACCGGCTGCCCGCGCCTTACACTTTGTCTCCCTCCTTCCGAGAACAAAGGGCGCCCCTAGGCCTCCAGTCCTCCTAACCACTGCCCTCACTTTGCCTGCGCCCCTGCACCCCAGCAGGGGGGAGTCCCCAGTGATGACGGGGTGGCGTAGGGGGGTTGCCGCCCGTCTCCTCCAGCGCTCCCTGCTCCGGCACCTCCTTCTGCTTGGCGCGGACAGGCGGTTGCCATGGGAACAGCAGGCCAGGGCTTTGCTTGTGGGGACAGGCAGAGCCGTCTTGACGGAATTGATGTCTCTGCGTGTCCCCTCCCCCCAGGAAGCCAAATCAGGGGACATGCAAGGGACAGAGAACTCTGGCCAGGAGCCCCGAGCTCTGGCTGGAGGCTGGGGGATGGCTCCATTGGCTTCAAACAGGCCCTGGTCTCCGCCCCCAGTCCCTGGAGTCTGAGAACGCATCCCACCCACAGAACCTTGGGCCTGTGCACATGACAGAGACTTCAGGCGACACCGGCCTGGCCTTCGAGGCCTCCCATGAGAAAGCTGTGCCTCCTCTTCCACGTGTCTCCTCCGCCCAGTCCGGCCAGTCACCTGCTGCCCCTCCACATCTTTTCTCCTGCCACACCCCTGCTGCTCCCATCAAAGGGGCCTTCCTTGCTAGTGGCATGTCCCCAGCGCTCACGGCCCAGTTTGGGTCATGCCTCCTCCTGGAAGCCTTCCTGGGCCAGGGCAGAAACCACTTCTCCTTCCAGCTCCTGAGCGTTTGCTCTCTGAGCCCCTCATGTCCAGGAGCACGTTCCAGCCTCTGCTGCCCGCTGACCTCAGCTCCCCCTGGACTCCACCTCCTCGGGCAGCCCGCAGACAGCCCAGCAGCACCGGGGCCTGGGAAACAGTGCTTGGGCGACCGCGAGTACACGCCTGGCTCCTCCTCAGGGTAGCAATCGCTCGCCCTTTCTCGGGGTCCCTGCTGGCGCCTGGCTCAGACTTCCACCACAGCCCGTGTGTCACTCTGTCACCCACATATCCTTGCACGTTCGCTGCCTCCAGGGTAAAGGTCGGCCGACGGCGGCGTGCTGCCTGAGCTGGGGCAGGTCCTCCGTGCCTTTGACCAAACGCATCCCCGGGGCAGCCCCGCTGCCCACCCACCCAACTTGCTCACAGGCCCCTGTGGCTAGTGCTTGGGCAGGGAGACAGCCTCGCCACCCCATCTGCCACAGGACAGCCCCCTCCCTGCCCTCACTCCAGCTCGCTTCCTCCAGGAGCCCTCCCCACCCCAATTTCCCGAGCTCCGTCCCAGCCTTGGCCTTGCACCAGCAGTCGCCCGATGCCCTGGGCTTCACTCTCCGATGGCTGAGCCTGTGTCTTTCTTGAAGCCCTCTGGGTGGCGCCCACCGCGGGTCCCCCCTGCAGGCAGACTCAGACCCAGGCCCAGTGACCCCTCTGAGTCCCCGTCTTCCTCGCTGACATCTTGGCCTCGCCACTGCCGGCCAGACACAACTCAGAGGGCAGGGGCTCCCCAGGCGCCATAAACGCCTTTGAGGGCGACCAGGAGCTCCCTCGAATTTTCCAGGCCGTCACAGACACCTGTTACGAGGGAGCCATGGCGACTTTCCCTGGGCAGGCACACCTACATATTTTATTGGACATACAACATAACACACGTGGAATGAAAGGGCAGTAAAACCCCCCGCCCCTGATTCTGACCCGGCGCTGTCTGACACTGCTCCCGAGTACCTGCTCTCACACTGCTCCCCCTGCAAAGTCCCCAGAGCCTCTCAGCCAGCTCTCGGGGGACACGGACCCCACCACTCAGCATTCCCGGCTGTCACGCAGCCGCCTGCCCGCTTCTCTCCATCCACACCTGGCCGCCAGCCTTTGCTGTGTCCACTGCTGGATCTCCCATGCCCGTGACCCCGGCTCATTAACCTTGTGAGTGGCTGAGTCCCCGACCAGGAGGCAAAGACAAGGGACGCCCTGAGCCACACAGAACCTGAGAGCCAAGGACCGGGGTGTGGTAGAGGGAAGGGGACGTGGTCCGGGAGAGGGAGCCGCACACGGAGGATGAACGACCCGGGGGCTGACCTCGCACAGAACAGGACGCCCAGCTGCGACACCAGGCCAGCTGCCCGCCCACAGCCAGGGATGCAAGCAGGCTGCACCTGGTGCCCCAACTCCTGGTGCTTGGCGGTGGCTTCTCGGCGGGTTGGGTTGAGAGGTGTCCCAGGCCATGTTCGGGTTCCCTGAGAAGAAGCGCGGGGGCCAGAGAGTGGGGGGTTCTACGAGGAAGCCGCCCCCTTTCCTGTCCTTCAGGGGGCATGCCATAACGCTGGTGGTGAAACGGTGACTTTGCTGCCAAACATTTCTGAAATGCACGCATACGTGGGGTCTTCAGACAGCTCCCAGGGGCCGGCTGGAGTCCTAGCTGCTCCTCTTTCAATCCTGCTCTCTGCTAATGTGCCTGGGAAAGCAGTGGAAGATGGCCCAAGTGCTTGGAGCTCTGCACCCACGTGGGAGGAAGCTCCTGGCTCCTGGCTTTGGATCGGCGCAGCTTTGACCCTTGTGGCCATTTGGGGAGTGAGTCAGCAGATGGAAGAGATCTCTCTCTCTCTGCCTCTGCCTCTCTGTAACTCTGCCTTTCAAATAAATAAATAAATCTTAATTAAAAAAAAAAAAAAAGACGAACAAAACAGCTACCTTCCCAGTTTGGTTTCCAGACAGCTTCCTCCAGGAAGCCTTCGCTGATTCTCCCACCCAGAAGTAACCACAGATTCTGTGGGGGCTGTGCCACGCAGAGGGGCTCTGGGAAGAGAACAGGGACTTTGTCCCACAAGGACTTTTGGCTGTGCCTGGAGACATCTGTGATGTCATGACTTGGGAGGATAGGTGACTGGGACGCCAGCAAACAACACTCAGGACGGCCCCGAAACCAAGAAACGTGGCCCGCGCCAAGGTGGACCCAGCATCGCACCACTTCCTCCTGCCCTGCAGGCCTCCTCACTCTGCCTCCAGGGCAGAAACCAGGAACGTGGAGATGCTGCCCATGCAGGGCTACTGAGGGTCGAGGACCCACCCAGGAACTACATGCAGAGTCTGGCACCCCTGGCCTGCATTCCTTTCTGGGGAGAGGGCCAGAAGTGCTAGCAACCATCAACCGCCGACCTGGAGCCTGCCAGGGTGCCCTGGACAGCCCATGGAACAGACAGCTATGCCCCCAGGGCCACCTGCTCTAAGAGCCCTCACAGGGCACACGTGCTAGGGGGCTGCTCACTGCCCACGGCCACTCATCTCTTCCCAAATTTAGGCTGGGGTTTTTGATGGAGGTGACCTGTCTTCCCCAGGGTCTACCCAGCAATCCTCCTGGGAGGTACTTGGTTACTCACTCAGTTCTCCCCACGTCTTCACTGGGTAAACTGAGACCCAACAGTCAAGGTCAAGGTCAAGGGTGCGTGTGGAGCAGGCAGCACATCCACTCACCCAGGTCCCAGCCTCCTCTTTAATGGAGAGGCGGGGCCATTCCATCATTTGTCAAGTCAGGGACAGGGAGGAGAGATAAAAGGACATTTGACTTCTGCTGTCAGTCGAAGTCACTAATGAATCCTCCGCTTCCGGAGACGATTATCGGACAGAATAATTCATCGCTAGAGATTAATTGGACTAATTACGTTGGCTCTCAGAATCCCCTGAATAATTGCGTTCTGGGGGCGGGCGTCAGTGACGATGCCGTGACATCTGAGCCTCGTCCCCTAAGTGCAAAGCCGGAAGCCAGGAAGCCGGGGTTCTGAGCAGCAGCACGGAGGGCGTGAAGACCCTGGGGGGCCGTGTTTCAGCTCTGAGTGGCCACGCGGGCCCGTGTTCCGTGTGCAGCCACCCAGGCAGGGAGGTGTCGCCACTTCTAAGAGCCCAGAGTGCCTCCGAGCCCTCTTCCACACACTGCAGGGGCTGGCGCTGTGGCCCAGTGGGTCACGCAGCTGCCTGTGACGCCGGCACTGCATAGGAGCTCAATTCCGCGGCTCTGCTTCTGACCCAGCTCCCTGCTAATGCACCTGGGAAGGCAGCAGCGAAGGCCAAGGTGCTTGGACCCTTGGATGGAGTCCCAGCCATTTGGGGAGTGAACCGGTGGGTGGAAGACCTGTGTGTGTGTGTGTGTGTCTTTCCCTCTCCCTCTCTCTCTGTAACTATGCTTTCAAATAAATCTAAAATTTTTTTTTCCTGGATGTCTGTGAAAGACATCATATTAACTTAAGTCAAAACCAGAAAGACAGGAGCTGGCGCTGTGGTGCAGTGGGTTAACGCTCTGGCCTGAAGCGCCAGCATTCCATATGGGCTCCGGTTCTAGTCCTGGCTGCTCCATTTCTGAGCCAGCTCTCTGCTATGGACTGGGAAGGCAGTGGAAGACGGCCCAAGTGCTTGGGACCCTGCACATGCGTGGAAGAACCCAATGACGCTCCTGGCTCCTATCTTCGGGTTGGCACAGCTCTGGCCATTGTGGCCATTTGAGGAGTGAACCAAAGGATGGAAGACCTCTTTCCTTGCCTCTCTGTAACTCTGCTTTTCAAATAAATAAATAGATAAATAAATACATCTTTCAAAACAAAACAAAACCAGAAAGACAAATACCGCATGTTCTCTCTCCCTCCTGGAAGCTACAAGAAGCCATCTGAATAGAGCCAAGCGACATCCAGATGCAAGGAGTCAGCTCTGGCGCCGGTGGCACCGCGGGGTGACGGCGTCCCAGGATCTGCTGTGTGTTTCGTGAAGCGCTAGAGGAGAGGCGAGGCTTCTGACATAAACAAGGAAATGGAAGTGCTCGTGACCCTGGCTTCACCACTTTACACTGTACGGATATATGGAAATATCACTGTACCCCATTAAATGCACATCGATTTTACGTCAATTTTAAAAAGTAAATAAAAAAAACTCACTTCCCCGAGGAAGTCCTGGGTCCCTTGGGGTCGTGGGGAGGAGACTGTCAGCTACATGAAGTCACAGCTCACCTGCCCCACAAGCACCCACGTGGCTTCCATCCCCTCTCCTGCACTGCGGGCCTCCGAGAGCCAAGAGCCCAGGACCAGGCAGGCAGGGAGAGCAAGGAAGGCCTCGTTCTGCCTCGACACCCCTGCTGTCTCTGCCTCCTTGAATGAGGAGCTGGCGGCCTTGCTAGGAATGACCACCAAGGCCAAGGGCGTGCCGAGAGCATGTAGCGCTTGAACAAAACCTACGGCCAGGTTAACCCAACGCATGTGACACTGTGCACCGTCACTCCGGGGTTATGTGGCAGTCAGATGTGAAGTGGCTGCGCCGTCTCCTCCCTCATGTCCCGTGGGATCAGCCCTGGAGGATCCAGCACGTGAGGGCCTGTGTTCCCACAGCCCCCCGCCCCTGACCCGAGGAGGACTTCACAGTCTGGCTTGTGCTGGGATTCCCCCGTCTGCTTCCGGTCCAAAATGAACACAGCTTTCAGGAAGGGGTGGGACTACAGGAGAATCGGACCCAGGGCCCCTGCTACTCTGAACCAAGGCAGGTGTGAGGGGTGGGGTATGCATGGGGTGGGATCTGAGTTCGAATCCTGGCTCCACCATGAGACAGGTAACCTTACCCAGGAATCCTGAAGTTCAAAGGTGGAGGTAATTAAAACTCTTTCTTTTTAAAAATTTCAATTTTGACTTCCTCATTTTAAAAGCAGAACAACAGACACAGAGAGATCTTCCATCTAGGGGTTCACTTCCCAAACGTCTATAACATCCAGGGCTGTACCGGGCCGAAGCCGGGAGCCAGGAACTCCAGCCGAGTCTCCCATGAGGGTGGCAGGTTACTCAAGTACTTGAGCCATCACCTGCCGCCTCCCTGGCACATTAGCAGGAAGCTGGACGGGAAGTGGAGGCGGGACTTGCTCCCAGGCACTCCAGTACGGGATGAGGGTTCCCGAGAGGCAGCCACCCCTGCGCCTACTTCTGACTGTGTGAAGCGCTAGCCCTGGTGCCTGGTACCCGGTACAGGCAGGAGCTCGGCCGACAGTCAGTGGTGCTGTTGTGACTGGAAGTGGAAACCTGTGCACCTAGGGCCCCTTGGGCCAGGAACTCAGAGGAGCCTCCGCTGCACACTGCCCCACCTGCCCACCTCGCTGCAGGCACACAGCTGCAGGGCTGGGTGCACAGCAGGTGTATGCTGGGACTTTGACAAGTTTGTGGGGGACTGGAATGAAAAGATAAGCTTATTCAGGTACAAAACCAGCTCTGAAATCTAGGCATGGTTTTCTCATAATACACGTTTTCCACAAATGGGTTCAAGATCCCTCCTATGCACGGATTTAAAAATTTTTGGCAACAAAACCAATTTATCTTTCGATTCCACTTTCTGTGACCTTTCTGAAGGGTCCTGATACAAGAGGTCGGGTGGGGATTTGGTTTAAGACAGGACACAGCCTTCCCCATGTCCAACCACTTCCTTAAAGGAAAAGGAAAGTAAAGGAAAGCAATGCAGAAAACTGTATGGCCGGAGCCACCCGGCCTCCACCCGTGAGACCTGTTTGGATTCAGTGGTGACATTCTTGGAGGGAGGGCCACTAGCCAGTCACTGCACACTTCATTTACATAATTCTAAATACACGCCCCAAGGAGACCTTCCTGCTGCCCCCTCGGAAAGACCCCTGAGAGCAGAGGGAAAAGCACTGGTCTCTGCTAATGGCTAACTTCGCAGAACCGCGAAATACCTTTCGCCCCAGGAAGGAGATCCCGCACTGAGCAGGGAAGCAGCTGTCGATGGGGTTTGTGCCAAGGCCCCCAGAGTGAGCCTGCACCTGCTGCGGACAGAGGGCAGGTGGGTGCGGGCTGAGCTGCTCTCCAGAAAGAACAGGACACACTGCCGTGTGCAGGCTCTCCGGGAGGCCAAGGGCAAGACATCCAACAAGAAAATACCCAGACAGGTGCTTGGCGAGAGGCAGAGAGATTCCCGAGGTGTTGGCGGGGGCGGGGAGAGGGGGCAGATGCAGGTCCGCAAATGCAACTTGGCAAGTGAAGCCCAGGATTTTCAGGTCAGCCAAAAGACCTGGGATGCGCTAAAAGATCAAGGATCCAGGGCAGTTAACAATGGGCATCCCAGCGCAAGGGGGAGGGGAGCTCTGAGAGCTACAGCTTCTGTCCCGTGGCTGCCTCCCCAGCCCCTGGCCTAAGGATGTGGCGGGAGAGTTAGCCTAGGGGCACAGTGCACTTGGGCAAGGCCTGCTCTGGATGAGGGCTGCAGGAAGGCAACCTGGGGAGCTGGCACTGTGGTGCAGTCGGTGAAGCTGGCACCTGCAGCACCAGCATCCCATATGGGCACCATTGTGAGTCCCGGCCACTCCACGTCCAATCCAGCTCCCTGCTAACGCGCCTGGGAAAGCAGCGGAAGATGGCCCAAGTATTTGGGCTCCTGCCACCCCATGTGGAAGACCCAGAAGAAGCTCCTGGCTCCTGACTTCAGCCTGGCCCCACTCTGGCTATTGTGGCCATTTGGGGAGTAAGCCAGTGGTAGATCTCTGTCCTTTCTCTCTGTATCTCTGCCTTTCAAATAAACAAATGCATCTTAAAAAGAAAAAAAAAAAAAAAGGGCAGTCCAGGAGGAGTTGGGGAACTGGGAAGAGGAGCAGACACGGATGGGAGAGCCCTGCAGGTGCTAATGACCAACTTTCTGCTTATGACCAACATGACTCCCCACCCCCACCCGGAAGGGCAGAGGGCAGAATCTGGACCCTCATGCTATCTGGACCTCTCCACCTCTCGTGCCGGAGCTGCGCGTGGGCGTGAAGGGAAACTGAGGACACCTTGCCCTGGTGAGCGCAGGGCAGTCTCAGGCGCCCCACCCTCTGCAGGCAGCCCGCCATGCTGTTCCGTTCTGTAGTAACTGTGGGCTTCAAGACACGCAGCTGAGGGCATCCCAGTGTCCACTGTGCACCACTGTGACTTCAGCCGAGGGCGTTCACAAGAGGGGACTTAAAAAGCATGGGGAAAGACCAGCATCGTGTCGTAGCAGGTAAAGCTACCGCCCACGACACCAGCATCCCATATGGGCGCCAACTCATGTCCCGGCTGCTCCTTGCTAATGGCCTGGGAAAAGCAGCAGAAGATGGCCCAAGTGTTTGGGCCCCTGCCACCCACATGGGAGACCAGGATGAAGCTCCTGGCTCCTGGCTTCAGCCTGGCTCAGTCCTGGCTGTTTTGGCTATCTGGGGAGTGAACCAGCAGAGGGAAGATGTCTCTGTCTCTCCCCTTCTCTCTGTAACTCTGCCTTTCGAGTAAATAAATAAATCTTCAAAAAGCACAGGAGCTTGCTGGGATTCTACTTCTTCCCCTGCCACTCTCTGGCAGGGTTTCCTGGAGCTGTTCCTCCTCGGTAAAGTGATCTGTGCGTCAGCCCGAGCTCTGTGGGCTCTGTTTGGAGACACACACCTGCCCTGTCACCGCGCAGCCTGCTGAGCCAAGGGGACTGGCAGGGACTGTCACCACAGATTCTGCCACAGGCAGTAATGGATCCCAGACAGCCTGGCCTCACACCAGGAAGTATCAGGTGTTCGGGAAACCAGACACAGGAGGAAATGAGCAGAAACACCCAAACACGGGGTAATGGACACCTTGATGGGGCTCGCAGGCTACTTCCCACACAGCATCATCACCTGGGCGAAGGTGAGAGCCCTTGTGCCTCGGAGCCCCAGGAAAAAGAGATGCACTCCCAGGTCAGGAGCTCCTGCACATCTGTGGTGGGGCAGGCCTGGGTTTCTCTGAATCTAATCAAACTTAATCAGCACTGTGGCAGCTACAGGGGTTGTCAGCCCACAGGATGTGTCTCTGGCCCTGTTTAAAGCTGCACAAGGAAGGAAGGCTGGAATGGACCATGGTCTACTAGATTAGGGTTGGCGATGCCAGGGTTAGCTAACGTGTGCTTACCTGCAGGTACATCACAAAGATGTGAGGAAGCAGAGTTAAGAGACAGGCTTACTCTGGTGCAAAAACTTTTTTGAGACCCATGCATAGTTTTTTTCAGAATATGCGTTTTTCATGAAATTTTTGAAGACTCCTTGTATGCATGGATTTTGAATTTTTTCCCACGTATCAGTGCAAAACTTATCTTTTAAAATTCCAACTTTGGGGCCGGTGCCGTGGCTCAATAGGCTAATCCTCTGCCTTGCGGCGCCAGCACACCAGGTTCTAGTCCCAGTCGGGGCATCGGATTCTATCCCAGTTGCCCCTCTTCCAGGCCAGCTCTCTGCTGTGGCCCAAGAAGGCAGTGAAGGATGGCCCAAGTGCTTGGGCCCTGCACCCGCATGGGAGACCAGGAGAAGCACCTGGCTCCTGCCTTCGGATCAGCGTGGTGCGCCGGCCGCAGCACGCCGGCCGCAGCAGCCATTGGAGGGTGAACCAATGGTAAAGGAAGACCTTTCTCTCTGTCTCTCTCTCTCACTGTCTACTCTGCCTGTCAAAAAAATAAAAATAAAAAAAAAATTCCAACTTTGCACAAGAAGCTCCGTGCGTGTGTGTGTGTGTGTACAGAGACAAGTGGGTCAGTACAGACACGTATTCACAAATTCCCAGTGACAATGGTCTCAACAAGCACACTGAACACTTCTCCAGTGAAAAGAACAAGGGCTCCTTGGAGAAACGGCCGATTCCTGGGGCACTGGCAAAGGAAGTGCGCAAGGTGACCCTGGAGCACCTTGTGGGGCCAAAAAAAGGGAAGGAAAAAAGAAAACAAGGCCAGGTATGCCGGAGGGACACAGGTGTCGAGTGACACACTCACGTGGTGGCCAAAGCCGAAGTGACCTGAACAGCAAAGTAAGAAGTGTAGGGCTGCGCCTCCTGAAGCGCCAGCATCCCACACGAGCATCGGTTCTAGTCCCGGCTGCTCCTCTTCCGAACCAGCTCTCTGCCATGGCCTGGGAAAGCAGTGGAAGATGGCCCAAGTCCTTGGGCCCCTGCACCCACGTGGGAGACCCGGAAGAAGCTCCTGGCTCCTGCCTTTGGATCAGCGCAGCTCTGGCCGTTGCAGCCATCCAGGGAGTGAACCAGCGGACGGAAGACCTCTCTCTGTGTCTACCTTTGTAATGCTGTCTTTCAAATAAATAAAATAAATCTTTTTTTTTTTTTTAAAAAAGGTGTAGGGCTGTATTATAACCCAAATATAACCCAACGTCCATGAGAACATGCTGATGTGAATGAGCCCAGTCACAGAACTGTCTCCCCGCCAGCAGGTGGCGCCCTCCGAGACAGCATGTTGCACATGGTGACTTCTAGAGCGCCCTGCAAAGTGTAATTCTGCAGTGGACAAATTCCAGACACCACGTTAGCCAGACAGATGACCAAGAGCCACATCGGGGGTGGGCGTCCGGCCTAGGAGTTAAGCCGCCGGTATCTCACGCGGGAGTTCCGGTTCGGGCTCCTGACTACTGGAGACTGTGGGAGGCGGTGGTGATGCGCTAAGTGGCTGGGCTCCTGCCACTCACGGAGGGACACCTGGGTATAGTTTGTAGCTCCCAGCTTGGTTCCAGGGCAGCCCAGGCTGTTGCAGGCATCTGGGGAGTGAACCAGTGGATGGGAGCTCCGTTCTCTCTCTCCTTCTCTCTCTGCCTCTCAAATAAAAACAAATAAATAAGACTAAAGATCAACAGGGATCATCCATGATGTCATGAGAATGACCTTGTACTGCAGTGATCTTCCTCACCTAAACCCACGGCCCCTGTTTAACCACAAGGAAAACATTTGCACTGCCCGGCACGCCTCACAGCGGTCAAGGTCATCAGAAACCAGGAAGATCCGGGGAATCACAGGGGTCTAGAGCTGAAAGCTGCAGGCCAATCATTGCCCTGCACGGACGCCCAGGGCAGAAAAGGGACATCGAAATGCAAACGCAGGATGCACTTCTGGTGCAACCAGTGTTGTACCCCAGACAGGCAAGACGTGGGCAGCAAGGGAACCTGGGTGCAGGGTAAACAGCAGCTCTCTGTGGCGCCCAAGCAACTTTTCCATGAATCTGAAATTATCCTCAGACTAAGAGTTTAGTGATGCGTGGATGGCTGTGGGGCACAGCCAGGGCGACACTCAGTGTGGAAGATACAGGTGCTGGGCCTGAACACGGCTGCTGGGCAAACATCAGAGCTTCCAGGGAGGTTCAGAGAGGTTCAACGTGCAGCCGGCCCCAGGTCTGCAGAGCTTCAGCTAACCAGGGACTGAAAAGACTCAGAAAAAAGTGCATCGTTGCGTGTGCAAAACTGTTTCCTTGTCATTATCCCCTAAACAATACAGTAGCAGGACTATTTACATAGCATTTACATGGTATTAGCATTATAAGTAACCTGGGGATGGTTAAAGTGTACTGGAGGGGCTGTGGGCGGATGGGAGCAGGTTATATGCAAATACCACGCCAGGGACTGGAGTTATCTGCATGGGTGCTGGGAGCAATCCTCTCACAGAGGCCGAGGGACCACCGTATTCATAGGGATGGCAGGATGCTGACAGGTGAACATGGAGGAAGCAGGAGTTTCCAGGTTAGGAATACGACTTCATCCAAGACACAGAGGCTAAAAAACGGGAGCAAACATTGGGCAGGGCTCCCCATGTGGTTCCCTGGACCACCGGTGCTACAGGACCCTCGGCTGGGGGATCCGCGTGCCCTTAACCCATTCCTGGAATCGCAACACCGGCTCGTAGCAAGACTCCAAGTCCCACAGTAAGGAAACCTTCACCTTTCTCAACTTAGAGTTTCCTAGATTAATCTGGCCGCAGGGTCCTTTATTTTTAAATAATGCCAATTAACAAGTTTCACAGAATTCCCTCCGGGAAACGCTGGCAGATGGTTTGTGGAGGGAGGAGAAAGGCAGGCAAGGGAGAGCCCCTGGAGACCTGGGTGCTGGGAGTGACAGGGTCCCAGCTCTGCGTCAGGAAGGCACCCCAGTGGCAGGACACGGGGAGGGAGGCGGGGAGGCAGGAAGCTTGTATGGTGAAGATGATGCAGGAAAGAACAGGCAGGATTTCAGGGTGACTGAACCACAGGTGGGGTCAGGTGCAAGGGAGGGAGGGAGAAATGCAGGGGAGTGGGTGGAGACCTTGCAGCTGGGGAGACGGGCCAGCCCCACTGGTCTACAGCGAAATCCGCCCCCTCTTTCTCAACCCAAAGATCCCTCCAGGTCCCCACTGGGCAAAGGGTTCAACACAACTCATTTAATTTGATCAACAAAATAAGACACACTGTATTGGATTATAACCCAAAGGGTAAGGTAAACACCCCAGAATACATTCTGATAGAAATCAATTCTGGATAAATAAATGGGCGAGAAGAGACAAATCTACATGCAGAAAGATTGTCAGTAACGTACACAGACTGATCGATAACAGTGCCGCAGAACCTGTGCACCTGCTCCACGGCCCCCTCGGTGCGTCCCGACAGGGCCCACCCCGGCTCTGGTCACTCTCTGGTGAACTCAGGCAAGTGACTTGGCCTCTCAGCCACAGTTTCCCCATTTCCAAAAGGGAAACAAAAACAATTCCAGCTCTGCAAGATTATCTGAGGAGCGAGTGCTGGAGACAGGCTTAGCATGGCGTCTGGTGCCCACAAGGGCACAAGATGCTCACATAATCAGTTTGGCTTGAAGGGGGTCAGGCTGAGGGGGTTGAGAGGAAAGAAGGGGTCTCTGGGGACCAGGAGAAGGCTCTCAGGAGAGGCGGGCCTCAGGGCGGCGCCCAGGCCAAGATGGAAAACTCAGGCACTGGGCTTCCGCCCTTCCAGGGGACAGCAGCTCGGGGCTGCTCATTTGCATGGGGCGGCCTCCCAGATGCTCCCCAGTAATGAGACCGCCAGGGTTTCTCACTCTCCATGCGCCCCCCACCCCTGGCCCTCAGGGAGGCGAGCAGCGAATGGGGGCACCTCCAGGCTTTGTGAGGGGGACGGGGCTGGCAGGACCAGCTGGTCTGGACTGCGGCGGCAGGCTCTGCAGCTGGGCAGTGGAGGGGACTGCATTTGGGTACAGGGGCCGCACTGTGCCTTCCTGTAGCCCAGGGGCCCGGCAACCTGACCACCCCCTCCCTCCTGGGCACCCCCTGACCTCAGTCCCCATCAGCACTCCCTCTTCCCCTGCCTTCGGGGCCCCAGCTGGAACCAGATGGAGGGGAGGGGCTGCCAACCCCCCCTCCATCACTCAAAGGCTCCCTGGAGGGTCCTTCCTGCTTCAGGCTTTTCTCTCAGCCAAGGCTGCTGAGTGTGGGCGGGGCGGGGGGGGGGCGCGACAGACAGGAGGCGTGTCCTTGGAGGAGCAGTTGGGAAGACGCAATGAACTTGGAGGCAGGAACGGAGCGGGGAACCTGGGAAAGCAGCCTCTTTTGTTGGAGGCCGGGTGACGTCACTCCCTGACAGCGTTCCTCCTTTCTCGCTGGGAGAAAGGCCTGATCACCAGCTCTGTGCCTCAGCTTCCTGATCCGTAAAATGGGAGCAAGAGCACCTGCCTCGGAGGCAGAGGACGGAGCAAGCCTCGTGTGCGCACACAGGAAGCCCCGGGAGCACGGCGGCCACGGCGGCTCTGCTCGGGCAGGGCCAGCTTGGGCGCAGCGGCTCGCGGAGAGGCAGGACGCGGGGCCTGCACCCTGATGTCACCGCGGCCTCCTGCGACCCCCGCCTGTCTAGGGCCGATGTCAGTGCTCATCCCAGCAGGACGGTGTGAGAGGAGCGTGGCCGCACACGGCACGGCCCATTTCTGACAGGGACTCCGCTGGGTGTCTGCATTCCACTCCCAGCCCTGGCTCAGCAGTCACCAGGCTTCCAAACTCCTAACTTCAAGAACATCAGGTAGGGTTCAGAACCAGCCACGGCATTTGGTGGAAGCGTCAGACTATTAAGAAAGTGGCATGGCGTGGTGGGATAAGCCGTTGCCTGTAGCGCTGGCATTCCATATGGGCGCCGGTTAGAGTCCCGGCTGCTTCGCTTCCAATCCAGCTCCCTGCTAACGTGCCTGGGAAAGCAAAGGAGATGGCCCATGTGATTGGGCTCCTGCACCCACATGGGGGACGTGGAGGAAGTCTAGGTCTGGCCTGGCCCAGCCTTGGCTGCTGCGGCCATTTGGGGGTGAACAAACAGATGGAAGATCTCTCTCTCTCTCTCTCTCTGCTTTTCAAAAGAAAAATAAATAAAGATTTAAAAAAAAAAAAGTGGTTTTAGGGGTGGACATTTGGCCTCATGGATAAGATACTGTTTGGTACAACAGCACCCCACAGCAGAGTGCCTGGCCTACATGCAGATGCCTAGCAGGGGATAAGGAAGCTGCAGGAGGACCAGGAAGGGTCAGGGCTGGAGCCCGAGACTGGGCTCCCCTGCTAGCTGGGCTGATCTACGCAGGGGTGGGGAACGGCCTGGACCCCACCTGGATCCGCTCAGGTGAAGCCGCTTCCTTCCACATCAGCTCCCGGCAGCCACCTGTGCCTATTCAGCCTCCCCTGACCTCCCTCCCCTCTAGCAGCAGCATAGGGGACAGAGTTGGGCCTAAGCCCAGGAAACCTACTCGGTGGCCTCCTCAGCACATCTGGGCAGTTGCTCGTGAGTCCTGCCGAGAAGGGAGAGAGGAACAGACGGAGCGAGTCCTGGGCCCTGATGCCCCGGGCAGCCCAGCTGTGCAAGTGCAGGCCCAGGAGGCTGCAGGGCAGGGTCTCCAGGTGGCCCCCCCTTCCCTCCCAGGTGCACGGGTCATCTCGCTGGCCTGGAGGAGCCAGGGCAGGGTCTCCAGGTGGCCCCCCCTCCCCTCCCAGGTGCACGGGTCCTCTCGCTGGCCTGGAGGAGCCAGGGCAGGGTCTCTGGGTGGCCCCCCTCCCCTCCCGGGTGCACGGGTCCTCTCGCTGGCCTGGAGGAGCCAGGGCAGGGTCTCCGTGTGGCCCCCCTTCCCTCCCGGGTGCACGGGTCCTCTCGCTGGCCTGGAGGAGCCAGGGCAGGGTCTCCGGGTGGCCCCCCTCCCCTCCCGGGTGCACGGGTCCTCTCGCTGGCCTAGAGGAGCCAGGGCAGGGTCTCCAGGTGGCCCCCCTTCCCTCTCAGGTGCACGGGTCCTCTCACTGGCCTGGAGGGGCCAGGGCAGGGTCTCCGGGTGGCCCCCCCTTCCCTCCCAGGTGCACGGGTCCTCTCGCTGGCCTGGAGGGGCCAGGGCAGGGTCTCCGGGTGGCCCCCCCTTCCCTCCCAGGTGCACGGGTCCTCTCGCTGGCCTGGAGGAGCCCAGGAAGCCAGGGAGGAACCCTCGGCAGCCCCGTCTTGGGCAGTGGGGCGGCCATCATCTCTGTCAGCACAAGGGAGGGAAACTGAGGCCCAGAACGATGATGGGGGAATCAGCTCTAGCTGGGAATGAGGACTTGCAGGCCAGGCCACTGGGCCGATGAAATGACAGGTTCTGTCACAGCGGCTGTCCTGGAGTAGTCTTGGTACCATCAATGACCATTCCCTAGAACCCTAGGCCGGGCCCTGGACACTCCCCTTGCCAGTCCCAGGAGGAGCCCAGGGGAACACGGGACAAGATCATGGACAGCGTGCCACTGCTGTGGACGGCCCCCACCGCCCTTCCTCTCGGCTGCAACCCCTCCCCCCAAACACTTCTTGATTTTAGACAAGTTTCCATGGCAACTCAAGTCCCCATCCGCCAGGGGGTTACCATGGAGACTTAACTTGGCTCCGTGTCCACAGCTGAGGAAGGCCCTGCACCTTCAAGGAAGCAAGGCCCACAGGAAGTCAGGCGAGCGGGCGACTGAAGCCAGGGCCGGCCACCTGCCAAGGGAGGCAGGGAGGTCTTGGCGCCCACTCGGCTCAGGCCCTTCCTGCTCCCCGCCCGGATGCTGGCTGGGCCACGCCCTCGGTGGAGGCACCTTCTCCAGGGCGGCCTCTTCCAGGCCTGCCCAGCCCTCTCTCACCCCACCCTCATGGTCTTCATGGACTCAGGGCACACAGCATCCACACAGGGCCGGTGCTTCCCTGTTGACACCTGCGCCTTGTGTCCCTGGGGATTTCCTCCCCCATCAGACTCGAATTCCTCCCCCATCAGACTGGAGGCTCTCTGAGGGCAGGGCCTGCCTTCCTGCCCTGAACTTAGCTGAAGAAGCGGCAGGCTGGGGAGTTGAGAGCAGCCATCAGCTCTGAGCCGTGGGAAGGAGAATGAGGCCAGTTCTTGCTCTCGGGAAGGCCTGTCTCTCCATCTCCCGCGCTCCCTCCCTTCCATTTTTACCCCTCAACAGCTACGATGCCAAGAGAAGGGAACAGAAACGAAATCTGCGAAGTGTGTGCCTCCCACGACCATCCCTTACAAACGCACCCTCGCAAACACAGACTCTGGGCTGCGGCACAGCCCATCTGTGAGGCCCGGCCTGCCCACACGCCGGAAGCCCTGGCCTGGAGTCTCAGAAGCAGGCCTCTGAGAACGCGGGGACACTCCCTACCGTGCTCTGCAATCCAGTTTAAAAACTTCTAGCTGCATTCTCACAGAGCCTAAAACAATGCATTCATTAAAAAACAGTGCGAGCGTATGATTAAGCGCACTTTTTTTTTTAGCCTGTGATAGCAGTGTTATGTTTAAAATTAACCACAGTGTTTTTTAAAAGACCAGAATCAGGTTTCTCTTTGGTCCTACGTGCCCAGTGCCCAGCAGGCAGTGTTTTGCATTTGGGCCTAACGTGGACCCCAGATGTTCTCCCGTCACCTCCACGGGTGCCCTCGTGGGTCCTGGGGCAAACACATGCTCTCTGAGGGTTCCTTACAACACACTAACCAGGCTTGCCTCCCGCAAGGACAAGCGGGTCTCTGGCCACAAGGACACTGGCTGCTGGCCACCCCCTGCAGGGCCACCATGTTTCCGTGGTGTCCTAGCATCCAACAGAGCCCACGTGTTAAGCAGATAGGGAATGCGCTCTGTCACCTGGGCAGCAGGAGCTCAGCTGAGTGGCTCTGTGTCTGTGTGCCTCAGTTTCCCTGAGGATGAGAGTACCCTACCTCACAGAGTGGCTGTGATGATCACAGAACTCTTACCCAGAAGCACCTAGGACAGGGTGTGGCGGGCAGCAAACATTCCATGATCCCAAGCCTGCACAAAGTCTCCTCTGTTCCCAGGGGCCTCTGGTGCTCCAAGAGATGGTCCTTTTAGGCCAGGCCTTTTTAAACTGCAGGGTGCACCTCATCTGAGGATCATTCCATCAATTTAGTGGATTGCAGGCCACAAGTAAATATAAAAAATATATTTACATATGACAAAGAAAAAAGAACCAACTGCACTGTGCTCCGTATTGCTTCCTACAGCCTGGGCTCGTTTGTAGACTGGGTTTGCTAAAAACGCATTTCTCATTGAGGGTCGGGGTTTTCAACCCAGCGTACTTCACAGGGTTCATGGAACATGGAATGAGAAGGGCTTCGTTTTTTTCATTCAAAACGATTCATTTGAGGGGCTGGCGCTGTGGCGCAGCAGGTTAGCTGCCCATATCGGAGGTGCCGGTTTGAGTCTGGGCTGCTCCTCCTCCAATCTAGCTCCCTACTAATGTGCCTGGGAAAGCAGCCGGAGGACAGGCCAAGCCCCACCCACTGCAGTCATCTGGGGAGTGAACTAATGGATGGAAGCACCCTCTGTGTGTGTCTCTGTCCCTCTTTCTCTCTCTCTCTCTCTCTCTCTGTCACGCTGCCTTTCAAATAAATAAATCTCTTTTTTTTTTTTTTTTTTTTTTTTTTTACTTTTTGACAGGCAGAGTGGCTAGTGAGAGAGAGAGGCAGAGAGAAAGGTCTTCCTTTTGCCATTGGTTCACCCTCCAATGGCCACCGCGGCTGGCGCGCTGCGGCCGGTGCACCGCGCTGTTCCGAAGGCAGGAGCCAGGTGCTTCTCCTGGTCTCCCATGGGGTGCAGGGCCCAAGGACTTGGGCCATCCTCCACTGCACTCCTGGGCCATAGCAGAGAGCTGGCCTGGAAGAGAGGCAACCGGGACAGAATCCGGCGCCCCAACCGAGACTAGAACCCGGTGTGCCGGCGCTGCTAGGCGGAGGATTAGCCTAGTGAGCCGCGGCGCCGGCCAAATAAATAAATCTCTAAAAAATTATTTTAATGTATTTGAAAGGCAGAGAAACAGATCTGCCATCTTCTGTTCCATGTCTGCATGTATCCTCCTGCTTTTTCAAGAATTTTTTATTTGAAAGAGAGAGAGAGAGAAGAGATAGAGAGAGGGAGGGAGAGAGAGAGAGAAAGAGAGAGACTTCTCATCTGCTGGTTTACTCTCCAAATGCCTACAGCAGCCATGACTGGGCTAAGCCAAAGTTTAGCCTGGAATGAACCCAAGTCTCCCTTGTGGGTGACAGAGCCCCAAGCTGCCTCCCAGGGTGAGCAGGCGCAGGAAGCTGGGAGTGGACGCAGAGCTGGGACTGGAACCCAGGCTCTCTGAGATGCAGATGTCCCAGGCCCACCAGTGTCTTAAGTGCTGCGCCATAACAAATTTTTTTTTGGCCCCCAAAATCAAAACTCCTGCAGTTTGTTCAAAGTACACCTTTTCCGTGACCTTTGTCACCTTTGTCACTCCCCTTACACAGCTTTGTATGTCGTTGTCAGCCCCAGCCTCAGTGTATTCCTGGTTCTGTCCAAGACACAGGTGGGAAGCTTCGGAAGATGGGACTTCCTCCCTCGGTGGCTGATGGGCTGGGCGTGGGAGGGAGCGCGGGGTGCGGGGCGTCAGGACAGCAGAGCCAGCCTGGCGACTCTCGCATTGGTGACCTAGGCGGGCTGTTTCCTGTGGAGACCTGGAAAGCCTGCCTGACACCACACATCAGAGACAAAGACCAGTATCTGCAGTGGTGGTGTGGTTCTCCACGGGGAAGTCCAGACAAGGGCCCCTTTGTGGCTGGGTCTGCTGACCAGACAGCTGGGAGACCCAGTGAGCAACTCACAGAGCTCTGGGCGTCTGCGTGGTTCTCAGCACGCCCAAGGGCTCAGTGACGTCTGTCCAACGTGGCAGAGTGCCAGGATCTTCACACGCAAGATCCCACCTGTTCCTCCCAACCCCAAGCTGGGTGGGGGGTGGGGCAAAGATTATCTTGGAGTTTGAAGAGATGAGTGAACTGGGGCCCTGGGAGGGCACAGAGTAACCTCAAGGTCAAGGGTAACCCAGTGGGCCCCAAGTCCACAATCCTCCCTGTTGGTCCAGCAAAGTTCCACTTCTCACCCTACCCCAGAGACTGGGTAGGAGGGGTGGGGCAGGACGCAGGTAAGGGGGAGGGCACCCCTTAACAATCCGGAGCTTCTCAGCTCAGCCCATAACAAGAAGGTCTGGGAGACACCACAATTTGCCTCTTCTTCACATCTGCCCGGGGGAGAGGCAGAGGCCACCGAACACCTCTGCTGTAGCCCTCAACACCCAGCAGAGCCTTCGGCTCGGTAACACCTGTTGCTAAGGGAGCAAAGAAAGCGGGCCCGGAAGCTCCCCTAGCTGAGCACACCTGCAACATCACAGCCCGAACACGGAGTCCCCTTTACTGACCTTGCCTCCGAGGCTGCAGAGGGCATGGCCGCTCCAGCCGCCAGCACTGCCGCTGCCACCACAGACACCATCGACATCGGCACCATCCTCGCGCCTGCCACCATCTTCACCGCCACCTGCCCCATCATCATCACTGCTGCCGCACCACTCTCACCACGGCCATCACCATCACCTCTACCATGATCGTCACTGCCACCATCACTACCACCACCACCCTCACCACCGTCACCTGCCCCATCACCACCACCTGCCCCATCATCGTCACTGCTGCCGCACCACCCTCACCACGGCCATCACCATCACCTCTACCATGATCGTCACTGCCACCATCACCACCACCACCACCCTCACCACAGCCACCACCGTCACCTGCCCCATCACCACCACCTGCCCCATCATCGTCACTGCTGCCGCATCACCCTCACCACAGCCATCACCATCACCTCTACCATGATCGTCACCACCATCACCATCACCACCACCACCACCGACGCTCCGAACACTCCTCTTCCCTCTGCTAGGTTTGTATGGATTTCATGTGCCCTAAGCTCATCTGTGACCTGACCTATTTATTGATTTTTAAATACTGATTTACAAATTTTAAATACTGACAGAGCTCCCACTGCTAGTTTACTCTCCAAGTGCCCACAACGGCTGGGGCTGGGCCAGACCAATGCAGGGAGCTGGAAACTCAATTCAGGTCTCCGACGTGGATGGCAGGGACTCAAGTACTTGTGCCATCCATCACCGGCTGCCTCCCAGGGTGTGCCTTAGCAGGGAGCTGGATCAGGAAGTGGAGCAGCTGGGACTCGAACCAGTGCTCATTTGGGATGCTGGCTATGCCACAACACTAGCCCCCTGGGCCCCTCAATGAGCGTCTCTTATTTTCCCCAAATACCTCTGCTTGCTCCCACTTCAGAGCCATCGCATCTCCCGACCCTCTGCTGCCTGAATTCCTTCCTGGGCTGGCGGCGTGCTTCCTCCTGGCCAGCCCCTCCAAGCTAAATCCTCGCGCCCTGGCGATTCCACGGGGCGCTAACCCAGCATGAACGGAGGGTTCCTTCTCAGTGACTGCTTGCTGAAGTTGCCTCTCCCACAGCCCTGTGCATCCCGGGAGACAAGGAATATGTCTGTTTTGTTCACCGCTGTACCCTCAAGACCAAACAATGCCCAACAGATAGCAGATGCCAGGGGCCCCAGCCCAGTCCATGGATGGTCACGCGGGGCCCTTAACCAGGGTGCAGTCTGGCCTGGCTCTGCTCCAGCTGAGCCGCCTTCTCTCCTTTCTGACCCCAGGGGCCATCAGGCTCAGACAGAGGCCTCGTGTTTTCCCTAGGAGAGCGCACGCTTTCTGGGATTCAGCACGTTGCCTGTGGTTTTGCTCAACAGGGGTGCATGGGGTGACCCTGAAACAGCACACGCAGATGACAACGATGCTGACGACAGATGCCGTGAGGAGCCCAGCTCCCTGCTGTCCACACCACGGTGAGGGCCCAGAAGAGGGAGGCAGGCGAGTGGGAACGGGCATCTGCTTTATGTACCACAGAGGGAGCCCCCAGCAGCCTCCACCCTTGCAGCAGCTGGGCTGGGGCCGTCCTCAGCACCAATCTCATCTCCCCTTGGAGGCCCAGTCCCCAGAAACTGCCTTCCATAGCTTCCCGGACAAATGAGCAGTGTCGGGGCCATGGCCCACGGCCAGTGCCCCTGGCCCACGGCCCCGCAGGTCCCTTAGCAAACCTGCTCTTAAAGTCTCAGCCTCAGAAGAGGTGTGGAAGCAGAGCGCTCGCGAGGCCAGCACAGCGAGGGCTTGGGATGTGGGTGGCGGGCAGGTGCTGGGCTGTGGGGACGTGAGAAACAAAACGAACCCTTGCCCGCCTCTCTGGAGAGGGGCCTGGACCTCCACCGACCTCATTGCCTGGCCTCCTGCCGTCTCTACCCTCCTTTGTCTGACGAGGGAAACTGAGGCAACCTTCCAGACCCCAGGGGCCCTCAGCAGGAGGAAGACACGGGTGCTCACACCTGAGACCACTGGCCTCAAAGCCCCGGGCCAGCAGAGGTGCATTTGTTATTTGACCCCAAAACCTCAGCAGACACAGTCTGAGTGTTCACAGATCCGGCCAGCAGTAGCCCTGGCTGTGATGGGCAGTGTGTCCCTCCCGCCTCCCCGCCCGCAGGGTGACATCTAAAATAAGAGGGACCACGGACAAGAGTGGGAGCCAGGAGACCTGCAGCCGGGTCCTGGATCTGCTGGCCGTTGGCTGTGTGGCTCTGGGCAAAGTCTGCATTTCCTCATCTATTGAACAGGGAACGGGACGGTGACAGCGGAGGTGCCACTGGCCCTACCATCCTCAGGACGCCCGGGGCCCCACCGGCGCCAGCCTGCACACCTGCCAGGTGGGAACAGGACTGACCACACCTCTGTTTCAAGGACCCACAGCACATGCCAAGTCAGGGCATGCAAAACCGCAAACTGACAGGGTAAGGAAAGGGGCATCTTGACCAAACTTCCAGGGAACCAATTGCTGGAGTGGGGGCCAGGCCAGCTCTGGGGACCCCGAGCCAGCTCCTCGTCCTCTCTGGGCCCCAGCGTCCTCATCTGTAAACACAGGGTCTCTCTCGAGCAGGCCCCACAGCCTCAGGTGGTGGACGGCTGGCTCCTGAGCTCACCCCGGAGCCTGGCTCCACGGACCGGCAGCTGGCTGTCCTCGCCTCTATCCTTGGCTCTCCTTTTTGAATCCCATTCAGAGAAATCCCGACAAGCAAAACGCCAGAGAGCGGCTGCCTGCTGGCTCTGCACACCCCGGTGCAGTGCACAGTACCATGCCTCCCAGAGACCCCAAGCCCCTGAGTCTGCAGACCTTCAGGGTCTCAGTAGGAATAAGGATGAGAGGAACCAGCGCCACCAGCTTCCCCATCCTCCAGTCTATAGGTGGAGGGAGCCGAGGACGTCAGCTTCCTTGGACATGGCCGTCGAGGGAGAGAGCCTTGGCGTCCCCCACCCTTCGCTCCTCAGGTCTAACCCCAGTCCTTGCTACTACCATCATCTCCCGATCTCCCCACTGTGGCTATAAAGGGCCTTGCCACCCTCACCACCATCCCCCACCCCATCTGTCTTTTCTTCCAGACTTCTGTCTCCTATATACAGAGCCATTGGAGATAATGTATGATTTTTTTTTTTTTTTTTTTTTTTGGCTAAAGAGGGAGGCAAGACAAGAGTGGGGGTGGGGACAGATTCCCCTTCCAATTACGTCTGGCTCAGGCTGCTGCTAGTGTCAGTTTGCATTCCCTGAACATATGGGAGCCACGAAGCAAGTGAGAGGTGCTGGCCTCCCCAGCCCTCTGCATCGGAGGGCCCAGTGCGGCCAGGGACAGGAGGACCAGAACGACAGTTTGCTGAGAAGAGGGGTCTGCAGCCCACGACCGCTACCCTGGCCCCCATCCCCATCCAAGGAGCCAGTGCAGCCCCTGTTCCATCACCTCCTTTCCACAGTTCAGGGAATCCAAAGGATACCAGTCGGGATGAAAGGAAATCAGATGGGCAAATCCCAAGGGCAGCTCAAGGCAGTAGAAAGGTTTGTTTTTACTTTTCCATTAGCACGGATAACTGAGCGGTAAGTGCACCTGCAGCCAGGCTGCTAGGAACTGCAAATCACAGCAGGCCTGCGGCCAGGCTGGGAGTGAGCAGGAGGCAGCGGCAGTCCCAGCCTCTTCCTGAAGAGTCTGCAGGGGTGGGACTGCCAGCAGTTCTGAAAACCACACCATCTCCCTGCCGAGGGAGGAGCCGTGGGGATCCGCTGCCCTGCCACCTGTGCACCTGTGGCCCTCGCCCTTGGCCCTCCAGAAAGATGAGATGACACAGGAGGAGGCTTCTCAAAGCTGCTTCTTCTGCACCTGCTGGTCTCCTGAGTGTTCAGCACTGGTGGCAAGTGGGGATGGAGAGGGAGGGTGGACCCCAGCAGCTGGACTCCTGACGATGCGCCCCAGGAACTGGTGGTGGTGGAGGTCCAATGAGAGCAGGCTGCACCCGGGGAAAAACCTGCAGAGAGCTGGCCCCAGAAATCATGCAAGAAGTGGAGGTGAAGCCGAACTGCAGGAGTGGTGGAGGGAGCCGGGGGAGCCCGCGGGGATGACTTCCCAGCCAGGCAAAGGGAGAGGGCGGGGAGAACTCCGGTGAACCTGGGGAGAGGAGAAGTCGGGGAAGGAAGATCCGTGGGTGGGAGCGTGCTGGCGCCTCTCGATCAAATGCAAAATCCACGGCAGACAGCGCACAAACTGACAGGGCTGACTTCTGGGTCTGCGGGAGAAGAAGCAGCCTGGGGGCGGCGGCGGGGGTGCTTCCGGGGAGCAGGCTCAGCTCACTCAGGCAGGACCTGACAACCCGGTCACCTGGTGGCCTCAGACGCCACGAGACGGCACGAGGCAGGCAGGGTCCAAGGACAGGGGGCATTCTGGAGAGAGGGGCCTGGCGGTGGGGCGGGGGAAGGGTGCGGGATGAGGGCAGCTGAGGCTCGGGAGGAAGGGTCCAGGAAAACGCAGGACTCCGCGGACAGAAAGGGCTCCCTGCGGCAAGACCCCTGCTTCCCCCAGCTGACACGAGTGCAGGGCGGAGTCTCCCCCTCAACTCATCTCCACAGCCATCCCACGAAGCAGATGTCATGTGATCCATCTAACAGATGAGAAAACTGAAGTTCAGAGAGGAAACGGGCCCAGCGTCTCAAAGCTAGTTAATGCGGGGGCTGGCACTGTGGTGCAGCGGGTTAAGGCACTGCCTGCAATGCCAGCATCCCATATGAGCGCCGGTTCGAGTCCTGGCTGCTGCACTTCCAGTCCGGCTCCCTGCCAATGTGCCTGAGAAAGCAGCATGACAAGGCCCAGGTACCTGGGCCACTGCCACCCACGTGGGGGACTCAGATGGAGCTCCTGGCTCCTGGCTTCGGCCTGGCCCAGCCCTGGCTGTTGTGGCCATTTGGGGAAGGAACCAGCTGATGGAAAATCTCTCTCCCTCTATCATGTAACTCTGACTTTCAAATAAATAAATTAGGCTTTTTAAAAAAAGCCAAGTTGGGACAGGAACTGTAACGCAGTGGGTTAAAGCCTCGGCCTACAGCTCTGGCATCCCATATGAGCACGAGTTCAAGTCCCAGCTGCTCCACTTCCGATCCAGCTCTCTGCTATGGCCTGGGAAAGCAGTGGAAGATGGCCCAAGTGCTTGGGCCCCTGCACCCAACATGGGAGACCTGGAAGAAGCTCCTGGCTCCTGGCTTTGGCCTGGCCCAGCCCCAGTCATTACAGCCATTTGAAGAATGGATCAGTGGATGGAAGACCTCTCTCTCTCTCTGCCTCTGTCTCTCTCTGTGGCTCTGCCTTTCAAATAAATAAAAATTAAAAAAAAGTAAAAGCCAAGTTTATGCAGAGCCCGGTTTGAAGTCAGATCTGCCCGGCCCCACGGCCTGTGATGCACTTGGCCACTAGCCCTTGTGTCCATCCCCCAGCATCCTGGGCAGTGAGTTATGACCTCGGCTGTGCAGAGTCGCTGCAAAGCTTGTGCTGAGAGGCTGAGAACTTCACCACTGTGGTCCAGAGATACAGTTTCAGCAGGAAACTCAACCCCCACGCAGAGTGTGGGAAAATGGCAGAAATCCACCTCTTGCCCAGGCCCAGGCTGGCCTCCCCTGGCTCAGAGGCAAGGCTGGATCTTCTGTGGCAAATTCCTTCCCCTCCGATGGGGAGCGGACAGTGCACTCTCTCAGGCAAGGCCCCAGCAGCCGGGCCCCACGCTTGTGAGAAACCATGGTCAACACCAAGCCCAGACACCTGCTGCCCCATGAGAAGGAAGGGGCTGGGCGTTCTGGCCTTGTTCCTCCCCAGATGTCCTCCCAGCTGTGTGACGATGCAGCCGCCGCGGTGGATTTCATGTCTCGGCCTTGAGGGGAACCTGCTTTAAAGGCCACCAGAAGGGCCGCTGGCCAGTGGACAGGCTGGGGAGAGTTTCAAGGGACCCGGGGCAGACGGGGAACAATCAGGCGCAGGATAAGGCCGTCGCCACGCAGCGCCCCGTCCAGAAATGAGCTCACCATCAGCTTCCACCCTCGTCTGGATGGGAGCCGGGCTCTGCGAAGGGGCAGTGAGCTTGGGAAAAGGTGCGTGGCCCCTCTGACCATCTCCTCCACACCCCATGGTCTGTCCACTTTTCACACGGTTGCTGCTGTTACCTCTTCATGATCTAAATAATCACCAGGCTGACACGGCCTTCAGAAGTTTGGACAAAGTCCGTGCGATGGGGTCAATCAGAGCCCACTCGCCCTCCCCCCGGGCAACCAGGCACGGAGCTGTGAGCAGCCATGTAATGGCAAGCGGAGTGGGGGCAGAAGGCAGCCTGGCGCAGCAGAGGGGGTCACTCACAGGTGCAGACAAGAGCAGCGGGGAGAACAGGAGCAGGTGAAGATGCCCCATAAACCGAACTCCTGGGCCCCAAGCTCTGGCCCTCAGCCACACTTCCGTGTCCTGTTACAAACCCTCTCCCCTTCTGTCACATCCACGCACAACCGAGACCGAACTGAAACACCCACGCTGAAATGAAATGGAAACAGCCATTGATGGGAACCAGTCTATGCACGGAGTCTATTGGGACTACTGGTCACCACCCGCCTGCAGGTGCGGGCCAACCACGGTTAGACGAGGAAGCACACGGTGTCTGCGGGCCAGTGGGGGAGGCGAGACCAGACAAACCATATCGACCGTCTCTGGCATGCCAGGCGCGCTGCCCTGGCTGTTCTATTTAACCCTCACGAGCACCGCCAGGTGCTGCCCTAACACACAGATGAGAAAGGGGTCCAGAGAGGCCATCAACAGACAGTCAGCATCAGAGCTGACCACACCCTCACATGTGCCGCTCTTCCTGTTGCCCCAGGTGGTCATGGGACGAGCATCGCTCCAACATCTCTGACACACAGCCAGAAGCACCGGGAGGGAGGCTGACGCAGAGACACACAGGGCTCCTGAGTTACAGAGAGAGAGAAGCAGACACACAGAGAGAGAATTTTGCACCTGCTAGCTCACTCCCCAGATGGCCACAACAGCCAGGGCTATGCCAGGCCAAAGCCAGGACCGTCTTCCGGGTCTCCCATGTGGGTGCAGGGGCCCAAGCACTTGGGCCATCTCCTGCTGCTTTCCCAGGTGCATTAGCAGGGAGCTGGATCGAAAGAGGAGCAGCCAGGACTCAAACCGGCACCTATATGGGATGCTGGCACTGCAGGCTGTGGCTTAACCCCCTGCGCCACAGCACTGACCCCACCCCCGAGCTCTTACAGGGGAGCTCAGGGTGTGACCCCTGTGCTTAGAATAAAAGGTCTGGGCAGCTGTCCTATGGGTCTGCCTTGCCTGTGGGAGGCCACAAGGCCAGCTCTCCTCGCTCCCGCGGCCGCACAGGTGAGGGAGGCAGGCACTCAAGGCAGACTGCCAGGGGGCCATGCCCAGGTCCCTCTCCTTCCTGGCTGTGTGACCTTGGAGAAGTCACCAAACCTCTCTGTTTCCTCATCCATAAAGTGGGGGAAAAAAAATCGTAGCTAATTCACTAGGTTGTCCTGAGGATTAAAAGAACCGCTCAGAACAGTGCCTGGTGCCTAACACACAATCAGTGACAGACACCGTTCTCATGGGTGCTGGGTCTTCCACGGGGCTACGTCCTGGAGCACTTATCTAATCGAGAACCCAGCGGGGAGCTAGCATGCCAGAGAAAGGCGACACGCGCCCTGAGACGCAGGCGGGGCAGACAGCAGCAGCGCCAGCCCTTCCCCAAGCAGAGCTGGCGGCCCGGGAGTCTAATCCCCGTTTTAGCAGCAAAGAAGATGAGCCTCAGGAACTAAGTGGCTTATTCAAGACCCACAGTGAGTGACACATCAGGACTCAGGGAGGAGGGACCAGGGGAACGGCTCAGCTCAGACGGATGGCCTTCCAAGCCCCACTCACCCTGGCCATTCCTGTCACCCTCCTCATGGCCACCTGGGAAGCCTTCCCCAAGGGTCAGGCTGCAGCCCCCTGGGCTTTGCACCGTGCAGCACCAGCCGTGACATTGGGCCGTAACTGCCCGTGCGCGGTCTGCGTCCCCACGGGACAGCGAGAGCCATGCGAGGCAGCGGACCCAGCAAACAGGCCGAGCGGGGAGAGGACCACTTCTCGCTGGCCTGGGCCCTCGGGGCTGCCACAGGGCAGGTCTGGCCCAGGGGTTCTAGGATCACAAAAGAGCGAGGAGAGCACGGAGCGGCTACGTGCCGTGCAAGGTGCAGCAGGCTCCAGTGGCTAACGTACGAGCCTGAGTCAGGCAGGCCTCGGTGGGATCTTAGCTCTACCGTGAACTTGCCCAGCTGCTCTGCACCCCTGAAGCTGCCTTGCATCTAAGTCTCGTGTCACAGAGGAGTTACCACTCAGCAGGGCCATGCTGGTCGTTCAACATACGCGACGCTCCTTATCAGCAGGCAAATGCTTCTTCGAGTCCTCGCCTGTTCCCTCTGCCCCCCTGGCCCCCTGGCCCTTCTTCTGGAGCCGTCCACAATACAGAAACCGCAGCGTTAACATCTGGCATAACCCAGGGCTCCTCCAGCTCTGGCGCCTACGAAGGCTGTTAACATTTTGCACATGACCTTGAACAACATCCCATAGTGAGGATGAAATGGGTTTACACAAACAAAGCGCTCAACACAGCTGGCAAACAGTGAGTGCTCAATAAATGTTATTCATTATTGTTGCTAATCTGGGGTGAGTCAGACAAGGCTGTGAGTGTTACATGGCCCCCACAGGCTCGGATGAAGGGGCCTGCTGGTCTGTAGAGGCCCCAGCCCCGACTAGAGTCTCAGGAGCTGCGTGCCTCCTTCCAGGGAGCCCAACTCTGCAGCCAGGTCCTCGGCGGCCTCACAGACACAGGTTGTGCTGTAGGACCTGAAGCAGGCCTGGGGTGCCGAGCAGAGAGGTCCCTTGGTGGTGGCAGGAGCGGCAGCAGCCTCTCTGTGCTGCATGCCGAGCCAAGAGCAAACCCCACCAGGTGGGCACACGGGACTGAGCCCACCCCTGCAGCTGAGGAAGGCCAGGTGCTGCAGCCTCCCCTGCAGTGGGGGCCGAGCAGCCCTGGGTTGTTCACCTCCCTGGCCTGGGGGGGGGGCACTGCTGCCTTCCCAGCTGCAGCCCCTGGAATCCAGGTCCCCATCAAGGCCTTGTAGAGGTACTAGGACAGTGGGGCAGGGGCTACACTTGTGTCCACCCTCTGGGGACACCTAGACTGATGGCAAAGCCAAATCCTGTATCCACCAAATGCCATGGCCATGCCCAAGGTACAGCCACTGAACAGCCTGGTGGCATCCCAAAGGACTAGAGGAAGACAAAGACTCGGGTTTAAGGTAAGCGACACCCTGACCCCCGTGGACCTCCAACCCGAGGCCTGCCTGCTTCCTTCACTCCCTGAAGGACCACCCTGTTTCTTCTACCTTCATTGAAACAAAACTGGATGACTGGGATGCCTTCTCTCCTTATGTCAAGTGTTTCTGATTTCTTTAAATAGCTGTCCAACTTCCAGCTCCTCCAGGAAGGCTTCTTGGATTGAACAAGCAAGATGGGCACCTTACCCTACTTACGCCTGAAAGACACCCATTTGGAAAACGCCACCTAGTCCCAGCTTGGTTTGAGGTCTTGGTTTGGTGATGCACGACTGGTTCGTGCTTTGCTGTAGGGGGTGGGCCTGCCTCTGGGGGGGCAGTCCCCGGGGCTGGGGCTGTGAAGCCCTGATCCCTGCACCTCGGCAGTGGGGCCCATGCAGAGCTGCTGCTGATGGGAGCGACAACCCCTGGGCCCAGAAGCCTCTCGCTGGCTCCCCCAGGGCAGACACCGCAGGGGCTAGGATAGCAACGTGGCAGCACATGGGCAACCCTGCAAGGACCAGCAGACAGGACCCTCTGGGGCAAACCAGGGTGTGCTTCTCCACCCAAACGTCTGCCGCAGGCCACTGCGTCCCCACGAGCCATGTCCCACCCCACCCTGCTTTCCCAGTCTCCGCTGGCCTTTCACTGCCTCTCCCAGCCTGGACAGACCCCCTCACCACAGCGCCCTCGAGCCCCATACCCTCCCCCCTTCCTTTCCAGTCCCCCCCCACCAGCTCTGCTGCCAGAACCGCTCCCTTCAAATCCACATCGCTCCCGGGGAGCGGCCTCTCCCCTCCCACCCTGCACACAGATGTCGGCCTTGCCCTGCGTGGCGGTGGCAGCGGCCCTGGCACTTTCTAGCCTCTTCACACCTTCAGCCTGGGACACCCTAGGATTCTTCTCTCCTCACTGAGCTGGTCAGAAACCAGCAGAGTGCCCATCTCGGGAACACGGCACGGCCCACACTGATCACCCGACAAGCTGCTCCCGAATTCAACAGAAGCCCAGTCGGCGTTTGGGCATCCTGAGGCTCCCGAAAGCAGCGCATCAGAGGGCGCAGGTGCAAACCCTGGTTCTGCTCGCTCACTTGCTTTCCTGGCTTTGGGCGGCCGTCCTGTGTTTCAGTGCCTCCGTGTCCTCATTTGTAAGCCCCAGGATCACCGGGTTACGGACATTCAGTGACAGGGAACAGGCGCAGTGCCTGTCACAGACCAAGCGATTGGCAACGTGGGTGATTATTGGTGGGTTACTGTATTTTCAATCCGTTTCCCCCTGAAGAGTCAGAGCACCCCAGGGGTGGCTCCTAGGCCCTGTGGCAGCTCAGGGATCCTGGGGAGAGAACGCGGGGCCTCCTGGGCCACCGCCAGACTCTTATAAAGGAGAAAGGCTGTGCAGCAGGCCGCTGAGGGTGAAGGGAGCCGGTGTCCTGCCTCTGGGGAGGGATCAGCACCCTGGTTCTACTCTGGTCGTATTTCCGGCTTCCAAACCTGCCCAGCTTTTGTATACACACACAGACACACAGACGCACACCTTCAGTACGTGTGTGTGTGCAAGAGGCTGGCGTGTTTAAGGGCGTGCTGACCCACGGGAACACTTGCACACCCGTGTTCACACCCTGCCACCAACATCACCCACCCTCTAGGCGTGTGTGCCATATCATGGAGCCCATCAAGCCAATACCTCCCGCCACGTTCACCTAAGTCTTGCTCTCAACCTCCACCATCTTCCTACTGGGCCAAGGGCACGGCTTACAATCCTGGTACTCTGTGCAAGCACTCGGAGCTTGCAACACGCCACCTCCCAGACCAGACCATCCTGAACAGAGAAGCTTCCAGACAACTCTGCAATTGCACGGGGACCAACACCAGGGGTGTGCGCAGCCCAGCAAGGCCCGGGTCTACCCTTGCTCCTGATTCCCATGTCCCTCACTCACAGCACCCCAAGAAGCCAGAGTGAGAGCGGCTGCCAGTAAAGACTCTGGAGGGCCCGCCCACGGCCAGCTGTGGCCCCGAAATGTATCATTGAGTTGTCGAAAATAGATTCCAGGAGGACTCGGCCAAGGCTGCCCTGGCTGCCTCCCTGAGGTCTGGCTGGAGCCGAGCTGGAGAAGAGCTGTGTGTCAAACAGATGCACAACAGCGAGGCGACCACAGCCTGGAGCTCGCTGGGGCCAAAGCCCTGGTACGGTGAACCTGCTGGGCTGTGGTCCGCGCCTTCCCATCCCTGCCTCGGCACCAGCATGGGCCTCGGGACTCTGGAGACCTCAGTCTGCCCTAACAGCGGGAGCTTCTCCCCTCTGTCATCTGTACCCCCCATGCCACAGAGAACAAAGGCACTGATACAACAAGAAAGCACCTGGCCCACCCCATTGGGCACAGGCACACACTGCTGCGCCCACGCTGGACAGCGCGCTGGGCACATCCTTGGCTCAGCTCTGCTTCTGCCTCCAGCAAGGAGCCAGAAACGGTCCCTGGGACATCTGCCCAGTCTGCGCCCTGGTCTCTGCTGGCCAGACGGGAGCACGGCTCTGTGTTCACTGAACCAGGCAGAACCGAACCCAAGAGGCCCGGGCCCGAGAAGTGGAGGTGTGGGAGGTGGTGCCTGCCTCAGGGCCGACCCAGCGGCAAACTTTTCTGTGCCCGAGAGACAAGGCTGCAGGCCCCAGGGACATCAAACACACCGGGGCAATCCACACAGGGTGTGGGAGGAGGTCAGCCAGTGCAAATGAGAAACAGGTGGCGTCCATTTCCCCAGCTGGCTAGGGCCAGGCTTCCAGGAGAGGGAGAAAGCTGCGGCCAGGAGAAATCACAGCCAGGTGCTGGGGGCCCCCTGCAGGGAGTCATGCCAAGGGACAGACACTAGGAGGAGGCGGGAGGCAGGGTCCAGGCCGGAATCAGGGCGCACATGTCAGGGTTCTCCCCCATCAGGTCTACTCCAGAAGGAAAGACAAGTGGAAGAAAAATAAAACAAGTCTGCAAAGGGAGAAAGAAAAGACAGAGCACGGAGGGGTGTCTGACCTCAAAACTAAGAAATTGGGGGCTGGCGTCGTGGTACAGTGAGTTAAAGCCCCAGCCTGCAGTGCCGGCATCCCATGTGGGCACTGGTTCGAGTCCCAGCTGCTTCACTTCTGACCCAGCTCCCTGCTAATGCTTCTGAGAAAGCAGTGGAGGATGGCCCAAGTCCTTGGGCCCCTGCACCCATGTGGGAGACCTCAAAGAAGCTCCTGGTTCCTGGCTTTGGATCAGCTCAGCTCCAGCCAATGCAGCCATGTGGGGAGTGAACCAGCGAATGGGAGACTTCTCTCTGTCTCTACCTCTCTGTAACTCTTTCAAATAAATAAAACAAATTTATTTTAAAAAGAAAAAAAAAAAAAGCCTAAGAAATTGATGAGAGGCAGGCTAGCCTGATCCGTGGGGATCCAGAGAGCAAACCTGGACCCACAGGGGCAAACCCTCCGAAGACAGAATCTTAGCTCAACAGAAACAAAAAAGATCTTTCTAATAACGAGAGCTTTCCAAGAAAATAAGGTGGCGAGCCCCGTGTCACTAGGAGTGTGTAAATACAACACCCACTTGCCCATGCCGCTGCAGAGAGATTAATTGCAGTTTGGGTGGGAGGCTCGACTACTCAGTTTCCACTCCAGGGATCTGGGAGATCTGGGGAAAGCTGAGGGAGGCGGCGTGCCCTGTAGAAGGAAGCACCTTCTGTGCCCCGGGCTGGGCCGGGACTGCAGCGTCTGTCACCCACTCGGCGCAGGACTGGGAGACCCTGTGACCCGCGGAGCAGCCTGCAGGGCCAGGGGCTCTGAGGTGTGTGTGATGAAACTCAGCAGCCAGGGAAGGACCCTGGGAACGGGGTGTGTGTGTGGGGGTGCTGGTTGGAACAGCAGGGGCAGTCTGGGCAGAGAAAAGTGGGAAGAAGAGGAACAAGAGGGACGCTGGCCCCCAGCGTTCCTGGTACCCATTCAATCCAGGCCCATGGCCTGGGGCTGGAGCCAAAAGTGATGGTAAGACAGCTCCCTGGGCTAGTTTATGCTCCGGGGAACTGCAGAAGCTCTGGGGCTGCTGTGGTACCCACACCTTCTCCCCAGAGCAGGGAACTGCCAGGGAGACCAACTGACCCACCCGTGTGTCACTCCCAGCAGCTCAGCCGGGCAGCCTTGGGAGGAGAACAGCTGTGCCCGCCAGGGCGAGGTCCAGCCGAGAGAAGCAGGACCTGGCAGGAGCCAAGCCTTGGAAGCAAACATTCTGCCCACGGAGCGAGCGATGACCTGAGGAAGCCGGGCGGCCTCCCAGCCAAGGTCCCGTGCCAGTTCCTTCTCCACGCACCACATGCACCTGCAGGCCCCCACACCTTGCCACGGCCCTTCCTTCAGCCTGTGACTCCACGAGCATCCTGCCCAGGGGAAAGGCAGACGTGACCTTTGTCCTCATTCTCCTGCCAGCCCTCGGGGAACCCCTGGAAGGCCCAGGGACAGTGGGTCTGGAACCTCGGACATCAGGTGCTGAGGGAGCTTGCACCCAGCACCCATCTCCTCCAGGATCTTCTCTCCCCTAACCTCGCACCCATGGATAAGAAGGCACTTGTGAGGCCACCTCCTTGTCCCCTATTCAAATCATCCCAGAGCACCCATTCTACACTCCACAGAACCACACAGCAGCCGACTGGCTTAGCCCTGCACAGCTTCCTGCCTTCTCGCCTCCTTTCTATGCGGCTGGGCTGCGCTACTGTCGTCATGGCAACCGCTCACGTGGGTACAGACACCTTCAAGAGGCGGGACTAGGAACCCCAAGCTCCTGGGCTCTTCCTCACCCTGGCCTGGGGAAGAGCTTAGTGCCTTTTCCCTGGAGGATTGCAGAGGGGAAAGTGAACATCTTAGGGCATCGGCAAACTGGTTTTGGTTGAGATCCCCAGGCCCAGCTGGGGTCAATGAAGAGGAAGATTGTGTGTGGTCTGGGATACTAGTGTGGTTTCTCATTGCTCTGCATCTATATAGGCCCTCTTTTAGCCATCTGGGACATTCTCAAGGTTTAATTATCTTAAGTATGCACACAGCCCATTCCTAAGGGTAGGAACGGGCCGTGCCAGGGACCCTTCTGTTCACAAACAGGGAAGTAGCCACAGAGGAGGTCATAGAGATTAGGACTTCTGCACCGGGAAGGCGGCCACCGGCCCCACGCCAGACGCAGGCCAAGCAGGGACCCGGCGGTCTTCCTCTCCCGCCTGGGATTCCTGGAACTGGCCCGTTTCCCTGGTGTCCTATCCCACAGACTTCCAAGCTCCTAGGGTCCTCCAGTGGGGCCCTCCTTATCCAAGGTTAGAGAAGGGACAGGGAGCCGGCCCAGCCATCTGGGCCCCAGCTGGTTTCTGGGAAGGGGATGACAGGTCTTCCGTTCTCCCTTCTTATTCCAGAAAGTTCCTGTTTGGGGCTGCGTTACCCACCCACCCCCTCAGAAACTGGGTCTTGGCAGTTTCTTGGGCTTGAAACGGTACCAGGGAGCAAGAGTAACCTGACCCCGGGCTCACAGAGCAGGCCAACACCTAGTGTCTTCAGCCCCCATCCTGAGATGGCAAGCCAGCCATCCTCTCCCCTCCAGCCACCCTGCAGTCTCCCGGGGGCCTGCCCTGAGCCCTGGACACCCTCCCAGGCCCCGGGAGACAGAGCTGCTCCAGTGTCCCCTTCTGCCCCTCACCTCCACCTGCACACAGGCGAAAAGCCTGGCCTGGAAGGGCCCAGCTCCCCAGAGACCAAGTGGATGCCAAGCACTGCCCTTCCAGGGCCTGACCCCGCCCTCCCCACCACCGCCTGCCTTCGGCCCTTTCAGCTGGACGGAGTCCACCACGCCTGGCAGACTGCCCACCCTTCTCCCTCCCCCAGGGAGCAGAGGCTCAGCCCTTTGGAGGGGACATCAGAGCAGCTCTGCTGACCCCTGCCCTTGGTCAGGTCCCTCACCTGCTGACCATCAGGTCTCCTAGGAGCTGCGACTTCCGCCACCAACACAGAGATGGCTTTAGGTCCTCAGTGACCTCTCTCAATTTTTTTGTTGTTGTTGTTAGAAAGACAGACAGAGAGAGAAACACTCCCATGAGCAGGTTCACTCCCATGATGCCTGCAAAAGCCAGTGCTGAGCCAGGCTGAAGCCCAAAGCCAGGAACTCAATCCAAGTCTCCCACAAGGGTGGCAGGGACCCAACCACTTGAGCCAGCGCCTGCTGTCCCTCAACCCCTTGGATCCTGCACTTCCCCACCTGGAAAGCAAAGCAGGCACTCTGTCCTCTCCTTCCAGGGAGCAGAGGGGCACTGGTGTGGGTGTGCTTTGCCAGCGACAACTGCTGGGCAGGAACAGGGGGCCAGAGCTCAGCCGCCCCCGCCCCCCAGCCAGTTCCCGGCTACTGGTCAGGGTTTCTGCGGCGACCACCTTTGGAGAGGCAGTCAGGAGGACCTGCAAGGACAGCTCTCCGGGCCATGTTGGGGCTTCCCGGACCCGGGAGGCCCAGGCCAGCTAAGTCAGCTAGGTCTGTCTCCTGCTACCCTCCCCAGGGCAAGGCGAAGACCCTTTCCTTCCCCACCCTCCCTTCAGTCCTCAGCCTGCCTGGTGCCTCCTCCCTGTGCCTCCATCCCAGGGAGACACCTAAGGGAGGCTCCCCTCCCAGCCCCATCACAGGTCCCGTTGCGTTTTCTCCACAGTCCTCCTTCCAGTCTGTCTTACGCCCATTAGACTGTAAGCCCCTCCAGCGGCAGGGCCCAGCACATACCCCTGGCGTCTTTGCCAATGAGGCTGCCTGTGGACAGCTTCTGTGCTCACTGCCCCACCCCCACTGGCCTGCCAAGGTGGGGGCTCTCAGGAGGGCTCCAGGGAGAAAAGGCAGCTCTCCCCCTTTGCCCATCTCCAGCCTCCTGGCTGCCCCCACAGCTCCCTACACACAGATTCAGTCTCCGAATCGCACTCCATCCGGCTTCGCCTTCTCCAGGGCCGCAAAACCAGCTCTCCCTGCTTTGCCCACTCGCCAGCTGCTTGGCCCACAGCCCCTCGCTCGGCCCCGCCCCTTCACACGCTCACAGACACGCCCCTCCCCAGCCCCCAGCCAGCCAGGTACCCGCAAGGCTCGGGTCCCCAGGCGCCTGAGCCAGAGGACCCACATCCCAGCCCTGTCCCGCAACAAGTCCGCGCAGCCGTGGGCTCGCCAGGTTCCGGCCTCGCAGCGGTCCCATCGCGGTCCAGCACCGCGGCTGTAAGGCGCCCGGGCCCCACAGCCTTGAGTGCAGGACATCTCGGGTCCAGACCTCTGCGGGAGGTGCGGGGTGGGGGGCAGACCCTCTCCATGGAAAGTCAGCACAGTCCCAAGGCCGCTCCCGGCTTTCAGCACACACTCCTCAGGCCCGGAGAACAATGGAGCAGCTCTCCGTGCTTCCTCCGCCTGGAGCGAGCTTTGTCCCTCCCTTCCCGCCTGCTCGGTTTCCATCAGCCAAGGGGCAAAGGCTTCCCGGTCCTCCGGGAGTCTCAGTGCAAAGGCCCAGACCTTTCCACACGTCCCAGAAATCCTGGGGGTGGGAGAGACAGGGGCTGAGGTGGAGGAGGGCGTCCAGATGCGTGCAGCTGGCTGCTGGCCCGCCCCTGGCCCCAGCCAGGGCTCCTTGCCAGAACCCACACACCCGGGAAATCCGCCCCGCACTGCCCCCCGGGATCCGCAGAGGAAGTGGGGCCTCAGCGGCACTGCGGGCCCGCCAGCCACACATCTACTGTCCTCACATCTGTGTCTATCTGGGCTCTGGCCGGACACTCCCCTCGCAGCGCTGGGCGCTCCGGGCCAGCCCAGACCACACCATCACAGAGGGCTCCACCGGCCCAGATTTTTTTTTGCCATCTCAGGATTCTGGGCTTTGAAATTCAAGGAGGCTGAGGGCGATCGATCGGCCTGAGAACCTAGGACCCCCAGCCACTGGTGCCGCCTCCCCTCCAGGAGACCAGGGTGGAGCCGCGACCCAGGCCCCCAGGAACACCTCTGGGCTCCACGCCGCTCCCACCCTGTCCCTGGATCTGGACAGTGGTGAGAGGGGGAGCCGCGCTTCCCGGCGCCTACCCCAGCAGCTGAGAAAGCCCAGGGCGGGGTGGGGCGGGGCAGCAGGACTCACCCAACATCTGGCTGAAGAGCAGCTGTTCCAGGTCGCCCAGCACCGTGACCACGAGCTCAGGGTCCACCTTGAGGAAAGCGCGCTCCTCCTGGCCCTTCGCGGAGGGCACCGGCCCCGAGCCCTTTTGCGCCTTGGCCTTGCTAGAAAGCAGCTCGTCGTCCGACTTGCCGTCGTCGCTCACGGCCGCCTCCGGCGCCTTGCTGAGCGGCTTGACCTCTGCGTAGGGTCCGCGCGGGATCCGGCTCGGCTTTCCCAGGCTGGGCGCGAGCGGGGCCAGGGGGGTCTTGGCGCCGCCCGCCGGGGCGCCCTTGGCCTGGAAGAGCGAGTGCTCTGACTTGGACAGCGTCTTGGACATCAGCGGAGCGTCGCGGCCCTTGGAGCCCAGCTTGCCCAAACCCTTGGGCGCCTTGGCCATGTCGTCGCTCCATGCGGGCTCACACAGCTGCAGCTTCTTCTCGGAGTCGGTGAGGAACGAGAGGTTGGTGAGCGACTTCTGCTTGCGCAGGTTGGAGGCCGGCGGCCCGCCGGGGACACGGCTGTCCACACTGCCGGACTTGAAGACCTTCAGCTCGGCCGCGCTCGTCTTGGCCATGCCGCCGCCGCCGCCGGGCGCCTTGGCGCGCTTGGGCAGCATGCCTCTGCCGTCCGCCGCGGCCGCCTTCCTGCCCGCGCCCCGCGCCTCGTCCGCGCCCTCGTCGCCGCCGCCGCCGCCGCTCAGCTCCACCTCGGGCTGCGCGCTCTTGACGCCGCTGCCCAGCATTCTGCCCGCGAGGAGCGCATGGACGATCCGCGCGTCTGCAGGCACCGGGGGAGGGGGCGGGGGCGGGGGCGCGGGGAGGAGGGGGCGGGGGAGAGAAAGGACGGAAGAACCGGGGGAAGAAGGGGCGAGCAGGAGGAGGGAGCACGGGAGGAGGGGGAGGCGAGCCGGGGACGCAGGGGAAAGAGACGCGAGGAAGGAAGCCGGGGAACAGGGAAGAGCGAGCAAGCCGCGGAGCGATGGGGCGGGGTCGGGGGGAAAGGGGCGGGGCGGAGAGAACACAAATTAAAATTTAGAAATCAGTCAAAGGCAGCAAGGAAGCCCCGCGGCCCCGTGGAAGCCCGGAGGTGCGGGGCGCCCGGATCCCGGCCCCGAGCCCGCCCGGCGGTCCGCGGGCAGCGTACCGCGCAGGGCAGCGCCCTCGCCGCCTGCTCGGGTGGAGGCTGCGGGCTGCAGCTCGGAGCCGCGGCAGGCGGGGAGGGAAGGCGGGAGCGCACAGGAGGAGGGGAGGAGTGTGCGCGAGGGGCGGAGGTGGGGAGAGAGCTGTGTCTATTTCTGGCTCGCGAGGGGAGGTATCTTCGAGCCCAGCTTCGGTGGCGGGTGGTGGGGGTAGGAGGAGAGAAAGGGTCCCACCCGTTTTGTTTTTTTTTTTTTTTTTCTCCAAGCTGTCCAGCAGATGGGGCAAGCTCTCAGAGGACACGGGCGGCCCCCTGCCGAGTCCAGGAAAAAGGCTCGGCTGAGCAGACCTGGGGTGCAGGTAAAAGGGCCTGAGAGGGCACGGTTCCAGCATCCCTTGCAGCCTGGGAGAGAGACTGGAAAGTGGGCGGGGAAGGGATACCCAGGTTGCTAGATCTGCGCCCCTCCCCCACCCCAAACCATCATGGAGTTCTTACCCCCAGGAAACTCCAACCCTAGCTGACTTCAATTTCTGGGGCACCAGGTGGCCCTCCTGAGCCCAGGAGGTAGGGGATACAGGGTAGGACAGGGGTGGCTTGGCGAGAGGAGGGGGCTGCGGGCACGGGAGGAAAGACTACTCCTGGGAAACAGCTCCCGTTCCAATTGCCTGTGTGACCTTGTCAAAGTCACTGCACCCTCCGATTCCACCATCTCACAGTGATTGTGGTGTTACGGTGCGGGTGCCAGCCCCGGGAGAACCAGGGGCTCAGCCCTGAGCCTTGCCTGTCAGAACTAAAGCAGGGCTTCAGGGCAGTTTAAACACATGTCCTCCCGCCCCTCCTCCCCAGGCCCAGGGAGCTGGCCAGCACTGAGGGAGGCAGCAGTTGGCCCGGGCCCGCCCCTCTGCACACCTGCCCACAGCCTCTCAGGTCAGGGCCAGATTTGCTGAGCAGAAGGCTTCCAGGAGAGGTGAGGACAATGTGGAGGGGAACTCTGCAAGAGCAAAGCCTGCTCCAGGATGGACACACACGAACGCACACCCATGCACGCACGGGAGACTGCAGAGCCCTAAGCATTCGACCAGAACGTGCTAACCTGCGGGGTCTGAGCCTCAGGGGTCACACACTCTCCCTCCCAGCACCAACCATGGCAATGCACCTGCTGCGAGAGGGCTTGTGTCTGTGGGCGCAGGAGCTCTCAGAGGCCAGAACTGTGTCTCTCAACACCCTGCCTGGAGCAGGTGCTGCACCTACATTGGTTAAACGGGTTCAGAGGCCTGAGCGCTGTACACTGGGTCTGTGCCCCGGCCCCGCTTAAGCTCTCCCAGGACTCTGCCTCCCATGATCCTTTGCGGGATCCAGGTACTGCAAAACCTGCCAGGACAGGGGTCCCAGAGAGTGTGCGGCTCCCGCAGTACTGAGGACAAAGAGATCCCGACTGGAGAGCTGGTGCTAAGATGTGTGGACCCCCGCTCGGGCCTTGGAGATTCTGCCTTCAAGGAACTCAGTGTGTGGCAGGGAATACCAGACAGAAAATGCAAGTCACCCGGTACCTGTGCAAAGCAAGGTCACAAGCAAGGACACAGTCGTCACAGGTGAGTGTGTCCTAATGCCAGGAATGACCAGGCACTGCCTCAGAGGAGTGGAGGAGAGGAGCTGAGTGCAAGGAGCCACCAGGAAGCCCCGGGGCAGACTGGCCTGGGAGGGCTTGTGGTTCCTGGTAGGAAACCGAGCAACATGGAACTGGCTCACGGGATGCCTGTGCTCCCATGCCAGAGCTGGCCAGGACACAGAGAGCGCCCGACACAGGAGGCCTCTCGTGGGACTTTCTCTCTGGGCACCCAGGAGGGACCCAGACAAGCATCACAGCGCACGCGAGGGCTGCAGCCCCGGCCTGGGTGCCAAATCTGCCTAAGTATGACCGCACGCTTCTTCGCCATCCCACTGGTGATGAAGGCGCAAACCATCACTCCTAAGGTCCTCATCCTTACCCACCGGTCTCTGCTTTACACAAGACCCCCCACCCCCCAGTTCAACTGTACGGGAGCAGTCAGACCTGCCAATCCCTCCTTAGCAAACACCAGGAACTGGTTACCATCCAGGCTGGGTATGCTGCAGGCGAAGCCTCCTGCCCCTTCCCTGGTTGAATCCAGCCCCTAACAGCTGCTGAGGACCCGTATCTGGGGTTAGCGCCTCTCAATACTTTAGATGCACTGTGGGACACTGCTCCACTCAGTGCCCCGCCCACCTGTGCATTCTTGTCGCTGGATGCCCTCTGTCTCCAGGACCTGACCTGCCTCCCTTCCGCCCTCACTATTTCCCTGGACTTCAGCTGGGTTCCTCCCCCTCGCCGTGTTCCTCTGTAGCCCCTCTCACGAGGATCACAGCCCCCAAACCCCAAGTCCTTTCCCTTCCTTCAGCAAACAGCTCCTGGAATTCTGCAGGTTTGGAGCCAGGGAGAGATGGCTATGCACAAACAGGCACCGGCCACTCTGTACCGTCTGAACCGAGTGCCCCTCGCTCTGTCCTGTGCGACACATCACCTGCCAGTTTACGGGATGGAAAACACTCTGTGAGCACCTCGTGGGTGCCAGTGGCCCCTCTTGTCCCCCGAACCGCTGGCCTTCGCACGGTCATTCTTGAAAGCAGGGGTGGGAACATCCTCAAAATCACTGGGTCTGGCCCTGCCAAGGACTCCAAATTCAGTAAATCTACAGCAGGCTCATTTCTCAGTTGGTCAATTTGTGTGGCCAACAAGTGCTGTTACAAATACCCAAATGGCTCTGGGCACAAGAGGAGGTTCCTCAACCCTGGCTTCAAGGGTCTGGTCATAGTCAGGTGGTGGTCCCTTTAAATAGTCACCCTGGCATCCCGGAACTTTCTGACGCTCCCTACTGCCACCTCTGTCTGGCTCTTTTTTGATTCCTTTCACATCCCCTGAATTTCCCACCATCCTCCACTGCAGTGGGAGCGCTGTGCTGCCGTGGCAACGGCCATTCCAGCATCAGTCGATAAAGCCAATATGTACAGGACATTTTTCTGAGTGATTCCTAAAAAGAGAGGGTCCTGCCCTGTCCCACTTCACCCAGACCCAGCTGGAGCCCCTTCTGTCGGGCCGTTCTCCCCGTGGGCTGCATTAAAGTCCACTAGAGAGAGATTCAGCCGTGACCGGTGGGGGCTAGGGCACGAGGGGAAGCTGGGCCAGGCAGTGGGCACTGGATCCTGCCCCCAAAGGGGAGGCGGAGAAGGAGGCTGGCTTGGAAGCAGGGAGGTACCCGGTACCCAGCTTCCCGAAGGCCGGCTCAGCACCTACCCTCCTCTCTGCCAAGGCACTGGCAGCTTCTGGGGTGCAGACAGGATTAATGATTTGACCAAAGCTGTCGACTGATAACTTAAAGCAATTTGAGGGATAAAGACATAAGTGTACAGCCAAGAAAAAGCTTGTTGTGGGGTTTTACGTTCTCACACCCCTGAGACGGGGCCAGATGGGACCCAGGGTGTCTGTGGGTTGGATTAGGAGAGCTGGGTGGGCAGTGGAAGACAGAAGAGGGTAGGAGGGAGGGCTTGGCTGCCCCTGCCCTGTTGACCTTGAAAGTGACCTTAGCAGGGTGCGTGTTGATGGGAGGGAGTCACGGGCCACGAGTCCACAGCTGGGTCCCTCCAGGGCTAGGGCAGGAGGCAGAGCCTTCCTGATTTCTGTGCTCACAGCCAAGACTGGAGAGCGAGGGCCAGGACGCCAGCCACACGGTCCGCAAGTCCTGCCCGCCCTCCCTGGCCAGGGCCGGGGCTGTCGCCTGCCCCCCGAATGCACTGCTCTTTCTTTACATTTTCCCGGCTTGGATCCCTGTCTCTTCCGCACCCCGAACAGATGCTCAGCAACACCTCTGCCTCTGTAGACAGCTCCCCCCCCAACTCTGCTCTTTTCTCCGCCTGGTCATACCACCCTCGCCAGCAGCTTCCCAAGCAACCAACGTGTGCACAGGACAGGGCTGGAGGCTGCAGAAGTGGCTGGTGCCTGAGCACAGGACCCCATCTGCACCCAAACAGCTCCCCGCGGCACCTGCCCTGTCCAGCGATGGTGGGTGCTGGAGGATGCGGGTGACAGCGAAACAGACCAGGGTTCTTGTCCCTGATGGGCTTCTGTTCCTATGGGCAGGGCGGACATCACCCCAGGAAAAGGACCATGGGATATCCGGGGGGGGGGGGGGGGGCGACTTCCCACGGAGTGACCAAAGAAGGCGTCACCAAATAGGCAAGGTTTGTGCGGAGCTCAAGAGGGAGCAGAGATCGGGGAGCAGGGATCTCAGGCAGAGGGGCTAGGCGAGCAGTGGCCCTGCAGGGCAGCGTGCCCAGTGCACCCAAAGGATGGCCAGGTCAGCGGGGGCGAGAGAAAGGAAGGGTCGCTGGCAGGGGAGGAGGTCGGACGGCGACAGAGGCCAGTGAGTGGGGAGCCTTTTCGTCCCCTGGAGCTGGGAGTGGCGGGCAGGTTTACAACAGGGACCCATGACCTTGCTTCCCCCCGAAGGCTCACTCTGGCTGCGTGGAAGAGAGCAAATTGCCAGCTGCAGTGACCCAGGGAGTGATGGTGGTGGCTTGGAAGTCAGTGGCCACCGTGGTGGTGCCGAGCAGTGGTCAGACCCGGGATATATTTGGAAGCCAGCAGGATCTGCTGACCCACCAGACAGGGGTGGGCGAGAACAAAAGGAAACCACCGCTCGTCACTGGCTTCGCGGTGCTTCCTGAGGTGGGGCGCTTTGTCCAATGCCGTCCCAGCTCCGTGCACACAGTGGGCTCTCAGAAATATTTGGTGAATGACGACTGATTACATGAATGAATGCGTGACTCAGAACAGATGTGTGGGGATTGTAAACGGCAGTGACCTGCCAATGCCCCGTGGCGAGAGACACTGCAGCTGGCGTGGGGAAGGCAAGCCAGGCCCATGCAATGGGGCCCCAATGGCATCCGGTCTCTCGCTTCTGAGGCCCAGGCCAGCGAGAGGCCAGCTGATCCTCTCCTTGGCCCTTCAGGGAAGTGACCCTGGCATTCAGGGCCGAGACCCTTCCTGCCCCAAATGTCTCCTCTGCTCGGCGGCACGGGGGACAATTTTGCTGCACCTCTGAGAGATGGCAAGGGGTCGCACAGCCCAGGTCCCCATGGGGAGCAGAGCGTCTGCAGAAAAAGAGACAGTGGATACAACAGTGTAACACAATCGCTCTGGTTAGCTCAAACCTCCAGGGCCTCATCCAGGAAGCCCTCCTAGGTTGGTTGTCTGCCTCCTACCAGCCCAGACACCTTTGCTTTGCCAGGGTGTTGGTAGCTAAAACATGTCTGTGGGCGCTGCAGGTCCCTGGCTCACCCTCTCCAGCCCCAGAGACTCCGTGAGCTCAGAGGTTGTGAAGCCTCAAGGTCAGATGTGCGGCTCAGGAGAGATTTGTTGTCTTCCTGTCGTTTGGGGGAAGTGAGGATCAACAGAACGAAGGCTAGGAGTAGAGCCAGGCGGCGCGGCCCTGGTCTGCTCTCCGGCCCCAGTGTCTCCAGGGAGCTCCCAGGAGGGTGGAGCCGCCGAGAAATTCTGAACTACAGCTCACATGGCTCAGAGCTCCCAGCCGCTGGGACACAGCTTCCCCAAGCATCTATGCCTACAGGGCAGGGACCGGCCTGCGCACCACAGGGAAGGAGACAGAGAGGAGGCCCTGAGAAGGCACGCAAGCAGCCAGCGCCACAGCCTGGAGCCCAAGGTCCCCACAGAGAGAGGCCAGGGCTTCCCGGGCTGGGAGAGGGCGTGGAGCCCCCCTTCGGAGGGAACAGGCACTGTGCTAAGGGCGACTTGGGGGCCTGCTCCAGACCTGGGAGCAAAGGGCCGGCACCTCTTTTGCCATGGACCCATAGGTGGCCCCAGGGAGGTCCAGGGCCAGCGAGGCCGCCCTGGTGCTCCTTGTCCTGCCAGGTGCACTGAACACCAGGCAAGCAGGGAGCCCCAGAGGTCCCCGGGGTGTGGGTCTCTCCTTCCTCCTCCACAGCGGGGGTGCGGGACCTCCCGGCAAAGAGACCCTCGTTCTCCTTCGAGGCCGGAGCTCCCCAGTCTCCTGCACCGGGCTGCATCTCTGACTCAGGGTCCCGCATGGCCTCCCAGGAGGCACAGTCCCTGCCTCAGGCATCTGATTGCTACGGTGGCCGGTGCCAACTTGCAGCACCTGAGCCCTGCACCTGCCTGGTGAACTGGCCCTCTGAGGCTCCCCAGGCCTAACCCCAGCCTTACCCCCTTTACTTTGCCCTACCCTTCTCCTCATAATGACTTCCTTATAGGAATTCAGACCCAATTCCTTCTTTCAGGGCCACTCTTCCAGGAAGCCTTCCCTGACTACATCCCATGCTGACCTTGACCTTTCCTTCCTGCAGATTTTAGGCCAGGGGGCCGTATGGTCACATTCTGCTGGCTTGCATGTTAGGGAGACATCCTCTCCTGGCAGCTAAATTGTACAAGCCCTACATATAAGACTCAGGGTTCACTGATGCTTACTGAACGGAAGGCGGGGGTCATTTGGCTACCAGGCACCTAACTGTTGCCACAGACTCTCGTGGACACATCCTGGTGGAATCAGAACCCCAGTTCAGCTCTGCTGGGACTCACAGCGTTCCAGAACTTCGGGCTGTCAGCACGCAGCTGTTTCTAAGGACTTGCTTCCTTGCATGTGATACCAAGAGGCAGCCCCCACCCCCAGCCCCCAGCAGGAGAGTCTGGGCTCTGGCCTTGGAGGAGCAGAGAGCGGAGAGGAGGGTCCCGCCTGTCCTGCCTGACCCACCTGCTGCCCCCGAGCTGTGAGGGGGCTCTGGCCTGCAGTCACATTAGAGCCGGCCACAGACTCCACCGAGCAAGCAGGGATGGGGGAGCTGGTGGTCCACAGCACGGCCCCTTCCTGGCTCAGCACCTCGCTCTCTGTCCTGGGGTCCTGACATCCCAGCAAGCCCGGGACTCTGTGGGGCCTTAGGGTGCTGGGAGAATGCCTGTTCCCCGCCCTGGAGCTGGTCATGCAGAAACCAGGTGGGGCGGGGCGGAGACTGCTCCCTCTGCTCAGCAGCTTCCAGCAGGGAAAGACGGGAGGAAAATGCCGAATCGCGGGAGCTCCGAGATTGGACTCATTTAGAATCAGATCGAATAAGGAGCCCAGGATAAGAGGCCCAGATGTTTGCCACATGTGCTTGTCCTGGTGTTGCCACGGCAACTGCCCCATACACAGGGCTGGGGTGGCCACTGTGCACTGGGCCCCAGCTGAGCTCAGCACCACCCAGGTACGGCGCCCTTCGACCAAGAACAGCCCAGCTCCGTTGTCATGGCAACCACGGGCCTGGGCTCTGGAGCCGCAGGCAGGCTGCACCCGAGCGCAGGATGGACACGCATACACGCACTGCCTGTTGTGAGTGAGTGTCCTGGGGCACGGGCCCACCTAGGGTCAGGCCACAGCCGTCTACGCAGGCTTGCTTGTTTCAAGGTCATGGAATCAAAACCTCAAGTGGGACCTTAAAGGTAATCCTACTCTCCGTTCCACCTTGGGGCAGAACCAATCGGACCATAACAGACCCTGTGACCTCACTGTGGGCCAAGCACGCCCCCCCAAAGGAGGAGAAACACGGGCGGAGGCCTCAGGTTGTCTTGCCAACGCAGTGTGGACACCACTAACCCAGAACAGACTGGCTGAGCCTGTGCTCACAGAAGCCACCGTCGGACATACGCAGATGCTGTGTGCATGGTCACGTCCCCCCGTCTGGGGAGCCCCAGGTGACCTCCACCAGGTTCTCAAATCCGTTCTGGAACCCAAAGAATCAGAAACAAGTGCAAGAGGAAGAGACGGCTTCGCTCACTGGGGCCAGAGCCACCAGGGCCGCTGGGCTGAGAAACCTGGCCCCACCCCCCGAAAACAGACTTCCTGTCTCTGTGCCACACCCCTTCTCTATTGGCATCTCGGTGCCTTGGTCCCGGAGCTCCTGCCCACCGCCCGCAGCCCGGATTCTGTCTCAGGAAGGCCACAGTGGGCGCGGGGGTCGGCCCCCGCCTCTGGACAGCGCCTGTCTCCCCAGGGCCGGGCCTGGGGCTGCTCTCCGTCCACGTCCACAGGGACTGTGTGCGCATGCTAGGGGGCCCCCAACCTTGGGGTGTCCGTCACGCACACAGCAGAACACTCTCATTGCCTCCTGCCCAGCGTGCGTGCAGGGGGTGCGTTTTCCCACAGAAGGCTCGGCTGAGCGTTTCTCTGCCCTGGAGGGGGGGGGGCCTGCACTCACTGACCCTTCCTGGATCCTGCCTTTGACTCTCTGCAGCTCCCTCTGAAGCCCAGGACCCGGCACGCAGGAACCACGTACAGGAAGTTGGTTTTGACCCCTTCCGGCTGGGGCCTCGCAGCACTTCATCTAGAGAGGGGGCTGCTGTGTCAGTGTCACCCCCAGAGCTATGCCTGTCAAGCAGTGCTATGGCGTAGGGAGCGCCTCTCAGCAGGGGACCCCAATCCTCTTACTAAGGGGGTGGGACCATGTGTCCCAGCTTCTGTCCACTCACTGGTGCCTTGGCCTTGACCGGTTCAGGAGCCGGCACTCCTTGGGATAAAGCCCGCTTTGGCCTCCCCACGGAGACTCTCATTAGGAGCGGGGCTCGCCAGCCTCTGCAAAGACCACCAAGCCAGGGCCCGGAGGCCACGCTGCGTGAGCCTGGAAGTATAGCAGTGGCAAAGTCTGGCAAACGGTTTACTTCCCGCGGCTGGGACCGCTCCCCGGCCCCTGGATCACACCCTCCATCTACCGACCCGAGGAGGGCACTTCAAGACAAGTTTCTTGTGGTGTGAAGAGAATCTGAAATCCACGCCCCCCTTTTCCACCAAGCCACTCCCATGAAGCCCTGTGGAGCCCTCGTACGCATGGCTTCCAAGTTTTCTGAAAGCAAAATAAACTCATCTTGCAACCCCATGTCCCACAACAGGCAGTGTGCCCCAGCCTTAGCCCCAGGACGTGGCATGGCCCCAGGGCGCAGGGAGAACCCGCAAGGGGAGCTGCGTCCCTGGAGACCTGCCAGGAGGGAGACGAGGCCAGCGCAGACAGGTGCTGGGTTGGGGGCTAATTCTCTAGGATTCTCTTCCTCACCCATCCATCTTGTTAGCCTGGAGGACTCAGAGGGAGGGGTGGGGCCCCCAGACCGCTGTTGCTTGTATCCCAGGGTGTGTCAGGAGGCTGGAACTCTGCTGCTGCTTTTTGGGATGGGAGACATATGCTCCAGAGGCACCATGTACAGCTGCACAGGCTGCACACTGCACAAGTCCAGACTACAACTTAACCTTCCCAGGGTAGACGTCTGGGTTTGTCCTGAGAGGAGCACTACTTGGCGGGCAGAACGTGAGTCCCTCCGCAGCCGGGTCTCGCAGGGCAGCACCAAACACGGAAGCGTGGCCTCGTCTGCCCTCGTGTGCACTCAGCCCCGTGCACAGCCTCGCACACACCTTCTCGAATAGGAGCAGTCTGGGCAGGGCCCAGCGCAGGGACACCCTGGGGGGAGGGGGCTCCAGGCTGTCCGTCACAGCTTTCCTTGACTCTCCACTGAAATGGCTCCTATGGGGCCCAAGTCAATGCATGGAGAGAAATCCCGCCCCCAGCGAAACGCTGGGATGAGGCAGTCACTCAGCTTCTGCCCACTCAACCTCCCCCAAAGAAATGGAATCCAGATCCCCCCAGAGTCTACTTCAGGCCCCTGCAGCAGGGACCTCGGACGACCTCACTCCCCCCGGTCTCTGCCTCCGCAGACCCTGCCAGAGCTGGGCTCTGCCGTGCCGGACACTCACTGCCTCCCCCAGCCTCCCCGGGCACCCCCACACTTGAGGCCTCTTCCCCTCCAATGAGGTCATGACTTCTGAAGACTGGCTGCCTGGGTTCCTGTCCTGGCTGGACCACCTTGGCCAAGTCACTTAACCTCTCTGTGCCAGTCTGCTCATCCGTAAAGGGGGCGTGACCATAACAGCACTTCCTTGGGGCTGGTGTCGTGACGCAGCAGGGGAAGCAAACACCTTTGGTGCCACCATCCCAGCACCAGTTCAAGTCCCGGCTGCTCCGCTTCCCATCCAGCTCTCTGCTATGGCCTGGGAAGGCAGCAAAAGATGGCCCAAGTCCCTGGGCCCCTGCACCCACGTGGGAGACCTAGATGGAGTTCCTGGCTCCTGGCTTTGGCTTGGCCCAGCCCTGGCTGCTGCGGCCATTTGAAGAGTGAACCAGCAGATGGAGGATCTCTCTCTCTCTCTCTGTCACTCTGCCTTTCAAGTAAACACATACATTTTTACAGAATAATAATAATAGCACTTCCTTTGGCAAGTGGACGAAGCAGTTCTGTGCACCAGGTACCCTTCTAAGCCCTTTACCTACACTGATGCATTTTATCCTCAAGGAGCCCTGTGACCGTCCTGTGCACAGTGATCCCACGGCCTGCCCAGGGCCGCCCAGGGGGAGGTGAGAAAGCCGTGATGCAGGCCAGAGAGTCACGCTCCATCCTGAGAGGAACAAAGATGCCGCGCCAGTGCCTGGCTCCCGGGACAGCACAGGAGTGGCCGCTGCTGCCGCTGGGGTGAGGGCGACCTCCCGTCTCAGCGCCTGGACGCCTGCTCGGCCCAGATGCCAGGTCTGCTTATCAAGCAGGCCTCCGCATGCCCCCTCCCCAGCCTCCACCCCCGTGCTCCCACGCCTCCTGTGCCTGCAGCGGTGCTGACCCGCACAGGGCCCTGAAAACACGGCTAATTTCATCCGCCCCTGAACCCGCTCTGGTCTCTAGTCAATTGTTTGCATGTTCTCTCTCCACGGATGGCTGGGACTTCAGGCTCATCCTGGCCCGGGAGTCCCCAGAGGGCAGGGAAGGCAGCGCTGGGAACTCAGCATGGAATGACGCAGCCTTGGAGGGACAGAGAGGCCAGTGGCATCCTGGGGCCTGCTGGGGCTGAGGGGGACGCCAACAGGGCTAGCTGACCCCAATTTCTTCCCTACGGCATGGCAGGGGCTGAAGGAGACCGAGGCGAGGTGGGAGGGTGGCAGCTAGCACAGTGAGCACCCGCGGCAGATGGAAGACGGGGGTGGGGGCAACAGGAGGCTGATGTGGCCTCTGACAAGCAGGGGCTCAGCGCCTGCCACGGCCCCCAGCTGTGTATCCTCAGACAGGTGTTCTCAAGTCTCTGAGCCTAAGCTTGCTTGTCTGTCACGCAGGGTGATAATACAGCCTTCCAGGGGCCAGCGCTATGGTGTAATGGGGTTAAGGTGCCACCTGCAATGCCAGCATCCCATACAGCGCCAGTTCGAGTCCCGGATGCTCCCTGCAAATGTGCCTGGGAAAGCAACAGAAGATGGCCCGAGTCCTTGGACCCTTGCACCCACGTAGGAGACCTGGATGAAGCTCCTGGCCCCTGGCTTTGGCCTGGCCCAGCCTGGCCATTGCAGTCACCTGGAGAGTGAACCAGCAGATAGAAGCTACCTCTCTCTCTCCGTCTCTCTCCTTCTTTCTCTCTGTAACTCTGCCATTAATATAAATAATAATAATAATAATATCACCTTCCAACGGCTGAGCCAGGTTTCATGAAGGACCTCATGTAAAACACCCAGCATGGAGTGGGTGCTCAGGAAACGGAGGCCATGGTCACCGCTGCGTTTTGGGAGTTTGGTGTCTGGGGAGTCGTGGGGCAGTGACGCTGGCCCCAGTCCATCTGCTGGCTCCCCATGCACCGCCAGCAGCCATTTCTCCTCTCTCCCCATGGAGAGTGAAGGAACCTGAGTGACCCGAAAGGCTCAGCTGCTCATGTTCAATCCCAAGCCCTTGGTATCCCGGCCTATATGAGTTTGGCCTGCAACTGCCGGGGGCCCAGTGCGAGCCCCTCTCCCAGAGGGTGTGGGCCCCAAAGCTCCCTCCTGCCCTGCAAGAGCACAGCAGCGCTGCACGTGTTCCCAAAATGGACACTCGCGCCGCTCCCAAAGCCACAGCATAATTGCAGCTTGAACATGGAGTTAGCTCCACAAGGGAGAAGCAGGCGGAAGAGGAGCTCAGCGAGGCCAGCCAGAGGCCAGTCACCCCGCGGCCCGGTGCTCTCCCCACGCCAGCCCTCGGAGCAGGAGGAGGAGGCAGGGGGCAGGCTCTGGCTGGCTCCTGGCGACAGATGTTAGGACGAGAGAAGATCCACTCAGGGCTCACTCAAACATGCCACAGAGTGGAAGTAATTAAGGAATCCGTGTAAACCCCAGGGCGACCTTTCCCTGTCCTGCTGCACACAGCCTTGTACATGTGGGCACGTGGCGGCCGCGGCGGCGGCTCCGGCTCCCCTCGGTTGTCCAAACAGAGATCCGACATCAGCCTGGACACCGCTTGGCCTGGACAGCAACCGTGGCTACGGCCAGCACGGGGCTCTCAGCAGCAGCGGGCTGGGGCACACGTACAGACACCCGCAGGCTGGGCACTTGCACACTTGTCCCAGGGCACAGGCAGCAGGAGCAGCTGCTTGGGGTCGCGGCCTTTGGGATGTAGGAAGGCCGTCCCCATCACCTGCTTGGTGGCAAGTCATCATGGGACATTCTGTCCCTGCTATAGAATGAGGGCAAAGCTTCATGTGGACTCTCTGCAGAGTTCAGGCAGGGCAAGGAAGGAAGTGCCCCAAGGCTGAGAAAGCTCTTGGACCTTCTTGGGCTCCCCTCAAGGACCCTACCTCCCACCCCCAAGCAGTGAACCTGGAGGCCAGAGAGGACCTGGCTGGCCACAGAGCAGGGGGGGCTGGGGGCTCCTCCCCAGTTGGTGGAGCAAGAGGAGGCTCGCGGAGGGCAGACGAGCGCCGGGGCTGCTGACTTTGCATCCCTCCCCCGAGCATTCAGCTGACTCATTCGACCAGCACGGATCGCCAGGCCCCGAACTAGGCGACGGAGATCAAGCCGAGTTCGTGGACAGGAAGGGAAGATATCGGAGCTTCGGGAAAAGCACTGTCCCCTGCCACCTCCACACTGCTACGGGGACAACACGATCGGTAACTGTGAAATCACTGTGTTGGCTTCTGGGAGTGCCGTGACACTCGGGTACGACAGGGTCCTCCCCCAGGCACCCAGTTCTCCTCCTCCAAGGCAGCGGGTCACAAGGCTGGTGGCCTCCTCGTGGGAAAGACCCAGCGAGCAAGACAGGACCGGTTGCCAAATCGAACCCTCTAGACAAAGCTCGCTGGAAGGAGTCCCCAGACCATGAACTCCTTGGAGGCAGGACAAAGCCTTGTCCATCTGGTACCCCGGTTACCAGCAGCGTCTGGCTCCAGGTGGACATTCGCCGAGGGTTTGCTGGTTGGATGAACCTGCCCTGGCAGGCCCTGAGTGGCTCAGCGGTGGAAGAGCGAGGTGTCAAATGGAACTCTGGGCTGGCTCCTCTCTTCTCTGTTTTCAGGCACAGAGGAGTGGGGGCTCCCGTGCACAGCAGGCCAGTCCCAAATCTCTCTGCCCATCCAACCCACCAGAGAGCTCGGTGTGTCCTTGGCACAGATGGCTCACCACGACATCTGGTGAGTGCCAGAGTGCGGGCAGCACGGGGAGCCTTGCTCCCTTTCCCAAAGAGCCTTGGAGGAGGCAGTGTCTCCACTGCTCTGGGTGATAGCCACCTCCCAGGGGCCACGGGCGGGCAGGGGCCCGGCACCCTCCCCGGACTCTGCCGGACACTCTCGGCTCTCGCAAGGCGAGGTGGTCTCCCAGCTGGCAAGCCCGGGGCGGTCCTCACGCCAGGCTGCCGAAAATGTGAAAAGTCCAAGTCCTCTCAGCAACTCATCGGATAACAATTAGGCTCCGACACTGTGGCGGCCACATAAGGAAGCCATTACACTTAACAAAACTGTAAATGTAAAAATAGAGCTCCACATAGTTTCCTGGTTACCACACTCTAATTCTGATGGTTTTTCAGTGCCAGCAAAATTGAGTTTGCTTTTGTCCCCTGCCATGCCCTGGTTCCTCTGTGTGTATACTTATTGTGGGTGGAGAGCTTGCTTTCTAAATGCCGGGTCCCTGCCCACAACCCTCTCCCGCCTCCCCAAGGCGCACCATGGAAGAGCGAGGCTTGCCACTCAGTTTGTTCCATGAGCACTGCCACAGACCAGGGCTGTGGGACCCCCAGCTGACAGGCCAACGGGACCCCCAGCCACCTGCTCGGTGGGGCACAGAGAAGAGAGCGTGGCACAGCCGCAGTGCCCAAAGGTCTCCGAGTCAGGCTGTGTCCTAGGCTCCAGCTCTGCCCACTAGAGCAGGGCACTGGATGAAGGTGTAAGACAGACCCTCTGGACATTCAAAAGCAAGTTCATTGCTTCCTTGGGGGCAAGTTTCCCTCTGGGAGAATAAAGGACAGTGCTGGGGTCCACAGTGCACAGTCTCCTGTGCCTCTGGTGTGCATCACAGCCATCCATTGGCCTGCTCGCAATGCTGCAAGAAAATCAACTTGCATCCCGAGATGCCGCCGGGTTTAGAGTTTGACCACTCAGGACCGCCCTAGGATACACACCCAGATCGGTCACTCATGCACAGACTCGAAGCACCTAGGGATGTACCTGCAACAGGCGGTGGCTCTGGCCATAGGCATCTAACTGCAGGTGTTCTTGCTGACTCTGCCGCTCCCAAGGCTCAGTTAACAGATGTTGCAGGGGCGGGGCCATGTGTGGGAGTGGCCTGCCTCCCTGGCCCCCAGCACCTTCACCTTCAACATGGCCCTCGCTCAGAACCTGGCTCTCCCTCTCGAGGCTCATTACCATTGTCACGACCTCGCACACGACACACTCGCGACACCTCCTACAACATGAGCATCTACACAACTCGGCGGCCACTTGCCACTGTGCTTGTCCTCACCCCGAAGTGCTCCCAGATGTGACGGACAACCCCTGGGGTGAATCGAGCGTGGCAGAAACTCGAGGTGACGTATCCCTGTCACCCTGCTTAGCTTGGGTGACTTCCTCCATGTGGACAGCAAAGAGAGCTGCAGCCTGGTGCCCCCAGCCCAGGAGGAAGTCCGGCCCCCAGAGCACTTACCCATGCAGGAGACGCTCTCCTCAGCCCTCCCGGAGGGTGCAGAGTAGCCATCAAGGGCCCAGCTGCCCTGGGGTGTGGGGCCCGGTTCCTGGTCTTTCTGCAGCCTGTGGGAAGGAGAGGGGAGGTCACTCAAATGATAGAGGTTATCTTGGCCTCAAAGCCCCTCCATGGAGCTAAGAAAACTGTCTTTGAGCTTGGTTCTGCGCCCTCGCCTGTGCCCTGCACCGCCCCGGGCAGGCCCTGCCTGCTAGGCGTGTGCACGTACAGGCCTCCGTGCAAAGCTGGGCCAGGCAGGGAGCCCCGAGGGTGCTGCCATGCCTGAAGCCAGTCACCCTGCAGCGTTTCACCCATTCCTGGGAACACGCACACCCCCCAGGGCACAGGGAGCCCCCAGCACCTCCAGGCCTGAGGTCCTCCATCCTGCCATGATCTCTACCCTCAGGGTGTGCACACACACAGGGAAGAGCTCCCGGGGAAGCTGCTGGCACTGGCTCCTGGGAGCTCAGGGGGTGCACCAGCCTCCTGGGGCTTGCTCACAGCCCAGGCAGTTAGGTCAGGAAAGGAGGAGGGGCGGGCTCGGCGGGAAGCACAGCCCATGTTGGGCCTGCTGTAGCAGGAAGGAAGCATGAGGTCTCTGGGTACCAGCTCCCAAGTGCACACAACCCCAAACCTACAATCGCTCCCAGGAACAAAGGCTGGGGGAGCTTTCATTATAGCAATCACCCTGGGCTCTCAGAGCCGGCCCGCCCACCCGCCGCCCACTGTCTCCAGCTAAATGGACCCTTTGGCAGCTGGGCAGGCGGGGGAGGGGAGGGCGGTGCAGGCAGCAGAGATTGGCAGGCTGGGCCCAGGGATCCTGGGACTCTCCAGTGCTACTGAGGTTTGTCTTTCTCTCTCCAGTTTTCACTTTTGCCACCACCTAGATGGCTCAGGCTCTGGGCCCAGCTCTTGGGGTGTAAGTGGGACCAAATCTCTTCTGCTCCCTGCATCTGACTTCCAAAAAGGGGGCACAGGAAGGCCCAGGCCGATCTGACAGTCCCTGGCTGTGCTGGGTGTTTGCTGCCACTGCTGGGCTCCTTCTAAGCCACACAGGCCATGCTGAGCTCGCATAGGCCCCTCGAGTGGGCGCTGGGCACAGGCAGGGCCGGGGTACTCCGGGGAAGCAGAGGCCTGAGGTTGGCCCCAGACAGGGCTTGGTACCGGGAACAGTCACCATGTACTGCTGTCTGCCCAGGCACAGGAGCACCAAGGGGACAAAGAAACACTGGAATTGGCTATTTCTTGGAATAAAGTAGCACAGATCTAGGTTTCTGATGCAACATATGGGGAAGAAGGTAATGGATCATTCTACAGGGAGAGCAACTTCTACACAAAGCAGCAAATGTTTCATTGAAAAATATCATCTATGTAAAGAGCTAGCCACAGAGCTGCTCTCCGACCCAGGGCAGACAGACAGTATCCAGTATAAAAATCAAAATGGGAGTTGGCATTGTGGAGCAGGGGGCTGAGCTGCCGCCTGTCACAGCAGCATCCCATATGAGCTCTGGTTCAAGTCCGGCTGCTCCACTCCCAGTCCAGCTCCCTGCTAAGGCGCCTGGGAAAGCAGCAAAAGACGGTCTGAATGTTTGGGCCCCTGGTGCCCATGGGCAAGACCTGGATGGCGTTCCAGGCTCCTGGCTTTGGCTGTTGCAGCCATTTGGGGAGTGAACCCAAATGCAGGAATCTCAATCTCTATCTCTCTCTCTCTCTCTCCCCTTTTTAAATAAATGAATCTTTTTTTAAAAAAGTAAAGATCTAGAGTTTTGCTGTTGTGACCATTACTGCCATAGTATGGTACAACAGCAGGTGAGGGTGCATGGGCCAAACGGGCCAGGAACTCCAGTCCCAGGAACACCAAGGAAGGCATCCTTCATCCGTCTACCGTCAGTGGGTCTTGCACTGGCATCTACACCTGCCTCCTCCTCCCCAGGCACGGCCTCCATGCCTGACTTCTCAGCCTGAGTGGACAGCACCATCTACGCCGGAAGTCGGACACTGGTTCAGCCAGAGAGAAGAGAACCATAGTGGCAACCCCATCACCTGCTCTCCTGGCCCCTTAACCAAGCCTGGCCAGAGGTTTGTCCAACAGGGGAAGAAGACAACTGTTGGGCAGAGGCACAGGTGGCAGCTGGAAGGAGGTGACCAGGCGGTTCTGGGGTGAGTGAGGTGGAGGCTGTCTCAGATGCGTGAGACAGGACGACCAGGACGGTGCCCCGAGGGCGCACATCTTCTCCTGTCCAGCGAGCAGGGTATCCAGATGGAGCAAAGCCTCCACGGGAAGAGCACGCCCGGACCCTTGGCTGTGCAGGAAGGGGCAGGTGAAGATGGCAGGCAGGCTCGTTCCCTGGAGAAGCAGGTCAGGGACAACTGGCTGGAGACATGGAGGAGAGCACAGCAGAGATTTCCACGAAAACAGGATGTCTGTGTCTTCCAGGGAACAGATGGCAGCTCCTTGGCTGGGAAGCTTGCAAGGGTGGCCCAGCCTGGCCCTTGGCAGAGCCGGCCGTGGCAGCAGCCCTGGGCGCTGCAGGGTATGCTGGCTCCTGCCCATCTGCCTGTAGCATCTCGGGGTTTCCATGGTGCTAATCTCACCCTTGCCGAGCCGGGAGCCTCCCTCCAGCCCTGATCCAGGGCCTGAAAGGTGGGCTGGGGAAGAAACAGACGTGGGCACATGCCTGTTTAAAATGTAGACAGGCGATGGGTGTTTGCTGGATGAGGGAGACACGCATTTGGTTAAGTGGTGCCGACATGTTCGGATGAAAAAGTTCTGACCTCTTCAGAAAATGTCAGGTTCAAAATACAACCAGGGGCCTTGTAGGCTGAACAATGTAAAATCTCAAACAATTTAATACTTTCCCCCCAAAGAATGAATTCAGAATGAAGGAATCAGGTAGAAGAAAGTCGGCGTGCAAAACTGCACTAGTTGGAAAAGGCATCCAAAAGGTCCACCCTGTATTTCTGCCGCTTGGGTTCTCACAACAGCTTTGGAATCGAAGCGCGGCAGATCCTGGGTGACAGAAGTGGGTTGCCCTTGCACAGTGGGAACCCTCCGCGGGCAGCACAGCCGGGCAGCACTCGGGGAAGAAGTCAGCCGGGATTATGCAATAGCACGGTTTGCTGCCTTACGGCCCATTTGTAACCCTCTCTCGTTGTTGGACAGCTCTTCTTATTGACCTCAAATCTGTCTCAAACTAACTTCCGTGATGCCGAATCAGCTCCTGGAGCTGCACCAAGAAAATCTAACTCACCTTCCGACACGCCAGCCCTTCAAACAGTGGAGAACCTTTCTCGGACTTCCACTAAGCCTTCCCTTCCCACAGCAAACTTCTCAGTTCCTCTCATCATTCTTCTAGCATCTTTTCTGGATCCCTCACCAACCTGTGAGTCTCTCTGAATCTGTGTCTGGGCAACGCTGTCCCTGTAAAGGTGGTGTCCATAGCCGAATGCGACACTCTACACGAGGCCTGAACACGCACAGAACACAGTGGGACCCCCAAGGACCTAGGACCATCATGGAAGATTCCACTATGGTTTTCAGAGCTCAAGACACGCACACGTTGGATCCCAGTGGAAGTTACAGGTCCGGCTTCTCTGACGCCTCCCAGGGCCCAGTGTCTGGGAAATGACATACAAGCTTTTCTGCACCCAAAATGGGAGAGTCTCTCTTTGCCTTAGCAAAAGGGGGGAAACAAAGCTAAACACAGGAAGTTGGTTCTGTCAGGAAGGCACCCGGGGTGCATTTGAGCTCTCATAGTCATTACATTCTAGTGGACTTGGTGTGGCCATGTCAGTAAGGAATGTCAACTTGTCGCTTGGAAAGCGTAGCTCAGTAAGTGCTCGTTATCCTATGCACTTAGCCTTCCAGGTCTGAAAGAAGCCGGCCAGCCCAGCTTGTGGACCATGGTGCTGTGAATACGGGTCCGGCCGCCACTGCCGCCACCAGGGCTGGCGACCCCTAGGGGTCCACTGAAGAAGCATCACAATCACCCAGCGCTACAGCAAGTGGAGTGGGGAAGCGAGTGAGACAGACATAAGGTATCGCGAGAGCCCAAGGAAGGCACCGTGCCCACGCCCACGCGGGCAGTCCAGTTCCCACGTGAGGGGCAAGACTAACGTCTGTACAGACCTCCCCGCCCAGGCATCCAGCTCTGAAGCATCCATGACACCCTGACTGCTCATCCCTTCCCAGACCGCACCAGGAATGGACATTAGTGTGTGTGGCGGGGGGACATCTCCCTTACGTGTCTGCTTGGTGTGGAGTCCCGAGCTCAGACAGCCCAGAGCTTGGATCAGGACCCCCTCTGCTCCCCAAGCGTGGCCCCAGCACCATTGTTCCCCCTTCCCTCCCTGCCTGCCCCTGCCCCCAGCTCACCTGTACTGGAAGGGCGCCACCGTGGCAGTGACCGGCTGGCTCTGCTGATGGACGGAGGAGAAGCTAATGGCCCCTGGGGTGGGGGAGGGGCGTGTGCTCCGTGCTGGGCTGCAAGCGGGAGAGGAAGCCACTGAAGCTGCGTCTTCCTCAGGCTCCAGGGACCTGGGCGCCCCAGCAGCCATGTAGTCAATGTCCCTGTGGTCTCTTCCTGGCCAGCCGGGAGGTTTCTGGTCTTCGGGAGCCCCCGGTAGTTGGGCCTCTCCATGAGAACTGGTCCGGGATGGGCTCCTGCCGCGGGTCTGGCGCACTGGGGTCCCTTCCTGGGCCTTTTGCCTCTTTGCATGGGTGCTCGGTGTCTCCCCAACTCTTCTGGACCCAGCCCGGCTGCTGGAGGGGGCCGCTCTCGGGGTCACCCGGGGGCTGCTCCATGGGGAGCCAGAGAGACCTTCAGCACCCTCAGCCGGCTCCTTCCCTGCCCTGGCAGCCTTGGGCGAGCCCCTCCCCACGGAGGCCTTCGGAGATAAGTTTCTGGCAGGGCCTGCAGCCCTGCCCAGTCTTGGGGAGGCTGCGCGCTGGGGACTGAGGGCCAGGCCAGCCTGGCGCGGCCGCAGCTGGGGGGAAGCAGCAGGTGTCCGAATCCGGGTCTGGGAAGAAGCACGAGGCACAGGGATGGAGGAGGCATAGTGGGGGCGGCTGGCAGAATTCACATTGGCCATCCCATTCATGGTCAGCAGGGCGGCGATGCCGGCTACTGCCCTGCAGAGAGAGGTGAGGAAAGAGGATGGTTAGGTGCAGCCCCAAGCTTTGGTCCCTGAGCGTGTAAGATGGTGCTGGAGCCCCTGGGGAGGCACAGGACTCCTGGGTTCCCATCGTCCACCAGGACTCTGTGTAATTCCTTCTCTCTGCAGGGTAAGGCTGACGGGAGGCTCCTGGGCAGCACCGATGGGCACTGCAGATGGTCTTCACTGACCTCTACGGGACCCCGCCCTGTCTGCTGATGCACAGCTCCCCTTCTCACAGCCCCTCCCTCTTGGTCCCCTCACTGCCTCGCACCCCAGCCTTTTCTCAAACGTTCCTTCCACTCACTGCCCCGCCGACCCGGCCCTCACCCAGCACATGCCTCTGCAAGCTTCTTCCATGTCCCACTGGGTCCCACCCCAGAGAGCAAATCTGTGAACGGATAAGCCTCCCCCTTGAGCCTCTGCCAATCACTGGTCCTCACGTATGCCCCTTTCCCCCCTTGCCACCGCCACCCAACCATCACCCAACCCAGCTCAGTCGTCCTTTCTTGCCCATTCCCCATCTACCTCCTGCCTTAGCAAAACCAATCCCTGCCACCTGCAGCCCCCCACCCCCCAACACACACCAGTAGCCTCAGACACTGAGTGTGCCACCCTCGGCTCAAGGCACGGAGGAGGAAGCAGCAGCAGCCGACTGGCCCTTCCCTGACCTTGGACTCTGAGCTCTGGGCCCATATGTAGGATAAACCGTGAGCAGTCAGGCTGGAGCTGGGGCAATGGTGGATTTAGAGAACTACCACTCAAAATGAGTCCGGCTTGCTCTCCTGACTGATAAAATAATTTCCACAAGAAAGAGAAGTATGATGAGCCCATCCCCCTTTCCTCTAACGTGCATGCTTTTTAAAATCATATTTATTTATTTAATTGGAAGGCAGAGGGACAGAAAGAGGGCGAGAGTCCATCCGCTGGTTCACTGCCCAGATGGCTCAACAGCCAGGCCACCGTCTCCCACGTCTCCCACGCAGGGCCCCCTGCCCTGTCCCCAGCCCCAGCACGCAGGGACAGCCCCCACAGGAGGGACTGAGAGGCCCTTTCATAAAGGAGCCTCCAAAGGTGTCAGGCAGGTACTTCACGCATCTGTGACGATCTGGGTGAATTATTTAACCCGTGCCATCCCGGCCTGCAAAACGTGGGTAGGATAAAAACCCAGAAACAGCAGTCAGGGAGAGAAATGGGGGGTCTTTCAGCTACGAGAACACGGCGGCCCTGGAACCAGCATTCTTCCCCAGTGCCAGTGAGAGTCCTTTCACTTTGTCTCCCCCGCCCACCCAGCCACCCCTCCAGGGGTCAGCAATGTGCATCTGTGACAACCCGAGCAGGACCAGAGGTTCAAGGGCAGACCTGCCCAAAGGCTCACATGGGCCCCAAGCTGCTGACCTTGACTTCTAGCACAGCGCTGGGCTGAGCACGGACCACTTGAACTGGGCTCTTGGACCAACTGATCCGTCACAGCCCTGCCCCTGGAACATCAGCATTCCAGGTTCAATTCCTTGCACAGGTAAGGTGCCAATGGCCCACTTTGCTTCCACCCCCAGCCCCAATCCTCACCAAATCCCGGTGTAGGAGCCAAAGCCAATTAGGACCCCAGACCACCCCTTTGGGGACTGCACGGGTGAGAAAATCAGAACTGCTTCTCAGCTTTGCCTACGGCTCTCCTGAGAGTTGCTCTCCCACCCGGGTTATGCTGCCCAGGATACCCCCTCTCCCCGCCCCAGGAGCCCAACTCACCGACCTTGTCCTGCAAGCATCCCCAGCTCTCAGCTCTGACCCCAACAGCTCAGACCTCCCCAGTCCCTCTGGCTAGGGCTGGTCCGACTTCCAGCTATGAGAGCCCTAAGGCCAACCAGGCTGCTCTACCTCACTTGCTAATGGAGCAGAGGCAATGGATGCTTTCACTGGATCATCATTTTTTCAAAAGCTTGATGGCAAGAGGGTTTTAAAACATCCCCGTGGTAGGTCACGGGAGCCCCACCCCTCCCTCTCCACTGCAGTTGGGGCCCTGCCCTCCATCCTCAGATGCCAGCCCTCGCCTGGCCTGGGGGCAGTATGTGCTCAGGGTGTGACAACCACTGTCCCTGCTAGGAGCCTTGGAGCATCAGACCATGCTTGGGTGCTGCAGGAGGGCTCCCCACAGGGCTACTTCGGCCCGACAGGAAAGGGGCCACAAAGGAGCCTTCCTGGTTTGCCTCCCGAATGACAAGCCACAGGGACTCAGCATCTTCAAGGGAACCCACAGCATTCGCCTCCTCCCCTTTTATTGAGACATTGTTTCGAATCCTGACAGTAACCTTACAAGGTAGGTTTGATCATCCCTATTTCACAGGTAGGAACAATGGCGTTAGAAGGTGATGTCACCCAGCAAGAAGGAGGCAGACCTGTGCAATTCAAACACATGGGCCACACCCACCCAGGACCTGCCCAACCTTAGCCAGCACAGCCCCAGCCTCTGCTTGCTGATGGGCAGCTCTGGGCCCGTGGTCAGGGTGGGAGGCTGCATCCAGCTTACAGGGTGGAAACCAGAAGGGAAGAGAAATCAGACGCAGGCAGCTCTGGATAGGGGAGGCCCTTTTCTTCTCTTCCTCCCCCGCACACTCTCAGAGGTAGCAGTTTTCCACCCCCAGTCCTGTTTGCCTTGGGTGGTGCTGGGAGGCAGGTGGCCCGTGTGTAGGCAGCATGGAGTCAGGGGTCTGATATGCCCAGGTGGCAGCAGTAGCAGACCCAGGCTGGAGTGGAGACTGAGGAAGACGCTGGGGTTATGGGTGTCTGGCAGCAGGCAGTAGGGGTGGGTGGCTGAGGATGGAGAGGAGAGCATGAATATCCCGGCTGGGATGTAAGCTGAGACCCACGGACAATGAAGTCTCCTAGGCTCAGGGGTAGAAACCTCTGCCCAGGTGCTCTCTCACGGCCCCAGATTCCTGCGTGCACTCTTCATGGACCAAATGGTGTAAGGGACTCCGTGTTTCTTCTTGGACTCAGTTTATCTCCTTGTGAAACGTGGGGAATCTTTTCTGCCCACCCTGTTCCCTACCTCCTCGTGCCCTGAGCAGACAGAATGATGTCGACAGAGAGTGTGGCCTCCCAACACGCCCAGGGGTCGCTGTAATGGTCCCCCATCCCCTGGACCTCAGGGTCCGTTGAAAACGCCCCAGAGAAACAAGGACAGGGCTCTGTTTGCGAAGATGTCACAAAAGATGATCAATGCTTGGGCGATCAGGACTGATCATCTTTTTGTGACACCCTCACCGTGGGTCTGGGATTCTCACGTGTAGAAGGTTCGGGTGGTGCTTAGGCGGAGACAGGGGCCCATTTCTTTCTTATGTATGCCTGTGAGTATACATGTGCACTTGTGTGTGTGCACATGCACAATCCTGCAGACCTGCTACCTCCAAACATGCTCTCTTTGCTCTTCCTCCTTCCAAAACTCCACTGACTCTCAGTGGACCACAGGAAAGCCTCAAGCATTCTCTAGTTCCCTTTCCAGGGACCCCTGTCCCTGACAACGGACTGGGGGAGTTAGTGCTCCCCCTTCCAAGACAGCAAGGCATTCACGGAAAGGTTCAGGACAGGCTCCCTCTGCTCCACGACCACACATTTTGGTTGTGCACTGTCTGTGTGCCAGGAGCTTTGGCAGGTGCAGTGGCAGCCGTGATAGGGTCTGAGAGCCAGGTTCTGCTCTCAGGGAGTGGGCAGTGTGGTGAGGAAGAACCACAGGCACGCTATTCTCCAAGCAGCGTGTGCGGTGTGCACTGAGAGGCAAAACAAAGCAACATGGGGAGGAATGTGTCACGGTCCACCAACGAGGCAGAACCGGAGGCTTTAAAAAAGAGGTGGCAGCCAGCCTGGTGGTTTCAGGTCTGGGCTCTTCATGCCCAAGGAGCTATCTATGTATCCGTGCCTCAGCACAGACTCTGCTCTCCCAAGAGGTGCCGTGTGGTACAGTGGTTAGAGAAGCAACTCTGGGGGCAGAGCACTGGGCCCAAAGCTTGGCTCTGTCATTTGCTGACGGTGGGACCCCAGGCAAATCCAGGATCTCCAAGTTCTCTCTGTAAAATGAGACAGACAGGAACCTGCTTTGTAGGGCTGATACCTGTAACATGCTTAGAACAGCGCCGGGCACGCCTAAGGGCCCAGCAAGGGCTTTGTTACCAAGGTCCCAAGGACAGAAGAACCTTCTTTGTCAAGTGTTCCTCCACCCAGGGAAGGCAGCTAGGCTGCCTGGTTTTCCCGGAGACTCCACAGGGGCGGGGGTCACAGCACCTGCTGGCCTGCCTCAGAAACCTGTATCCTCAAACAGGAAAGACACCATCCGTGCCGGTAATAACACCCAACTGCCCACCAACGGAAGGTTTGGAAAGTGGGTATGGGAAGAATAAAGGCTTTCCAGTTCAAAAATCCTAACTCTGCCACTTCTCGCTATGTGGCTGTAGACAAGTCATTTCTGTTTCCTGTCCCCAGGGTCCTCATCGGCAATGAGCAGTCCCACGTTTCACAAAGACTAGAGAGACTGAACGTGCGCACTCAGCGTGGTGACTGGCACACCGTGGGTGCTCAAGAAATGCAGAAATTCCACAAAGGAGAAAGGCTGCCCCTCTTCCCGGAAGAGGAGCCAAATTCAGGCGCTGGGCCACGCTGGAGGATGGCAGATGGTAGCTCCCATGGCCAGGGAGAGGCGGCCCAGCCGCACACCGGACCCAGCTCCTGTCCTGGTGCCTTATTTGTAAATCGAACACTCGTTTGCAGTTGCAAACGGCGTGCCAGGCACTGCGCTAAAGAGCTTCACCTACACCGCCTTGCAGCTGTTCCGCGAGGTGGTGCTGCCGCCTTCAGCCCCTCTTCCAGTGCAAAGGCCCTGGGGCACAGAGAGGCCGGGGACAGCGCCCGTGGTCACACAGCTGAGCGTCTAGAAGCCCACAACGCAGCGCGGGTCAAGGCCTCGCCCCCGCTCATTCCTCTCAACTCATTGGAAACGCCCAGAGCCAGGGGGCGTCCTCTCCTGGCTCGGAAGACGGTAAGAGCCCGAGGCCGGCCGCCTCCCATCCGCGGGGCAGGAAGACCCCCGGGCTGCGGCTCCCCACCGCCCGCTCTGCCCTTGCGGCTGCGGCTGCGGCCCGGCGGGCGGGGCGCGGGGCGCGGCCGTGGTGCTGATTGGACAGCTCCGCCCGCAGCGCGCCGTTAAAGGGGCCGCGGTGCGGTCGGGGCGTGCAGTCAGGATGCCCGCGTGGAAAAGTCCAGAACGTCCCCCACCACAGCACCGAGAGCTGGAGATGACGAAAGAAAGAAGCAAAGCGAGCGAGCGGGGCAGGCGGGAGGAGAAGGCACTGGCGCGCGCACTGGCGGCACCCGGGCCGGGCAGCGGCAGAACGGAGCAGCCTTGGAGCCTGAGCCGCCCTCGCTCCCTCCCCCAGGACCCTCTGCCCGCAGACCTGCGCGCTGCTGCTTCCTGGCCCCAACAGTGGCACCCACTATCAACACGAAATAATGACAACCATAGGCTCCCGTTACTGGAGCCCCCATCTCATGCCCCATTTCTGAATTTCCGGTTAGCACCTCCTGTCAATCGTTCAGGTCAGAGTAGCACAGAGACTGTCACCAGAATGCTTCTTCCGCCTAGGTTTCTGTCTTCTCACTGGAGTGTGAATGCCACGGCCGATCTATGCGGGACAGGGGTGAGGCCGGTCAATAGCTGTGGCCAGCAGACCAGGTTTGCACGGTACGCTCACCCAAGACCCCAGCAGGGGTTGGCAGGAGACATGCGGAGGTGTCATCTCCAGGACCCCGTTCTGAGGCACTCGGATACATGGAGCAGGTTCAATATGCAGAGACAGGAAGGGGACAGGGTGGCCCTCCGCGGCCCAGAGCCCCCGACAGCACTGCCGGACCACACCGGGTCTCTGCATTGGTCCTCCACCCCCCACATGGCTGGCTCCCTGGAGACCCTGATGATCCCAGGACCAAAACCTCCTGCTCCTTCGGCGGCAGTGAGGGTTCCACCCATGAGGAAGACTCCACAGGGGACACGGGGTCTGCCTGGGCCTCGACCTTGCACTTGCCAGCCTCCGGGGCTGTGATCTGCTTTGCTGTCTACAGTCTCCAAGTGTCAGGTATGTTGTTTCCACGGCTGAAGGGACTAGGGCGCACACACACGCGCATTCCAGGACGTATACACACTGCCGCACACATACACTGACACACGTGGGCACACGCACATCACTCACTCGTACACACCTGAGCATGGTCTTTTCTTTCCCTGCTCTCCCAGCCCTCGTGGAGCTTCCGTGTGGCCCATTTCCCAGCCGCCTGGGGGCGGGGGAGGGGCAGTGCTCAGCCTGCCCGTCCATGTCCATCTCCGGAGACATGGCGCCCACCACCCCTTTGTACACAGTGCTCAGCTGAGTGTGGATCAAGACCACACCGGCTCACTCACGGCGCCAGGGTAAGGCGGCCAAGGCAGGGAGGGCAGCCACGGCAGGGAGAGCGGCCCCCATGTCCAGAGGAAGGGGCCTGTCCAGGCGCCCGCACCGCAGCCTGGCTGACTCCAAGTTCAGGGCTCTTCCCCCACAGTCTGCTCTCCGCACAAGACCCCAGTGTTCTCAGCCTGGGCACCGTGCGCAGGTCCCCAGGGCTGGCGACAGGACTGCAGTGGTCATTCCCTGACCGTTTATCCTTCCTGTCTGGCCTCTCAGCACAGAGAAGAAGGAGGGTCTGTGACGGGATGGCGGGGAGGCCATTGTGCCCGAGCTCTCGGCCGCCAGGCCCTGGCTTTGGGCTCCAGCAAATCGGCTAAGGCTATTCAGCTGGGCCTGGGCCGAAGAGGGCACCCTCCAAGTCAGGGTCAAGAAAAGGACAAGGATGGGTATTAAGCATGGTGCTGTCCCTTCAGAGTGGGCAGGGCGCTGCCAGGAAGCCGCGGTCGGCTGGCTAGCATTTGGCAGGGGAGGGGGACTCAGTACCCCCAGCGCCCGCCTGGCTGGCTCCCGGCTCCAAATGGGGATTAGGATTGTTCACAAACACTGGGACTCTGCAGCTCCAGCCCCGGAGTCCGGGCTCTGCCAACACCCCCAGGAATTCCCTTCTTCACAGGACTGTGGCCAGGCCTCCCTTCTCGGCAGATGGCACCATGTGCCGCACAGGAAAGATGCGGCTGGCCGTGCTCACGTCAGGTGACGCCGGCGCACTCAGCCTCTCGGCGCCGAGAACCCTGCCTTGCACTCCTGGGGCAGCCGAGCCCAGTCCTGAGCCCAGAAGAGGCCTCTGATTCCTCTACTGCCCAGGCTTGGCGCTCCCGTGGTACTTCCTCCACCTGCTGCCCCGAACAGGGCTCCGGCCCCTGAATCTGTCTGCCTGAGGCAGGAGGTATGGAGACCCCAGACACATCTACAGAGAAGAGCTGCTCACTGCATGCCCCAGCAGCTCTCTGAGACTCCATCTTCCTAGGCTGGAAGTTCTTCCAAGCGTCTGACCGCTGCCTCTCCTGCTGCAAGTCCTCCGTCCTGGGGGCCTGTTTCTCACAGCCTCCGACCTCCGAGGGAGAAGCGGAGTTTGGAGCCACGCAGCTGAAGGCTGCCGTGCTTGTGTCAGCACGCCGCGTGTTGCTCCGATTTGATCCAAACAGCTCCACGCTCAGTCTCCTTGGTTCCTTTTCAATTAGCCAAGAGAAATGATTTAGTGCTAATGAAAATCGATGGTTTAAAACTGTCCCACAAATCACAGGAGGCTGCAGGCCTTGGTTATAAATACCTCCCAGGAAGCAGAGCTGCGAGGGATACACGTGCAGACACACATGGCTCCCTCCACCCCAGCTCAGCAGAGAAAGCGCCTCCCCCTCCCCACGCCCAGGCCCCTTCCTCTGCTCCAAACAGCCCCAGCTCCACACACCCCAGCTGTGCAATCTGGGCTTGGAGTTCCAAGTCACGAGCGTGCATTGCCCAGGTCCCCGCAGGTGCCCGAAGACACCTCTCTCACGCTGACACATATACGAGTAAATATTTCACTTTCTTCCTCCCAAGCAGTTACCAAACGCTTCGATTCCAGATGGATCGGAGCAGCTCGGTGGAGGGGGAGCAGAGGGAAGTGCAGCCTTGGGGTGGGGGAGGGCAGCACAGCTGAAACTGGAGCTCTCTCCACAGCCCCCCAGGCAGCCGGCCAGATGACCGTGTCTCCCACCAGACCTGTCAGCTCCTTCTTTCTCACGCTCACTTTATTATGTTTTCTCCCCCAGCTTAAAGCTTCCAGTGTTCCTCTGTGGATGGCTTTTCCAGCCAGGCAGATGGGAGGTGGCATTGCTCGACACACCCACCAATCTGCAGGGCCCCTGCACCGGGGAAGGGAGAGGTCTGGGGGATCCTAGGCTGTTCTCGAAGTCCTCCAGCCCAGGGGCCCGAGCCACTGTCCTGCCTGCAGTGCCACCCGCTGACATCTGGAGATGCCCGGCCTCCATGTCTGACTGCAGAGCTGCCGGTGGGTCTGCAAGCGAAGTTCCACCAGCCATCAGCTCTCCCCTGCGGCCCTGGGTGGCTCAGACGTGTCACGGGTGCGGGTCGGGGGTAGGAAGCCTGGGAGCTGGAACAGAGGATCGGATTCCTCCGCTAAGCGTCTCTGAGTTACTCGGTCTCCACGAGCCTCGGCTTTACAATCCGGGCACTGACGAGAATCCAGGTCCCATTGCCTCTGGCTCCAGAACAGTGGAGAGTGTGTCCGTTGCCTGTCTCGAGCAAAACTCAGCTCCTGGTCCAGCTGGCTGCACCAGCCTCCCTCAGAGCCAAGTCAAAGCGCCCTTGGGCCCCCATCCCTGCCAGCCCACCCCTGCCAGGCTGGGAATACTCCCTGCTCTCGGCAGCAGCACACGTGTGGGGTGTCACGCACAGAGAAGGAGGGGGCCGGGCCTGGCTGGTGCCCATGCTGCGGGGAAGAAGCTGACCCCAACCCCAGGAAAGGAGCCCCAAGCTGGGAGGTTCCCAGAGGGGCCCCAGGGCCTTGTATCATGACAGAGCCAGTGGGGGACCTGCCTAGGCAGGGCCCACACTGAGGAAGCCCCTCCACTGCACCCCCGTCCCACTGGGCAGAGCCAGGACCTCACTGCCCTGGGCATCCCTCTGCCCAGAAGGGTGATCAGGTTTGGCCAGGGCAGCCCAACAATCAGAGCCGAGGCAGGAGGCCTACCAGGAGGCACCGACGGCAAATGTACACTCAGACCAGGGACCAGCGCCACTTACTGAATGGCAGAATGAGCCGTGCATAACTCGTCGGGGTGATGTTCAGAGTCTGGCTCTGTTCAGGAGCTGTGCGGCCCTGGGAGAGCTGCAGCTCGTCAAACTCTGCGGCTCCATCTGAACAAGGACCACGCCTACCCGGCAGAGGCTCCAAACGGATGAGACGGGGCGTGGGAACCGCTCCACGCGCAGGATGGGGCGGGGGGGGGGGGGGCGGGGGGGGTATCAAGGGCAGTCGTTACTCACAAAAATTGCAGCACGCACACTTGGAAAAGTCTTAAAAGGATAAAGAAAAGTCTGCAACCCAACGAAGCTGACCCTTAGCACATTTTAATGCTATGAGGCTTTTTTCTTTTTAAAAAGGTAGAGAGAGAAACACACAGAAAGCTCTCCTCTGCAGGTTCACTCCTCGAATGCCCAGGAGCAGGCGACTCCACCCAGCTCTCCCAGGTGGGCAGCAGGGACCCAGGGACTTGCGCCATCGCCCGCTGTCTTCCAGGGTGTGCGTTAGCAAGAAGCTAGAATCAGGGGCACCTGAACCCAGGTGCTCTAACCCAGGTGCTCTAACAAGGCAAGCGGGTGTCCCCACCAATGCCTCCGTGAGCAGTTAAAGTGTTCTGGTTTCTTCCATGCTTGTGGCCATTCATGCATGCTATGGAACTGTGACTCTACATACATTTTATATCTTTTCATTTACCACTTATTGGGCATTTTTGCCTCTCATTTTGAAACCTTTAGGAACTATTCAAAAGAACACTTTTTGTTTGTTTTGGTTTTTTGGACAGGCAGAGTTAGACAGTGAGAGAGACAGAGACAGAGAGAAAGGTCTTCCTTCTGTTGGTTCACCCCCCAAATGGCTGCTACCGCCGGCGCACTGCACTGATCCGAAGCCAGGAGCCAGGTGCTTCCTCCTGGTCTCCCATGCGGGTGCAGGGCCCAAGCACTTGGGCCATCCTCTACTGCCTTCCCGGGCCACAGCAGAGAGCTGGACTGGAAGAGGAGCAACCGGGACAGAATCCGGCGCCCCAACCAGGACTAGAACCCGGGGTGCCGGCACCGCAGGCGGAGGATTAGTCTAATGAGCCGTGGTGCCGGCCCAAAAGCACACTTGTTAACAGATACTAAGATGTTCCACAAATGCGTCACACCAAGGTCTCGCTGGGTCACTGCAGCCTCACAGGCCACTTCGCTCATTTCCGGTTTCCCAATCCCAGGCCCCACACTGGGACACCCACTGTGCCGCAGCATCACCATCCCAGCTGCCTGTGCAGCAGCAGGGCTGTGGCCTGTGCTGGGGGCCTGGCCCTCCAGAGCATGAACACCACCCTGGCGCGGCCAGGCCACACCTGAGAGCCAGGGGAGGAGACGCGTGAGGCAGCCCCGCACCCAGCAGACTCTGTTCTGTGCTCACCTCCCCCCACACACAGCACAGACAGGAACGAGAACTGCTCGCCTTCGCGGACTGCAGTGGGAAGAAGGCACCGAACACTGAGCCTGGAGCCTGGGGGCTTTCTGGCCCGTCTGCTCAGAGTGTGGAGGGGCGGAGATGGCCCTCTGCCCAGAACGCCTGGGGCCAGGTACGTGGACCTAAGACCGCTGGATAAGGAGAGCCACCTAGGGAAGTGCCAGCAAAACGGGGTGGGGCTTCACAGTCCCTGTGAGTGACAGGTTCTGGGTTGGGGTGTGGGGTTTGCTGAGTCCCTGTGAGTGACAGGTACTAGGTTGGGTGGGTTGGCTGAGTCCCTGTGAGTGACAGGTTCTGGGTTGGGTGGGTTTGCTGAGTCCCTGAGTGACAGGTTCTGGGTTGGGGGGTGCGGTCTTCCATGCACTGCTGACGTGAACAGTACACACAGCGCAAGCAGCCTGCCTCTGCCTGCAGCAGAGGTTTTGCGACAAGAGCCCTGTCTTCTCGTGACCACATGGCCAGATAGGTAGAGCTTAGGCGCAATGATTGGCCTGAACTTCCTCACCTTTCTTTTCCTCATTCCCCTTCCTAAGACATTACTCAATGTTTCCACCCCACAGCTCCCTGGCAAGCAGGTGCCAGGGCCTCGGAGCCTGGGCTGCGCCAGCCAGGGCCCCCTCTGTACACATCAGCACCTGGAAACCCAGTGCTGCTCTCCCCTTCCTCCCCTCTCCCTCCTTCCCTCTGCTTCCCTGCAGGTTCTTCTGGGCCTTTGGAACAGGAAGGCAAAGGGGACAGGCAGCGACTACAGAGACAAAGCCCACCTGCAACAGCACAGCCGGAACCTTTACACGGCTCTCACAAACTCAGGCAGGAGCCCATGTGGCCCCAAATCTCAACACCACCCCTGCCTTCCATCTCTCTCCCTAGCCCTTCTCCAACGGCAGCTGGCCCTGTTCAGACACTCCCCACCCCCCCCAACCTGTGTCCCACCCAAAACACTGCATTGCCCTGCTCATGGGAAATCGTCCCTCCTCCAGGCTGCCCTCCAGAGCTGACCCACAGAAAGGTGGCCACGTGGCCCAGCCCCATGTGTCTAAACAGAAAACGCCCCTGGCTGTCAACCTGGCCACTCACATGAAGCTTTGTCTCTGCACAGCGACTTCAGGCCCGCAAGGTTTGGGCTGGGACCATCTGTGGCCCCTCTGGGGACCCCAAGAGTGAGCAAGTCATTGCCAGCCAAAGTGCACAGAGATACAGGGTCTCAGGCTCCTCCTGCCACCACCTAACTTTTTTTTCTTTCTTTCTCTCTCTCTTTTGGCAATACTTGTTGTCATGGAGATTCTAACACAATGGGACAGGTAGGAGCCGGTTGCTTGGCAACAAGATGCTGGCAGTACAGGATTGGCTGCCAAGGACTAAAGGAGTGGAAAGGATGGTGAGGAAGGTGGGAAAGTAGAGAAACACCCTGGGGGCGCCAAAGGCACTGGCGAGAGAAGCAGGAGACAGCCCCAGAGCAAAGACAGAAAAACAGAGGCCAGAAGAAGGCGCACCTCCCCAGGGCCGGTGGCCGTTTGTGGATGTGTAGGCTGCCCTCCGCAAAGACAACAAAGCAAAACAAACACACATGGATCTGTTTTCATAGCTGTGTGTACACTGCAGGGGGTGAACAGAGACCTAGACAAAAAACAAGCCGAGTGGTGCCAGCAGACACCATGGTACGGTAGAGATGGCAGGGACTCCATCCGGCCCTTCCTTGATGTGTGGCCCAGTCGAGTGGCACCACCTCCTGGAGCCTCAGTGTTCTCACCTGTAGAATGGGAATAGCGGCATGTATCTCGCAAGGTGGCTGAAAGAACCGATGTGACAAAGTGCCAATCTGGGACAGAGTGGCGTTCAGGTAGTGGCCCGTGGCCCTGGCCTTGCCTGAAGCCCCATCACTAGGGCCAGAACTGAAAGGCTGTGTGGCAGAGTGGAAAGATCCCAGGGACCCAGGGCCTCCATCCAGACCAGTGAACTTAGGTCTGCAAGATTAGGGCAAACTGTTAACCTCGGTCTCAGCCGCTCATCCGTAATATGGGGATAACGAGCAATGACTCCATAAATGAGGACCAATAACCACTCCCTGCTAGCTTCCAGGAGACTCTTACTCAAGTAGGTGGATAAAGAACCTAGCACCTAGCAGGTGCTCCCCTCCTAACTGCCTGCCTGGCCCACCCTTTGGAGAGGAGACCTGTGTAGGTCTGGGCTGGAGCCCTCCAGGAAGGGCTCCGTGACTCCTGGGTGTCCTCCTAGGCACTCACATACGTGACCCTGGAGAAGCCGGTGAAAGGGTGCAGGCATAGGGAAGACAAAGCAAAGACACACCCTCCAGGCTGTCTTCCCAGTGAATTAACTTCACCGCAGCAATGACTCGAGTCACAGACAATGACATCGAAGCACAGAGGCGGAGGGGCGTGGCCTGACCGCAGATATGGAGGGAGGGGGGGACGAGCCCTTCTGCATGTTTCACAGGTAGGCAGCAGTTCCATGCTGGGGCTCTGCGAGGTCTGCTCCCGAATCAGGAGTCACCAGGTCACAGGAGAGATCTTCAAGGGGGTGGGACTGACCCAGTTTCCCAGGGCGGCTGGCGGATGCTTCCCAGGAAACCAACTTCTCTTTCAGGGCCCGTCAGGTTCCGCGGGCTGCTTTTGATGTCCGGCCCACACCCTTCCTGCTGCTGTTTTCCAGTCCAGTCCTTCTGGGAGGCACTGAGCAGGTAACTGTGTCACCAGCTTCCCGGTTCATGCCGGGACTGGGGCGGCAGGCAGGCGAGCAGCGACTCACACAGACACGGCTGAGTACAGCTGTCTCGATGTCTACACCGCTCCCCCAGCTCTCACCCGCCCCCGGTGCTCGAAATCCCTCTGTGGCTTTGAAGCCAACTTTTCCAATAATGCCAACAGGCACCAACAGAGGACGGCTGCCACCAGTGCTGCGTGGCCTGAATCCGGCTGGCCAGGGTGGGGGCGGCTGGGAGTGGAGGCGAGTATGCCCAGGGGAAGCCAGAGAGAGGGTGAGAAGGAGCTGGAGAGGCAGTGGGCTTCTAGCTTGGCTCCATGCAAGCCTCTCCCACCTATGGCAGCTCACATGGGGGCTCAGAAGGCCTGACCCTGTGGCCTAAGGCCGCTGATTTCATAGTCAAAGGATGATCAGAACACAGGGTCCTTTGGGTCCAATGGTGTCCAACTCTTCTCCTGCACTGGGAAGAAACAGGAGGGGAAGAACTCGCAGGTGCAGCCGCAGAGATCTGGGGACGGCTGCAGGAGGTGGCCTTGCCGATGAGGATGGGGGACAGCCCTCCCACGTGCCCCTCTGCAAAGCCATTCTCTCTGATGTGGCAGTGGGGGCTGGAGTAGCAGATGCCCCTCTTAGGGGCTCTGGGCGGGGGCAGTTCCCCCACCCCCACCCCCGGAGCTGGAGCTGTGGCTGTGGGGGAGTGGAGACGGGCCTGGCGGCAGGGGTAAGGGTGGGGGTGGTGTTCCCCTGCTTTAAGGAGCTTCAAGTTTCTCAATTTTAAGTGCTGGCTCTGCTCTTAGTCTGTTCCAGCTGCTGGGACAAAATCCCATAAAGGGAGTGGCTTAGAAACAACACAAAGACATTTCCCACGGTTCAGGAGAAACCCAAGTTCAAGGTGCTGCAAACCCCGGGTCCGGCTCGTTACACGGCTGCTTCCAGCTGTGTTCTCAAGGTAGGAGGGACACGGTGGTCCCTGGAGTCTGCTTCTCAAAGACACCAATCCTGTTCACGAAGGCCCTGCCCTAGGATCTGACCGCCTCCCAGAAGCCCCACCTCCTAAGACCAACACCCTGAGGCTAGGGGCTCAGTGCAGGAAGTGTGGGGGGCTCCACCTGCAGACCCTGGCCGCTCCCCCTCCCCTAACAGCATCCTGAAGACTCCTGAGGTTAAGTAACACCATTTTGGCTTAAACGGATCTGTCTCTGGCCAGAAGCTGGGAGGAGCAGCCCCCCCCCCCGGGGGGGGGTGTCCTGAGAGCTGGGAAAAAGGAACAGAAAAGCAGGTTCCCTGCCAGCTTTCTCAGAGGCCCAGGGAGAGGAAGCCTCCCAGGAGCTGGCTCCGAAGAGGGAGACACCAGGAGGGGAAGCCGGCAAGGGCTGGAGGCGGTGATCTCGGTAAACCTGATCCGGAGGGCTTTGGGCGCAGGCCAGCCCTTTGCCCTTCCATTAGGACTGAGGGATCAGACACCTGGACGTCGTAAGTCTCGCTCATCCTGAATTTTCCCATCTGTCTCTGTCCTCCCTCACTTTTTTTTTTTTTAAGTTTCTATTTTGGAGTAATTTTAGATTTACAGAAAAGTTGCGGTGATGGCCCAGAATCCCCGCCCACCCTGCCTCTTCTAGCGTTAAGGTTTCACATAACCACGTCCATTTGTCAAAACTAAGAACTCAACACGGCACTGGAGTGCTAACTAAGCTGCAGGCTGGACTGGGAGGGCCCAAGTTCGCCCACTGATGGCCTTTTTTTTTGCTCCAGGACACCCCACGGCACGCAGCTCCCCTTTTTAGAAGTTCAAGTTCTTTCTGAAAATTCTAGTCTGACTTCATGCTTCTGGGGAGAAGAGAAGGCATCTGGGGGACTGTCTGCCCCTGGCTCAGAGCAGGATCACTCCAACCAGCAGCGAGGGCATGGAGGCTTGGAGCTGGCTGGGATGCGATAGGAGGGGAGGGGCGGGGGAGGAGGAGGACAGGAGAGGGGAGGGGAGGGGAGGGGAGGGGAGGGGAGGGGAGGGAAGGCTCACACAGTGTCCTCTGCACCTGCACCTTTACAGTCTCTCTCTGGGAGCCTCCAGCCCTGGGGGCCCCTCCTGTACAAGGTCATCCAGGTCAAACTTCCAGAGCCGACTGTGTAGTCTCTGTCCAAGGGCCACGAGAATGAGGTGAGTAGGGTCCCAGGTGGGCAGCCCTGCTTAAGACCCTTCCCGGGGCCGGTGCTATGGCGCAGTGGGTAAAGCCGCCGCCTGCAGCACCAGCATCCCATATGGACGCCAGTTCAAGTCCCGGCTGCTCCACTTCCAATCCAGCTCTCTGCTATGGCCTGGGAAAGCAATGGAAGATGGCCCCAAGTGCTTGGGCCCCTGGAGTCACATCACATGGGAGACCTGGAAGAAGGTCCTGGCTCCTCCCAGCTTTGGATCAGCACAGCTCTGGCTGTTGCAGCCATCTAGGGAGTGAACCAGCAGATGGAAGCCCCCCGCCCCCGCCACCTTCCTATGCCTCTCTGTAACTCTGCCTTTCAAATAAATAAATAAATCTTTTAAGGGAAAAAAAAAGACCCTTCCCTTCTAGGGAGGTTAACCTGGCCCGGGCAGCCTGGCACCATTCCTGTGACTTTGAAGCCAGTCCCTAATTTTGAGCAGTTAGCACTTCACAACAAACAGCAGGGAACAGGAGCCGAGCGAGCCTGTCTCTCGGAAGACTGTTTCCAAATAAAGTATTGTTTTTCCCCCACAGACTCTCCACGGAGATGTTTACAGCGCTGAGAAACCACCAAGCAGCTCTGCTCGCCTGTGACACAGACGCCCTTCCCCTCGCCACCCCCGTCCCTTAGCCCGGCCTGAGCTGAGGTGGGATCAGAGCAGGTGGTGGGAAGCATGTCCCCGGGTTTCCCTCCCAGTGACTCACTGTAAGACCCACGCAAGAGCCACGGGGGATCTCGGCGTGGGCCCCAACTCCTGGGCTTGCCTGGCTGCTGCCAGAGAACCCACCCACCACCCTGCACAGCCCTGGGTCAAGACCGCGAGGGAGGCCCGAGAAATTCACACCGCGTTCCGAAGCTCGGGGCGCAGAGAACTGGAACTGCATCAGGGCAGGGGATGCCGGGGCGGGGGAGGGCCTTGTCAGACACTCAGGGACCAGGTCTCTCAGCCCAGAGTGACGATCACCCGGGTCCTGGCTCATGGGCTCTGCAGGTGTCACGTCTTTAGGGAAGTCCCTGTTCAGGCACAATGATGGGTTGGACATGAGAAAGCCACAAAGGCCCCTCACATGATCCAAGGAGGCAGAGCCCTCAGCCTCCCAGAGGGCCTCCCAGGGGACTCCGCAGGGATCAGCCTGGCAGGGTGGGTGACTGCCAGGGCCAGGGAGCTGGCCCCATGCTCCTCGTGTGCAAAGTGGGGCCAACCAAAACCCCGGCCCCACGAGCAGCTCTGAACTCATGTTTCCTGAACGAAGGGTAGGGCCCTCCGGACTTTCACAGCCCCACTGATGACGTCACACCCCTCCCTGGGAAGCAGCTCGTTAGGGGGCGCTGAGACTCCCACACGTCACCCTAGCTTATCCACACACCATGAGATCTAGCCTATCTGTAGCTCCTTGTTGTTCGTGCTGCAGACTCCGTGGCTCCCCAGCCACTGTGCATCCTTGGCTCATGTCCAAAGCCGCCTTCTAGAAGCGCACTTCACTTCAATGTCTGAGCCGTTCGTTCCCAGCGCCTGGCACGGAGCAGCCGCTGAATGAATGACAGACACCTGGGCGCCTGCAGCTGGCCTCGCCTCCCCTCCCTGCAGAGGTGGCTGCACCCCCAGTGTCCTTGCACTCTGCTCTCTGCAGGCCCTGGGAACGGCTCCGGGCAGAGATGTCACGGCTCCCGGGGAGGGGCAGGCCTCACCTCACTGCACGGAGCCCGGGCCGCAAGCACGCGAGGGGAAGGGCACAGGGCACACAGCTGGCAGGGAAACAGACCAGGAAATCGTCCCGCTAAACAGGAAGTGTGTGAACGCAGGCGGCAGGCTTCCTGGGGAGTGGGAGGGAGGAAGTCAGCCCTCCCACGTGCTGGACACAGCACCCAGGTCCTCTGGTTCGGCCCTCAGCCCAGTGGAGCAGGATTCCCAGGCTGGGGGAAGGCTTTAACCAGAGGGCAGGGGGCCTGTCAAGAGGTGATGTAACAGGCTGTGAGCCCTGACCAGCAAGCCCCAAGTCCAAACACCAAAGAGCCCCGAGGAAGATGGCCGGGCTGCCCTTATATGAGGGGGGAAGAGAGATGGAAAGTGTAGGGGGGCGGGCGTTGTGGTGTAGCGGCTAAAGCCGCTGCCTGTAGTGCCGGCATCCCATGTGGGCGCCGGTTCGAGTCCCAGCTGCTCCACTTCCTATCCAGCTCTCTGCTATGGCCTGGGAAAGCAGTAGAAGATGGCCCAAGTCCTTGGGCTCTTGCACCCACGTGAGAGACCTGGGAGAAGCTCCTGGCTCCTGGGCACAGCTCCGGCCACTGCAGCCATCTGGGGAGTGAACCAATGGATGGAAGACTTCTCTCTCTCTTTGCTCTGCCTCTGCCTCTCTGTAACTCTGCCTTTCAAATAAATAAAAATAAATATTTAAAAAAATAAAGCAACCATGGGGAGGTATTCTGCTGAGGCAGGTGTACGTGACACCCAGGCAGTGCTGGTCCCTGGGCCCGGCACTGTGGTGTAGCAGGTAAAGTCACCATCTGCAGCACAGATTTGTGTCCCAGCTGCTCCACTCCTGATCCAGCTCCCTGCTAATGCGCCTGGGAAAGCAGCAGAGTCAAGGTTGGCTCAAGTCCTTGGGCCCCTGCACCCATGTGGGAGATGTGGAAGAAGCTCTTGGTTCCTAGCTTTGGCCTGGCCCATTGTGGCCATTTAGGGAGTGAACCAGTAGGTGAAAGGTCTCTCTTGGGGCCGGCACTGTGGCACAGTGAGTTAATCCTCCACCTGCGGTGCCAGCATCCCACATGGGCGCCAGTTCTAGTCCTGGCTGCTTCACTTCCAATCTAGCTCTCTGCTATGGCCTGGGAAAGCAGTAGATGGCCCAGAAGATTGGGCCCCTGCACCTGCATGAGAGACCTGGAAAAAACTCCTGGCTGCTGGCTTCAGATGGGCTCAGCTCTGGCCATTGCGGCCATTTGGGGAGTGAACCAGCAGATGGAAGACCTCTCTCTCTGTCTCTCCCTCACTGTCTGTAACTCTACCTCTCAAATAAATAAATAAAATCTTTAAAGGGGGGGGGGCGCTCTCTCTCTAACTCTGCCTTTCAAATAAATAAAATCTTGGGAAAAAAAAAGAAAAGACATGCTAGTCTCTTGGGAGGTAGGGGCTGGGATGTCTGTGGGGCTGCTGAAGGCAGGGCCCCCCTCCTCCCCCTCCCGGATCCCCCTCCTCATCCTCACCTTGCGTCCTGATTCACGTTCCCAGCGATGATTTCCCTACCCACCCAGGTTACAGCTGTGCTGCCATTGCTTCACCCTTGTTAAAGCCCATCCCACTTGTTCCAGATCTTGCCACTGGACCGGAAGCTCCTTGGGGGCAGGGGCCCTCTCTCCACGCCTAGTACAGCCTCGCCTCTGCAGCAGATGCTCAACAAACAGGGCTGAAGAGATGACCACATCCAGTGCACTTCAGAACCGCGGAGCAGGGACCCTCACAACCAGGCCCTCGGCCTGAGGGAACAATAGTATCACCCACAAACAACAAAAGATGGCCGTGGGATTCTCTGGAAGTCTTGCCCACGTGCTGCCCCTGTTTCTTCCACAGGGGCCCTTCCCCAACAGTGGTCCAAAGCCCTGGGCTAACCTGAGCTACCCTCAGGATTGGGGTTGGGCACCCCCAAAGGAGGGAAGCGTCTCCATCATCAGGAACCTCCTGGACTGATGGGAGAGGGGTGGGGGTGCCCCTGGCGATTTCCCAGAGTCCACAAGCAGTGCAGAGGCTGGGGGGAAGCGGGAACAGCAGGCAGCACGGTGGGACCCTCGCCCTCTGCCAGGCGCTGCACCCAGCATCTCACGCAGATCAGCTCACTGCATTTGCACAGAACCCCAGGATGCAGATCACGTTACTGGCCTCATCTCACAGGTGAGAAAACTCAAACGCAGGCCTTGCTTTAACCACACAACTAAGAAGTGGGCAGCTCTGGGCCCAGGGTCAGTGCCCTGCGCCTGTGGCCCGCAGCCTCTCTGGGTATGAGGCAGACAAGCGCTGGGAGATCATCACAATCATCACAGAGGGGCTTCACCACAGCTGGCTTCCCAGAGGAGGATGGGGGTGCGGTGCAGTGGAAGAGGCTGGGGAGAGGCAGCTCGGCTGCAGGGGACGTGGGAATGCTGCCTGCAACTTGGCCAGGAGCGGTGGGATGGGACTTCGCGGCTGGGAGACAGAGGCCACTCTGGAGGGCCAGCCTCTCTTCCCGCCTCCAACCAGCTGTGACAGGGTGCACAGCTGCCCCAGCTGTCCCCGAGTCTGTCCCCACCTTGCTCCCAGGCTGATCAGACAGACACTTGGCGTGCTCCGCAGAGGAGGGACCAGGTGACCCCCGGCACTGGGGAGAAGGCGAGGGAAGCGCTTGAAGGAAGGCTGGTGATTGAATCAGAGAACGCGGAAGACCAAACCAGGAGAGCCTCCAAGGACTGGCGGTACGGCGAGGGCTTCAGCTGAACCAGAGGGGCCGGGTTCATTGGTTGGGGACCAACACAGCACTAGTCATGGTCAGATGCCTTAAGATTTCATCCCCTGTGCCAGGGCTCACAGAAGCACCTGGAAACTGAGTCCAAGTCAATAAGCTTGCAGCAGAAGCAGACACCTGCTGAGGGCCTGAGATCACCTGGGTCATCCATGCCAAGGGCTGGGGGCCTCAGCAGCCGGACTGCCTCAGGACCAGCCCAGCCAGCAGCCATAAAGCTGTGCTTGGACACATCAGCCCTCAGACATGTTGTGGGTCCGATGGCCACTCCAGGGGGCCATCCAGCCGCTGCCGTGCAGTTAGCCAAGGAGGCAGGAAGCAATGCTCACCTGCCTCACGTCCCTGACCCCGGACCTCCTCATGTGCTCAGCACCTTGCCCGGGACTCACACTGAGCCAGGAGCACGGCTGCTCCCCTTCCCCGACCCACGCCCTTCCCCATAGACAAGGTTCCGGTATTCTCTGCTCAGTGTCCCCTCGGTCAGCCCTGAGCCTCTAATGCTTGTCTCCCAGTCCTGGGAGCAGAGCTGGGCAGTGTGCTGCCAGGGCACGCAGCGGGTGTCTGCACGCTTTTCCTCCTGGGACTCCTTCCGGCCGGGCCCCTGCTGGTTTCAGCAGGTTCCCGTGCTGGACAGCTCCCAGATCCCAGGGCGAAGGTGGGGCACCCTTCCGTTCCCGCTGCTGCTTGGCCGGGGGCTCTGGCAGGCAAGGTTGGCTGAAGAAGAGGCCAGCTCCCGCCACTCCTCCCCACTCCCATCTTACAGAGACAGCGCACTTCCGATTCTCACTCGAGGGATACACGCCCACCTTCCTGCCTGCGGCTCCTCCTCCCAGCTTGGTTTCGGGATCATTCAGCAAGGCTAGGCCTTAGCCCTGCTCCTTCCCACACTGGGATTTGGGGCCTGCACCGTGAGGCTCCGTAGTGGGCTCTGCCAACAGAGTGGACTAAGCTGGCTTTGCCTCCGGCTGCTGGTCCCAGGAGTGCTCCAGCTCCGTCTCATCACAGCCTCTACAAGCTGGCCCCTAACGCTCTCCCCTGTAGACCCCATGCAGCTTAGGAGCCTCCCACGGCCACCACCCTCCTCCCTTTCTCCTGAGTCACACGGAGAGCCCTGACCCTGCCTTGACCAGGAGGCCCAGAAGTGAACATGTGAGGCAGAGATGAACCCCCTGCCCACGAGGCGCACTCCACTAGCCTGGGCCCAGAAAGGCCTTCTGAGCCCCCGGTTTGAGGCTGGGACGTGCCACTCCCCTCCCACAGCCAGACTCCTCGGCTCCCAGCACTGCGTGGTGCACTCTCACACCTGCACTGATGGTGGCCCCACTACCCTGGGCCCCAGGGCCTGAAGTCAGAGTCAACACCTGCTCTTAATTCACCACCATCCTGGGGAGGCTCCCATGGCCTCGGGCCATCCATCTTCCCGGCAGCAGCTGGAGCAGAGGCAGGAGGGACTTCCTGGACATCAGAGCTGGGAGGAGGCCGGCCCTCAGGCCACTGGGAAGCTCTGATCTGATGACGGTCAGGGGAGACACAGACAGGCTAAGCTGTCCCCACCCCTACCCATGGATGCTCAAACAACTGACCGCAAGTGAGATGCAGGCCCAGTGCACAAAAACCCGGGGAACTGCTGAGAAAGGAGAAATCGGGGCCGACAGAGCAAGGTCCCCGGCACTTGGAGCCACTCAGGGTGCTGGATCCTCTGACTCACCGGCGTCTCGCCACTGCCCCGGGGCCTGACTAATTGGAGGACAGGGCCAAAGAAAACAGGGTGGCTGTCGGGCTGGGAGGCAGAGCAGATGTCTTAATTTATGGGCCTGCATCAGTCCCCCGGGGGGAGGGCAAACTAGCGCTGGCCTGGAGTGGACGGAGGCCTGGGAAGGAGCAGCCCCACCTGCTGACAAGCTTGCCGGCTGACGGATGAGTGGGGCTTGCAGTTGGAGACAGGCCGGGGCTGGGAAAAGCATCAGTCAGCTCAGGACTCATAAAGCCAGAGACGGGCAGCTGTGACGGAACGCCTCTCTCCCCACCCCTACCCCAGCCTCCTGCCTGCAGCCCAAATCTAGAAATTTCCACCTTCCAGATGGAATGACACTGCTCAGGGTCGGGGGCCACCTGAGGCAGGGCTTGGCAATGTCTCTGGGGGGAGAGGGGCCTGTGCAGGCTAAACAGTGTCCACAGAGGCCCCCAGCAACCATAGGAGGGGGTGGGATGTGGCTCAGAGGGGACAGCGTCCAGACTGACAAAAGCAGCATGGAGGGTGGCAGGAGGGGGCCCCTCTCTGTCATCACGCCCCGTCTGATGGGCAGAGCTCTGAGCTGGAGGGAGGGGGCCTCCCGCCCCTTTTGCAGTGTGCCTCCGCTGGACTGGCCCGGCCTGCTGGAGACAGCTGATCATCTCAGCTCACCATCTCTGTCTGTCTCCACCTTCAGAGCACAATCCTAAGCCCACCTCCGCCGGGAGGCCTTCCAGGTCAGGCCACCCATGCTGCAGTTCGTGAGCCTGATCCCCCCCCCCCCCCCCGCCAACATCACATGGAACACGTGAGGTGCGGCCTACAGACCTCCACCTGGCAATCAGGAGACCCTGGCCGCAGTCCCAGTGCCACCCTCCTGGCTGTGCCACCTGAGGGAAATCTCTGGCTACCCACAGGACAGGGGCTGGAGCTGGGAGCTCTCCAGACTCCAGCCCAGGCCTTGGGGGGCGGGCAGGCGGGCAGAGTTCTGCTTCTCTGAGATCCTGGGAGCTTTCTCAGTGCAGCGCTGTGCCTACCCACAAACTCTGGATCAGGATGCGTCTGCTATTGCTGGTTCTGCAGGCTCACAGGCACCACAGCTAAAGGCAGCGAGAGGAAAGGCAGGCAGGCTTTGGAACACGAAGGGAGAAGTTTCCTGTACCTTAGGAGCCTCCTGTGGGACCCAGCGGGTCTAAGCTCCTCCGGGGATTGGAAGGAGGCACCTTTGCACACATCCCCCCATCGCTGAGCCGGCACAGGGACCCCATCATCAAAGACATTCCTGGGGTGAGGCTTTGGTGCAGTAGTTAAGATGCGACTTGGGACATCAGCATCCCATAGTGAGTGCACAGTTCTAAGTCCCAGCTCTGCTCCTGATTCCAAACCCCTGCTAATGCAGATCCTGGGAGGCAGCAGGTGACCTGGGCCCCTGCCACCCTCATGGGGGACCAGAATTGAGCTCTGGGCTCCTGGCTTTGACCTGCTCCCACCCCCAGCTGTTGCATACATTCAGGGAAAGAACCGACAACCTCCCTGTCTCTGTCTCTCTGCCTTTCAAATGAACTAATTTAAAAAAGACATTACTAAGCTCTAAGATTGTTCCAGCAGCGCCCCATCTGGAAGACGGCGATTTTGATATGGGGTCTATTATGGACTGCCACAAGAGCCTGGGGGTCTATTATGAACTGCCACAAGAGCCTGGGGGCCCGCCTATTGGTTCAGGTGCTGTCAGTTTCACTTTGAGGCCACGCCCCTGACTCACCACTCAGCTTTCTCACTTTCCCAGGCCTCTGGTGGGGGGCTGGGGGACCAGGGCAGGGGGCCACTGACAGGAGATGCTCTTGAGAGGGGCCAGAAGGAGATGCACACACGGAGGATGGGCCCTGGGTTTCTACCCAAAGAGCCAGCGCTGCAGGCTGCAGAGCTGCAGAGATTTGCATACATCTGCATACATTCACACAGCTTCCTCTCTGTCCCCATGCCAGCCCCGCGCCCCGCACCCTCTCATTCCATGCCAGGCCTGCCCAGCCCCTGCTGCTCAGGCAGAACCAACACCTGGCTGGGCGCCCCCAGGGCCCCTCAGCTGCAGCTGAGCCCTGGGCAGGGCTCTGGCCCAGAGAGGTTGCGCCAACAGCCCTTTCCCTCCTCTGGATACACAGGCCCTCTTAAGGGACCAACCTGTCACTGCTGAGGGGTGACAGCGCTTCTTCTCCCCTGGGTTTCCCCATCAGACATTGAGAGTGAGAAGAAATCAGTGGAGAGCCAGAGAGAAGCCTTCGAGATCCCTGGACCCCACACCCGTGTTTTCTCAACTAGGAAAGGAGAGGGCTGGCCCGGTCATCCATTCATTTGCACGGCCGGCCATGCCAGCGTGGTGACAGATGCCATTCCAAGGGCCTGGAATTCAGCAGGGACCCAAACAGCTCCAAAGCCTCAGCCTGTGGGGCGACTGCACACCAGTGAAGAGAAAAAGAGAGGCAGCAGGCTTCCTGCCTAAGTAGGCCAGGACACAGAGCCAGAGAGGGGTGGGGAGGCCAGGAGGGGGTGACGCCGCCATCAGGATGACGCGCCACCGTCTGCCTGCGTCGGTGTGGCAGGTGCAGCCAGCTCTCCTGACGGCTGGCTCTACCCTCCGGCACTGCAGGCCCCATCCCACCTGCCACCCCTTCCCTTCCACTCCCCCAGGCCTGGAAAGGGGGCAAGAGGACAGTTCTCAGAGGAGCAGGAGGCCCGCCTGACCCTGCTGATAAGGGCAAGGCCGGCCCAGCTCATCGGCTTGTGGTTAAGATTGACTCCCACCCGTGCCTCACCCAAACAGCAGCTTCCTCTGCAGCACACACACTTCACGAGTCATTAACACGCGTGTCAAAAAAGCAAGGCAGGGCAGGGGGCGGGAGTGGGGGCTTAACTGCAGCCATCTTGGAGAGACGGGGGTGACTGTGGTGGTGGCTGAACAACGGGACATAGTTGTCAAGATTCAGTTCCGTTCCACACAAATTATACCCCAATAAAGCTATCAGAATCAGAGGTGGATACTGTGGTTAAACCCACTTGGGATGTCCACATTCGGTATCGGAGCGTCTGGAATGGAATCCCACCTCTGCTTCTGTTTCAGCTTCCTGTTAACGTGCCTGGGAGACAGCAGACGATGGCCCAAGTACTTGGGTGGAAGACCTGGATGGAGCTCCAGGCTCCCAGCTTTGCCCTGCCCAGCCCGGACAGCTGTTGGGACCATCTGGGTAGGAAACCAGTAGAAGAAAGACCTCTCTCCCTCTTTCTCTGTTTTTCTCTCTCTCTCTAACTCCGCCTTACAAGTAAACAATTTTTTTTAAGAGTTCCATTGCGATTTCTTCACATCCTTTCCCTTTTGCTTATCTTCTTCTGATAGGGCCATCCTGCTGGCTCTGACTCACTCTCCCCAATGACCACTGCTGTTGAGCATCTTATCATGTATCTGTTGACCACTTACATACACTCTTGGAAGAAATGTCTACTCGAGTCATTCACCCATTTAAAAACTATTCATTTTCATTTTATCTGAAAGGCAGAGAGACAGATGGAAAGAGATCCTCCATGCCCTGGGCCAGGCCAACACCAGGAGCCTGGGACTCCATCCAGAGCTCTCCCACACGGGTGGCAGGGACCCAGGTACCTGAGCCATCACCTGCTGCCTCCCAGGGTGTGCATTAGCAGGATGCTAGATAGGAAGTGGAGGAGGCACTTCAACCACCACGCAAAACTCCCGCACCATTTATCCACTTGAAAAACTGGGCTGCTTGGGCTTCTCGTATCTCCTGGACACTGGATCCCTGCCAGGGCTCTGAGCTGCAATTTTCCTTAAACTGTGGGTTGCCTTTTCACTTTCTTGCTACTGTCCTTTGAGGCACAAAAGTTGTTGATTCTGGGGAAGACAGACTGGCCTCCCTTGCTCTGTGGTGTCTGTGAAAGAACTTTCCAGAGCATCACCGCCTGGCGCAGGTGCACAGAGATTCCAAAGACGACGGCTCACTGCATTTCCCAAACTCACCCGACCACAGCGACCTGGCTCTGTGCCTCTCCCACCACCTCATGGAAGAGCTCCCAAGGAAAAAGCCCTCTGTAGAAGAGGCGTCACAAATTCGGGATCCTATATCCAGCCCACAGCCCGACTGCAGCAACGAACCCCCAAGGACACGGCCCGAACATGACAGACTGGGGCACTCACACCGGACAAACGGGGAACCCTTGTCTTCTCAGGGGTGCACGGGGCAGAGGCTGGCGGGGGCCTCCAAGGGCTGCGCCCCGAGGAAGGACATAAGGCCTGGCTTCCACCCTGGGGGTGCTCGGCTGGGAAACACAGGGCTCCCCAGTTCCCTGCCAGCCAGCCTGGCCCTGCCTTGACACCCTCCTTCCTGTCTGGCCCGGACGCCCAGCCCCCACTGGTGGGTGACTCAGCAGCAGCCCAGAGCAGACTGAGCCAAAGGCCAGGAATCCAGACCCTAGGCGAGGCGGTCTCTGTGGCCTTAGGGGATTCTAGAAACACCCAGGAGAGTTCCCAGCCAGCTGCAGTGGCCTCTGTCCCACACCTCCGGCTGCAGCCAGCCACTGAGTTACCCCTGGGTTCCATCGCTGGGCCTTGGTTTACCCAGACGGCACTGATAGCACCAAAGCCTGGAGGTGACACAAACTTCCTTCTCTTCTTTAGGAGCCTCCCCCGCCCCTGCCCCGCCTCAGGCGGTCTCCCAGTCACACGGGGAGACCACAGACAACGCGGCTCCTTCCAATTTTGTTTCCTAAAGACGTTACCACCGCAGCGTCCATGTGTAGCTTCCTTGTCGTCACACAGCTTGCTCCTGCCCTCTCATAAGGGGCCAGCAGACAGAGCCTCTTTTTTATCTTTTTAAAGATTTATTTTATTTATTTGAAAGGCAGAATTACAGAGAGAGACCAGAGATCTTCCATCTGCTGGTTTACTCCCTAAATGGCCGCAACAGCTGGAGCTAGGCCAGGCCAAAGCCAGGAGCTTCTTCCAGGTTTCCCGCATGGGTGCAGGGGCCCAAGCACTTGGACCATCTTCCACTGCTTTCCCAGGCCATAAGCAGGGAGGTGGATTAGAAGAGGAGCACCTGGGACTCGAACCAGCATCCGTATGGGATGCTAGCACTGCAGATGGCAGCTTTACTCACTATGCCACAGCGCCAGCCCCTGACAGGGCCTCTTAACACGTGGTATCAAGGGTCCAGTGCTGAGGCATAGCGGGTAAAGCCACAGCCTGCAGTACCAGCTTTCCATATTGGTGCTGGTTCCAGTCCCGGCTGTTCCACTCCCAACCCAGCTCCCCACTAATGCACCTGGGAAAGCCGGGAAAGATGACCCAAGTGCTTGGGCCCCTGCACTCATGTGGGAGGCCCAGAAGAAACTCCTGGCTTTAGTCTGACCCAGCCCTGGTCATTTGGGGTGTCTGACCTGAGACAACTGACCTAGCCTCCCGGAACCTTCTTACTGTCACACTGCAGAAGGGAACAATGACAGTGATGAACGATCGGTGCCCATTACGCCAATGTCCTTGCTTCTCGAATTGCGTCACGCACAAGAAGCTTCGCAGGAACTGGGGTTTCTCGGTCAGAGAGGATCCTGGAGATTATCCAGCTGGATTCTCTCACTTTCCAGAGAAGGAAACTGGAGCACACAGAGATTAAGTGACTTGCTGGGGCCGCTCTGCGGAGTGGGGCGCTAAGCCTTGCGGACTCCCGGTCCCTCTGGGCGGCACAGGGTCCCGCTGGCTCCCCGTCCCCGGGGTGACAGCCTACCTAGGTGCATGCTTCATCTTGAGGCTTGAATTTTGTATACTGGGAGTATTATTAGCCGTGATAGCAGAACACTGGGATGCACAGTTACATGAGGGAGCTGGCAACCCAGTCAGCTTCTTACTCATTTCCAAGGCCAGAAGGGAGGGGAAGAGAGGATTTCCAAGGCTCAGAAAAGTGTTTGCCCAAGGTCACCCAGCGAGCTTGTAGGAGAACCAGCCAGGGTTCCAGGAGCCGCCCTCCCCTGCTGAACCCTAGCGCCCAGGCCCAGCTGCCCCCTTTCCTCTTTCCTCAGCTCGGAGCTCCTGACTCCAGCAGGGAAGGGGTCAATGCCAACTCGTGTTGGGCTCTGCAGGTGCCTTACAGGGCCTGCAGATCGTGGGAGCTGGCGAGAGAAGGAGCTTTCTGTCTTAATTGCAGCGGGGAGACAGGGTCACTTGTTGAAGGGCTTGGACAATTAACACAGCTGGGGCACAGGAGCTGATGAGCCCTGGCTGGGGCCTTGCCCGGCCGTCTCCTCTCAGGGCTATTATACCGAGGCAGCGAGCCTGGCGCCGCAGGAGCCCTGCCGAGCCGGCGCACAAAGAAATCAGCCAAGCAAGGAGGAGGCTGAGAAGCCACCAAATGGGTCGCGCCCCGGAGGGTGCAGAGCCACAGCGCCTGGCTCCCCGGGCACCTAGGCTGACAGGAGACAGCTGAGACCCCAGGGCCACGGCAAGGACCCTAGGGATGCTGCACACGCCGTCTCCAAAGACTGGGGAGCAGGGAGAAGCGGGGCTGGGGTGGGGGCAGTTTACTGGCAGCTGTCCCGGACCTGGCCCCTACCAGCAGCTCTGCGGTCAGCAAGCCTGGCACTGGACCTCTGCACCTTGCCCACATCAAGGTCACACACGCTTTCCCAATTCCCTGACCCCACGACGCTTCCTAGCTGACAGCCAAAACACAGGACAGCGCAGAGTAACATCCCTCCTTGATCTCCGTGCCAGGTCTGGACTTGTCCTCGTCCGGTTCTCCCCAACTCCCAGCTCTTCCCCAGCCTGGCTGCCTCCTAGATGCTGCCCCAGGCCTAGGACTGGGAGCCTTGGGCTGGGCTCTGCCAACAAGAGGCACTGGAACCACGCAGGGGCTGGCAGGGAGGGGCCCAGGGGTTTCTCCCGCTGTCTGGAATGCCTAGGCGGGAGTCTCCGGCAGTTTCTAAGTCTCTTTGGTGGCCCCAGCCCCCTCAGACTGGCCCTCGGTGGTGCCAGATTCCACAGTCCTGGTCACCTTCTGCATTAGTGGTGGCTGCCACCTCCTCTGCCTGCCTCTGCAGCTGACCCAGAGCTCGCACGGCCAGGTCCCTGAGTTAAATTCCCTCTCCTGCACATACAGCAGCCATGATTGGACTAATAATAATAATAAAAATAATAATAATAAAAGGGAAAAATCCTGCCTGTGTACGAATACATATAGCCTTTCCTCTCCTCATTACTCCCCACCTGTTGTAGCACAGCTATTCACACAGCGCTTACATTGTAGCAGGTGTCTCAGCCATCCAGAGATGATTTAAATACACACAGGTGCCTAGGTTCTGTGCAAACACTATGCTGCTCTACACCAGGGACTTGGTGTCCGCACAGGGGGCATGACCAGTCTCCACGGATATCCAGAGACGATTGCCAGTCACATGGCTAATAGGAACTGGCTTCTCCCAGACCCCCACGTGGCATCTCCCACGGCGTCCCCTTAGACACGGCAGCTCAGTTCTGGGTCATCTTTTTCAAATTCTCACAGCCCCCCAGCTGGCTCTCTGTGCTAAGCCACCAATTTCCGGCCAGGGCTCCCACGTCTGTTCTTCTTGGGCCTCCCCCTCTCAGCTGAGTCCAGGGTCCCCCCAATCCCAACTTCCTCCAGGCTGCTCACAGACTCTCCGCAGTCAGCACACCGAGCCGAGCCGAACACCTGCCCATACTTCCCTCCCTCAGGTGTGGACCGGGGCAGGGACAGCCGGGGAAGCACGGGCTCTGGGTGTGGCTGCGAGGCTGCTTCTGGCATTTGAATCAGTGCAGTGAGGAAGGAAGAGCTGCCCTAGGTGTGGGTGGGCACCACCCAGTCCGCCGAGGGCCCATGCAGAACAGAGGCAGACTTCATTCTCTTTCCTCTGGGGCTGGGGCTCTGCACCCATGGATGTCAGAACCGCAGGTCCTCCAGCATCCGGGCTCCGAGACTTGCAGCAGCAGCCCCCAGGTTCTCAGGCCTCAGTCCCGGCCTGAGGGCTACGCGTCGGCTCCTTTGCACTCGCTGGGTCAGGCTACCAGCTCCCCTGGGGTCTCCTGCTTGTGGGGGGAGGGCCATCATGGGGCTTCTCAGTCCCCAGGACCACAGGAGCCAACTCCTGTACCAGACCCCCTTTTGTGGACCTGCATCTCCATCTGTGAGCACTTCTACCTCTATAGGTATCCATAGAACATCCATGAGTATCTCTACCTTCCTCTTTGGGTTTTGTTTTGTTTTGTTTTTCCCCCATAAACTTCTTATTTAAGGAACACAAACTTCATGCATTTCATAAATAGAACTTTAGGAACATAGTGATTCTTCCCACCCACACTCCCAACTCTCCTTCTTCCTCCTTCTCCTATTCTTCCTATTTTTTACTAAGATTTATTTTCAATTAACTTTAAACACATATGATTAACTCTACACTAAGAGTTCAACAAATATTATTTATTTATTTATTTTGACAGGCAGAGTGGACAGTGAGAGAGAGAGACAGAGAGAAAGGTCTTCCTTTTTGCCGTTGGTTCACCCTCCAATGGCTGCTGCGGCCAGCGCATCTCGCTGATCCGAAGCCAGGAGCCAGGTGCTTCCTCCTGGTCTCCCATGCGGGTGCAGGGCCCAAGCACTTGGGCCATCCTCCACTGCCTTCCTGGGCCATTGCAGAGAGCTGGACAGGAAGAGGAGCGACAGGGACAGAATCCGGCACACCAACCAGGACTAGAACCCAGTGTGCCGGCACCACAGGTGGAGGATTAGCCTATTGAGCCGTGGTGCCAGCCTCAACAAATATTATTTAAAAAAAAAAAAAAACAAAACAACTGTTCCTCAATTCAAGACAAGGGCTGTTGAAAGTCATTGCATGTCAAAGTATCAATTTCACGTCTATAAATTATCTTTTAGGTGCTCTGTTAGTTATCATAGATCAGGGAGAACATATGGTATTTGTCCTTTGGAACTGGCTTATGTCACTAAGTATGATGTTTTCCAGTTGCATCCATTTCGTTGCAAAAAACAGGATTTTTTTTTTTTACCACTGTGTAGTATTCCATGGTATACATATCCTATAATGTCTTTATCCAGTCTCCAGTTGATGGACATCTGGGTTGATTCCATATCTTAGCTATTGTGAACTGAGCTGCAATAAAAATGGGGGTACGTATTGACTTCATTCATTTCCATAAAGTTTTTTGATTTCTCTTTTGATTTCTCCAATGGTTCACTGTTCAGGAGCATGTTGTTCAGTCTCCATGTGTTTGCATTTGCTCTAGAGATTCTTCAGTTGTTGACTCCCAGCTTCATTCCACTGTGGTCAGAGAAGATGCACGGCATGATTTCGATTTTTTGAATTTGCTGAGACTTGCTTTATGGCCTAGCACGCGGTCTGTCCTAGAGAAATCCATGCACTGGTGGGAAGAATGTGCATTCTGCGGCTATGGGATGAAAAGTTCTGTAGTTATCCATTAGGTCCATCTGGTAGGTATTGCCCATTAACTCTGTGCTGTTTTCTTGCTGACTTTCTGTCTGGTTGATCTGTCCATTGCTGAAATAGGGTATTGAACTCCCCCATTACTATTGTATTGGAGTCTATGTCCCCCTTTAGATTCGATGCCCTGTAATTAGGTACATATACGTTTATTTTAGTCACATCTTCCTGATGAATTGATCCTTTAATCATTACATAGTGCCTTTGTCTCTTTTGACAGTTTTTGTGCTAGTCTATTTTGTCTGATATTAGGATGGCTACACCAGCTCTTTCTTGGTTTCTGTTAGCATGAGGTACCTTTACCCATCCTTTCACTTTCAGTCTGTGTGTATCGCTGTTGTACAACTACCTCTTTGACTATATCTTTATAATATTCTGTATCTACGCATGTTTCTGTATTGGTATCTCCTTTTGGTTTTGTTTCTGAAGACCTCAAATACAAGCACTTTTCCTTATTCTTCCCCCTAAATACAACTAAAAACCCAGGATGTTACACCCAGAGCAGACCTGAGAAGACCCAGCAGGGTGGCTAGGGACCTCCAGACTTGAGGAGTGGCATAGTGCTAAGTCCCTAAGTGTTTATTTTTTGCTTCACAAATCCCAGACTTGACACTAACAAGATCAGCAACCCAGGAAGTCCCAAAGAACATACATTTTAAAAACGTCAACAAAGGCCTGTTCTCTCTAGCCCAAGACCAGGGAAGCAAGGGCCCAGCAAGACAGAAAGCATTCAGACAATAACCATTTCACTGCAACCAACACCATGGAACACGCCACGCCCTACTTCTGCCCATGCCATAAAGGTCAGGTAGACAGCCTGCAGTCCACCCTCTCCAGGCTGTGCCTGGGGCCCCAGTGACCCCACTGGGGCAGTGTCAGAGGAGGCTGAACATTCCCTCCTGCTCACAATGAGCCCACGCCCTCCCCTTCACTGCCAGCACACCCCATGGGGAGCCTGAACTTCCCACCCAGCAGCCACAGAGCGTCCTCCCCCAGTCTCATACACCCACAGGAGGGCTCGAGGAGGCCAGCACAGAGCAGAACGCTACCCCCAGCCCAGCTGTAATGAAGAGCCAAGACTAGGAGCCTTCAAGAAGAATCAAATTCTGAAAAAGTGCAAGAACTGGAATATAGAGCTCAGCGGATGGGCTCCGTAGCGGACTGGAGGAGGCAGACCAAGAACTGACGAACTAGAAGATAGAACAGAAATTCCCCAACAGGAACAGAAAGAAAACAGACTGAAGATAAATGGGGCAGGTCCTTAGAGACCTGTGAAACTTTCACAACAGCTCCGACGTTCGCATTACTGGGGTTCTGGCCAACAGAGGCAGAGGAGGATGGTGCTGGGGTGCTGGGGAGATCTGACATCCAGAATCTTCCCAAGGTCAGCAGAGGGCACGAACCACAGAGCCAGGGAGCCAAGCAAATGCCAAAGAAATCACTAACAAGGCACATGGAAAATTCCTGAAAGCTCACAGAGAAACAGGAGTCCTTATCTACAGGGAGAGAACAATTCGAACGACAGCAGATTCCTCGTCAGAAGCCATGGAGGCCAGAAGGAAGTGGCACATTTCCCCAGTGCTAGGAAGAAGAACTGTCGGCCCAGAGTTCCGCTCCCAGGCAGAAAGGGAAGATCCACAGTGTTCTCAGAAGAAGGGGACCAAGAATTTGTTGCCAGAGCTCCACCCTAAAAGAATGACCAGAGGAAGCAGATACCCTGAGCAGAAGGAACAGGACAGAGAAAGCAGAAACAGGCTCATATAACAGGGCAACGGAGCTTTTAAAATAGAGATTTATTCACCTATTTGAAAGGCAGAGCTATAGAGAGAGAATAAAACAGAAAGAGAAAGAGAGATCTTCCATACTCTGGTTAACTCTCCAAATGGCTGCAATGGCTGGAGCTAGGCCAGGATGGAGCTAGGCCAGGACAAAACTAGAAGCCCAGAACTTCATCCAGGTCTCCCACATGGGTGGCAAGGGGCCCAAGAATTTGGGTCATCTTCTGCTGTCTTCCCAGGCACATTAGCAGAGAGCAGGATTAGAAGCAGGGCAGCCAGGACTCGAACCAGCGCTCCAGCATGGGATGCCAGCACTGCAGGTGGCAGCTTAACCTGCTGTACATTAACACTGGCCCCGACGGACTTTTGACAAAGATGCCCAAAAGCAACTCAGTGGCAGGAAGATGTTTTTTCTAACAATCAGACTGGAGCAATTGTACCTCCATAGACAAAACCAAAACAAACCAGAAAACTCTTAACCTAACTCTCATACCTTATACAAAGTTAAGCCAGCATGGATCATGGGCTTAAATGTGAAACATGAAACGGAAAAACTTTTAGGAAAAAATATAGAACAACATCGTCAGGATCTAGGGCTTGGCAAAGAGTTCTTAGACCTCAGCACAAAAGGAAAATCCATAAAAGGAAAGATTATAAATTGGGCTTCATCAAAATTACAAACTTTTGCTTTGTAAAGGACTCTGTTAAGAAAATGAAAAGACAAGCTACTGAATACAAGAAAATATTTACTAACCACATAGACAACAATGAATTACATACAAAATACACAAAGAACTTCAGAAACTCAATAGTCAAGAGCCCAATAATTCAAGTAGAAAATAGGCAAAAGAGGAGAAGAAACAGTTCCCCAAAGAGGATAGTAGGATGGCTAAACAGGCACACAAAAAGAAATTCAAAATCTTCGTTCACTGGGGAAATGCAAATTAAAACCCATGATGAGCTATCACTTCACACATACCTAAATGGCTACAGTTTTCTTTTCTTTCTTTTTTTTCTAAAGATTTTATTTATTTATTTGACAGGTAGAGTTACAGAGAGAGGAACAGACAAAGAGAAAAATCTTCTATCCACTGGCTCACTCCCCAGATGGGCCCAAGAGCTGGAGCTGGGCCAGGAGTCAGGAGCTTCTTCCAGGTTTCCCACATGGCTTCAGGGGCCCAAAGCGTTTTTGGCCCATCTTCCACTGCCTTCCCAGGCCATAGCAAAGAGTTGGGTCAGAAAAGGAGCAGCCAAGACATGAACTGGCGCCCATATGGGATGCTGGCACTGTAGGCAGAGGCTTAGCCCACTGCGCCACAGAGCCAGCCCATGGCTACAGTTTTAAATCGGTGACAACACCTGGTTCCCTCATCCATCAGTGGCAAAAATATAAAATGGTGCACCTTCCATGGAAAACAATCAGGCAGTTTCTTTAAAAACTGAACACAGGACTCGGGGTCGGAGTTGTAGAGCAGTGGGTTGAGCCTGTGACTTCAGCATCCAATATGGGCACTGGTTTCGGTCCAGGCTGCTCCACTTCCAATCCAACTCCCTGCTGATGCGCCTGGGAAGGCAGCAGAAGGTGACCCAAGTGCTTGGGTTCCTGCACCCACGTGGGAGACCCGGAAGAAGCTCCTGTCTCCTGGTACAGCCCCGGCCATTACGGCCATTTTGGGAGTGAACCAGGAGATGGAAAATCTCTCTCCCTGTCTGTAAGTCTGCCCTCCAAATGAACACATCTTCAATAAACAAACACAACTCAACATCAGCACAATCTACAGAAATGAAGACTTAGGATAATACAAAAAACATCTCTGCAAATGAATATATCAGCTTTTTCTTTTTTTTAATATTTATTTATTTACTTGAGAGGCACAGTGACACAGAGAGAGAGAGAGGTCTTCCATCTGTTGGTTCACTCCCCAAATGGACACAATGGCCAGAGCTGGGCTAATCTGAAGGCAGGAGCCAGGAGCTTCCTGCAGGTCTCCCACGTGCATACAGGGACCCAAGCACTTGGGCCATCTTCCGCTTCTTTCCCAGGTGCATTAGCAGGGAGCTGGATGGGAAGTGGAGCAGCCAGGACTCAAAGCAGAACTCTGAAGTGGGGTGCCAGTGTCGCAGGTGGAGACTTAACCGCCAACCACAACCACAGGCTGGCGCCTCAACCTGACCTTGACCAACATGAGTAAACACTGCAGCAGGCTTTAAACAAAGCCCGATTATTTATCTCCACGGAAACTTCCAGAGACAGAGCTGACCCTGGGCTGCTGGGCTCACAGCGCCCAGCTCTGGCTTCTACGAGGTACAGTGGGCAGGGAAGGGATGAAGCGAGGAGTGACAGGGGACAGAGAGGTCAAGCGGAGACGGCTGCCGCGTAGGAAGATGAGCGGCTCTCACAGCAGGCACAGCTGGACGCCACCCGAGGCCCCGGCAGCTGCTGGGCAGCGAGCATGTCACTGTCTCAGAAAACATACTGACAGTGTCACCCACTCAAGTCGCTCAAACCCTGGGGCCCGCGCTGTGGCACAGCTTGCGAAGCTACCACCTCCACTCTGGCATCCTATGTGGGTACTGGTGCGAGTCCCAGCTGCTCCACTTCCGATCCGGCTCCCTGCTAACACACCTGGGAAAGCAGCAGCAGACGGCCCAAGTGCTGCGCCCCCCCCCCCCCCCCCCCCGCGCCATGTGGGAGACCCAGATGAAACTCCTGACTTGAGCCTGGCCCAGCCCTGGCTACTGCAGCCATTTGGGGAGTGATGGAAGATCTCTCTCTCCCCCACCTCACTCTTTTTCTCCCTCTCTCTCCTTCTGGGCCCCATCCCATCCTGTAACTCTGCCTTTCAAATAAATAAATAAATGCTTATTTAAAAAAATGTTCTGGGGCTAGATTTGTGGCATAGTGGGTTAAGCCACCACCTGCAACACCAGCATCCCATACGAGTGCTGGTTTAATTCTTGGCTGCTCCACTTCCAATTCGACTCCCTGCTAATGTACCTGGGAAAGCAGCAGAAGATGGTCCAAGTGCTTGTGTCCCTGCACCCATGTGGGAGACCCGGATGGAGTTTTAGTCTTCTAGCTTTGGCCTTGCCCAGCCCTGGCCGTTCCAGCCATTTGGGGAGTGAACCAGCAAATGGAAGACCTCCTCTGTCTCTCCCTCTCTCTCTGCAACTCTGCCTTTCAAATAAAAATAAATAAATCTAAAATAAATAAATAAATAAATCGCTCGAACGCTCACACTGCGATAAGCCGTCCTGCAGGGAACATTCTTGTAACTCTGCCTTTGCACACTGCGTGGTCAGTTACTTGGGATAAATTCCTATGTAATCCCACTTTAATAGCAGGATAAACAAAACCAAATTAGGAAGGGAAACTTGCTGCAAAAGGAAAAAAAAAGAAGCCATAATAAGCAATTGTAGGCAAAACAGAAAAGCCAGTCTCAGGCGGTGGCAAACTGCAGAGCCCCTGCAGCTACACTGCTGGGCTCCTGTAGCCAGAGCCCAGCACAGGCCCAGGAGCTCACGCTGCGGGCCCCTCTGTCTGTGATCGCACTGTGGCGCGAGCCTGGCTCCCCAGCTGCGTGACAAACTCCTGCCAGCAGGGACTGCTCTACCGGGCGCCTGGAGCCTGGCAGACCTGGCCCTGCCAGCACGGGCAAGCAGCTGTCACCGATCCAGCAGGTGCTCGGGATGGGTCAGGCCCTGTGCTAGGAGCCCTGCGCGCATGATCAGATTGCATGGCCTCTTTCTTGCAGTGGCTCCCGGAGCTGAGACTCGCCGGGCGAGTCTGACTCCCAGCATGGACGCCAGGCTCGCAAGTGTGTTTGGGCCCCAGCTGGGCTGGAGTCTCAGGGACCTGGGCCACGCCGCTCATGGGCATGGCTCCCGCTGTGCTTGCAAACCCTGACAAGGCCCTGGGCAGGAACAGATACAATCACAAGGCGCCTCTACCCTGGCAGGGGTGGCTGTGGACAGCACGGCAGAAATGGGTGCTGAGCTTCCTGACGCTCAGGAAATGAGAAGACTTGGTTCCCTTAGCAACGGGCGCCAGGGTCAGCACAATGCAAAGGCAGCTGCAGGCTGATGATAGAAAATAGGTCGTGTGGCCAGGCCGGAGGGTCCGGAAGGGGAGACCCCACAGAGATGCCCTCCTTCCTACACCTGGGCCCCAGCCAGGGACACAGCCTGAGGGAGGGAGGCACCAGTGCCAGGGGCATCTTCAGAGGAGGAGCGTGCAGCGGCCACACCTGCTGGGCCCCACCCACACCCTGGCCCTGGCGCCAGCCTGGGTCACAGCCCTGTCAGCAAAGGGAGACCTTCCGGCGCCCGCCATGCTGTCGGTGTCCCGGCGCATGTCCCCACGGCACCACTGGTGGTCTCACTGCACACAGCCTGCAGAGTCGATCCCTCCCCCACTAAGGACAGCCACTCTGAGGCCTGCCAGCCGGCGGGCTCCTGGTGCCTTCCCATCTGCAGCCCTGTCCGTGACGCGGGCTGGGCCTGCAGAGATCAGGGGCGAAAAAGGGGCTGTGCCCAGGTGCCCCTGGAGCCGCAGAGGACAGACTCGGGGCTGGTTTGCCAGTGTCTCGGCAGTGGCCAGAAGGAGGGCCTGACCCGCGCAGTGCTGGGCCTTTGGCTTGCCCAGGAGCCGCCCTGGGCACAGCCTGCATGTGGGTCACGGTCTCCTACCCCCCGCCTCCCACCTGCTCCAAGTGTTTGGCTTGGCATTTTTCAGGTCAGCTTAATCAGGGCACACAAGAGACCAGAGCAGCATGGCTGCAGTAGCATCTCTTGGCCAGATAAACAGAACACACACAGTGTCTTACAGTCCTAACGTCTACACACACACACACACACACACACTGGGACAGGCGCTGAGGCAGAACAGGTTAAGCCACAGGCTGGGCCAAGGGCATCCCACAGCGAGTGCCGGCTCAGTCCCTGCTCCTCTGCCTCCAGGGCAACCTCCTGCCGATGCACAGCCTGGGAGGCAGCAGACGATGGCTCTAGGGCTTCCGTGTCCGCCAGCCATGCGGGAAACCGGGATGGATCCGGTCCTGTCCAGGCTGTGGTGGGCATTTGGGGAGTGAAGCAACAGATGAGGGTGCTCCCGCTCTCCCTCTCCCTCTCCCTCTCTCAGCTTTTCAAGTAGATGAAAATAAACTTTTTTTTTTTTTTTGACAGGCAGAGTGGACAGTGAGAGAGAGAGACAGAGAGAAAGGTCTTCCTTTTGCCGTTGGTTCACCCTCCAATGGCCGCCGCGGTAGCGCGCTGCGGCCGGCGCACCGCGCTGATCCGATGGCAGGAGCCAGGTGCTTCTCCTGGTCTCCCATGGGGTGCAGGGCCCAAGGACTTGGGCCATCCTCCACTGCACTCCCGGGCCACAGCAGAGAGCTGGCCTGGAAGAGGGGCAACCGGGACAGGATCGGTGCCCCGACCGGGACTAGAACCCGGTGTGCCGGCGCTGCAAGGCGGAGGATTAGCCTAGTGAGCCGCAGCGCCGGCCGAAAATAAACTTTTTTAAACGCCATGTACACACACATGATCTCATCTGACGCTCATGCGCCAGGTGGTTTCTTCATTTCACAGGCCCAACAGTACCTGAGAAGGACTTGTCCAAGACCAAGTCCCAGGTCAGACGCCAAGGGTTTGGCTTTTAGCCTCCAGAGCCTGTGTTCTTTCCGCTCTGCCAGGAGCCGGGAGAACCCGGGACTGCCAAGGGGAGACCTGTGCCCGGAGACAGCAGGGGCTTCGTGACGCACGGGCCACTGGCCAGCTGCTTTCTCCCACAGCCTGTCCCAGGGTCACAGCGCCCCCTTGCGGGCTGCCTCAGCAGGGCAGGGTACAGCGGGCTGGCACAGGCACCACGGTGCCGTCCCCAGAGTTTCACAGGCTGCGCTGCCCTTGACCATGTAGTACGTCCGCCCAGAAGAGGCAGGGGATGCCGTCCCTAGCCCTCACGTGAAGAGGGGCATCGGCCTCAGGGGTCCCTCACGGCCTCGGAGTGCCCATGGTGCGGGGGAAACCGTGTGCTTTGAGACCCCTGGGCCCTCTGCTTTCAGAACTGAAGCTGAGGTTGTTTGGACATTGAGTCCTTCTCCATCAGGGCAGGCATTGGAGCAGCTCAGCGAAGCTGTGACGGCAGCGGCTGCCAGTTGCCACGGTGGCCCGGGACGGGGCCAGGCTGGCTCCAGTACCCTGAAGCCATCCCAGGACAGGCCAGGGATCAGCCAGGGACCCATACATAATGTGCTTGATCTCTAGCCGGCGACAGCTGCTCACACTCGGGCAAGGCTGAGGACCTCCGCACGGTCCCCAGGCTGCTGATGGCTCCTGGGGGCCGGGGGAGCGGCCTGGGTCAGCCCAGATCAGGGAGGAAACACGCTTCTCCAGGGAGGCCCGCGGCCAGGAAGCAGCTGGGGGGAGAGGGGGACACAGCTGTCCCGGCTCGGGGCCCACGAAGCCTGACCTTCCTCCCCAGGGCCTGTCATCCAAGCCCGAGGACGCAGAGGGACTTCCAGAAGCTTCTGCACAAACATGGGGCACACTGACTTTGAAGCCAGGCCAGCCCTGGGGAGCCAGGGGTCAACAAGCAGCCCGAGGCACAAGAGACACCTGCAGCGGAGCCCCGCGTCCTGAGCCGGGGACCCCACAAGCACACACTGCTCGAACAACATCACCGACCCCTTCCAACCATTCCTGGGGTACTGCGGCTGATGTTCCCACTGACAGATGAGGCCCGGAACTCAGGCAACACGCCAGAATCGGTGTGAGAGCCCTGTCTGCCTGAGCTCATTCAGCAGCCGGCGCACGTGGGTCACGTGTGTGCCTGCAGCCTCCCAGGAACCGTGCTGGGCCCACCAGGCCCCACTGGGAAGGGGCAGAGATGGCCCCAGGGGACTGAGGATGCCGTGGGTCACACACATGCTGTGTGAGCAAGTGGGCAGGCCGGCAGCCCCTGGCTACGCGACTTGGGGGCACTTGATAGAGGGTGGACGGCAGCAGACAGCTGGACCCCACTGCGGGTCTAAGCACCCAGTGAGGCTCCACTTCCCAGCTCAGACCGGAGGGGCCTGCCCCAGCTGCGGGGCACCACCTAGAGAGGTTGTCCTGCATGTGCGGCTGGGGACGCAGGGACCCACAGTCTCGCCTGGGCGGCAAGCTGTCTGTACATGCTGAGCAGGCCCCCAGCTTCCTACACAGAGCAGCGGCAGGAAGACGCTGGCCACGCTGCGTCCATCTCTGGTAGCTCTGAGGGCCTTGGGCATGGCCCTGCGGGCCCCACGGCCAACAGGGCCTCGTTCCTGGCTCCGCCCTTCCTGGCAGTGTTGTCCACTGTGGCCCACCCCCTGTGGAATGCTCAGATCCCCAATCCATCTCTGCAGGACCCACCCATCTGTGGGCACCCCCATGAGAAAACCAACAAAGGGGCGTGCGTCCAGCGAGTGGTTATCACGCTGGCTAAGAGCTGCATTAGACTCCTGGCTCCAGCTCCTGCCTCCAACTTCCTGCTGGTGCAGACCCTGGGAGGCAGTGAGTGGTGATGGCTGAAGCAGCTGGGTCCCTGCCACCCATGTGGGAGATCAGATTCGTCCCAGGTTGCCGGCTTCAGGGCTTCAGCATTGCGGGCACTGGGGAGGTGAACCGGTGGGCGGGAGCTCTATCTGTCCAGAGAGACAGCCCCGGGCACTGGCAGGAGCTGCTCCCCGTGGACAGGGCGGGATGTTTGTGGGCTCCTGCAGGGGATAGCAGGAAGGGGCAGGGTGTGACACTCATTTCCACTGCCACCCAGCTCAAGATCCTAATCAGAGTCCTGTGGAGAGCAGCTGGTTATGGGTTTTGTCTTCCGGGGGTGGTGCGGGGGAGGGGCGGGCTAGCTCAACACAGGGCTGAGGTCTCCACCCAGAGCTGGGAGTTGAGCGAACCACAGCAGATACACAGGAAAGGTGGTAGCGGTGACGTGCACCCCGCTCTGAAAAGGAAAACCGCCTGGGATAATATGAACTGTAAACTTGTGTGCAGAGCCTGGTTCCAAACCCATCTTCAAAAGAAAGAAAACAGGTGGGACCTCGGAAAGTGCACAGAAAGATAAGCTCATTCTGGTGGAAGGCCATGGGCACGCTCCACACAGCAGGTGTTCCACGTGGGCTTCGGCAGCCCCTCCGCAGAAGCAAACAGCAGGTGTCTCAGTGGGGACCCTGGCTCCTTTCTAGGTTTAGCCCCGGCTAAAACCCAGGGGTAAAAAGGAAGTGGGGTGGGGGCGGGGAGGAGACCTGTGCCCTCCGCCATCCATGGGAAGAAGGGGGGGGGGGTCTGTGTGTGTTTGTGGGTGGGCGGGGGTGCCGTGTGAGCTCAGGGAGGGCTGCAGCACCGAGGGGTGGGCTGGGGGCCAGGGGAAGGGGAGAAAGGCACAGCACAGCTAAGCTGGGTCCCTGAGCAGTCCCCGCATCAGGGTGGCAGGAGGAGGTGGGGTTGGGGGGGTTCAGAGGGAACCCTTCCTGGCAGTGGTGGCTGGTGAGGGCTCAGAGCCGCAGCTGGAGCAGGACACACGAGTGGGCAGCTGCAGTGCCCATGGGCCTGCTAGAGAAAGGCCGAGGGGGAGGTGCCCAGGGCCATCTGGGTGTTCGTTTTTGTTCTCTGGGCTAGAACGCTGGGCTGAAGTCTCAAGGCGGGCCCCTGGAGGCCAAGGCCTGCTCCCTGCGGGCAGAGAGGCGGGGATGGGTGACAGCCCCTCTCTCATCGCCGGCTCTCAGGGGCTATGCTAGCAGAAATGATTGTTGCGCGCTCCGCAAGGGCCAGGCTGTCTCACAATGGGGCGATTCTTCCCGCGCAGGGGCCCAGTGCCCGCGGGGATCGGCGGGGAGTCCCCCTGCCTCCGAAGAACGGGCCCTTCTGTTCCCTTGTGATCTCGGCGACCCGCGCGGCCCCGTGCCCGCTGCTGGCAGCCGCCGGCACACAGCACAAGGAACACTTTGTGCACCTCCTGGGCCCGTGGCGCGGCTGCCAGGAGCCGGGGCAGTGTCGCCCCCTGCCCACGGAGAGCGACAGCGAGCCCAGCTGAGGGCAGGCCCGCGCCTTCTCCTTGGGAGCTGGCCCTGAACGGCACAACATGGTCACACGGGGACGCTAACGGCAGCCACCAAACAGGGCGTGGGCACTTGTCAGGTGCCTCTCTAAATACTCGTGTCGTTCCCGCCAACAGCCACAGCAGACGGAGGGAGCAGGCGTGGTTCCAACACCATGGCACAAGGGCGCACCAAGGTGACCAGGGCTGGGACGGGAGGCGGTCGGGTGATGCCACTGCACCACATGGGTCCTCGGCAGCACACGCCCCTTCCGCAGGGGCAGAACACAAGGGCTGGCCCCGCCCCTGCTAGCTTTGCAGGACAAGGGGCCTCCACTCTGTCCCCTCTACCCCACTGCCATCCCCCACCCTCACTACCACCTGGGACTTAGGGTCTGGGGGTGAATGAGCCAACTCTCCCGGGCCACGGGGACGAGGGTCTGCCTGTCCTCTCCAACTCAGCCTCACAGGGTGGCAGTCACGGGGCCCCCACGTGGCCACGCCAGGCTCTGAGCACGGGCTCCAGGTTCTGGGCTGCTCCTCACCGCTGGGGTGGAGGGATCCTGGGGGTTCGCCTGGCAGTACCTGGGGCCCTGGCAGCAGCACCACCTCCACCCAGGCTACCAAGCCGTGGGAGGGGGCCACAGCCCGCTCTGCCCTCAGGGCTGGGTCCCAGGGTGGGGGCTTGGGGGTTCTCTGAGGGGCCTCTCTGAGGACAGTGTCCTGCACTGCAGGTGTGCAGGAGGCGTGTGACCACCGGAAGCAAGCCCTGGCTCACCCTGCCCGCTAAGCCTCTTGGCACCCGATGACCCTCCTGTCACCTCCTGTACTCTGCCGCTGCCCACAGGTGGTCCCTTAGCACCGCCCACAGGCCTGCACGGCTCACCCGGGGGCCATCCACTCGCAAACCTGCTTACTAGGCGTGCTCTCTGCACTCCCAGACTTGCCCACCTGCCCCGGGGCTGCTGCCACCCCCGCCTGCAGAGGCCGTGATGTGTCCCACGTCGACCAGGATCTGGATGAAGGGCCCCGTCTCAGTGGCCCCTCCCTTCCTCTGGCTCCCCGAGGACAGACAGGGTGGACAGGACCCTCCCACCCCACGCTGCCTGCTCATTGCCACTGACCCCTGCCTAGGCCAGAGCAGGAATGCCCTGCCGGAGTGACGGCTGCTCCACTCCCACCTCCCCGGAGTGCCCTGACGCATGCACGGGCAGAGTCAGCTTTGCCCAGTGGCCAGCCCCTTCCCGCTGAGAGGCAGCTGTGCCCAGGCCTGGCCTAGCTGGTGCCGTGAGGCAGGACGAGTCACAGGCCTGGAATGCAGTCTCCTCTGTCTACACTGGTCCCAGGACGTCCCCACACCAGGAACCCCTGCTGCCAACAAGGACCCAAGGTCAAGGGCAAGCTTGACCTTAGAAAAACACCTGCTGAGCTCCCAAGGGCTCTCATTGGCCAATCCAACATTCCCGAACCCAACGGGCCCAGCAGCCTGGGCACCCTTGCTCCGACTATTCAAAGTCTTTAGCCGCAGCTCCTGCTGCCCAGAACATGGGCGGTCCCAGGGCTGTGTTCAGAGGGTGGCCATGTGTGCTGGGCCCAAGGACCTGGGCCATCTTCCACTGCTTTCCCAGGCCATAGCAGAGAGCTGGATCATAAGTGGAGCAGCCGGGACTCGAACCGGCACCCATATGGGATGCCGGCACTGCAGGTGACCGCTTTACCTGCTACACCACAGCACCAGCCCTTCAAATAAATTTTTAAAAGTGAAACAAATGAATCTGTTGAGCGCTGACTGCGTGCCAGCTGCGTGAGGTCAGACCTTGCCGCACCCCAACTCTGACCGGAGCCATGGCCCAGCGGCCATCCCCCCTTCAGAGCCAGGGCCCAGGCTCCGCAGCACGTGCCTGGCCACACAGCCGAGTCCCCTCCTTCCACGGCGCCCTCTCCCTGGGAGCTGCTCTTTCCCACCTGTAAGTCCCCATTCTCACCTTACCAGAAGCCACCGCATTGGAAGCCAGGCAGACTGAGTCCCGCTGTCCCAGCAGCAAGAGGGCTGCTAGTCCTGTCCCTTTAAAAGAGCCCTCACCCCAACCCTGCCCCGGGCCCACACGCTGGGGTCAAGGCAGGGCTGCTTGGCGTCTCGGGGTGAGAAGGTCCAGGGCGCTGGAGCCCCAAGCCAGACCCTGGGTGAACACTGCTGGGCACCCTGGTGACCGCGGTGCTCAACCGGGAGTCGGTGGTGGCCAGGTTCCCAAGGCCCAGGGTCTGCTCGGCAGCACCCAGGCTGGGACGGTGGCCTTGCCGCCATTGTACCGGGACCCTGGGATGTCTCGACTCAGAGCCACACCCACAGATCCCGAAGCTACTCAGGGGAGGGGCTCTGCAGACAGGGGGTCAGGACAGCGGCCACGCACCTGTGGGAACAGTGACTCGGGCCTAGAAGGAACAGGAGCCAGGAGTCCACCGAGCCCTCTGCCTGTGGGGGCTGTTTCAGGGTCCTGTGCCACTCCCAGCAGCACCTGGGCTTCACTCTGGCACCAAACCACCCAGGACGCCGGGCCTCCATGCTCTCGCCTGTCGGTCACTGGCCCCAGGTGTCGAAGTTACGCCAGCAGTGGTCTGGGGAGGCAGCAGCGGGCCCCATAGCCCAACGGGGAGAAGATTCTGGAAGTAGCCAGGCTGAAAGCTCTTGAATCTTTTGCTCCTGCCACCACGGCATCCCAGCCTGCTCCACACCCTGTCGCCCAGGACTCCAGAGGGGCCCGATGTGTGCTCCTGCATGGAGAGGCGTGGTTTCTGGCAGACAAGAAACCCAGATGGAGAGCAAGCGACTTTCGGATGCTACCCGACAGCTGCAGGCTCCCGGGCCCCTGGGCCTCTCTAGCTCACTCACCGGCCTGGCTGTTCCACACGGCCCATGGCTGCCCCAGCCGGAGCCTCCCACTCTTCCAGCCTGGAGAGCAGGGGAGGCCCTGGGCGACAGAAAGCTGCAACCCGCAGCCCAAGGAGGGCGTGGGAATTGGGCTGGGTTCTGCTGGGCAATGGCGCCCTCTCGTGGCCGCAAGGGGAAGATGCCGGGACAGGCAGACAAAGGCCAGCCAGCATCCTCTTTGCCCTTCCCAGAATCCCTCCACTGCCTTGGGAAGCATCTACTGGTGGCTGGCACTGGGTCTTGCCCAGAGGGAAGCGGATAGGCCCTGTGCTGTTCCCCAGGGCTCCGGCGATCAGGCCTTGAGTGGACAACCTGCTCCCCTCTGCCCACACACGTGGCCCCCTGCCGTGCTCTGAGCCAATGCTCACTTCCCACCCCCATCAAAAGCCTGAGACCAGAGTGGGACGCTCCACGTGGACCGGGCCCTTCCCAAGGGCAGGGACATTGACTGAGAACCTGTCTGACCCCAGACCCTTCCAGACACACTCACTACAGCCTCTCAGCAGGACCATAAATAACCTCCATTTATGGAGAGGAAACAGATGATGGAAGGTTCCAGAAGCTGCTGTGTGTTTAGCAGCCACCACCACCACTTTCCATAGGCCAGCACCACCCTGTGAGGATTATCGGCAGTGTTATCTCATTGTCCAATGAGCTGGGTGAAAATTATGCCCATTTTACAGGTGGAGACGGGGAGATGTTGAGGACACAGACAAAATGCACAGTCACAAGGCTAGAAGGTGGCAGAGGGATAGGAACTAGGAACCCAGTCCTGCCTCACCTTAGGCCCTCCCTGTGGATTTGGGAGGCCAGGTCTTCTCCTTCCTGCCCCCCACCCCTGTGCCCCTCCTCAGGGCTGCACCCGCCTCCCGCACTGCCCAGCACACGGCCCCTCAGGAGTCTAAACTCCAGCGAGCTCCGGGAACGACACAGCCATGTCCTCTCTCTTTATCCCCATCGCTCCCGCTCCTACTGGGACCACACCCAGCCAGGGGCGCCTGGGCTTCTGGTGGTAGGTGGTCTCCGTGGGGTCCAACGCCCTGAAATCCAGCCCTGCCTGACCAAGCTGTTTGGGACACACATTTCTCACAGCTGTGCTGTGGGCTGGGGGGTCAGGGGCCATGGCCCCCGCGGCCCAGGTAGCCTCTCCCGCCCCCCACTGCCTAGGCTGCTCTGCTGTACCCATTCCGGCGGAATAATTCCAGCACCCTGGCTCGCCTGTTGCAAGCTGGGGCAAATGCCCAGTGAACAAATGGAGGGGTGAGTGAGCAGTGAACGTGGCCCGTGCCGTCCTGGCTCTCAGGACCTGGAAGCCACACCCTTCCTGAGGGCAGCCCCCCAAGCCGCACCAAGCAGCCCCCAACCCCGCCCAGCCCCCGAGAACCTATCAGACCCCAATCCCTGCTCCCCCTCGCCGTGCTGGCCTCTCTTTCGGAAACACCTTTTTCCTGCCCCAGCAGGCCACGGTTTCCTGCGCAGGAAGAGGCCTTCTGAGCGCAGGGGCTATTTATATCACACCTCCCTCCTTCCAGACCCCACGGGGGAAGGTGAGGGCGCAGCACTGGGCACGGAGGGTGCTGGGACCTCCCAGGGCCGCTGCCACCAGCACCCGGAAGCAGAGCTCACGAATGAAGGGCAGAGCCCAGAGGGAGCCCCTTCTGATCCCCAAATGCTCCTCCCTCCCACCCACAGCGCCCCCAGGACCCCAGACTCAAAACCTCAGAGCTCAGGGGCAGGCGCTGGTGCAGCAGGCAAGAAACCCTCGGGATGCCCAGGGCAGAGTCCCAGCTCCGCTCCCAATCCAAGATGCCCAAATGCTTGGGAGACCCGGATGGAACTCTCGGCCCCAGGCTGCAGCTGGTCCATTGTGGTCACTGTGGGAAGTGAACCAGCAGATGGAAGCTCACGCGCTCTCACTCTCCGCCTTTCAAAATAAATGCTCCTTGACAAGACAGCAGAAGCAAAGGCAGAGGTCCCGGATCCCTGTCTGGGGAGACCTGGGAGATGGAATCGTGCGGGGTCCCAGGAACGTGAGCCGGAGAGGAGGGGTCGGGGTGTGGTCAGGGAAAGATAACAGCAGGTCCCCAGCCGGGGTGACCTGAGCCCGCCTAAGAGGTCACAGGTCACGGTGTCCCAGGGGCACTCAGGCTCCTGAGATGGCCAAGGACAAGCTCCCAGCGTCTCGGAGCAGGACCTCGGTGGGAAGAGGGTCCTCACGGAGGTGATGCACGGCGAGGTCCTGTGGCTCCAGTCTGACACAAACACCTGCCCGGGGACGGGGATGGGGACAGGGACGTGAAGACGCCAGGAGGGATTCTCTGCTACAGCTTTCTGAGGTCCTGTGGCCCCAGTCTGACACAAACACCTGCCCGGGGACGGGGATGGGGACAGGGACGTGAAGACGCCAGGAGGGATTCTCTGCTACAGCTTTCTGGGGGCCAGGGCCCTGCTGACACCCCGACTTTGGACCTGCAGCCTCCGGAAAGGGGACAGTTAAGTCCTAGACGTTGTCAGCCACCCAGGGCAACCCACTGGACAGATGAGGGCTCAAGACTGAGGCGGGAAATGAGTTACTGAGGTTACACATTAGGAGCACTCCCAGCCCAGCCCAGGTTTCCTGCGGGCAACACCTCGCCCACCTGCTCTGCCTCTTCTTCCCCAGCGGGGCCGCCCGGCTTGGAGGCTCCCCGGCAGGACTGGGGCAGGAGAGCTGGGGGCACCTCTCGCCCTCCTCCCAGCCTGAGCCACACCTGCTCTTCCAGGTTCCATGCTGGGCGCTGGGCTCCCACGTGGTGAACAGAGCCCGGCCACGTGCACTGACCGCCTGGGAAAGCCCGGCTCCAGACAGGCGATCCACGGTGCGCTTAAGTCGCCTGCAACCCACAGCAGAGTGCCTGGGTTCAAGTCCCAGCTCCGCTCCCAATTCCGGCTCCCTGCCAATGCGCACTCGGGGAGACAGCGGAGGACGGCTCAAGTCCTTGGGTCACTGCCGCCCATGTGGGAGACCCAGATGCAATTCCTGGCTCCTGGCCCAGCCCTGGCTGTTGCGGACATTTCAGGAGTGAACCAGTGGATGGAGGATCTCTCTCTTTCAGATACATAAAAAAGACACTGATTTTTTTTTTCCTAAAAAAGCTCTGTCCATCGTCTCCTTGCTCTGGCTCTCTGTGTCCTCCCATCACCTACAGGCCCACGTCCTGCACGCATCCGCGTGTCTCCTGGGCCACCCCAACCCATCCATCCACGGCGGTCAGCTCAGAGCAGGCCCGAGGACAACACCTCCCTACCAACCTGGCTCTAGGAGGCAGGGGCTCCAGTTCATAAAGGAAAGAGGAGATCTACGGCCATACCACCCTGAACGCGCCCGATCTCGTCTGATCTCAGAAAGAGGAGGCACTGTGGCTCATACAGGAAGTTGCACACAGGCTAGGCATAAACAGGGAACCCCGGGAAGCCCTCCAAGAGCCCACAGAGGACCCAGCCACTCACGTTCACGCTCCAAACTAGCAGGCACCCTATGGATGCTGGACAGATGTGAACCCCGCACGACACAGTGGGGACGAGAAGGTACAAGGGCCTCATCGGGGATGAATCTCAAAACCAGACGTCAGGCTAAGATGCCAGACGCAAACTAGAACATTCCATATGACTCCACTTACCCGAAGTTCAAGAACACGCAGCACAAATCAATGGGGACGTAAATCGGAGCTGTGAGACAGCGGTGGGCAGGAGGTGTTGTGGGAGGGAGGGTACTGGGGCTGATGGGAATGCTCTAGACCTGCACTGGGGCGTGGCTTCCACAGGTATCTTCAACGGTCAGCAACGCGTCCAGCTGGGTGCTTAAGTGGGCGCGTTTCACTGTCGCTCACAACAAAACCAAGGGGCGCCCCTCTCTGTGTTGGAGCAAGCGCCCCCTCCCCCAGCCCGGCCTGGGGGTGCTATGAAGGTGCGCAGGCCCTCGGCGCTCTCAGACCTGAAGTCTTGCTGCCGCTCTGCCCAGGGCCCTGGCTGCGCTGAGCAGCAGCCCCGGCCTCTGCAGAGGGCAGATGGAAGCAGGCAGGGCAGAGCGCCCTGGCCCGCGGGCCGCAGGGCACAGGCTTTCTCTGGCCTCAAAGGCACCCAGGTGGAACTCTTCCGGGTGTCCCATTGCCATGGAGACGCCCCCAGGCCTTGAGCTCATCCTCTCCATCTCCTACCTTCCCAGGCACATCCCCGCCTCCCGCTCAGGAGCTGGTGCTATTTATAATGGCCTGGAAACAGCCTGGGCCAGATAATCGGCAGCCGTTGCCAAACACAAGCCCAGGCCTCTCCGCCCCCAAGGCCTGCAGTCAAGCCCAGCAGCCACAGAGGAACCACCGATCCGGGCCCTGCTACCCCTTCCTTCTGCCCCTCAGACGAGGAAGCGCCCCCGTCCGGTCATCAGCACCCTCTGGGCACAAGTCCAGCCGGAAGCCTGGTCTGCGAGGCCTCCCTCACTGTGCTGGCTTTGCCGCTCCCACAGACGCCTGCAGAACCCGCGCTCATGCAGGGAGCAGCGAGCCAGGGGCGTCCAGGGCAGGACCACAAAGGTGACAGCATCAGCTTCCCCCAGGGCGGGGCCTAACACCTCCTAGGACCTAGAGCCGCGGCTGGGGGGGGGGGGGGAGGGGGCCGGGCAGGCACGGCTGTTGTCCCCACTTTACAGACAAGGACACTGAAGCTCGGGACCCCAGGTCAGGCCGACTCAAAAGCCCATGCGTGTTCCGCCAAAGCACCCACCTCCCAGGCCCAGCATCAGGGTGAGGCTGAGGGAGCCCAGAGGTGGCTCAGAAGCAGAGAAGTTCGGGGCCCTGCGGTGAGCAGGACACAGGGCAAGGACATCGGTCCTGCCTGCCCCTCAGGTGCCCCAGCCTCCAGGAAGTGATCTGCAAATGACTGCTGAGACCCTACCACGTGCCAGCACCCAGGGAGGCCACTTCCGCGTCCCAGGCCAGCCGGGGGCAGCCTCTCCCAGGCCCTGGCAACCCACCAGCTCCCACCAGGCACGTGGGCCCAGCCCTGCCGCCCCAGACACTAGCCGGCTTTGTCTGTGACTCCATGTGGCTGTGGCAGCGCCGATCCCACCCTGTGGCCGCTTTCTGGGGCTCCCTGGTGGCCTCTGACTTCTCCCTGGCCACGGCCAGCCAGAGGAAGCGGGCAGATGACTCGCGGGGGCGACGGGGCGGCTTTGTGAGACGCAGAGCGAGGAGGGCAGTAATGAGTGGCAGGCAGACGGGGGTTTCACAGATGTGGAACTGGGCGGGGCCGCTTGATTAAGTCCAGACCCACTTTAAAAAGCAAATGGGCTACAATGGGCTGCCAACCTAACACAGGCCCAAGCTCATGAGCACAAGGTTTATTTGCAACTCTGATGAGACAATGAGAAGCAGAACTCCAAACTCAACACTTGTATGCTGTTTTCTTTGACTAACTGGCTACCAAAGACGGGGGGTGGGGGAGGTGTTTGGCACCACGGTAAAAACGCTGCTTGGAGCCCCCGTGTCCTGTGTCATAAGGCCTGGGTTCCAATCCAGCTCCCTGCAAATGCACACCCTGGGAGGCAGCAAACGATGGCTCAAGCACTTGGGTCCCTGTCACCCTCGTAAAAGACCCAGATTAAAAGCTGAGCTCCTGGCTTCAACCTGGTCCAGCAGACAGAAAATTTTTCTCTCCCCCACCACCTCCCTCTCTTTCAAATAAATAAATCTTTTTTTTTTTTTTAAGAAACATACATCTTAAGGGCCTGTCACCATAGCAAAATAACAACACCACAATTTCTGCATTTCGGGAACAGACACAGATCTGGAGCCCCCTGGGTCACCACGGACACTGCCCAGCTCTGCTACACGTGGCCCTCAACCAGGGGTCCAAAGACCCGGGTCCCCTGCCTGATTCGCTGAAGTTCTGTGGCTTTGGGCAGGTTACGCAGCTCCTCCGAGTCCTGTCTCACCATCAGTAGAAAGCGCAGTGCTAGTCCTGCCCATCTCGTAGGGGACCTTGGAGCGTGAACAAGACATCGGGTATAAAGTCCCCAGCACTGAGGCTCCACACTAGGCCGGAAGAACTTCTGCACTAAAGGCCTGGGGAAGGGCCATGATAGGAGGGTGTGGATGTCAGTCAAGCTTAGCTCCGCCCATAGGATCAGCATGTAGGTCCTAGAGCTGTGTGGGTCTCCCAGGGGCCACACCTGCAGTTAACAACCACCGGACCTGTTCCCAGGCACAGGCCCAGGGCCAAGGAGTTTCTCAGAGGCCGATGGAAGAAACTGTGATGGGTTCCAAGACACAAAAATGGAACCACAGAACTGAAATTAACCAAGACTAATTGAACATCTGTAAAATGTTGAGCCTTGTGTCAACTGCATCCATCGTTAAGTGAATGTGCAGAACATGCTCTATCTGCAAATAACTGAGGGGGGCGGGCGCTGTGGCACAGCGGGTTAAAGCCCCGGCCTTGAAGCGTCGGCATCCCATATGGGTGCTGGTTCTAGTCCTGGCTGCTCCTCTTCCGACCCAGCTCTCTGCTACGGCCTGGGAAAGCAACAGAAGATGACCTGAGTGCTTGGACCCCTGTACCTGCTTGGGAGACCCAGGCAGAAGCTCCAGGCTCCTGGCTTCGGATCAGCGCAGCTCTGGCTGTTGCAGTCATCTGGGAACTGAACGAACAGAGGGAAGACCTCTCTCTCTCTGCCTCTGCCTCTCTGTAACTCTGCCTTTCAAATAAATAAATAAATCTTTAAAAAAAATCCTGGCAGGTGTTGCGGCTCACTTGGCTAATTCTCCGCCTGCGGCGCTGGCACACTGGGTTCTAGTCCCAGTTGGGGCTCTGGATTCTGTCCTGGTTGCTCCTCTTCCAGTCCAGCTCTCTGCTGTGGCCCGGGAGTGCAGTGGAGGATGGCCCAGGTGCTTGGGCCCTGCCCCCGCATGGGAGACCAGGAGGAAGCACCTGGCTCCTGGCTTTGGATCGGTGCAGCGTGCCAGCCGTAGCGGCCATTTGGGGGGTAAACCAATGGAAAGGAAGACCTTTCTCTATGTCTCTCTCTCTCTCACTAACTCTGCCTGTAAAAAAAAAAAAAAAAAAAATCCTGTACATACTTTTGCAACAAAACAAGAACCTTCCAAGTGGGGTATGGGGTGTGGGTGCAGCCCCCAGGCAATACTGGGTCCCAGGACCTCCGAGGTTAGGATCCTGGGGGTGGCCAGGTCTGCAGGGCCCCCCAGACCCCAGCACTGCAGGGAGTCCCCCAGGGCTGGGCCTTTCCACTCCCCTCTCTGTATTTAGAAACCAGGCCAGGGAATTCAAAGCCTGCCTCTCACTACTCGCACGGGTGGTCCCCGTCAGCTCACACACAGGGCCTTGGAACAACAAGCAACGATTTCCTGCCCCACCTCTGCCAGCCCCATCCTACTGTCCATGCTGTTTCCTGGTTTTGGTGCTCTCGTAGGTTACCTACATCATCTCCAGACAGCACACCGACGGCCCTGCTGCTGGTTTCGCCACCAGAGACTCTACATGTCACTCACTAGCACACAAAACAGCCGGGGACGGATCACGTAGGCTCAGCTCGTAGGCTCAGCTCGGCTCTCGTCCTCCTCTGCTTCCCAGTACTTGATCCGAGTTCCTTTAACTGGCTACTTCAGCTTTTTTAAAAGAAAGATTTATGTATTTGAAAGACAAAGTTACAGAAAGAGAGAGAGAGAGAAATCTTTCATCCACTGGTTCCCTCCCCAGACGGCTGGGCCAAACCAAAGCCAGGAGCCAGGAACTCCATCTGGGTCTCCCACATGGGTGCAGGGCCCCAAATACTTGGCTCATCTGCTGTTGCCTTCCCAGGCGAGTTGGCAGAGAGCTGGATGGGAAGTGGAACTGTTACCGGAGAAATTGCAGGGTTCTTGTCTTCGCGCAAGAAAGAATTGAGGCGTGAGACAGAGAGTAGTGGGAGGTAAAATAGCAAGGTTTATTAGGAAGGAACATCCGTAAGGACGGATGGGCACCTCTCCAGACAGAGCCTGAGAGACTGGGGAGGAGGAAGGAGGGAGGTTACATGTTGAGTGGAGAGATTACACCTGACCAGGCCAGGCGGGCGGCTCAGCAAAGATGCAGAGAGCTGAGCGCACAGTCCAGTTGAGGCTGGGGGTTTTTAAGGAAATGGGTCTTGCTTCCCCACCTCTGCTCCTCTTGGAACAAAGGGCTTTTTTGGATGTAAATAGAAAAACTTCTCTTGAAGGTCTGAAACAAAGGACTTTATGGATGCAAATGTTATCAGACAGGAGGAAGGGAGCAGGGTGTCTGGGATGCAGATACTAGGCTGCACCTGGGAGATTGTGGAAGCTTGTCAGGCAGAAGGGGTGGGAACCTCCACCTGACAGGTTATCAGGTAGAAGGGGGCAGGGCAGGATGCGAGGGGCAGGGCAGGATGCGAGGGCCAGGCTCCCCTGAAACTTTATCGGGATGACTTTGAGATGCAGATGCAGATGCTGGTCACAGATGTCTTCTCTTTAGGCCTGTTACACACACATAAGCTCATAACTGACTTCCTACCTAACAGAACAGCCAGGACTTAAAGGAACAATCCTATGGGATGCTGGTGTAATCGGCAGTGGCTTAACCCACTGCGCCACAGCATACCTTTCATCTTTACATTTGCTTGCTTGTCAAATGTGGTGAGGGAGCTGAGGACCCTCCCTTCCCCTCCCCTCCCCTCCCCTCCCTCAGCCTGCTGCACTTCCACTCCCTTTACTTCCAGTCCGCTCAGAAGCTGCAACCCAGGGACTCAGTTTTGCCCCAGGGGACTCGGTTTTGCCCCGGACTCTGACTCCTAGGTATTATTTAATCCCAGCCTCCAGGGGTCTCAACTCCACTTCTGCATTTGTAAAATGGCGACAGCACAGCATGTCCTGACACCCAGTCTGACCTGGTTAGGGGAGAGGAACATGGACGACATGAACTTTATAACTCCAGTATCTCCATCCACCTCTAACCAGCACAGGACACGCAGCCTGGAACTCCTACATTGGCTCCCACCACGGGGCAAGGTCTCACCAGGAAAACGGTCACTGCGAAGTCCCAGGGATGAGAGGAAAGGGTGCAGAACAAAGTGCTTCCCCCACAAGGCACCACTGTCCCAGGGACAGGGACCCCCACCTTGCCCCCCCCCCCCCCAGCCAGGAGAGAGAAACTCTGCTCAGGCCCCTGCAGCGGGCTGCCCTCTCGAAGTCATCTGGGGAACCAACGGGAGGTCTACAGGGGCCCACACGCTGGATAATCCCATTAAATCCAGGCTGACTGCGTGAGATCAGGAGGTGCGGCTGTGGCAGAGAAGGCTCTGGGGCTCAGGAAACACGCCGGAGGCCTGGGGTTACGTGTCGCAGTGTCAACAGACTGACTGCAACTGGCTCAGAGATGCTCATGCGTATACACACAGGTGCACACAAGCCGTGTGCGTGTGTGTGTGTGTGTGCCTCTCAGGCACTCAAGCCCTGGTTCCAAAGCCGAGGGGAGGGCGCGGAGGCGGAGCCGGTGGAAGCGCCCAGAGGAGAGCCGGGCAGGCAGCTGCAGAGCCTGGGTCCCACCGCAGCTCCTCCATCAGCTGTCTCCTCGCCGTTGGAGGGAGGGCAGGAGGGGAACAGTTGGCATCCTGGCACCGCCTGGAACCGGGAGACTCCTTCCCAGTCAACTCAATTATCCGCACCACTGAGCTGGGAAAAGCACAAGCAATTGACTGGGGCATGATGGGGAGGACCTGGTCTGTGCCATGCTTGCCGGCTCCCAGAAAATGAGATGAGAACAAGACGAAACAACTCGACAACAGACACAAAGCCAAAGGGCCGATGGACGCGCCTTCCTCGACGCCTTCACTGAGCCCTCCCCGGTCGGCCTGTTCCGGGGCCAATCCACAAACGGGAGGAGAGATCTGCTTTGTCCAACCGACACGGGACGGTCTGCATGGGGATGGCCGGTGCCTGCTGCACACACCATGCTCAGATGCGGACCAAGCCCCCTCGTCCTGAGGGTGATAAGTGTGAAGGCGGAGGGGGAGGAGGACCCGTGGCTGCGGGTGTCCCAGGGACCGGGTCAGGTGTTGCATAGTCTCACCCAATCACGCAGTCACTCCCAGACTGCATCTCCCAAACTTGCCAGATCCCAGTGCAAGGAGGTGTGTGAGTGCGCGTGCGCACACAGAGGCAGCGTGAGAGAGCTCCATGCACTGGTTCACTCCCCAGATGCCTGCAACAGCTGGGGCTGTGCTGGCGACAGACAGGAGCTGGGAACCCAACCCGGGTCTCCCAGGTGGGCGGCAGGAACTCAGTCCCTTGAGCCATCACCGCAGCGCTTGCATTCGCAGGAAGATGGGGTCAGGAGCGGGACCTGGGATCAAACCCAGGAACTCTGCCGAGGGATATGGGGCAAAGGCCCAAGCACAGTCAGCCATTTTCAAGGCCCTTCTCCTGGGGAAGCTGCTGAGACTCTAAGCGGCTCCCTGGCCCGCCTGCGGTCCCCCAGCAATGGCGCCAACAGAGGGTATGCCACTGCACCTGTCAGTTTTTGCTGAGCGATCATCGCGTGCCAAGGACCCCACAGGCAGACAAGATTTGAACCTGGACCCCCAAGTCCGACTCCGTGACTCAGACCCTTGCCCTTTCATCACACACCTTGCTGGGAAGTGGGATGTGTGAGTGGGGACCTGCAGGAACCAGGGCTGCTGAGCCCAGAGAGGCTGGGACAGGCCCAGCACGTGGCTGCTTCCAAGTAGCAAAGGGCTGGCACTGTACCGGCAAGTGCGCTTACTCTGAATCCCCCCTCTTGCTTTATTTGGGGGTGCATTTTGGTGACACCACTGGCCTTTCGGTATGGAGCACATCCGTGACAGATGAACTCCAGCAGCGCCGGCCCAGTACAGAGGGGGAAGATTTCAGCACGCGCTGTCCGGGCTGGGCGCAGCAGCAGAGGCGTCCAAGCAGAATGACCCCCAGCGGGGATGCTGCAGTGGGGGAAGGGGAGGGGGCCTGATGCCTCTGTGGGGGTGGGGGAAGGCCACATGACACCAAGGTTCTTTGTGACTTCGAAAGTGTAATTCTGGGGAAGTTGGCATTCATCTACTTACCAATGGATTTGAAAACCAGGGGAGGCATGAAAAGTGGGTCAGCGCGGCTGACCAGATGGGGAGGGCGCCGCGTCACTGCGAGCTGGGAGCTGAGGGTTCCAGGGATAAATCAGCTCAGCCACAGAGCTGTCCTGCCTCTCGCAGTGTGGCACAGTCACCTGGGGAGCTGGCACAGGACAGATGCAGGAGCAGCATTCCAAAGAAGGGAGGCACTGCTTTGGGAACGCACCAAATGCACCCCACCGATAGTGGGGTCACTATCGGTCCTTTTTTCCCCCTTTTTTGAAAGGCAGAATGACAGAGAGATAGACAGACACAGACAGACAGACAGACAGAGTCTCCCCCATCCACTGGTTCACTCCCCAAATGCCTGCAATAGCCTGGGCTGGGCCAGGCGCCAGGATCTCCATCTGGGTCTCCCACGTGCGTGACAGGGACCCAAGTCCTTGAGCCATCTCCTGCTGCCTCCCAGGTGAGTCTCCATCCCAGCCACTCCAAAACAGGATGTGGGCGTTCCAAGAGGCAGCTTAACCCACAGAGCCGCAATACCGCCTCTGGGCAATCAGTCCCTTCCAGAAGCTCCCCAGAACAGAGGACCACGGAGCCAGAGGAAATGAAGGGCAGGCTGACTGGCATCCATGCCCCCTGGGCCTCGCGCAGACCAGCAGCTGGTCCAGTTCATCTCTCCTTGGAGGGCCTGTCCAGGGCGGATCCTCTGCGGGATATTGTTGGGAAGACAGGAGCAGAAGGCCCGTTAACCCTTTAAGGCCTGAAACCCTGACTTTTCATTAGAAAGTGTTCCCAGGTTCACAGAGACAGAAGCACGGTGCCGCCAGGCGCAGGGCGTGGGGAGTTCCTCTCTAAGAGGTACGGAGTTTTGGTTTGGGAGGTTCACACATCGATGTGACTACACTGAACTGCACACTGAAGGAGGTCAGAATGGCAGACTTCATGTTACGTACATTTAGCATAAACAATTTAATGTACAGTAACTATAAAGAAAAACTATTCAACTGTAGAACACTAGCACTGTCTCCACTTTTCTTGTCTTTTGCAATTTAAAAAAAAAAATGAAACTTTGCAAGTGCAAAAAGAAAAAAAATTCAGAAGGATTCCCCCCTCCCCAGGAATTCAAGAAAGATAGTCAATGCCAGGGTCCACGGTCACAGAGCACAGGGAGTGGCAGGATCGGCTCACGTGACACAGGAGAAAACAGACTCCAGCACCTTTCATACCGCAAACACTCAGGAGGCTAGAAGTGGGAAGGAGCTTCCCCAACGTGATATAGGGCACTTAGGAGAAACCCCAGCGCCAGCATCACCCTCAACAAGAGAGGGAAGGCTAGCCCCTAAGAAGTGGGGAATGAAAAGGCTGCCTGCTCTTCCCTGCTGTTTTTTAAGATTTATTCATTTGAAAGGCAGAGTTAGAGAAAGAGAAACAGAGAGAGGTCTTCCATCCGCTGGTTCACTCCCCGAAATGGCCACAAGGGCCGGGGCTGGGCTGATCTGGAGCCAGGAGCCAGGAGCTTCTTCTAGGTCTCCACGTGGGTGCAGGGGACAAAGCACTTGGGCCACCTTCTGCCGCTTTCACAGGCGCATTAGCAGGGAGCTGGATCGGAAGTGGAGCAACCAGGACTCACATGGGATACCGGCGCGGCCGATGGCAGCTCCATCCACTACACCACAGCACCAGCATCCCCACTGCTCCACTGCCACTCAACATTGCATGGGAATATTTAGCCAGGGCAATTTAGCCAGAAAAAAAAAAAAAAAAAAAAGAAAAAAAGAAAGAAAGAAAGAAAGAAAGAAAGAAAGAAAGAAAGAAAGAAAGAAAGAAAAGGAGACAGGGCCAGCCAGCATTGTGGCACAGCAGGTTAAGCTGCCACTTGCGACACCAGTGTCCCGCAACTGGAGCACCAGTTCAAGCCCCAGCTGCTCTGATCCAGCTCCCTGCTAATGTACCTGGGAAAGCAGTGCGCTTGGTTCCCTTCCATGCACCTAGGAGACCCATATGGAGTTCCTGGCTCCTGGCTTCAGCCTGGCCCAACCCCAGCAGTTGCAACCATTTGGGGATTGACCAGCAAATGGAAAATCAATCAATCGATCGATCGATCAATCTATCTCTCCCTCTTTCTCTGGAACTCTTCCTTTCAATGAAATAAAGAAATCTTTTGCCGGCGCCGCGGCTCACTAGGCTAATCCTCCGCCTTGCGGCGCCCGGCACACCGGGTTCTAGTCCCGGTCGGGGCGCCGGATTCTGTCCCGGTTGCCCCTCTTCCAGGCCAGCTCTCTGCTGTGGCCAGGGAGTGCAGTGGAGGATGGCCCAAGTGCTTGGGCCCTGCACCCCATGGGAGACCAAGATAGGCACCTGGCTCCTGCCATCGGATCAGCGCGGTGCGCCGGCCGCAGCGCGCCAGCCGCGGCGGCCACTGGAGGGTGAACCAACGGCAAAAGGAAGACCTTTCTCTCTGTCTCTCTCTCTCACTGTCCACTCTGCCTGTCAAAAAAAAAAAAAAAAATCTTTTCTAAAAAGGCATCCAAATTGGAAAGAATTCAACCATCTCCACTCACAGCTGACATGATCCTCGCTAAGAAAATGTCGAATAATCCATATGCAAAAAGGTTACTAGAGCAAATAGGCAAATTCAGCAAAGAGGCAGGGGAAAGATGAACACACAGAAATCAGAGGGGTTTGTCCACACCAGCGGGGGGCAATCCGGACAGGAAATTCAGGAGGGATCCTATGCACAAAGGCGCTCAGCATCTGAGGTCGGCCATCAGGACAGCCTGAGCCCTGTGAGGTGGAAACATCTTGTTATTAACGGTCCTTGCTGGCATCATGCCTTTCATTTTTCATGCATATGAGTGCATCTCATATTAAAATTAAGTAGAGCAAATAGATTTGATGTGGATGGCAGTGTGGCCGGCACAGGACCTGCGTAAGCGGCTGAACCGTGTCCACAGCCGGTCACAGCAGCCCGGGGCCAGCCCTCCTGCCTCCTTTCACGTCTCAAAGAGTCACAGGAAGCTGGGAAACAAAATCCCAGGCCCCTCGGAGGAAATCAGGCCTGAGTCAGCCTCCCTCCGAGGGGGCCGCGCGCACGGCTCAGGCCCAGGAAGCTGTTTACCCAGAACGTGGTTTTCACGAGAGCTCGGTGGGGATTTTTGTTTTTAAGTCGAAGAAGGAATGGAAAGTGTTTTTAATTATCCCGTGTGTGTACGTGACGAGGGGCCAAGGATTGCCACATTTCTCAGCTCCCGAGAGTGTCCAGAGTGGGAAGTTGGTGCCATCCCACACCACGGGGAGGCTCTCCGGACCCCGGGCTGGGTTTCTGTTCTTCTTTCTTGCAAACAGCTGAGTAACATCTGCCGAGACCCGGACAGAAACAGAGGGAGAGGGCCACTCTGAGGACAAGGAGGCCCTGTGCTGAGACCGGGAGGGAGGCCTGTGTCCTCGGCTGGCCTTCAGCCCACCCCTCCCCTCCAGCGGGCTCCAATTCAGGTCTGTAGAGCTCAAAGGAACTTTATAAAGAGGGGGAAGTGGCATTGATCAAAATGGGAAGATGAAAAGAGAGACAGACGGGCGGGCGCTTTCTCTATTTCTTTTCTACCAGCCCGACTTCTGCTTGCAGGAACTCGGGAGGGGCCCAATGAGGAGGACCGGCCTCGCCGTCAGATCCAGAACAGGTCCAAACGCTAACACCGGCTCAAGTCCCAAGCTGCGGGGTGGACAGGGGAGCAGGTGCAGGAGACAAATCCCATAGTTCTCACAGACCTGATCAATCGGGCACCTGAGTTAGACCGGAGGCCTCTGGATGAGGCTTGGAAGTTTTTCCAATTTTATTTTATTTCATTTTTTTTACAGGCAGAGTTAGACAGTGAAAGAGAGAGAGAGACAAAGAAAGAAAAGTCTTCCTTCCGTTGGTTCACCCCCCAAATGGCTGCTACGACCGGCACACTGCACAGATCCGAAGCCAGGAGCCAGGTGCTTCCTCCTGGTCTCCCACGTGGGTGCAGGGTCCAAGCACTTGGGCCATCCTCCACTGCCTTCCCGGGCCACAGCAGAGAGCTGGACAGGAAGAGGAGCAACCGGGACAGAATCCGGTGCCCCGCTCGGGACTAGAACCAGGGGTGCTGACGCCGCAGGTGGAGGATTAGCCTAGAGAGCCGCGGCGCCGGCCTCCAATTTTATTAACTTGGCAAAACATTTCAAAAGTTCCTACTGAGTGCTGCCCCCATCCCACAGAAGTGAAGACCAGGCAGAGAGGTTAGGAACCTGGTCACCTACCTGTCAGCCACACAGGCAGAGAACTGACAGGGGACTTGCCCTGGAAAGCCAGAACGCCAGCTTCTACCAGGAAACCCACCGTGACCGCTCTCCCTCACCCCCTTCCTAGGTTAACCCGGCAGGGCCAACCTTAGGAATACGACTTCCTAAGAGTCACCTGTACCACCCGGCAGAAGGGAGCCCAGGTCTCCCGCGAGGCAGCCCCGCCCACCTGGGCAGGCGTTTTGGGTGCCCAGTGCTCCCGCCTCTCTGTAGGTGGCTCGCAGGAGAAAAGCCCCCCAAGACGGAAACCCCGGGAAGCCCCTGCTTTCGCGGAGTGGACTGCGGCCGCCGGCTTCTCCGCGTAGAATTTGAACGAGCCAATGGTGTCCCAACCGTGGAGACAGGAAGCCAGATAAACAGCACGCTATCAAGGGGGATCCAGCGCCCCCCTTAAGCCGGCGCCAGCTGCGCCCTGTGACTGTCCTAACAAAGTCCCATTGACTCACCAGCTGATTCTCCTGCCCTGGGCGACGGCAGACAAGGAGCCCTCTCTGCTGGGCGGATGTCAGCCCCGCACGCGGCCCCTAGCCGCCCACCTCTCACGCCCTCCCGGGTTCCTGCCCCCTTCTCCGCGGACTTGCTGATCCTTTACGCTACGACGCATGAACTCTAAGGATGACAAGGGGCCCCGAAGGGTCCGCGCCCCCAGGTGAGCGCTCCCTCTCCTCCGGGAGCGCTCGCGCCGCTCCCAGGCGCACCCGCACCCGGCGGGCGCCCCGGCGCGCAGCCTGGGAGAGCCCAGCGGGAGGGCGCTCTCAGCGCATCCCGGGGGCTCAGGGGCAGGTTCTGAAGCGGCAGGGCAAGGTCCTGTGCCCCAGCCATTCCGCTCGCTCCTGCCGGGATGGGAAAAGAGTTGCTTTAAGGAGAGGGGGCGACGTGGACGGGACGCGCGCGGTAAGTGTAACGACGCAGCACCTGGTGCCCGGGTCACGGGATCCCGACACGGACATTCCCAGTGAAACTGAGGCTCGGGCTGGCGTTAGGGGGCCCCGAGAGAGTGGGCTCCGGCATCAGGAGCGCAGTCGGTGGGGACGCCGAGGCAGACACCTCCCGGCCAGCCGCCGGCCCCCGCGCCGGGATTCCGCCCCGAGCGCGAGCCCAAGCCCGGCCACCTCCCCGGCGGCTTGGCCCCCGCGCCGCAGACCCTCCGCTCCGCGACCGCCCGCGCGGGCCACTCACCGGCGCGCCTGCCCTCCCGGGCTCCGGGTCCGCGTCCCCGCCGCCGCCGCCGCGCGTCCTGGCGCATCCCCGGAGCGGAGCGGCGCGGGGCCGGGCGCGCTCTGCCCGCGGGCGCAAAGTTTCGCGGGGCTGTCGGGTGCGCTCGGCCGCTCGGCGGGAGCCTCAGCGTCCGCCGCGCGCTCCGGGTTCCCGCCTCTCGCTCGGGCCGCCGCCGGCCGCGGCCCCACAATGAGCAGGAGGCGGCGGCATCCCGAACAAAGTGCCGGCCCGGGGGCCGGCGGCCGGGGCGGAGCCTCGTGACCCGCTGCCCCAGGCACACGCCGGCTACCTCGGCGGCCAGGGGCGGGGCGGCTGCGCTCGGCCGCGCTCCCTCCCCCGCGCTGCCCGCCGAGCGCGCACAGGGGCGGAGGCACGCGCCCCTTCCAGACTCTGTCATTGGAAAGCTATTCCCGTAACCCTTTCCTGCCTCCCCGGCGCCCCGCCCCGCCGACAGGCAGCGAGCGCTCCCGGCAGGAAGCCTTTGCACAATCGCGCCCTTCCTCTGCCGGGGACCCGCCGCCGCCGCCTCCAGGCCGGCCCCCTTCCTGCCTGCCCCGCGCACGTCGTCCGTGCGGAAAGCGGACCGAGGGAGCGGCCGAGCTCGCTCCCGGGCCCTCCCTGCGCTCTGAGCCCCTCTCGGAGCGGATTCGCCCCACGCTCCGGCCCCTGCCACTTCCAGGGCCGTGGGAGGGGGAGGAGGAAGCGGGGACAGGAAATGAGAAGTCAGCCCTCCACCGCGGGCAACCCCTGCGGGGCTGGCTGCGCACCGGGCCCCGCGTCCTGGCCTCGGGGCTTCCGGGCCCTGCGGGCGGCGTGGGTCGGGGAGCGGGCAGATTCGATCCTGCGCTCCCCAGAACCGCAGGACCTTGGGGTTGCAGGTTAGGGGTCGAGGTACAAAAAGCGAAGCCGCTCACTCCCTGGGGGACAGGGTGAGCCTTGAGTCCTGCCGAGCGCCCCCACCCTAACCGGCAGTCCTGCCGTGGCGGCTGTGGACAGAGGAGGGACAGGGGACTCCATACAGTGGACAAGCAGTGACGTCGAAAAAGTGTGATGGGGAAAGGATTCTTCCACGCGGTTTTCCGTGAAGGGAATGTCCCCGCGAAGTGGGAGGAGGTGGTGGGGTCTCCCGGCTAAGGGTGGGCTCTTCGGACGGACTGCGGGGACTACCACTTACTAGCCACGGGAACTTGGACGATTCCCTTCACCCGCTGATTACCTCAATCTCCTCATCAGTCAAATGGGGTGATAGTGGTTCCTGTCTTTTAAGAAGGTTGGGAGGGTTAGGTGAGGCGGTGCAGGAGAGGTGGCCCATCCTGAAGTCTCAGGCGTCACCAACCGTTGTCTGTTCTCCAGCCCTCATGCTGCTGCGCCCAACTGGACTCAATTGTGTGTGCCTCTTTTGAATACAAGATTTATTTATGTGGCACAGCAAGTAAAGCCCCCGGCATGCCATATGGGCGCCGGTTTAAGTCCTGTCTGCTCTGCTTGTGATCCAGCTCTCTGCTAATGCACCTGGGAAAGCAGTGGAGGATGGCCCAAGTCCTTGGGCCCCTGCACCCATGTGGGAGATCCAGAAAAAGCTCCTGGCTCCTGGCTTCGGATCAGCCCAGCTCTAGCCCATTGTGGCCATTGGGAGAGTGAACCAGCAGATGGAAGGTCTCTCTCTCTCTCTCTGTCTCTAACTCTGCCTTTCAAATAATAAATCATTAAAAATATTTATTTATTTATTTGGAAGAGTAACAGAGAGAAAGAGAGATCCATCTTCCAGCTGCTAGTTCACTCCCTAAATCGCTGCAATGGGTGGGGCTGGACCAGGCTGAAGCCAGGAGCCTGGAACTCCAGCTGGGTCTCCCACGTGCGTGCAGGGGCCCAAGCTCTTGGGCCACCTTCTGCTGCTTTTCCAGGTGCATTAGCAGGGAGCTGGATCTGCAGCAAAGCGTCTGGGACCCCCACATGGGATGCGCATCACAAGCTGCCCCTTGACACGGCCCCTGGGGTCCCTTCTTGCTTTCCCCAGGCCCTCAGCCTGCAAGGGGGAGCCTGATTCTTCCAAGAGAAGCACTGCTGTTTCTTGGGCACTCACAGGATGGGGCCGGCTGAGCTCCTGGGCCCTCCTAGGCCTCTGGGACCAAGGACCATGCCATAGGTACACAAAGGGGGTATCAGAGATGGAACTGCCCCCAACCCATTATGAGGCTGGTAGTGTTTGCATAAGGATGGTCCCTGGATGGGACTCAGCATGGAAAAGGCTAGAACCCTCATTTTGGGAGGGCTAAGTCTCTTCCATCAGTGCACGGGGTCTCGCTCCCATTTGTAAGTGGCTGGTCATATGGGTCCTCCCTGACCCTGCTGCAAATGTGCCAGCCACAAAGCACCACAGTGCAGGTGTCCACGTACACAAACAGGTGGGTGGGCGTGGCCTGCTGGAGCAAGGGCATGGTGATGGAAGATGTATGTATAGGAAAGAGCAGGTGGCTAGGAGAAGCAGCGTGGAGGTGGAGGAGAAGCCACAAGTGACCCTGGGCCGAGCACTCTTTGGACAAGAAATTAGGTCCCTGTCCATCCCAGAAGTGGCTTCTGCCAAGTGCCTACTTTTCGTCTGAACACATCGATGACTCAGTTGCTCTGAATCAAGCAAATGGATTTTCCTTAAACATGAAAATCAATAAGAGGCAAAGGCAAGGGCAGGGCTGTGGGAAGGGAGGCTGGGGAGAGCCAGAGGGTACCATGGGTGATGGCAGCACTGAGATCCAGGCTCGCCACAGGGCCCCATGGCCCGGTCACCGTGCCTCCCACCAGCATACCAAGAAGGGGACCTCCCTGAGGCTCCCTAAAACCCAGCAGCGGCCCCTGCACTCCCTCCTCCCCAGCCTGGAGCCAGTCCTGCTTCACGGCTGGAGAGGATTAATGTCAGTATGACACACAGGTCTTAAGATCAGCCCCAAAGCCTGTGGTCACCCCACAGAGCCTCAGCCTCTGCCCTAAGAGCCTTGGGCATTTTGAGTCCCAGCCAGATTTCTTTGGGGGGCTCTGCCCCCTTGGACCCAAGCTGATGGGTGTCAGTGCCTGGGTCCTCCGACATGGGGACTTGGACAGAATGGTAGCCACATTCCCTGCGGCCCGTGGGGGAGCCGCATGGAAAGCCCTCGGTGGGGATGTGAAGATGGCCCCGGCTTTAGGCTCCCTAGCCCTTAATAAACGTCCTTAAAGCTGCTGAGGCGGAGTCCTCGGCTTCTGACTTCTTCCTGCGAAGCGCAGTGGAAAAACACTGGGGCTGGCTGCAGAGGCTCCAAGCCCACGGCGCCACCACGGTGTGCACATCCATAACGTGGGGCGTTGACAACAGGCGACATCGAGACCCACAGGGCAGGGCAGGGCATGGCTGCGTGTTCAGTGAGATGGTGGAAGAGCAGATGTTGCTCACACGGAAAGCCTCAGCTCCCTGCTCCAGCCCCAGCCCAGCCAAATTCACACTGGTTACCGGTGAGGCGCCTGAAAACCCACTTTTGGGTGGCAGAAATCTGGCTGCCCACTCCCAACCCTTGTCCTTGCTAGCTTGGGTCCTTGCTAACTGTGGAGGGGCTCCTGGTGTGGCTGGGATGGGGTGAGCGTGGGCAAGGCAGAGGTCTCCATCCTTGGCCACTGTGGCCCCCTGACTGGCCTCGGAGGGGCCCCCCTTAAAAAGGCGCCTCCCTGCTGGACGTGGGAGAAGTCTGCGGGGAGTCGCGGGCGGTAAGGAGAGCACGAGCGAGTCACTGCCTTATCGGGAAGATGCGGCTTCTCCCGCCCGCTCTGGTACCGGGAAGTGGGATGTGCCCAAAGCACAGTGTTTTTCCAAAGATGGCCTTTGGCGAGGAGGTGTTGCTTTAAGGAGCCAGGAAAGTAGGGGTGGGGTCGGCAGGGAGGAGCACGCCCCTTTAAGAAGCCCGGCCCTGGCTGCGCAGTCCCAGTCCCCGAGAAGATAATAATAGTCCACACTTGGAGCTTTGCTGCGGCCAAGCGCTCCACAGCACTCAGCCTGCACTGCCCCAGTTAACCCTCGCAGCCACACTCCGAAATAGGCGTCGTGTGTGTCTCCGCTTTAAAATCCATCTTTATGTATTTATTCGGAGGCAGAGTCACACACAGACTCACACACGGAGAGAGCACGTCCATTGGCTCGCTCGCTCTCCAGATGCCCACAACGGCTGGAACTGGGCCAGGCTGAAGCTGGAATCTGGGAACTCTACCCACGTCTCCCATGGGTGGGAGGACCCCAACTAGGCGAGCCTCCCAGGGCCTGCATTTTCTTAAAATCAATCAATAAATACACAAGGGAAAAGGAAAGCAGCAGAATAGTGGGACTCTGACCAGGTCCCTCTGATATGCGATGTGCGCGTCCCCAGGGATGGCTTAACCTGCTACAGCGTGCCCTCCCCCTCCTCTCCATTTTACAGGGGAAGAAATTGAGGTCAAGTGTCTTGTCTCAAGCCGGGTCTAAGTGCTGGAGTCAGGATTTGAACCCAAGGAGTCTGGCTCCTGTGTCCCTGCTTCCCAGCTCCAGGTCCATGTATAACAGCCTGGGCCGAGGGATCTGGCAGTCGCTGGTGTCAGCATATTTCTTTCTTTTCCTTTTATTTCCTTAAGATTCATTTATTTGTTTGCCAGGCAGAGTTATAGAGAGACAATGGGAGAGATCTTTCTTCTGCTGCTTCAGTCCCCAGATGGCCACAATGGCTGGAGCTGGAGCTATCTGAAACCAGGAGCCAGGAGCTTCTTCCAGGTCTCCCACGTGGGTGCAGGGGCCCGAGCACTTGGGCCATCCTCTGCTGCTTTCCCAGGTGTGTTAGTAGGGAGCTAAGAAGCAGAGCAGCCAGGACTTGAACCTGTGTCCATATAGGATGCTGGCATTGCAGGTGGTGGCTTAATTTGCTGTGCCACGATGCTGGTCCCCCATTTCTCTCTTTCCAGCGCCTTCATTTACATAGTACAAAACTCACTCTTTGTAAGTGTACAACTCTGAGCCTCGTTGCAGAGCTGTCACCACAGCCAAATTTTAGAACGTATCTGTCGCCCTAAAAAGTGTCCTCGCTCAGCGCATGTTTTAATCTGGGTCTCGGTGTCCTCGTATGTCAGGTGGGAACCACAGTGGCTGCCTCCTAGGGTGCTGTGGCCGTGAGATGACTGCCTAATTGCCACATGGTCATAAATGGCTGGCTGCTTTGAACACGGTCTCTCGGAGTCACTTAAACGTGGACGACTGGAACTAGGTGTGGTCTTAAAGACTCTCTAATCCCACTTCTCCTCCTCCTCCGCATCCTCCTCCTCCTTCTTTGATTTATTTATTTGTTTGAAAGTCAGAGTTACAGAGAGGCAGAGGCAGAGAGAGAAAGGTCTTCCATCCACTGGTTCATTCCCCAGATGGCTGTAACAGTTGGAACTGCACCGACCTGAAGCCAGAAGCCAAGAGCCTCCTCTGGGTCTCCCATGTGGGTGCAGGGCCCCCAAGGACTTGGGCTATCCTCTACTATTTTCCCAGGCCATGGCAGAGAGCTGGATCAGAAGTGGAGCAGCCAGGACTTGAACCAGCGCCATATGGGATGCTGGCACTGCAGGCAGCACCTTTACCCGCTACGCCACAGCGCTGGCCTCCACCTCCTCTTTAACAGATAAAGACGGCCAGCGCCGTGGCTCAACAGGCTAATCCTCCGCCTAGCGGCTCCAGCACACCGGGTTCTAGTCCCGGTCGGGGCGCCCGATTCTGTCCCGGTTGCCCCTCTTCCAGGCCAGCTCTCTGCTATGGCCCGGGAAGGCAGTGGAGGATGGCCCAAGTGCTTGGGCCCTGCACCCCATGGGAGACCAGGAGAAGCACCTGGCTCCTGCCTTTGGATCAGCGCAGTGCGCCAGCCGCGGTGGCCATTGGAGGGTGAACCAATGGCACAAGGAAGACCTTTCTCTCTGTCTCTCTCTCTCACTGTCCACTCTGCCTGTCAAAAATAAATAAATAAATAAATAAATAAAGAAGCCAAGGTGCCAAGTTATTAATCCACTTGCCAGTGAAGGACATAGTAGACTTAGTGGCAGGGCTGGGACAGATACCAGGTCTCTTGGTTGTTAGCTCAGTGCTGTCTTATCTCCCGAAGGAGGTCCCCCAGTCGCTTCTCAGCTCTTGGCTAAGATCAAGGTTAGGACTTTCTCCCCAAGGCACAGGGAGGTCATTGTCCACCCGTCCCCCCCATCTTCGTGGGTGCCTCCAGAGCGATGCTGGCCCTGAGGTTTGCTTGTGCTGGAATGCCCTGCGCTCTGGCCTTGGAGCCGAGAATACAGCTAGGGCAGGCAGGATGCAGAATCAGGGGACGAGAGCCAATGTGGAGGCTGAAGACAGGAATGCCCACGGCAGCCAATACACGTCCAGCAGTCAGCAAGACTCCGTGGAGCCCATGGGCAGGCGACCGTGCTTGGAAGGGCCTCTTGCCTTTTGAGGCTTTGCTGCTGTGTCTTGAAATTCTTCATAATTAATTATTTACTTACTCTATTGAGAAGCAGACACATAGAGTATGCTGCTACCACTCTTCAAATGCCTGCAACAGCCAGGGTTGGTCCAGGGACTCAATCCGCGTTGCCCATGTGAGTGGCAGGGACCCCAGTTCTTGGGCCGTCAGCACTACCTCCCAGAATGTGCACTGGCAGGCTGGGGGAGCTGGGAGCAGAGGCAAGGCTGGAGCCCAGGCATGTCCACATGGGATACAGATGTCACAAGTGGAGTCCCGCCCACTGGGACGAGTCCCCGCCCCTCTCCATCAGTTTTGACAAGGAATCCACGTTTGTATTTTGCACTGCATCTGCCCATGGAACATGGAGCAGAGCTGGAGTTAGACTGGTAAGTTCCCCATAAGGAATAGTTTGTACACTATATGGTCCGAGGGTCTTAATACTGAGAAGTAAGAGAAATAAGATTTACAAAGTGATGTGCACCCTAGGATCCAGTTTACATCAAAAGATGCCGCGACAGGCTGTGCGTTTCCAGGTGACTTAGACTTGTGCACGAACGCTTGTTTTGTTTTTTCCAAGTATGGAAAAGTACTCTGAACTGACAGCAGGAGCTACTTCTGGGGAGCTGACCTCATCTGGGGACTCATTTTTTTCTGCTTGAGTTTGTTTTCTACAAAGAGAACAGATTCATGTATGACTTGTAGGATTACGAATAAAATGGTGAGACACTCTTAGTATATTCTGCTAACACTTTCTCATGTTAGTAGATAATGTTAAAACACGAAGCAGGGGCCGGCTCTGTGGCGTAGTGGATAAAGGCACTGCCTGCAGTGCCAGCATCCCATATGGGTACCGGTTCGAGTCCCGGCTGCTCCACTTCCGGTCCAGCTATCTGCTGTGGCCTGGGAAAACAGTGGAGGATGGCCTGAGTCCTTGGGCCCCTGCACCCTCATGGGGGAGACCTGGAGGAAGCTCCGGCTCCTGACTTCGGATCAGTGCAGTTCCAGCCATTGCTGCCGGTTGGGGAGTAAACCAGCAGATGAAAGACCTCTCTCTCTCTCTCTCTCTGCCTCTGCCTCTCCTTCTCTCTCTGTGTGACTCTGATTTCAAATAAATAAATAAATCTTTAATAAAAAAAAAAAACACAAAGCAGAGAGGTGTCTGGAGAGGGGAGAAGGAAGCGGGTGTGAGGCGGGACCCTGAAGAGTGACAGTGGCCTGTGGGGACCCAGAGGTGGCTGGCTAGGACGGGTGTGAGTGGCAGCCCTGGGAGGAGGTAGAGGCTGTGATGTCCACTCAGGTAGGGGTGAGGGAGGCTGAGAGCTGACCAGAGGCTGGGAGGGGGGCACTGGAACAGAATCTGAGATACTTTGCTCCTTGAGGTTGGTTTTCTAAGGAGGCTTCTGGAAAGCCCGTCTTGCAACTTTGTGCCCAGAGCGGTTGGGACTGCCTATCACAAGGAGAGTTGGAGCAGCCATGGAGTAGTTTTAGATACAACTTATCCCCGTGCGTCTTGCAAGCAGGAAGTCCTCCCTCTTCTACCTCCTGCACAGACCCCTAACCCAGGCTATAAAAGCCCCAACAATGCTCCTTGTCGATGGAGGCAGTGCCCTTGGGGACTCTACCTCCCCACTCCCTCCTTTGCCTGCCACAAGGAAATCAAAGTTCTCCTCTGAGCGGTTGTCTGGAGACACCACAAACCCGCAGACCCCTGGTGTCCAATAGCTATAGGACTTGCCAAAGGAGATGGGGACTAGGCTGAGTGGTGACTTGGAGGGGACTGCTTGGGTTACGCAGGACCTGCCTGCCTGGGGAAGAACAGGGCCCAGGTGTTGGATTTGAGGCAGTGTGGCCCAATGGATAGAGCACAAGCTTTGGCATGAGGACCGTGAGCGAGTCCCACGTCCCCTGCAACTGAACTGGGTGACTGTGACCTTGGGTGACTGTGTAGTAGCCACTGCGAACATCTGATGAGGCGCTGCAGGTAACACACGGAACACGGTGCCTGGCACAGACTGGGAGCCCCAAAGTATTCCCTCTCCCTTAGACCTCTTGCTGTCGCTTGGGCTCTGCAGTGGCAAGGAAGCCTTTGCCAAGTCCAAGGAGCCGTTCTCTGCAGTGCCCCCTCCTGTGTCTCTGGGTCAGCCACTGGGAGCGGCGAGTGCTAAGTCCCTCCTACAAAAGGGTGGGAGCTGAGCAGTCGGGAAGCCGGGAAGCCGGAGGGCTGGGGAGCCAGGCGGAGGAGGGGGAGCCAGGTGGAGAGGGGGGAGCCAGGTGGAGGGCTGGGGAGCCAGGCGGAGGAGGGGGAGCCAGGTGGAGGGGGGGGAGCCAGGTGGAGGGGGGGAGCCAGGCGGAGGAGGGGGAGCCAGGTGGAGGGGGGGAGCCAGGTGGAGGGGGGGGAGCCAGGTGGAGGGCTGGGGAGCCAGGTGGAGGGGGGGGGGGAGCCAGGTGGAGGGGGGGGAGCCAGGTGGAGGGCTGGGGAGCCAGGCGGAGGAGGGGGAGCCAGGTGGAGCGGGGGGAGCCAGGTGGAGGGCTGGGGAGCCAGGTGGAGGGGGGGAGCCAGGTGGAGGAGGGGGAGCCAGGTGGAGGGCTGGGGAGCCAGGCGGAGGAGGGGGAGCCAGGTGGAGGGGGGGGAGCCAGGTGGAGGGGGGGGGAGCCAGCCCTCCGCCTTTCCTGGTGCCTCTGGAGAAAACCAGGCAGGGGTCCCGCCCTGGGATCTCCAGCAGAAAGGCGCTGCAGGGGTGCGGACCCCACGTCCCCAAGGGGCTCCCACCCCCACTCCCCGCCCCAGGGAAGTGAGTGGGTGATTGACGGGCCCTGCTGCGGCTGGGAGTGCAGATGTACCCGGCAGCAGCTGCAGCATGGCACCCACACCTGTCACCCAGATCAGCTGCTGTGACTCCACTCCTGGGGAGGCAGGCCAGGTGCCTGGGGCCTCACCTAAGTCCTTTCCACAGACAGGCGGATGAGCCTGGAACATCCTGGGGGCCCTGGGAGGCTCAGCGCCAGACTGGGACTCTCTCCCAGCGCAGCCTGGCTTCCAGCTGCCCCATCCCCTAGGCCCTCTGCAGTCTCTGACACCTGCCCCTCCCCCCTGCAGTGCCACGCTGGGGTGGGTGAGACTGAGGAACAAGGAGGGGGGCAGGGAGTGTGGCTTCCAGCCCTCTGCAATGCCGGAGTGGCTTTAGGCCTACTCCAGGGGGAGGGGCGAAGAGAGCTGGGAGAGAGCTGGAGGAGTTCTTGCTGGCCTTGGCCACCAGGGGCGAGCATGTGTCGGGGGTGTGGCCAGGCAGCCTGGGTGGGAGCCCTGCAGAAATGCTTCCCACAGCTGAGAGCCTGGTCTGTGGGAAAATTTCTAGGAGGCAAGGGGGAGACACACACCCTCCGACCGCCAAACCCACACGATGGATCGGCAGCACATCAAGACGTGTGAAATCCTGTATGCACCCAGCCGGGCAGCTGGCATTGCTGATCTCTGCACACCCACCCCCTCTGCCCACTCCACGTCCAGGGAGAGGAACCGTGAGCTGGCCGCGCTCAGAACGATGCCAGGGGCTCCGTGGGAAGCTGCTGTCGGGTCTCCCAACAGGCTGGCAGTTCCAGAAGCCGCACATGTGGTGGGCTTCTTGGCCAGATGTGGGACTCTGCTGACCCCTGCTGGTGGACTTTTGCTTCTGCAGCAGGCGGGGAGAGCCCCAGGGAGAAGGCAGTGGTGGAAAAACCTTGCAATCCGTCTGGGAAGGGCGGGAAGAAATTTCCCAGCTCAGAGAATCTCCCTCATCTGGAGCTCTTTTAATGAGACCAAGAAAAAAATTAGAATAAAACTCAGACCGAGATCTGGGAGGAGTGAGACACACCAACAGCGTGTCCCCTGCAGCCACTGTGGCCTGATCGCTGCTGCCAATCCCCTGGAAACTCAGTCGGGAAGCCGACAGCAACGCGCCCTTGGCCAAGCGCCACTGGAGTGGGGCGGGGGGAACGGGGGACCATCCCCAAGTGGCCCCTGGAGTTTTCATTTGCAATCTGGCCTCCCTCTCTCTCTCTCCCACCCCTCTCATTTCCTCCTGCAGGTGCAGAGCCTGTGTCCGTTCCCACCTTCCCTTTCTGTGGGTCTGATGCTCTCCTTAGCGGCTCCACCCCACCCCACCCCACCCCTCCCTTCCCCAGCGAGAGGCTGCTGTTAACCTCACTGGAAAACCCTGGCTAAGAAAGCTGACATCTTGAGTCTTTGCGTCTGTGGTGAGATGTCTTAGAAATCATTTTGTACACGCACAGGGAATGAAGTTCAGTCTCCCAGAACCTCTGCTGGAGTAAGCACACCAGCACCCTGCTCTTCCAGCAGAATCAGCAGGGCCGCCCCAGGAGAAGTGAGGTCACCCATGTTTAAACCCCTTTCCTGGGCGTGGGTCTGTGGGCCCTGCTCCTGGCTCCAGCATCCTGCCATTCCACACCCCAGGGAACAGCTGATGGCTCAAGGGCATGGGCCCCTGTCACCCACATGGGAGACACAGATGGAGTTCCAGCCTCCTGGCTTTGACCTGCCACAGCCCTGGCTGTTACAGGCATTTGGGGAACGAACCAGTGCAAGGGAGATCATTCTGTCTGTGTCTCCCTCTGTCCATCTCTCTACCTTTCAAATAAAAATTTTAAAACTTTTTAAATGTTAATCTCATCTGAAAACACCCTCATGGACACACCCATGTTTGATCAAGTACCCAGGCTCAGATAAAGCTTAAAAGCCTTGCAAACGCATGGTCAGTTCCTCCCCTACTGTGCTCCTCTCCCCGGACAGGGGACAGCTGCTGTGGGCTCGGTGTGTACACCTGCTCTCCGCTGCAGGCTGTGTGATCCGGGTTGCGGATTTTTGCTGTACGTACAGCATCTCACTGTGTATTTTCTTCTACAGCTTCCTTTCTCGACCCAACATGATGTCTGAAAGGTTCAGCCGTGTGCATACACCGAGTTGTAGTTCCTTCAGCTCACTGCTGTGTAATAGCCCATTCTACAATTATACCACCATTGATTGCTTTTGTCATCTTCCGTTTCTTGCTGTTATGAAATTCTTGGACACAGTTATTGTGCACTGTTGGTTTTCCCTGGGAATCTGCCCAGGAGTGAAATACAGATGGCCATGGAGTCCAGATACCTCTAGCTTACCCCACCCACACTAACACCTGGTGTTGTCAGGTCTCTAAAAAAAAAAAAAAAAAAAAAAAACAACAACAACAACAAAAACACAACTAGACAGGTGCAAAACTGGACAAAATTGCAATTTTTATTTGTATTTCACCAACTATTGATAAGGTTGAACATCTCATATGTTAACTGGTCATTAGGCTTATCCTCTATGCTTATCTCCTAGTTTTTTTCCAGTTGTATTGTTGATCTTTTTCTCTTTGATTTTTTAATAATTATATATTGCAGCAAAGAATGCTTTTTTCAGTTCGGTGCTTTTTCATTTATCTTTTTTCATGTCAGTGGCTCCTGTCTGTCACTCCCGTTGTATGTATTTTTAAATTTTTTTTTAATTTTTAATATTTTATTTTTATTGTGGTTATTTATGTATTTATTTATTTATTTTTGACAGGCAGAGTGGACAGTGAGAGAGAGAGACAGAGAGAAAGGTCTTCCTTGTGCCGTTGGTTCACCCTCCAATGGCCGCTGCGGCCGGCGCACCACGCTGATCTGAAGGCAGGAGCCAGGTGCTTCTCCTGGTCTCCCATGGGGTGCAGGGCCCAAGTACTTGGGCCATCCTCCACTGCACTCCCTGGCCACAGCAGAGAGCTGGCCTGGAAGAGGGGCAACCGGGACAGAATCGGGCGCCCCGACCGGGACTAGAACCCGGTGTGCCAGCACCGCAAGGCAGAGGATTAGCCTATTGAGCCGCTGCCACCGGCCTATGTATTTATTTTTTGAAAGGCAGAGAAAGAGAGAGAGAGAGAGAGAGGACTCTTTCACCCACTGGTTCACCCCCAGATGCCCACGCAGCCAGGGCTGGGCCAAGCAGAAGCCAGGAACCAGAAGCTCCATCTGGGTCCCCTACATGTCTGGCAGGGACCCAATGATTTGGGCCATAAGCGGCTGCCTCAAAGGCTGTGCCTTCGCAGGAAGCTGGATCAGAAGCAGAGGCGGGACTCGAACCCAGGCACCCCGATCTGGAGTAACTGCTCTGCCGCAACACCCGCCCCTACTGTCTTTCCAGTGGCTTCATTGAGGCGTAATTGGTAGATCATTGAGGCCAGTGCTGTGGCTTATCTGGTGAGACTGCCGCCTGTGCCAGCATCCCATGTGGGCGCCAGTTCGAGTCCCGGCTGCTCCACTTCCCATCCAGCTCTCTGCTATGGCCTGGGAAAGCAGTAGAAGATGGCCCAAGTGCTTGGGCCCCTGCACCCACGTGGGAGACCCAGAAGAAGCTCCTGGCTCCTGGCTTTGGATCAGCACAGCTCCAGCCATTGTGGCCAATTGGGGAATGAACCGGAGGATGGAAGACCTCTCTCTCTCTCTCTCTCTCCCCCTCCCCGCCTCTCCTTCTCTCTGTGTGTAACTCTTTCAAATAAATAAATAAATCTTTAAAAAGTTAATAGATCATATAATTCGCCCGCGTTAAGTGTGCATTCAGTGAGTTTTCATAAATTTAAAGAGTTGTGTAACCATCAGACCGGGGCAGCTTTACCACACTCCCGAGCCCCCAGAGGGACTCCTGCTGCCCGCCTACAAGCTTTCCCAGGCCCCTCCCCTCGCCACAGGCAGCCCCCAGCGCGCGCCGTCTCGGTCATTTTGCTTTGCTAGACATTTCCTACAAATGGAGTCATACAGTATGTGGTCTCACATCTGGCTGCTTCCACTTGGCAGTGTTCTAGCTCCATTCGCTCTGTCGCCTGGTGCTGACATGGTTTTTCTGCTGAGTGGTGTTCATTCCATTGTGTGACCCCAGGGTGCCGTGTTTGGACATTTGGCTCAGACTTGACCTGATGAGGAACAAATTTCGTAATTTTTTTTGCCCTACTGTGTGCGATGTGTATTTTTCTCCCCTATAACTTTTTAAAAAAATTTATTTATTTATTAGAAAGTCAGAGTTACACAGAGAGAGCAGAGGCAGAGAGAGAGAGAGAGGTCTTCCATCCACTGGTTCACTCCCCAATTGGCCGCAATGGCCGGAGCTGCGCCATTCCAAAGCCAGGAGCCAGGAGCCTCCTCCGAGTCTCCCATGTGGGTGCAGGGGCCCAAGGACTTGGGCCATCTTCTACTGCTTTCCCAGGCCATAGCAGAGAGCTGGATTGGAAGAGGAACAGCCGGGTCTCAAACCAGTGCCCATATAGGATGCCAGCGCCTCAGAAGGCCAGGGTGTTAACCCACTGCACCACAGCACCGGCCCCCCATAACTGGTTTTTTTTTTTTTTTTTTTTTACAGGCAGAGTGGACAGTGAGAGAGAGAGACAGAGAGAAAGGTCTTCGTTTCACCCTCCAATGGCCACCGCGGCTGGCATGCTGCGGCTGGCACACCGCACTGATCCGAAGCCAGGAGCCAGGTGCCTCTCCTGGTCTCCCATGCGGGTGCAGGGCCCAAGCACTTGGGCCATCCTCCACTGCCCTCCCTGGCCACAGCAGAGAGCTGGCCTGGAAGAGGAGCAACCGGGACAGAATCCGGTGCCCTGACCAGGACTAGAACCTGGGTTGCCGGCGCCGCAGGCGGAGGATTAGCCTATTGAGCCGCGGCGCCGGCAACCCATAACCGTTTTTACAACTGTCCTCTGTCTTTGATTTTCAGTCACTTTACCATGCGACGTGCGCGCGTGGTGTGGGCGTCCTGCTTGGAGTCAGCTGAGTTTGTTGGATCTGTAACTTGCTATTTCTTCTCTTCAGACGCTCTGTCGTTGGTTCTGTAACCAAGCTTTGCTCTCTGTGCCTTTCCTCTTCCTCCGGAGTTCAGTCACAGGGCTCTCGTCATTGCTTTCAGCCATCTTTTCCTACTTCGGTTTGGATTCTCTTCAGTGGCCGATGTGCAAATTCATCTGTTTTTAACTCTGTAGTGTCCAGGAGGCTCTGAAGGCTGCTCAGTGAGTTTTAGCATCACGTGTTTTTCAGTTCTATAATTTCCATTTAGCTCTCTTTTGCTAATGTTGTTGAAAAGTTTATTTGAAAGACAGAGTGAGAGAGGGAGAGAGAGAGAGAGAGAGGTCTTCCATCCACTGGTTTCACACCTGGATGACTGAAACGGCCAAAGCTGGACCAGGGAGAAGCCAGGAGCCAGGAGCTTCTTCAGGGTCTCCCATGTGGGTGCAGGGGCCCCAGCCTGAGGCCATCTTCCCCCTTTTACCAGGCTCATTAGCTGCGGGCTGGATTGGAAGTGGAGCAACGCCCGTATTAGCTTTTTCTTTGAATTTTTAAAAAATACCTATCTCTTTATCCATTGTGTCAGCATTTTTCTTTTAAATTCATCAGTGTGTTTGTAATAGTTCTTAGGATCTCTGTCTGGGAGAGGGCGTAGTGGCGCGGTGGGTTAGCTGTTGTCTGGTTAGGTGTCGCCTGCATCTCAGCCCTGTCCCTGGGTTTGAGTCCAGGCTGTCTTCTAATCTTGTTCCTTGCTAGCACGCACTCTGGGAGGCAGCAGATGATAGCTTGAGCACTGGGGTCCTTGCCACTCACACGGGAGACTGGATGGAGTTTTGGGCTCCTAGCTTTAGCCTGGCCCTAATCCGGGATTTGTGGGCATCTGGGGAATGAACTAGGGGATGAAGGACCTCCCTCTCTGTCTCTCTCTGTCTTGTCTCTCTGTGTCACTCTGCCTTCAAGAAAATAAATAAAACAAAAAAGATCATTGCTGATTCCTACATCTAGATCATCTCAAGGCCTCATTTTCTTGATGGCTACAGATCAGTTTGCGGCTTCGTCACATGACACATAAAATTTATATTTTGTGCATTGCGTGTGAAGTAGCACTTTTGTGTGCGATTTCATTTTCCAGAGAGCGCAAGCTCTGTCTTCTGTTCAGTAGTTAAGGTGTATAGACAGAGGCTGGTGCTGGGCGCAGTGGGTTAAAGCCGTCCTGCAGCGCCAGCATCCCCTATGGGCGCCGGTTCAATTCCAATCCAGCTCCCTGATAATGCGCCTGGGAAAGCAGTGGGGGATGGCCCGAGTCTTTGTACCCCTGCACCCATAAGGGAGACCTGGAAAACGCCCTGGGCTCCTGGCTTCAGATCAGCTCAGCTTCCGCCATTGCGGCCATTCAGGGAGTGAACCAGCTGACGGAAGACCTCTCTCTCTCTGTGTCTCTGTCTCTGTGTCTCTGTCTCTGTCTGTAACTCTGTCTTTCCAATAATAAAAATAAATATTTAAAAAAGCAGGTGCATAGACAGAGGGCCAGGACATCCCTTTGCTGACTGCCTGTTCTGTGGAATGGCTTCCTTTATCCGCGCCACTGTCCTTTGCTCTGAAGTCAGGATTGTCGGATATCAGTGTAGCAACTCCAACTTTCTTCTTTAAGATTTATTTATTTATTTGAAAGGCAGAGCTACAGAGAGAGAGAGAGAGGGAGAGAGAGAGAGAGAGACAGAGAGATTGAGAGAGAGAGAGAGATCTTCCATCTCCTGGTTTACTCCCTAAATGGCTGTGATAGCCAGGGCTGGACCAGGTTGAAGCCAGGAGCCAGGAGCTCCATCCAGTCTCCACGCAGGTGCAGGGGCCCAAGCACTTGGACCATCTTCTGCTGTTTTCCCAGGCCATAGCAGGGAGCTGGGTCAGAAGTCTAACAGCTGGGACTTAACCAATGTACCAAATGCCCATGCCAAGATACATATTTGCTAGACATAGAATTCTATGTTGACAGTTTTTTCTCTTTTAGTTCTTAAAAAATATTGCTCCTCTGTCTGTTTGCTTGCGTTGTTTCCAGTAAAAAATAAAAATCACCTTTGTCTTTGTTCCTTCTGCCTTAGGGACTTCCTTCAATGTTTCTTACTTTGTGAGTCTGCTGTCATGAATGATTTCACCTTCCGTGTGCCTGGAAACGTCTTTATCTCACATGGTTTTTTTTTTTTTTTTTTTTTTTTTTTAAGATTTTTTTTTTTTTGACAGGCAGAGTGGACAGTGAGAGAGAGAGATAGAGAGAAAGGTCTTCCTTTTGCTGTTGGTTCACCCTCCAATGGCCGCCGCGGTAGCGCGCTGTGGCCGGTGCACCGCGCTGATCCGATGGCAGGAGCCAGGTGCTTCTCCTGGTCTCCCATGGGGTGCAGGGCCCAAGCACTTGGGCCATCTTCCACTGCACTCCCTGGCCACAGCAGAGAGCTGGCCTGGAAGAGGGGCAACCGGGACAGGATCGGTGCCCTGACCAGGACTAGAACCCGGTGTGCCGGCGCCGCAAGGCGGAGGATTAGCCTAGTGAGCCGCGGCGCCGGCCGAACATTTTTAAAAATCGCTTTGTTAAGGTCTGATCAATGCAGAAAAAGCTGTGTGTATAATGCACGTGGCCTGGTGAGTTTCGGCAGCTTTTAGGATGATGGAGGTCGGCAGCTGTCATCACATCCTAACTGTATTCTACCCCCCAGAAAGCTCCTGGAACCATCACAGCTTACTTTCCACCTGCCACGCCGCCAGCCTAGGACCTGCGCCTTTCCTGTGTGTCTGCAGATCTGCCTGTTCCGACCTTTCATACGATCGAAGGGGATGCTGCGAGGTGTGGTCTTCTGTGCCTGGCTCCTCTCGCAGGCACGAGTGCAACCGTGATGTAGCACAGACTTGTACCTCATTCCCCCTCCCTTGCTGCTCAAAACACCATTGCCCACAGTTGTGGAAGTTTTGGGGCTTGGTATATGCTCACAGCTTTTGCTTTTGGTGTTTCTACTCCACTACCTTCTTGCTTGTATTATTTTCTTTTCTTTTCAAATTAGTTAGTTTATTTGAAAGGCAGAGGGACAGAGAAAGAGATCTTTTATCTGATGGTTCATTCCTCAAATGGCTACAGCAGCCGGAGCTGAGCCCATCCGAAGCCGGGAGTTTTCTCGGGTGTCCCATGTGGGTGCAGGGGCCCAAGCACTTGGGTCATCCTCTACTGCCTTCCCAGGTGCATCTGCAGGGAGCTGGATCGGAAGTGGAGCAGCTGGGACTTGAACTGGTGCCCATATGGGATGCCAGCACTGCAGAAGTTCACAACTGGGCAGGCGCCAGGTGCAGCAGCCAAGTGCACACTTGGGAGACTGGCATCCTGCGTCACAGTTCCTGGTTTCTTTCTACAGTCACAGACATCTGCTCTGAAGGGGCTTAGGGGATGGCGTGCCCATGCTCATGAGCAGCAAAAACCATGGCGATAGCCTTCCGCTCTCTCGCAGCTACGGGGGCCTCCTCACCAGGCTGTGTCACTGTGTGCTCAGAGGGAGGCCCAGGTCTCCTTTCCCCTTGGGCCTCAGGGCCCAGACACCACGCAGCTGGAAACCCTCCACTGAGACACTCAGCTGGGCGGTGAGTGCCCTGGCCGTTTTCTGTGGCTACAACCACGTGCACGAGGCTGGGGACCTTATGAAGGACAGAGGCCTGTTTAGCACAAGCCCCGGGGGCTCCGAGCATGCTGCCGCTGGCATGTGCCCAGATCAGCCTTTGTACCCAGCTCACGCATCCCTCCCTGGAAGGCTGGTGGGTGACACGGAGAACCTGACCCGTCGAACGCCTTGAGCCCTCGTCATCTGCTGTGCCCCCTGATCGCACGCCCCATTCGTCTGTGTGTCAGCCCCGAGGCCACATCCCATCTCCATTCGAGCCCTTGGTCCTGCTCGGTGACGGCTGCTGGCCTCTGCATGGCCCTCGCTGAAAGCCGCCACGTGTGTGGCCACGCATGGGCTTCCTGGCCTGCGCCTGCCCACTGCTCCCAGGGACTCAGCATGGAGGCAGCCTTGGCTCTTCCTGGCCACGTGCTGGGAGGACGCCACACCCTTCCTTTCCCTGCTAGCGTCAGCCTCTGCAGAGCCTCACGTGGTGGCCCTCGGTGGCCACGGGGTCCTGGCACCCGTCCTAGCCTCCTCGCTTCCCCCGGGAGCCTGTGCCATGCCCATTATGCACACACATGTTGCTTCTCATCCATCTTGGTGAAGACGGCTCAGCGAACTCTTCTGAAATCTCACATCTTTTCTTAGCAATGCCCAGCCTATTTTTTTTTTAAAGATTTATTTATTTTGCTTGAAAGTCAGAGTTACACAGAGAGAGGAGAGCCAGAGAGAGAGAGAGAGGTCTTCCATCCGCTGGTTCATTCCCCATTTGGCAGCAATGGCTGGAGCTGTGCTGATCCGTAGCCAGGAGCCAGGAGCTTTTCCCAGGTCTCCCACATGGCTGCAGGGGCCCAAGGATTTGGGCCATCTTCTGCTTTCCCAGGCCATAGCAGAGAGCTGGATGGGAAGTGGAGCAGCCAGGACTCAAACTGGTGCCCATATGGGATGCAGGCGCTTCAGGCCAGGGTGTTAGCAGGGCACAGGGGCAGTTCTGCTGGGCTTCAGACACTGACCAGCTTCCTGCCGGCTCTCACGAGGCACCAGCCCTCCAGGCCCAGCCATTGTGCTGGGAATGCCGGTGAGCTCCCGCCTGACACCAGCCGCAGCCTGCAGTCCTGAGAGTTATGGTGTCCTCACGGTGCCATCACGTACGCTGAGCGAGAAGCCTCGGGGTGAGCTCAGCCAACACCCAGACCACTGAGATCAAAACAACCGGCTGCTGTTGTCTGCAGCTCCTCCGGCTGGGCGGTGTGCTACACTGCCCTGGGTCCCGGCAGGTCACCAGCCCAGCCACCCTTTAATGTCACCTTCCTGGATTTCCCCCTCTCCGAATTCCCGAGCCCTGGAGCCACATCGGGGCACACGCTTGACCTCCCCTCTCCCTGTCAAGTCCTGGTCCCTCGCCCAGTGCTTGGCGCACAGTGGGTGCTCAGCTCAGACTTTCTCTGTCTGCCTGGGATCTTGGGGCGAGAACATTTGCCAACAGAGAGAGGAGGGTCCTGAGTTGCAGATCCGAGCGTCCATTGCCTTCGGGGACCTGTTTCTCTGACCAGTGTCCCAAGACATTTTTGGCTTCTCTGCTGGGAACCTCAGGTAGCCTGATCCAGAGGCGAGAATGTTAAGGCTCAAGTGCTTTACAGAGCGAATGGCGCACCTGGGCCGCGAATGGGGCGTCTTTCACAAATTCACCAGCAGGTGGCGACCTTACTCAGAGGTCTTCGCAAAGTATGGGCTTAGGCGCTGCTTTATAACGCACTCACTAGGCACCGACTGGGGTTAAGGCATTGTGCAAGCCACGAAGGCGAGTTTATTGTTCCGCTTTCCAGAGCTAATAACAAGTACCCGACAGGAGGTACTTGGAAAGAACGGAGTTTCGTTCTGGCTCATGGCTCACAGTCAGCCCAGGATGGGGGGAGAGGTGGGGCGGGGTTTCCCAGGGTCCCAAGAGATCAGAGGGAACCAATGGTGGGGCGTGTGCAGAGGAGTGGTCCCCTCAAACAGTGGTGGGGTCCAGCTAGGCTTTTGCAAGCCACCTGGCTGAGAGAGCTCCCTCCCCAAGGCACGCCCCAGTGACCTGACACCATTCTTAGGTTAATGTTCCACCCTCTGGGCACCGTGGACTTGCAGGTGTGGGATGTACCCATCTTCGTGAGCAGGGAGCCGTGTCCTGGCCCAACCATAGCAGAGCAGGAGCTGCAGTGCCTGCCCTCCAAGGTCTTTCCATCCTGTGAGCTCCCTGCTCCCGGAGCCCTGAGTTCTGGCGATGTCATCTGAGCTCTTCTCCCACCCCCAGATGTGATCCAGACCCCGCACCCTGGCGACACAGTGAGACCAGGGTCTGGCCTGAAGCCTGGCGAGTCCCAGCCACTTCTCTGCTTTCAGGGGAAGAGCCTGTGGTGGCACAGTTGGGCTGGCCCCGCCCAGGGAAGTGAGGGTTGGGGGGTGGCGCGAGGTGGGGGGTTTGCAGTGAGATGGAAGCAAACTGGCCAGGAGTGCAGGCGCGGGGGCCATGGGGCCTGGGTCTTCCAGAAATGCCCTGAGCTTGCGTGGTGCTCGCAGTCTGCTCCCTGGGAGCTCCCTGTCCCTGCTCCTGCCCAGGCCTCTGAAGGAAACTTCCCCCAACCCCTACCCTGCCCCGGGCTGTGAGAGCCACCCCAGTCTCTGTGCTATGGACACCAGGGTCCTGCAGAGGGGACCGAGGGAGCAGGAGGACAGTGGCCCCATGTGGCTGCCAGACAGGGGAGAGGAAGGGGAAGTGGTTATTTAACAAGCTATCAGCGCCTTCCCCAATTGCCTTCAGGACCCCAGAGCCACCTCTGTGAGCGTCTGAGTCTCCTTCCAGCTGCCCTGGACCATTCTTGGGGCTTCACAGAATCAGAAAATCAGAACAGGCTTCCCCCAGGCAGGACCCCCGCCCCTGCAGAACCTGCTTTGCTCCTTTCCAGAGAGACCTCGCGTTTTCTTCCCTCCGAGAATTCTATTTTCATGCCATTGACACACTGCTCTTTCTGGCTTTCCTTTCACCTCTGTCTAGCAAGCTCCTTTCTCCAGCAAAGCCTGAGAACGTCTAGGAATCCTCCCGGGAGTACAGGCATGCAGACCGGAAGAGAAAGCAGAGCAGGAATGCTGGGCCACTGGACAAACACCGCTGGCTCTTGCCTCTGGACACAGCCACAGGCAGCAGAGCTGTGCCAGAGCCGGAAGAGCCTTCGGGGCACCTGCTTGGGGAGGGGCGTGGCTTGTGTTGCTAAAACAAAAATACCTGAGGCTGGGCCATGCAAACAGGCAAGAGGTTGGTTTTGCCCAGAGTTCTGGAGGCTCCTGGGAGCATGGCGCAGGCATGTGCACGGCTCTGGTGCTGGCCTCACGGCGATGGCATCATAGTGGCAGGAGCACAAGTGGAAGAGGTCTCAGTGGGACAGGAAGCCGGAGAGACTGAGGGTCTAGGTTCCCTCTTACTAGAACACTCGTCCTTGAGGGACCTAATCGGGCCCCTTGAGAACTGGGGTCAGCACCCCTAGTGACCCACTCACTCCCATGAGGCCCTTCCTCTTCAAGTTCACGCCTCCTCCACTCCATCGCACTGGGACCAAGCTTCCAGCACACGGACAGCGGGAGCACACTCTGTGCAGAGCACCCAGTCCCTGTCCCCGGGGACACAGGAACCCACAGGCGTGCTACACAACATGCATGGCACATTGCCCAGGGACTTTCATTTCTCTCGACAGGAGAATTTTCTTATTTATTAGTATTCTTAAAGATTTGTTTATATGAAAGGCAGAGTTACAGAGAGAGAGAGAGAATCTTCCATCCTTTGGTTCACTCCCCAAATGGCCACAACAGCCAGGCCAAAGCCAGGAGCTTGGAACTCCAGCTGGGTCTCCCCCTCTAGTGGCGGGGGCCCAAGCCCTCGGGCCACCTTCTGCTGGTGACTTAGCAGGGAGCTGGAGCGGACGCAGAGCAGCTGGGACTCAAAGCAGTGCTCTGATCGGGATGCTGGTGTCGCAGGTGGGGCCTTAGCCCACTGCAGCGCAAGGCCAGCCCTGCCGTTCCCCTTGACAGGCAGGTTAGACAGTGAGAGAGAGAGAGACAGAGAGAAAGGTCTTCCTTCCGCTGGTTCACTCCCCAAATGGCTGCTGTGGCCGGCGCTGCGCTGATCCGAAGCCAGGAGCCAGGTGCTTCCTCCTGGTCTCCCATGCGGGTGCAGGGCCCAATTTTTGTGTTTTTTTTTTTTTCTTTTTTTCCTTTTTTGACAGGCAGAGTTAGACAGAGAGAGAGAGAGAGACAGAGAAAGGACAGGAAGTACTTTTCACCATTATCTTTTGACTAAGTCACAGTTATGTGTGAAGGAGAATGCAAAAGCAAAGAACTTTTTATAAGAAGACGTAAGACCGCGAGGTCCTAGGAGTGGGCGGATTCAGCCCGTGTTTCCAGTTGTTCGGGAGGGACCTGTCCGCCCGCCCCTGCTGCCAGGGGCACCTCTGTGCCAGCTCTCACTGCACCCATGTGGAGTGCCGAGGTCCACATGTGGGTGCTTCACCACCAACTTAGCCACTGCTCTCCGCCTTGGTTTCCTCTTGTGCAGCACAGAGGTCAAAAATAGCCCTGATGTCGGCCAGTCACGGCGTCCATGGATGAAGACACCTGTGTAGGCGCCTGGCGTGTCTACGTGCTCAGTAATCATTTATAATCATGAGCGGTAGATTTAACAGTCGCCGCCAGAGCTGGTGCAAACTGCAAGTTTCGTGCTGGACGCTTCAGAGCCTCATGGTTCCTGGTGACCCCAGGAGCCTTGCTTTTCTTGGGGGTCCATTTTGGTGACAAAATGGCTTTGAATAGCTCCTGGGAACTCCTGCTGAGAAACCTTCCAGTCTGTGTGGCAAGGCCTTTACCCCCTGAGCCTTACTATTTCCCAAGTGCATTTCTTTCCTTTTTTTTTTTTTTTTTAAAAAGATTTGTTTTATTTATTTGAAAGGCAGAGTTACAGAGAGGCAGAGACAGAGAGAGGTCTTCTACTTGCTGGTTCACTCCCCAAATGGCCACAACAGCTGGAGCTGGGCTGATCCGAAGCCAGGAGCTGCTTCTGGGTCTCCCACGTCCATGCAGGGCCCCAAGGACTTGGGTCATCTTCCACTGCTTTCCCAGGTGCATTATAGCAGAGAGCTGCATCGGAAGTGGAGCAGCCGGGACTCGAGCCAATGGCGTTATAGGATGCTGGTACAGTAGGCGGCGGCTTTACCCACTATGCCACAGTGCCACCCCCAGGTTCATTCCTTACCCACTTCTGAATCCTCAACCCCTCCTGGATGAACTTGAAGAGGACAAGCCACACATTCTGAGGGTGCGTGGAGGGCATCCCCAATGGTTCAGCACAGGAGGGATGGTGCTGCTCTAGCCGGGGTGCCAGGTGCCTTCAGCTACCTGTCTGTTTGCTCACCCAAGCACCTCCACACTTCCCAGGTCCCCCCCAACGCTGCAAGACTGGGGCTCCACCTATGACGTCACAGCTCCCTCCATGCCCTGATGCTCTTCCCGCGGCCCTCATCGCTCCTTCTCAGTCTTCTTTGCCACCTCTCAGCCACTCTCCAGTACTGGTGTCCTTTGGGGGCTCTGAGCCTGCTCCCCTGCTCCAGCTTTCCCTAGACTGGAAACCCCAAGTCTCTATTTGCAACCCTGGTCCTGCTTTTGCTCCCTGGGTCTAACTGCCTGACGGACAGTTCCACTCGGACATTCTGCGGGTGTCTCCAATCCAACAAAACTGAATTATCACCCCTCCTGACCCGCGACCTGCAGCTGGTCCTGTGCAGACAGATGCCCCTCCAGAACCCAGGGGCCACCCCTGCTCCTCTCTCGCTTCATGCCGTGCTCTGCACCTGGCCCCAGAAGCCAGCTGGTCATCCAGGCTGGCAGGTTGTACCCCTTCAGTAACCATGCAAACCATCACCTCCTTTCCACTCCCAGGGCTCTCCTGCCAGCCCCTATCTCGTTCTGGACTGTTTAAACAATCTCCCAGTGGGGCCCCCAGACCCAACTCACCTCCTTCCCTTCTCACCTCATACTCGATTTCCTAAAATGCTTCTGAAACTGGCCACGCCATTTCTCCAGGACCCATCGGCACGTCTCCTTGCCTCCAGTATGGTCCACCCCTTCCATAGGCTTTGCTGCGCTTCCAGGTCTCTCTGTCCCTGCCTGTGTGCCAGCCCCACTTCCCGCACAACTTTATCTTTCATCCTGCGTGTCGGCTCTGCTGCTGAACCTGTGGTTCCCTGGCTGAACGATGCTCTCCCAAGGTCGTGCCCCTTCTTCTGCCTCCTGGCCAGCTCTGGATCATCTCTCCTGACACTGCCTTCCCTCAGGAAACAGAATTAAGCATTTACCCTTTGTCTACTCACAGTCATCCCCACCTCTTCCCTCAGGTCCCTGGAAGGCCCTGGGGCCCTGATATTGGTCCACCAATTAGGTTGTAAACTTCTTGAGGTCAGGATCCAACTCATCTCCAGAACCTTTCATATATGACGAGATCAGGATAGATCCCCAGTAAAGGTTACTGGATGGATGGATGGATGGGCAGATAAATAGATGGATAAACCGATGGGTGGATGGATGGATAGATGAATAAATGGATAGATGGGTGGATGGATGGATGGAGAGATAGACAGGTGGGTGTGTGGATGGATGGATGGATGAGGGGGTGGGTGGGTGGGTGGGTGGATGGATGGACGGATAGGTGAACAAGGGAGAAACCTCTGGCCCAGCCTGAGTCTCTAACCTCTCTGGGATAATGGCCAGGGTTTAGGCAGCACATTCTCTCCCTTCTCTCATCCTCACATTCAGGTTCCCCTCACCTAGGATCTATTGGCAAGTGGAGGCCTTTGCAACAGTTAGGGAGAGAGATGTGACATCGAGATGCTGATGAGGGAGGAAAGAGAGGAGAGGATGCATAGAAAGTAGCAGAAGAGCCGGCGCCGTGGCTCAACAGGCTAATCCTCCGCCTTGCGGCGCCGGCACACCGGGTTCTAGTCCCGGTCGGGGCACCGATCCTGTCCCGGTTGCCCCTCTTCCAGGCCAGCTCTCTGCTGTGGCCAGGGACTGCAGTGGAGGATGGCCCAAGTATTTGGGCTCTGCACCCCATGGGAGACCAGGAGAAGCACCTGGCTCCTGCCATCGGAACAGTGCGGTGCACCGGCCGCAGCGCGCTACCGCGGCGGCCATTGGAGGGTGAACCAACGGCAAAAGGAAGACCTTTCTCTCTGTCTCTCTCTCACTGTCCACTCTGCCTGTCAAAAATAAAAAAAAAAAAAAAAAAAAGAAAGTAGCAGAAGAATTCAGAGACTGGAAGGCAGGGCCCTGCTGCCTGCCTGTAACACCCCCTCCTCCATCCCAGGAGCCACTAAGTACCAACCCAGAGGCCCAGGAGGACAGCAGCACAGAGGTGACTCGAGGGACCGACAGGTTTAGCTGTTCTTGAGAGACCCAAGGAGCAGCCAAGGCCCTGTGTGTTCCAGGCCTCTTTCTACAGCGCCAGCGAAGAGCCCTGCGATGAGCTCTGACCACATCACCTCTGCCGATGCGGGCGCTGCTGGCGGGGCAGGGCCAGACTGGGCCCAGGGGGGGACTGAGGGTTATCTGCCCTGAGGACATTTAGGCATGTGTGATGTCCTAGTATTGGCGATGTTCACTGGCCTGTCTGTGATCTCGACACCAGGCGCTCGCCTGTTTGCATGGTGGCTAACCCAAGTATCACTCTGGACCCAACTGCAGAGTCCTTCCTCCCCTGAGTCTTCATCTCAAATGTCCCACCTAAGAGCAAGCCCAGAGGGTTGGCGGCATGGGAGAAGCGCAGTAGAACCAAAGGGTGTGAGGTTTGACGGGGCAGGGCCTGCTGGGCTTCCTGTATCTCCAGCTGTGCCTGGTCAGCTCTGAAGACACGCGAACCAGCAGTCTCTGGGTGGAAAAGCAGGGTGGCCCTGCGCCCTGGATTGTGTGGGACAGAGGTCCTGCCTCGGTATAGTTCTGAATGCTGCCCCTGTGTGACTCACTGTTCAAAGCATTCCATCGGGGATGATACATCGCACAACCAGTCTATTTACAAGGTGACTTAAGATCCTCTGGGAGAAGTCCAAGTGTGACCGCACTTCTTTCTCCTTTCTCCTGTACCTTCCCTAAGGACATTTCGCAGAACAGGTTGGCTCAGCAGTCCCACGGCTCCAGAGAGGACCGATCCAGACCAAAGAAGGAAACACAGGCATGTGTGCTTCTGCGAAATCTTGGGTAGAGCTCCACGGCTGCTATCTATCTCCAGGATACTCAGAGCTGCAGGGAAAAGGGCGAAACCCCTGGGACCACCGTCTCTGGGCAGGAAGCTCAAGGTCTCCGACACTGATTGTAACTCTACAGTTTAGTGTGACTGTTTATCTATTATTTTCCCAGTGTAGGAATGGCCAGGAATTCTTCTGGCTTATCCTCCCGCATCTTGCTTGGGTCAGCTGAGGATGGCCCGATCTGAAAGAAATGCTGGCGGGGTGCTTATGGACATTCCAGTGTTGGAAGGCTTTGTTTGTGTAATGGGCTTGGCAGAAGGAAAGGTGTTTCTTATGGTAGAAAGCCAGGAAAACCCAGATAAATATTTCATTTTCTGGATCATGAGATGCATAGCTTTATTCCTGGAAGAGAATTAATTCAGCAACCTGGGTCTTTAAACGAAGCCCTGGGGAACCCTTGACAGCAGCCCAGGGTGGAAGATGTGGCAGCCATCTATGGGCAACCTGGGTGGGGGCAACCAGCTGCTGAGCAGACCCTCCAGGGCCTGCCATGCATGCTGGGAATGCCATGGGCAGATGGGGTCTGCAGTACTTCCTTCTGAGAATGCTTTGGGTGAAGAGAAAGCTACACACACACACACACACACAGACAATACATACCATCCCACTGAAGTGTAGACGCAAGATCCGATACACACACACACACACAGAGAGACAACACACACCATCCCACTGCAGTGCAGACGCAAGATCTGAGTGCACTGTACTTCCTCCACTCTTGGTAACACTAATGGAATTCAGCGCTGGAGAACTAGATGTAACTCCAGCACAGTGAGCAAGTTACAAAGGCTTGAAGACTGGAGCCGGCGCTGTGGCACAGCAGGTTAAAGCCCCAGCCTGCAACGCCAGCATCCCATATGGATGCCAGTTGGAGTCCCAGCTGCTCCTCTTCTGATCCAGCTCTCTGCTATGGCCTGGGAAAGCAGTAGAAGATGGTCCATTCCTTGGGCCCCTGCAGCTGCGTGGGAGACCCTGAAGAAGCTCCTGGCTCCTGGTTTCAGATCAGCTCAGCTCGGGCTGTTTCGGTCATTCAGGGAGTGAACCAGCTGATAGAAGGCCTCTCTCTCTGGTTCTGTCTTTCAAATAAATAAAACAAAGCTTAAAAAAAAAAAAAAGCTGGAAGACAAAGCCTGTGGCCCACGGGCTCTCACCCTCCCTTGGTCCTCCTACTCCTGGGCACAGCAGTCAGCCTCACCATCTTCATGTCCCTGCAGATCCAAACCCACAAGCCCCAAATGCGGGGAGCAGGGCAGGATTAGGGGCCAGGCGGGGCTGCCTTCCTCTAAAGCTGAACTCGCTTGTCCAGCCAGAGGCCCCTGGGGAGCCTTTCCCTGCTTAGAGAATGGCGTTGGGGAGCTATTTCTCATCCGGGAAAGGGGTGGGTGCTCCACTCTGGGCCTAGCAGCAGTTCTGCACGGTGTGAGCGTCTCTGCGCCCTGAAACGCCTGCAGCCTGTAGGAGGGGCTGGGACATGGGCTGGGAGCTGGGCGAGGGGCTGCGGGTGCCCTACCCACTGTTAACTGCCCCCTGGCCAACTTGGAGTGCGCTGAGCTGAGACTCCGTCCCTCCCGCTGACCGCTGGGGGTCCGGGGCAAAGCCTCCATCCAGGTCCAGGCAGATGCTTTTGGGACCAGGCTGCCTTCAGGGTGGGCGTGGCCTTCTCCTTCGGGTAGCTGGGAAGAGTGGAGAGAGCCATGGGCTCCGTGCGGTTGAGGAGGGAGTTAATCGTTAGAGCGCCTGTCCCGCGCTGGCGCTGCTGAACTCGCTCAGTCCCTGGACCACTTCGGGCCATACCCCTTTCCCAGAGGGGCCGAGGGTCTGGGCCAAGGCTCAGCTAGGGGTGGAAGGGGCAGGGGCAGAGCGGCCCCCGGAAGCTTGGTTCTCTTGCACCTGCCGCTGGCCAGGTGGGTCTCTTAGGAGCGCCTGGGATCAATGGCCTCCTGCCCACGAGACCCTGGGAAGCAGCGGTGACGCCTCAGGGAACTGGGTCCTGGCTCTTGGCTTCGACCCCACCCGGCCCCTCTGCCGGCTTTGGGGGCCGGGATTTGAGGGGGTGAACCATCCGACGGGAGCGCCATCCCTCAGAAATAAGTTAAACCGGCTGTGACGCTCAGCTCCCGGCCAGGAGGTCGGGGTTCGTCCAGCCCCAAGCTATCCTACTCCCCAAACTCCTCCATAAAGGGTTTTTAACTTCTCGAAATTTTTAAAAAGCGCGCACAAACTTGAGACACCCTCCTTTCCTAGGAACACGGTGTTCTCCCTGCTCCCAGCTCCCAGGCTAACGGGAAAGCGGCGGCGCGGGGGCACCCGCCCGGGGGAGCCCCGGGTCCCCGCAGGCTCGGCCGGGCCGCACGCGGTGACGTCAGGGGCGCGGGGCAGTGTGCAGAGCCCACTGGTTGGCGCGACGCGGGCCACGCCCTCCCTGGAGCGGAACAAAACGGCGCGCGGCGCCCGCGCCCCAAGCCGCTGCTCCAGCCGTCCCCGCTGCCCGCCGCCCGCCGCCCGCCGCCAGGTGAGTGCGCGCAGCCCTCACCCTCCGTAGCCCGGGCCCTGCCAGGAAAGTTTGTCCAGGGGCCCGTGGCGGGCGAGGACCCGGGGGAAGTGGCCGCGCCCAGCCGGGCGGCGCTTCTCTGTCCACTTGGTCCAGTGGCCCAGGGTCCCGCGCCACTCGGGGCTGCTTGGACACCCTGGGACTCCGCGCGTCCCTGACCCAGGGCGACCCGGGCAGAACAATCGGCGATTCTGCGAGCCACTGTCGCCCATTGTACGGCCAAGAGATGAGGGCATCCGTGCCACCCCCTCCTTCACCCTCCTGCTCCCCGAGAAAGGGCCCCGGGGGTGGGGTGGGGGACAGCTGGCTTCATGGCCCGGCCTCCGGCATCTGTGAGCACAGGAGTGTGTTTTCCCGCTTCTGAAAGAACCAGATGGCTGGCTCCTGCACCCCAGGTCTGGGTGCTGGGCGTGGTGATGACTGAAACCCTGAAAAGTGACTTCTGTGGCTTCAGCCCTTGACAGCTGGGGATCACGAAGAGGGTGGGTATCAGGTGCAGTTAAAGCAAGTTGCAACCCGTTACGCTGCCAGCCACCGTCCCCAACAGGTGTTGCACCTCCTGTCCCAGCCTGGAGTCTCCTGCAGGCTCCTGGCCCTTGCTACCCTTGTAGCCCAGTCAGAGGCGGGGTCGGCTCAGGTCCTGCGCACAGCTCTGGGCTCCAGCCCTCGCCAACCCCCTGCTCCTTTGGGGTGAATGAGTCCCCATGCCACGGTCACCCCGCCTTGGGCACTAGCACGGCAACACTGAGGACGGCTCTGGGAGAACGTGTGCTGTGGGCGGATGCCCTGGAATCTTGGTGAGACAGCGTTTGGAAGACAAGCTGGTGGCCTTGGGCAAGTGACACAACTTCTCTGTGCCTTGGCTTCTCCCAGGGCTGGTCCCTGGGGAGTGTGTGATACACAGCCTCCAGCCGTAGCTCAGTTGCTGCCTTCTTCCTCGTCCTTTCTCTCCTGGCTCCTCCCAGAAGTTAAGGAGGCTGGCAGTGCTGGCTGCCCTCTGTCATCTCAGTGCAGGCCGGGGATGTCCCCAGGGGAGCATTTGGGGACGGGGACTCCGAGCTTCTCCCTGCTCTCTTTGGAGAGAGGCTGCCCTCTGCCCTCGGACTGTGTACGCTGCAGCTCCTGTCCCGTCTTGGCTGAATCCCGCCTGGTGCTGTTTGGGTGCCAGGGAGCGAGCCTTTGCCTCGGAAAGGAAATCCGGGGCAGGGCAGGCCTACAGGGAAGGAAGTTTATTCCACAGAGGGCGTGGTGTGGGCCAGATGGGGGCAGGCGGAGCTGAATGGCACAGGTTGGGGGGGAGGGGGCTGGGAAGGGGCAGGAGAGAAGCTGGAGAGTAGGCCTGCCAGCTCTGCAAGTGGCCTGCTGAGAAAACGGGACAAGTGGGGGGTGCTGTGAACCCCCTGCCTTTGGTCTGCCCTCGCGCCGCCTTCCTGGACCAGGTGTTTGCTTTTGTCATTGCACACGGCTGGCCCTGCCGCTGGTCAGTAAACACGTGGTCAATGAATGGCGCAGGAATGAGCTTTCGGCAGAGTTGCCCAACTGGGTGCTCACCGATGGTTACCAGGCGGTTTCCCCTGGGGGTGATGTTAGTGAGCAGGTGGCAGAAAGGGAGTCAGTTTCCCTCCTTGTGCAAGTTTGGGGAGTGGGGTGGGTAGCGGGCAGCTTGTTTCCTGGAAGGCTGAGTTTGGAGTGTTTCTGCAAACCTGGCTTGGCATGAAGAGCTCCTTCGTTACAGAACTGTGGGGAGGTGCACGTGGAACATTTTGCAATGCCAGGAGGTGCACGTGAGAGTGAAGTGACTGTCCCCCCGCGTGGCATCCCTCAGATGTGTTGGCAAGTGTCTAAAGGCACGCACAACAGAGCTGCGACGTCAGAGCCGGCCTGCCCTTAGGCCACAGTAAGCAGATCTCTGCACTTGCTGCGTGCCGGGCTCGGGGCTGGCACCGCACGTGCACTGCCCCAGACAATGCGCTCCATTTCACAGATGAGGCAGCCAAGGCTAGGGGTGCTAAGCAGCTTGCTCGGGATTGCAGCTGGCTGGTTGTAGAGCTGCCATTCAAAGAGACCCGCGAAACCCCTATGCTGTCACTACCTCTGTATTTTTCTTTGCTCCTTTCCATTTCCTTTTTGCAAATCAACTCATTAAGGGAATGTTCACAAAGGTGAACCTCATTGGTTTTACAGCAGCTTGGAGACTGGGGGGTGGGGCGGGGTGGTTAGCAGTCACCACCTCCAGGTTTTCACTCTGCTGCCTGCTGGGGAGGAGGAGAGGGGGCCAGATCCAATGCCTGTGTGACTGTGGGGGCCAGGTTTGCAGGAAAGAAAAAGAATCCTGGAAAAGAGCTTGCTTGAGGGAAAAAGAAAATGAGACAGAGACAGTCGGGGGGGGGGGGTGGCGCGGCGGAGGGGGGGCCGGGGTGTCCTGAGGGCTGCCCAGCCGCAGCCGCCTGCTGTTTCCAGTTGTCAGGGATTTATATGGTAATGACGTGGCCGCTGTACGCAGTGCCCCAGGAATGTGTCTGCCGCCAGCGTGGAGTGATTCCCATGTATGGTAAAGTGTGTAAATACCGAGGCAGCTCTGTGTCCAGGTTCTGGCGGGTCCAGCGCCTCCCAGAGGCAGCATCTGCGTCCACAGCCCAGAGGGGAGAGGGCGGTGGAGGAAGATAGGGAAGGTTGGAGGCCGCGCAGCCCCGCCCCCACCCCGCCCCAGTCCTGGCGCCGCTTACAGCCGGGTGGCGTGGGACGGCGCTTCCTGCCTGTTTGTAAAGTCTCAGTGCTCATTTGTTTTACTCTTAGAATTTAATTTAAAAAGGTCGCCCAGACCTTCTTGTTCAGTGGGGGAGGACTGTTCCCATGCCAAGCTGACATCATTCTGAAGCCAAGTGACTGGACCTGAGCACCTGTGAGAACTGGTGGCTCTAGGATTTCCTGTGATGGTTTTGAAACACTTAGGCCAAGTCATGGAGCCCGCTTCTACCTTCAGAAGATCTTGAGATTCTGACCTCCACAGGGGACAGCATTCGGGGACAGGTGGGGACGAGGACGGGCATAGCTTTTGTCAGCTCACACTGCCACATAGGCTGTGGGGCTGGGCTTGGAAAGAGAATAGCCCTAGCATGGAGAAGGGGAGGGTGCTAGGCTGGGTGACAGGCAGGGTCTGGGGTGCTGCTTAGCTGCTCGGGGTACCCCATGACTGCATGGGATGTCCCCAGCCTGCTCCTTCTCCATGCCAGCCATTCTTCCCTGACCAAGGGCCATTACCTTCAGGGGAGGTCTCTTTTCCTGGGCTCCCAGGTGTCACCTCCCAAGCGGGGGGGGGGGGGGGGGGGGGCTCTGAACGTGCCAGGAGCCAGAGGCTGAGCTGCAGGCCCCCTGCAGGCCTCGCAGGTGCCCAGCAGCCAGGGTAAACAGTGGACAGGTCTCTACTCCACCCAGAGGGAGGGGATCCTGCCCTGGGCCTGCCCTCACTCACACACCCCAGGGAGCCAGTGAGCTTGTGATAGGAGGCATGGGATTTTCCACTGCAGAAATAAAGCCAAGGGGTGCCTTGCCGAGGGCTTGGGGAGAGGGGGATGTCCTTGAGCTGACCTCTCTGAGATGTTCCTTAGACGTGACCATGACCACTCAGACCCCACATCTCTCCTGATTCTGTGAGATTGGGGTGGGGGTGGGGTCTGCGCCCGGCTGTAGAGCCACCTCTGGGACCTCCTCCCCAACACTGGGGATCTGGGTGCAGGCCTTAACTGGACAGCCAGCCTGGAACAAGTTGGGGGGAGCCCCACCCTCAAGCTCCCTGCCTCTAGCCTCCAGCCTGCCCTGGGGGTCCTGGCATTTCAGGTAAACCAGTCGGGGGATTGGGATCATGGAGTCTGGGATCAGCATGGTGTAGCAGGACAAAGGGAGCCCAGAGGGCAATGCCCAGCGGGCCTGGAGCTGTCCCAGGCGCCCTCGGTAACCCAGAAGGGGGTGACTCTTGAGTGTCCAGAGAGCTTGATGCAGAGACCCAGGCCCTGCTGTGGTCTCGGTGGCCATGGGGAACAGAACTCCCCAGGAGGACAAGAGGCTTGTCCCAGGCCGCTTGGCTGGGCTGGTGGAGAAGTCCGGCGAGTTCCTGGCCCCTGTTTGCCGCGCTGTTCCTCTAGCTGTGTGTTTTCTGGAGGCGGGGTTGCAGGTAAGCGGGGTTCCCTCTGGCCCCGCATCTGGCCGGGGAGGGGGAGGGGGTGCAGTACAAGCTCAGCTGGGCTGGCTCTCATGGTGCTAGTCAGAGGGGGGAGGGCATGCTGTATGCTGGGCACCGTGCCATCACTTCCATATGGTCTCATGTCACTCTCATAGACCCAGAGGGTCATGGCCCCATTTCAGAGATGAACAAACCAAGCTCATGGAGGAAGGCGTGGCGGCAGCTCCGACCGCTGGAACTCTGACCTAAGGGACTTCTCCTGCCGGCCTCTGACCCCCAGGACAGGCAGCTGAGAGGGAGCCCGGTGGCCCACAGGTTTCCTTTAAAGGCAATCCAGCCTTCCTCCAGCTGGGCTGGCCAGAGAGGAGGGGCTGAGTAAGGACGGGCCGCCTCTGCAGGGTGGAGGTGGCCAGGGCTCCAGCTGCGGCTCTCCCACAGGCAGGGACCCTCATGTGGGCACCTGGGAACAGAGGGCACAGCCACTTTGTCCATCTCACGGCACCAGAACCCTGTCCTGTCACCGGGCTCCTGTGGGGAGACCCCCAAGCACGTGGCCAGGTTCAGCCGGGAGGCCTCCTAGGCAGATGTCCCTCCCTGGCAGGCCCCTGGGCTTCACCCACTTCCCCGCCTGTGTTCCTGATCCCCTGGGCCCTGCTGGCTGTGGGCCCCTGACTGGGGCCAGGGAGAACAAGAGGAGGCCTGTGTGGAGCTATGGGTTTCCCCTGAGGGAGAAGGGCTTTTGTGTCCAGGAACAAAACACTGCTTGGGACAGGGGCTCCCAGAGGCTCCCAGCCGCTGGTTAGGGGAGCTTTCCTCCCTCAGGGGTGTTCCTGGGGCCCTGGAGGGAGGCAAGGCCAGGGAAGAGGGCCAGGTGCTGCCCGTGTGCCCACCGTGCACACACAGGAACCCAGGGACCCGCTTTAGAATCCTGGTCCTGCCTCCAGCTGTGTGGCCACAGGCAAGCTGCCTCACCTCTCTGAGCCTTGTTTACCTTGTCTGCAAGTGGGCATGTTCGCTCCCTCTCCAGGTGACCAGCACAGACTGGAGGGAGGCCGCTAGCTGCGTGGCAGGCGTCTGCTCTGTGGCAGCAGGGGTCCAGGCTGTGGAGCGAGTCACCTCATCAGAGAGAGAGCCCGTGTGTCTTCACAGCGCTGGCCCACATCCCCACGCAGTGCTCCCCTCCCATCTCGCTGGCAGGGGAGTGGAGTGACCGCAGTTGGCTTAGGTGACTTCGGCCTGGTCCCTAGATCCGAGGTGGTGGAGTGGAATCTGCCTGGATAGAATCCGGGTCCTGGGGCGAGGAAGCAGGCCGAAATGGCTGCTGGTGAGTGGACAGTGGTGTGCGTTCTTGTCCCATCGTCCTCCATGGTGTCCGGTTTCGCAGCCCTGGGTCCTTGCTCCGCTTCTGGAGCCTGCGGAACAGAAGGGGGTTGACCGAGCAGTGCGACATCAGAGACCGGGCAGGGATTGTTACTGGGAGGAGGCCCAGGGGGGTCAGGTGCAGGTAGAGAAAGCCTGCCTCCAGCTGTGTTAGTGATGTGCGGGATTCCAGGAGCTGCTCTGGGAAAACTCAGGTTTATGCAGCAGGTGATGGTCCCCGAGGACCCCCCGCGAGAGGACGCTGGTTCCTGGCTTCTGCCCTGCATTCCAGCTTGACCTCCCCAGCTCCATATACAGGCAGGCCCGGGGGCTTCCTATGTGCCAGGCTCTGCTCGGGGCACTTGGCACTGACACAGCGCTTGGATCACAGGCCCCGGTGACGTGGGAGGTGGAGCTGGGAAGCAGGTGGAGACTGCCGTGCAGGCTCTGGTGCTGGGGGAGCCGCTGCTGGCATTTGCGCAGGTGCACTGGGAAGGAGACTCCAGCAGCAGCCGCGCTGTTGGGCCGTCTCCAAACGCATCCTCGCAGGTGTGAGGGAACTGACCTAAGTAGAGAAGGGGTTTGCGGGCTTGGGGAATAGCAGGGTTCAGAGCCAGGCCAGACTTCAGGCTTAACTTTCTTTTGTCTCCCGAACAGGCTGTCAGCTGCCCACTGCCCCCTAGCACTGCCTGTCCCTCCCAGTGACCACAGCCCCAGGCCTCTTGCTCCCCTCTGTTTGCTCATGGGGGAGGAGCTTGCCCCAGGAGCTGTCTGGTGATCAGGATCTTTCTCCTCCAAGGCCCTCAGAAATCCCTTCTGCTATCTTGCTGGCCTGAACTGTGTCCATTGCACATGGCTGAGCCCACAGCCTTGGAGAATTAGGGCTGAACATTGGGCCGTGAGTAAGATGAAAAGCCCAGTGCAGCAGGTGCCTCTCCAAGGGGGGTTTGTGACTGTCGGGGTGAAGCTGAGAGGCTCGCGGTGGGAAGGAAGGGCTCTGAAGGGCTGTTAGCACCCCCAGGGCTCGGCACACAGTTTGGGGTAGGTGGGGGCGGTCCGTGTTGCGGGTTTGAGATGAGAGTCCTTGGTGGTGGAGAGACTGCTTGTGGTGCTGCTGCCAGATTGCAGAAGCTGGGACAAAGGGCAAGCCTGGGGCCAAGGTTAGGCTCTCTGATTGCTCAGGGGGTAAGGAGGCGCCTGCGTGTCCTCCAGGTGCAGGTGCTCCGCGGGATTGGTGTGTGAGCCTGGCACAGAGGGGAGTCGGGGCCAGAGATGTGCGGGGGTCCTCAGCATGGAGGGGACGGAGGTAGGGTAGGGATGCAGGAGGTTGGGAACAGTGTGGGACCAGCAGGAGCCCCAGCTTTTAGGATATAGGGGGTGAAAGTGTGTCTCCTCCCTCCGTCTCTGTCAAAACTGTGCGGAAGATTCCTGTCAGCTCAGTGAGGTTCTAGCGCCTGTACCGGGGTGAGCCGGCGCCACCAGCCCCGCTCCCCACCTGAAGCCCTGCACGCATTTCCTGGGCGCCTCACCCGCGTCCCTGGTGTGCAGAGCTCACTCCTGCAGAGCACGTGACCCCAGCGTGGCTTTAGTATCAGGCATCCTTCATCCCTCAGCAATCCTCTGGACATCCCCGTGTGAGCGCCTCTGTGCCAGGTGCCGTGCAGGGCAGAGGCTCGGGGCTGAGCTCGGGGCTGGGCTCCACCTGGGCCCTGGTCCTGAGCAGAGGCTGCCTCGGCATCAGATGGGACGCTCCAGTGACAGAGGACCTCCCTCTGTCCTTGGCACCGCGTCACCAGCTGCCGCACAAGCCCTATTGGCCACAGAGTGGCCCTGGGCGCCCCAGGCCTGTCCCCAGCATTTCAGCCCTTCGGCTCTGCAGGCAACAACCCTTTCTGGCCCCCGCCCTGCCCTTCCCTAGCACCCTGCACTCGCCACGTCCTGGGCCCTTCAGTCTTGTCCCCACCTGTGCCTTGTGTGGCAAGAGAGGTGGCCTTGCCCCTGTGGTCAGCTTCCGGAAGGAGACAGTTCTCTAGTCTGGAGCACTTTCTGTCTGTCTGACCTTTGGTGAATCAGGGTAGACCCGAGGCATCCCCTGTGTGTTGCCCTGGACTCCTGCATCAGTGACCGGTGTTGAGCGCTTACTACCTGCGAGGCACCGGTCGGGGCCTTTGCCATGTCACTGCCCTCCATCTCCCTGGACCCTGAATTCCTGTTTCTGTCCCTTTCCAGAATGCCGAACTGGGGAGGAGGCAAGAAGTGTGGGGTGTGCCAGAAGACGGTTTACTTCGCCGAGGAGGTGCAGTGTGAAGGCCACAGCTTCCACAAATCCTGCTTCCTGTGCAGTGAGTACAGCCCAGGCCCTGCTGCTGCTGTGCTGGGGACGGGGGCCCCAGGCCTGCCCCGCAGGCTCGGGCTGTCAGTGTCCCAGGGAGCTGGGCCCATGGGACGTAAACAGCTTGACATTTGGCTGTGGTGCAGCTGGGGAGGGAAGCACTTAAGGCCTCTTTGTTCCTTTCAGAAGCTGTTTTCTAAGGGGGTGAACTGCCCAGAACAGCACAGGGGGGGCCTTGAGGGCTGTGGGCCAAGCTGCAAAGACTGGGTTAGGAAAACTTTCCACTCGGCCCTCTCCCTCCCCCGCTCCACGGTCCGGGTCTGGTCAGCTCAGAGGAAGACACTTGTAGCTGGGAGCTAGACTACCCTGGTTGTCCCTTGTGATCACCTGATAGAGAGGTGAGCTAGAGGAAGGAAGGACTGGGCTCACCCTGGGCAGCCCCCGCCTCGCATTCCTACCTGGACGGCCTGGGAGAAGGAGCCCTGAGGGCCGAGCCGTCCACTCCTAACCAGCCTGAGCAAGGTTTGCTCCAGGGCGGGCTGGGATGAGCAGGAGAGCAGGCAAGGGGAGAAGCCAAAGCCTCCAGGGCTGCTGCCAGCAGGACGAGATCACAGCAGAAGGTCGGGGTCAGGAGCAGAGGCGGCTTCCGCAGGGCGTGCTGTCCTCCAGGGCCGGTGGGCAGCCGCCGCCCACTCCCCGCCAGCACGCAGTTCAGGGCCTGTCCCATCCGGGCTTGCACCTGAATTTGGTCATGATGGACAGTGACAGCGTCTCTGTCTGGTTCTGTTTTCCCATGAGTACAGTGGAGGCCAGCAGACCTCGCGGCGTTGTGAGAACTGAAATGAAAGGAGCTTATAAAGCAAAGGAAGCTCTTAATGCAATTGTGAGCGTAGGAACTGATAACACGCCCCCGAAGCCCCCCGCCCACGCACATGCTGAGGGTCCCTGCAAGACAGGGTGATGTGAGCAGACTTCACCGCCCACCTGGAGATGCAAGGGGGCGGGGAGCGTCTCTCTCCTGCATCAAGGAAGCAAGTCTGGGGTGTGCAGTTCCTTTGTCCCTGGGCGATTGTGTTCCCCATAGGATCCCACTGGGCCAAGGGCCAATCTGTCCACCGCTGCTCCCTGCCTGCTGCTGGCCAGACGAGCCTGCAGCCACCCATCGCGGGCAGCCTGGGCCTGGCACCCTGCCCAGCGGGGCCTGGAGTGACAGCCCAGGGCCGCTGTGATGGATGGGGAGTGAAGGAGCCCTTGGAGGAGCTCTGTCTGCTTGCAAGCAGCAGCGTCTTGTTGTCAGCAGCTCATGATCTTTGGAATGTGCAAGCCATTTGTTTTCCCTTGGCGCTGCTGGGAAGAGGGTCCTGTTGCCGGTCCTAAGGGCTGCTGTCTTTGCCCTGGGACGAGGGGCCGTGTGGCCCAGAGCGCCCTGCCTGCTGTCCTGCCTGTGGAGGAGTGGCCGCTGGCCTGGCGTTGAGGGAAGTCAGGAATGTGGGGGGTGGCAGAGGAAGGGAGGAGCAGGCTTGGGGCAGCACGGGAGGGGTGTGGAGGATCGGAAGCAGTTGCCCATAGTCAGGCTGGCTGGCAGGGCCAGGGGTGGTCAGGGGAAGGGGGCCGGCAGGCAGCCAACAGTGCCAGGGCACCACCTGCGTCTCCCTGGGGTCTCAGGCCAGTGCGTTTCCTGGCATCGCAGCCTTGGGTGGACCCCTCAGCACCGCACGGAGCCCAGTGGCATCCGGAGTCTCCACCCAGGCTTATTCCTGGCACCTAGAACACAGCCTAACACTTGTTTCTCAACGGCAGGGGCACTGTTTCTCCTTTGAGATCAAGTGTGTGTTCCGTGGCCGGCTTGAATTCGGGGTAAACTGCAGAATCCAAGGACTTGCCCTCCTAATCCAGGCTGTGGACCTGCTGGCCATCAGGGCCGCCCCCTCGTTGGCCAGGCCCGAATGGGTGCCCCCAAACTTCTCTGAGCACCCAGGCCCTTGGCCCTGGATTCTGTGAGCTTTGCTGCTGGCCTGGGTGGGCAGGAGGGAGATGGGTGAAGTCCAGGGGACCACCTGTGTCCTGGGCGGGCCTTTGACCTGGAAACAGGAACAGAGGGGACTGCGGTTCACCCTGTGGGAGCAGGCTCAGCTCGGTGGCAGGGAGCTTGCCCTGGGGCTGTGTGCCTGGCTCCCCTGGGCGGCTGGGAAAGAACTGGTCTGTCCTAGCCTGGTGGCGGTGGCTGAGGGAACCGAATCCTGCAGCTTGGCCCTGGGCATCTCCCCAGAATCCAAGAGCACAGGGAAGCTGGGGCCCTGGCTGCACTCTGGCTTCAGATCGCACCTCCCCCACCTCCACACTTGGCTTCTGGAGAAGGCAGAAAGCAACCAGGCCTGCAGTCGAGGGCTGGGTTCTCGCCTGGCCCTGCTTCCGGCCAGTCATGGGAGCTGGAACTTCCCTTGTGTGGGCCTTGGTTCCCCTCGCAGAGAGACTCACTCTCCATATTAGGGGGCGAGGGGCTCTGACCTCTCCCCGGCCCCGCCGAGTCAGGTGGCAGGAAGCGCACTAACCTGCCCTGCCGTGTTCCAGCATATTTCGTAGAAATATGTTCAGGTCCTCTCTCCCGATTCCCTCTATTGGGTCTGTGGACCTTCCGGCCGACCTGAGTCCCCGAGCATGGCGCTTGGTGGAGGGCAGAGGCGGGGGGAGTGTTGGACGAGGGCCAGGGCGGGCAGGACTGGCCTCCTGGAGACCCGGGCAGAGTGGACAGTGGTGATCTTGGTCGGCCCAGCAGGGGAACCATTTGCAGGCCTGAGGTCTCCTGGGCTTCTGGCTGGAGAGGTGAGTCAGAGCCACCTGCACGCCCCTCTCCACTCTTATCTCCACTCTGCCTCCACCCTGGTCTTGGAATGCCGGGCTTCCCTTTGGGTCTTACGGGAACCCATTCCAGGCCAGGGCTGACTTCCCGCCCTAGATGGGAATGCCGGAGTCTTGGCCTCTTGTTCCCTCCTTTCCCAGAGCCAAGCCCCGAGGGAGGTCGGGGGAGGGTCCATATTTGGGCGGCCCAGAGTGCTGGAATGAGGTGGAGATCAACAGGGCAGCACTGGAGGGGCCTTATTTAGTCTGAAATCTCCAACCTGTGGCTCAGGGGGAGAGAGGAGCTGGGGAGGCCCGGACCCTTTAAAGGAAGGGATGGCGAGGGGGGAGATGCTGAGCCGAGAACCTTCTTGGAGGGAGCCAGGGCGTGGCTTCAGCGCCTCCCTGGGTTTCTGCCTTTAGAAGGATGCGTTTGGGAATGCAGACCCGGGGGCACACTGAGCTGCGGGGGTTTAAGGAACGTTCTGGAGCCCAGTTAGGATTATAGGATGAGACCTAAAGAAATTCAGGAAGCAGATCTCTCTCTTTTTTTTTTTTTTTTTTTTTGACAGGCAGAGTGGACAGTGAGAGAGAGACAGAGAGAAAGGTCTTCCTTTACTGTTGGTTCACCCCCTAATGGCTGCTGCAGCCAGCATACCGTGCTGATCCGAAGCCAGGAGCCAGGTGCTTCTCCTGGTCTCCCATGTGGGTGCAGGGCCCAAGGATTTGGGCCATCCTCCACTGCCCTCCTGGGCCATAGCAGAGAGCTGGTCTGGAAGAGGGGCAACCGGGACAGAATCCGGTGCCCTGGCCGGAAGTAGAACCCGGTGTGCCGGTGCCGCAGGCGGAGGATTAGCCTAGTGAGCCGCAGCGCTGGCCAAGGAAGCAGATCTCTTGAGAGAGGTGGTTGGAAGTCAGAAGCCACGTTGGGCCGGTGTGATGGTGCAGCAGGTTAAGCCACTGCCTGCAACACCAGCCTCCCACATGAATGCTGGTTTGAGTCCCAGCTGCTCCACTTCCTATCTAGTGCCCCGCTAATGTGCCTGGGGAAGCAACAGAAGATGTAGTTCCAGGCTCCTGCCTTTTGGCCCGGCCCAGCCCCAGCTGTTGTGGCCATTTAGGGAATGAACCAGCGAATGAAAGATCTCTTCCTCTATGCGTGTGTGTGTCTCTCTCTGTAACTGCCTTTCAAATAAATAAATTTAAAAAATAAAATCTTCACAAGAAAAAGGAAAAAAAGAAGCAGCTACAATCCTATGAGACCTAGGCCACCCTTTCTCATGGAACTGGTACGAGTAGCCTACACTTATTATGCACCTGTTGTGTGCAGGGTACTGTGCTGAGCCCCTGACGTGTAAGGTCTCGTTGGATCCTCACGGCCACCTTTTATCGTCTCATTTACAAATCAGAACACCGAGGCTGGACAGGGAGAGCAGGGTTGGATCCTGGGCAGCCTGACGGTCCTGGCCCTGGGCCCGGGACTGCTCTACCCGGCTGGTCAGGGCTCCCCAAGCCCAGCAGGCAGACACCGAGGCCCATGAGCTTTCGGGCTCGGCGCATTCCCATCTCGCTGACCCACGGAGCCGGGAGAGTTTCCACACCTGGGGCAAGGTGATTTCTGAGATTAGGAGATGGTTGTGGTTACCGAGACCCCCAGCTCATTTCACAGCCCACCTTGCTGACGAGAAACCTTCCATCTGGCTGGGTCACTGCACTGCAGCCCCGCGCCTGCCCCCAGCCTGCTCAGATGCACCCTTGGGCACTCCCTGCCCTCTTCCCTCCTCTCTGTTTTCTCCTCTCCTATTGGGACACTCGGCCTCTCGGTCGAGGCCAGGGTGGAGAACCGCAGCTGGCCTCCTGTGGCTAGAGGGGAACCCAGGCCACTGCCTCTGAAACTTGGGGTGCACTGCAACCTGGGGAGATGTGAGGGGGACCCCACGGATTCCTGGAGGAGGGGGCTTGGCCAGCACCCAGGGTGTGCACGTGCCTCCCCTGAACTCCAGCCCCTCGGCCATCGGCCCAGCCTCCGCTTCTAGACTGCTCCTGAGAGTTCAGGCCGCTCCGTGTCCAGCGTGCCTGGGAGCCTCAGCTGCAGGGGGCTCGCCCCAGTGCCAGCTCACTGTGCCACTTCCCCCCACAGTGGTCTGTAAGAAGAACCTGGACAGCACCACCGTGGCCGTGCACGGCGAGGAGATCTACTGCAAGTCCTGCTACGGCAAGAAGTATGGGCCCAAAGGCTACGGCTACGGGCAGGGCGCAGGCACCCTGAGCACCGACAAGGGGGAGTCGCTGGGCATCAAGCACGAGGAGTGAGTACCCCCCCATCCAGGCCTCGTCCCCCACTGCCTGCCCCCTGGTGCGCAAGTCTGTGACGTGTCTGGCTAGGCCACAGAGGGCCCCGGAAGCCGATTCTTTCAAAGGGAGCCCTGGGGCACCTGCTGTGGGTGCTTCCGTTGGCCAGCCTCCTCCCCGCATGGAGAGCGCGCCCTGTATTGTCACAAGGACCGGAGCTGGGAGGGGCCCACGAGTTTCGTAGTCCAGTTTCCTCTTTTTATAGAAGAGGAGATCCAGCTGAGGCTCAGTAACTCACTGGGGGTCCCACGGCCAGGCCTGGGCTCCACGCCCCACCCCCACCCCCCCAGTCTCACTCCTGGCCCTGCTGTGGGGAAGGCATTTCCTGTCCTTGGAAGTGCCTCAGAGTGTCCCCGGGTCCCCTCGCTTCCAGCACCCCGGCCTCTGACCTCCTGGTAGGCAGCGGCCGTCGGCAGTCAGCCTGGCCAGCTTCTCGGCGCTGGGGGCATGGACAGAGGTGCTGGCGAGTTACAAGTCTCTGCCAAGGTCATTGCCCCCGTGGGAGTGACGCATCAGCAGACTTCTGGGAGCTGCAGGAATGAGGGGCAGAGGAGGGCGGTTCTTAGCCGATGACGTGTTGAGTGACCCTGGGTTGTAACTGGGTGACGGAGGGGAGGAAGTGTGATATATCAGTGAGGATGACATTACGCCAAACCTTAGTTTGTCCATCTGTAAAGTGGGTGGTGGCCCTGGAGGCCCTGGTGGTCCTAGTCTTTGTCACCACGGCTGGGAGGCTGCCCCTGCCCCAGGCAACAGGTGAGGTTGCAGTGCTGGTCCGAGCCATCTTTCTCCGTGCGCGTGTCTCACTGCACACATGCCCATCCCCGCAGGGCCCCCGGCCACAGGCCCACCACCAACCCCAACGCATCCAAGTTTGCCCAGAAGGTCGGCGGCTCCGAGCGCTGCCCCCGCTGCAGCCAGGCTGTCTATGCCGCGGAGAAGGTGATCGGCGCCGGGAAGGTAAGGCCACTGTGGGCGTGTGGGGATGGGACGGGGCGTCTGCCTGCACTGTGCCTTCCAGACCCTCGCAGGGGGTGAGCTCGCCCTGCTGGGGCGGCCTGAGCACTGGGCGTTTACCCCTTCCCTTTGTCCCTGGGCCGCCAGTCTCCAAGGAGCTCCTGTCACCAAGAGCAGTGACATCCCCAGTGCCAGTGGATTGCAAAGCCCATTCTGTGTCTCCGGTGTCGGGGGCCACAGAGGCTAAGGGGGCGTGGATGGTTTCAGGGAGCCCACAGCCCCCCTAAGATGATATGCAGAGTTCTGTGGGAACACGCCTCTTTCTGGGAAGATCTAGCACTTCCATCAGATTTCCAGAAGGATTCATGATCCCCAGAACAGAGAGAACCGCCCAGAAATGCACATTTTGTTTCTTGGGCTGTGGCCTCCCGGAAACCCATCCAAGGATCAGCATCTATCAGAACCCCCTAGGAACCTGTTTCAAATGGTTTCTCATTGCTACACCTTCCCTCACTATGGTTTTTTTTTTTTTTTTTAATTTATTTATTTGAAAGTCAAGAGTTACAGAGAGGCAGAGAAAAAAGAACTCCCATCCACTGCTTCACTCCCCCGGTCTGAGCCAGGCTGAAGCCAGGGATGAAGCCAGGAGCTTCATCTGGGTCTCCTGTATGGGTAGCGAGGGCTCAGGCACTTGGGCCATCCTCCTCTGCTTTTCCCAGGCCATTAGCAAGAAGCTGGGTGGGAAATGCAGCAGCCAGGACACGAACTGGTGCCCGTATGGGACACCAGTGTTTCAGGTGGCTGCTTTGCCCACCACACCACAATGCCAGCTCCTCCTTGTGACATTCTGATGGTAGCCCCCAGTCAGCAGAGCGAGCCAGAGGCTCCAGACCGAGTACTCGGCCCCAGACAGGCTGCCAGGAGCCGGGCAGCAGAACTCTGGCCCTAGCAAATTGTGATCTCAGAAGATTTTTCTTCAAGCTCCCTGGCCAGAGAGGACTTCTGGGTCATCACAGAGGCCCAGGTGACCTGGCCGAGATCACACAACAGACTTAGGGGACAGCTGGGCCCAGAGCCCATCTCCAGCTCTTCTGGATTCCGGTGTTGGCTTTTAAGGCTTTTTGACCTTGAGGAAGGGAGTCGAGGGGTGGAACAGGATGGGGAACTAGCTCGTAGGCTGAGTGTAGCCCACAGCAGGCTGTCAGTCCCTAGTCGTGATTGGAAACGGGTATTATCCCATTTTACAGATGAGGAAACAGAGGCTGAGTAATCTGCCCAGATCCCCTAGCAGGGAAGCAGCTAAGCCGGGGTCCAGCCGGGTTTGTCTGACTCTGAGGCTCCTGCTCTTACTCCTGTGGACTCTGCTTGGGCCATTTAACCCCTCCAGCTGCAAAGCAGGAAGGCATTGCTATCTCAGGCAGCCCGGATCTGAGCCGAGCCCAGCATTGTTGTAGCAGGCAAAACTGCTGCCTGCGAGCCGGCATCCCATATAGGTCCCCGCTTGATTCTTGGCTGCTCCTCTTCCAATCCAGCTCTCTGCTATGGCGTGGGAAAGCAGTAGAAGATGGCCCAAGTCCTTGGGCCCCTGCAGCCATGTGGGAGACCCAGGAGAAGCTTCTGGCTGCTGGCTTCAGATAAGCCCAGCTCTGGCTGTTGTGGCCATGTGGGGAGTGAACCAGCAGATGGAAGACCTCTCTCTCTCTCTCTCTCTCTCTCTCTCTCTGCCTCTGCCTCTCTGTAACTGTGCCTTTCAAATAAATAAATAAGTAAATAGATAGACAAATAGAGATATTTAAAACAAAAGCAAAAGCTGCTGCCTGCAAGCCGGCATTCCATATAGGTGCCTATTCGTGTCCCGGTTGTTCCACTTCCAATCCAGCTCCCTGCTAATGGCCTGAGAAGAACAGTGGGAGATGGTTCAAGTGTTTGGGCCCCTGCCACCCACGTGGGAGACCCAGATGAAGCTCCTGGCTTTGGCCTGGCCCAGCACTAGCTGTTGGAGCTATCAGGGGAGTGAACAAGCAGATGGAATGTCTCCCTCTGTCTGTTTATCTGACTTTCAAAATAAATTAAGTCTAAAAAAAAAAAAAAAAAAACAGAGCAGCTGAGACTCAACCCAGTGCTGCTGTGCGGGACGCCAGCGGCTCGGCGGCTGAACCCACTGCGCGGCGGTGCGGTCCCTTGGCCGGCGTTTTGTCCTGTTTGCTGCCGCTGCCTCTTCTGGGCTCAGCGCCGCCGCCTCCGCACCCACTGCCCAGGCTGCTCAGCTGCCGCTGACGGCGCTGGCTGCCAGGTGTCATCTGTGCGGGCTCCTGGCACAGCAGGCAGCCCGACCTGCCGCTTCCCTGGGACGCGGCCTGCCCTACGCCGCCCCAGGCACCTCCTAGAACCTTCCAGGCCCTCTGTGGCCCCGGGAGAAGCCACATTCCTGGGGCTGTTTCCTGCTGCACCCAAGGCCTGGGATGACGTGGCCCCCTTCCCAGGTAACTCCAGGCGGCCTCTGCTGTCCAGCCTGTGCCGGGCACGGGACGCTGGGAAGCTGCTGAGTGCTCACAGCTCCCCTGAGAGGGAGAAAGCGCACCCGGCTGTGTGAGGCGTGGCCTCCGGGCAGACATGACGTCCACTGCTCTAATGTCAGAGGCCACCCTGACCCAGGGCAACCCGACAGCAGCCCAGGGCTGCTCTGTGGCCGGGCATCCTGCGTCCACATAGCTGGTCCCCAGCCCATCCTGCAGGGAGACAGGAGCAGAGTGCTCCTGGGTGTGGACCTCGGGGAGGTCGTGCAGCCAGCGGGAGGCAGTCCCAGGAGGAGCGCCGAGCCCTCGCTCACACCGCTCATCCACAGGCAGGGCGGGTCTGCAGCAGGCTTGGCTGGCCCTGCCCGCGGCGGGCCTGAGGCCGTGGTGGTCATTCCACCCCTCGCCTGCCTTTTGTGGTGCGTTAACCACGGAGCCACTGCCACACTGCACCGAAGACGGTGCCAGGTGGGCTGTGGTCCCTGGCCTGCTCCTCCACGGCCCAGCAGCCCCGGCCAAGCAGACCTCAGAACTCACACGAGGGTGGGGCCCCCTAGTCTCTGGTGGCAACATTAACCCTCTCCTTCCCCACCTAGTCCTGGCATAAGTCCTGCTTCCGCTGTGCCAAGTGTGGCAAAGGCCTTGAGTCCACCACCCTGGCAGACAAGGACGGCGAGATTTACTGCAAAGGTGGGTGGCGTCACGTCTCCTCGAGGATCGGGAGGCCCAGGGGCCGGGGAGCTCAGTGGTTAGAGCTTTGCTGAATGTAAACCAGTTCCTCACCAGTCTGGGCAGGGTAGGGCCAGCACTTGCGATCCGGACCCCCGGGGCGGTGCTGTCATCTCAGTGGTGGGGGAGAGATGGGTACAGGGCGGAGCCTGGAAGCTCCTCTCTCCAGAGGGCTGGCCAGGCCCCAGGGCGGTGGTGTCTTCAGCGGGCAGCCTGGGCAGCAGGCAGCGGGGAGGAGTCAACCTTGCGCCTCTTCTCTGTCTCTCTCTCTGCAGGATGCTACGCCAAAAACTTTGGGCCCAAGGGCTTTGGCTTTGGACAGGGAGCTGGGGCCTTGGTCCACTCGGAGTGAGGCTGCCGCTGCCTGCTGCACCCTGCTCAATGCTGTGCTTGACGTCACGGTCCCCTCCCCAGCAGCCTCGCCGACCTCCAGGATTCCCTCTCTCTCTCTCTCTCTCTCTCTGCCCTGCCACCCATCACTAATGACGTGAACCTGGGCTTGTTTGGAAACCTACCCCACTCAGGGGCTCCCCTGCCTGGCATCCGCCACCGTCCCCAGCAGGAGACCTCGGCGTTTCTAGTCAGTGGGACCAAGCCCTCACCGCCCCCCTTCCCCGGCCCTCTGGTCCCTGGCCCTTGGGCAGAGTGTCCAGCCTCACCTGGCCAGGGCCCCTGAGGCCACACCCTGGCACCCAGAGGCCCAGAGTGAGAAGGAAGCAGGACCCAGGTGGGGTGAGGAGGCTTCTGGTCACTGTGTCCCAGAGGCCGTCCTCTGTGGAAGAGGCTGGGAACAAGCCCGAGGAGTCAGCATGCACGCAGCCAGGTCTGGGGGCATCGATAGGTGCCCCTGCTTCTCGAGGCCTGGGCTCTGAGTGTCTGCGGAACTGGTGTCCTGTTTGGGGCTGGAGAGCGACCCAGGTGTGAGGACCCCTGAGCGAGGCGGCTACTGCCCTCCCAAGGCCTCCAGTCCCCTGCTCGGTAGGATCCCGATGGAACACGTCCACCACACATTCCCGTCACGCGAGGCCAGATCTGAGCGGGGTTAGCTTGGGCCAGGCTCTGGGTCCTGAGGCTGCTGTCGGCAGCTCCCCCAGCCTCGCGCCGCTCTGGCCAGGGCTGTGTTCTTAATACCTGCTCGATGCTAAGATGTGGAGGAGGCAGACACAGCCTCGGTCTCCATCCAGGCACTCTTCCCTCACCCGGAGACCCTGCCCTTTGGCCACACCCTCTCCTCCAGGGACCCTTCTCTGGCCACATCACCCCGTCCCTTCCAAGCCCCCAGGCCAGGAGCAGCAGGAAAGGAAAAGGGGGAGGGGTGAGGGCACGCTGCTCCCAGCGACTGAAAGGACCACTCTGCTGAGCGAGGGCTGCAGGTGGGGGCTGACGCAAGCTGATTTTCCATCTGATCAATAAAGCTGTTAGAACAGAGCTCTGGGTTCCGGTCCCTCTGTTGACGTCGCCAGCCCCTGGAACAATCCATTTAGGAGGAGGCCTGGCGGAATGAATCATCTGGGTTTGTTCTGCTTTTTTCTAAGGGCCGCTTGCTTCTTAGTGTCCATCCCAGCAGAGCCACACTGCCTGGTGTGATGGGAGCAGCCAGGTACCACATCTGGTCCCGCCTGGCCTCTGCCCCACATGTGTACGTGGGAGCCACATGGACTTTGGAACCTGAGGGGCTCAGGGCCCCCAACCGTGCTGGGAACTTCTCCCAGCTTGGAAAGCCCCAGCATGAGAGGGAAACTTGGCAGGAGGAACTTGCGTGTCAGATCCAGAAAGCGCACTCGCGCTCAGTCTGGGCCAGGGGTTGGAGGGCCCCAAGCTCCACCTGCTGCACCCTGAAGCCCCTGCCCCCAGCCAAGTCGGTGGAGGTGCAGGCATGGCTCAGGGCTGCCATGTCTGTCCCCCTGTCCAGTGTCTGGGCTTCTCTTGAACTTGTGCTCAGACTGGGTTTCAGAAAGACTCTAAGCAGATGCTCTTGTCGCCAGAGATCGCTGCTTGGAGGCGCCTGTCTTTGCGCCAGAAAGACATGAGCATCGTAACCACGCCAGCCAAGTTCACTGAGGAGGAGAAATAACAGAAGTACAATTGCTGGGCCAGGCGTGCAGCAGGGGCAAGAACTGGGCGCCCAGCCTACTCACCCTGGAGTTCATGGGCAGGAGCATGGGCCCCCTGGTCCTTCTCCCTCCTCCCTCCACTGGGCTGTTGTGGGTGGGAGATTTCTGAAAGTCCCCACAGGACCTCATCAGCAGGGGGCCGTGGAACCTAATGGCCCCCTTGGTGCAGGGCTGGGGGAGTCCCAGCGCAGCGGCCCGTGGCGGGGGGTGGGGGTGGGAGGTGGGGTGGGGTGGGGTGGGGTGGGGGCTGGAGGCCACCTCCCAGGGTGAGAGTGCAGCAGCAGGGACCTCGGGTGGAGCGGCCGCTCTGCGCTCAGGGCTTACTTCCTCTTGGCATTGCACAAACTTTCTCTTCCCATTTTCTCCGCCCCCTCTGACACACACAGCTGCGTTAACACGGTCAGCCAGGCGTGTGCGTGTATGTCATCCAGATGCCCAGGTCCAACCCTGCTTTCTAAGGACCTGGCTCCGGGAGGCTGGAAATAGGAGCTCTGAGGGGGCTCTTCAGAAAGTTCGTGGAAAATGCATGAAGAAGCTACGCATGGATTTCAAAGTTCAACGCACCAGGAGGCGCTAACCTTATAATTGCATTTCCCACAGACTTTCTGTGGTGCCCTCATGTACATGTGTGATGCCAGCCCACAGCGCGAGGTGGCAGCTGAGAGCAGGGCCACAGGAAGCGCCGGGCGGGGGCGGGCACCTGCTGTGAGGTCCACCTCGCTCAAACCTTGGGGACCCCTGCAGCGCTAGCCCAGGACATAGCCCACCGGAGGTGCTGGAGGAAGGGGAGTGCGGGTGGTGCCATAAGCCCACGGTGGGGGGGGTCCACCGACCTACCTGGGAGGCGGGGTTGGAGCTAGGCGGCCTCGGGTACCCAGCTCAAGGCCCGCCTCCTGCCCCCGCCCTGCTACGTCTTGCTCCGGACCAGCCCCACGGAAGGCAAGGGCTCGGGCGCACTCCCTGGGAGTGGATTCCGGGTAAGGCAGAGGGCGCTGTAAGCTAGAGGCTGCCAGGCCCGGACGCACCCTCCGGACAGGGCAGCCCCAGAGGGAGGAGCGGACGTAGAGGGCGGGGCTTAGCTAGGGAAGGAGGGGCTGGAGCCGAGAGAGCGCCCGGCATCCGCGGGTGCTGTGCTTGTGCTCTGCCGGGGGACGCCAGGGGGCGCTGGCGGTCAGGGCAAAAGGCAGGCGCTCCCTGTCCCCAGCCCCAGGGCTGTGGTCACTGCTCTGAGCTGATGACCTTGGGAGGCTTTGCGCTGCAGGGCTCTGTGCAATTCCAAACCGTAGAAATGCCTGGAAGGAAGAGGGCGCGTGGACAAGGTGTGTGGGGCGCCGTGCACAATTGCTGCAGTGCCCTGGGGTTTCGGGGTACGTCAGGGAAGAGCTGCCCCTCCTGGTGGGAAGCAGCTCCTGCCCCCTTGAGCTTCCCTCCTCCAAGACCCTGGCAAACTGTTGGGTCCCCGAGGGCTGGGGAGGGACTGCAGTGGAGGGGTGAGGGCAGGGATGAGGGGAGGGGGCAGAGCTGCTGCCAATCAAGGACACAGACATCCTTTGAGAGGGGGCTGAAATTGAAGGGGGTGGCGTTGAGGGCAGCCAGGGCAGGAGCCCTCAAAGACGACTACTGGGCAAGTCCAGCCCTTTTCCCTAGCTCTGCCCCCTCCCCCAATGCTGCCCCCAAACCCATCCCCACTGTGAGAATCACTGGGATAACCTTTTGGCTTGGCCGGGATTGATAAATCTGCATTTGACAAGCTCGCACACAACCAGAGGATGGGGCGGCCCAGCCTCCCCTGCCTGGGCTGACCTCTGCCCTGCAGCCCCCCTCCCCTGCCCCCGCCAGACCAGCGGCAGCTGGGGCCGCCTCCGAGCGCCAAGGACAAGAGAGGACTTCCTGGAGCCTCCTATTTCTGTCCCCTGGAGTCATCCGACCAGGTCTAATCCCCTCGTGCGTGACAGGCTGCAGAGACGTGAGGACAGCTGCCCGGCCTGCCTGAGCCTGCCGCTAGGGCACAGGCATCCCTGGCCTCCCAGTGGCCCCCGCTCGCTGGGAGCCCAAGGAGACCAATTCATCAATGGAGGAAGGGAAGGAGGCAGTGGGGGACTTGCAATGGATTCACGGGGCAGACAGAGCAGCTCCCTCCAGGAAAGACCCTGCCTCAGCCTGGGGTATGCTTTCTCCATCTAGCCCCCTTCTTTTGAACATTCTAGAACCCTCCTCCATCCATCCTGTGTGGTTACTATGTGCCATAGGCTTGTCAAAGACCTTAGATGTATTAACTCATTTAATCCTCGCAATACCCTATCATTATACAGATTTACAGATGATCAGACTGAAGCCAAGAACAAAAGAACAATCCAGGAACTGACTCAAGGTCAATGGCACAGCTGGCTCTGCACACAGGCAGCTGGGGCCAGGTCCCATTCCTGCCCTGCTGTACCTGACACTGTGTAGAACAAACTGCCCAGTGCCGGAGGCTGTGCACAGTGGTGCTAGGACCATAGCAATAGCCGACACTTGTTGAACACATATATGTAACAGGCAGATCGTCCACCTACTGGGTCACGCCCCAAATGCCCACAACACTGGGCACTGGGCCAGTCCAAAGTCAGGAGCCCAGAACTCCATCCAGATCTCTCACGTGGGTGGCAGAGACCCAAGTACTTAAACCATCATCTGCAGCCTCCCAGGGTGAGCATAAACAGGAGGCTGGATCAGAAGTGGGAGTATGGGCTGGCGCTGTGGTGTAGCGGGTAAAGTCGCCACCTGCAGAGCCGGCATCCCATATGTGCACTGGTTCAAGTCCCGGCCATTCCTCTTCTGATCCAGCTCTCTGCTATGGCCTGGGAAAGCAGTAGAAGATGGCCCAAGACCTTGGGCCCCTGCACCTGCGTGGGAGACCTAGAAGAAGCTTCTGGCTCCTGGCTTTGGATTGGCACAGCTCTGGCTGTTGCAGCCAACTGGAGAGTGAACCAGAGGGTGGAAGACCTCTCTCTCTCTCTCTCTCTGCCTCTGCCTATCTGTAACTCTTCCTTTCAAATAAATAAATACATCTTAAAAAAAAGAAGTGGGCATAGCTGGACTTGAACCAGGGACTCCCCTAAGGGATGCATTGGCAACTTAACTGCTGTGCTCACCCCAGATTGGTGAATTTTTGAGCAACTTCCTCCAAGTCACTGGCAAGTGGTGCGTCCAGGCTTGGAACCAGCTGTGTGTCGCTGTGTGACTGCGGGCCGGCCTCCTCTCCTCTTGAATGAAATGAAGATGTTGGCCTAAAGTAGTTCTGGGGGAGGGCCTCTCGAGCCTTACTGTGCAGACGAACCTCCCTCCCGGGGATCTCGTTAACATGCAGATTGGAGTTCAGTAGTGTTGGGTGGGGCCTGAGAGTCATCTCGTCTCCCAAGCTCCCAGGACGAGGTGGCACTTGGGCTGCCTGCCAACCCGGCGACCACGCTGCAGGCCCCGGGGGAGCCACCCAACTCTGATGTCTTGGGTTTTATGGGCCTAGGAAGACTCGCCCCAAAGGCCATGAAAATTCGGGAAGCAGATGATCAGGAATGAAGCCCTGAGTGGACGTTTTCCGTGCCTGGACAAGCCCTTGGCGCCTTTCTGTAGCCCCTGCCCCTGCGCCTGGGATGCTTCCATTCTGTTGACTTCAGCCTTCTTCTCCATGAGGGTTCAAGGGCTTGGTCCTGGGCCCGGGGCCTTGTTACTCCCTGCTAGAGGAGTGCAGAGGAGCCCCTGTGGCCCCTGGGGTACCCGCCTGTCCACGGCAGCCCCGCTGTCCGGGCCTGTGGCACTGCTCAGAGTCCCATCTTCTGGGTGGGGACCAGCTTAGGTGTGTCCTCCTCACTGTAGGTTCCACGTGGTCTCGTGGCTTGCTCTGGCGTCCACTTTGCCATCAGAAGCCACTCCTGTGGGCAGGACTCTAAGTCACCGTCCTCTTGTCTCTTTCCCTGCCTCAGAGAGGGTAGAAGTGGGGGTCAACGTGGGGACAGCGGTGAGCAGACCCCTGGCACCTTTGTTGGCTGTATGGTCGGGGGAGGGGCATAGCCTGTGCCGGGCTGAGCTGGTGGCTGGGCAGTGTGTGGCCATCCTGATGGTGAGAGTCCCAGTGTCAGGGTGAAGTGCCCGAAACAGGGAAGCCAAGTCGGGACTACCGGGCCGCTTTGGCTGGAGGCAGCGTCTCTTTGCTGAGGGCGGGGGGCTATGGCTCCTGTCCCCGCTCGGACAACAGGCAGCTCTCATCCGCTCACCCAGAGCCCCGCCCCGAGTCTGGCTCACACAGCACTGACGGCAGGACTCACCCGGAAGCTCCTTTCCAGGAGTCTCTGTAGCTCTCGGCTCAGGACGTGCCCTGAGCCCACATCCACCCCTCAACCCCTTCCCATGGCCTGCTGCCGGGAGCCACCTGTTCATTTCTCCTTGAGCCCAGTCCCAGGCTGGAGAGCTCACGGCTCGTTCTCTGCCTGATCGTGACAATGAATTCCCCTGGGATGAAATAAATACTCATGACAGTATGTAACCCTCACCACAAAGCAAGTCCCATGCACCAGGAAAAGATCACCGGCCACCCTCTCCCCTGAAAGGCCCTCGTGTGGACGCCACTACCTTTCCTCCCGTCACTTTTTTTTTTTTTTTTTTAAGATTTATTTATTTATTTGAGAAGCAGAGTTACAGACAGAGAGAGACTTTCCTAGTTGGGCCAATCTGAAGCCAGGAGCTTCTTCGGGGTCTCCCACGTGGGTGCAGGGACCCAAGCACTTGGGCCATCTTCTACTGCTTTCGCAGGACATCAGCAGGGAGCTGGATCGGAAGTGGAGCAGCCGGGCCTTTAACCGGTGTCCATATGGGATGCCAGCACTGCAGGCAGCAGCTTAACCTACTATGGCACAGCGCTGCCCGCCCCCCCCCCCCCCCCTTTAAAGTCCTGCCATTCTGCTTTTGTCCTCTGAGCTTTCCCTCTTCCCCCTGGAATTTTAGGGAGATCCTAGAACTTCCTGCTTTTTAGGAGGTGAGACGAGACACCCACAAATGCAGCTAATATCAGAGCTGGCAGGGGCCTACGAATCCTCCACCCGAGCCTCACGTTCCCAACCAATGCTGCTGTACGCTCCCCTGGGTGCTGATGTGTGAACAGCGCAGACACTGGCAAGACTCACAGCACGCCAAGCAGTCATGGTCTGTGGGGACTAGAAGAGTGGGGGGAACACACCACTGTGTTCTGAATCTGCATCAGAAATGCCTTCAGGGACCGTCATGCACAGCTCCTGTCGAGGACAGACCGGGTATCAGGCAGTGCCCCCCTGAGGCTATCACACAGCAGAACAATTCCTGTCTCCCAGTGACAATGGAGCTGTCACAACATCATAGCGCAAGGCATTATTCGAGTCTTTGTGGTGACACTGGTGTAAAAAAACTTTCTTGGGGCTGGTGCCATGGCGTAGAAGTTGGGTTTCCCTCTGCAGCACCAAGATCTCATAGGAGCACCAGTTCGAGTCCTGGCTGCTCCACTTCCAATCCAGTGCCTGCTAGTGTGTCTGGGAAAGCATTGGAGGATGGCCCACATCCTCAGGCCCCTGTACCCACGTGGGAGACCTGGAGGAGGTTCCTGTCTGCTGGATTCCATCTGGCCCAGCCCTGGCCATGGCAGCCATTTAGAGAATGAACCAGCAGATAAAAGATCAATCAACCTCTCTCTCTATCTCTCTTTCAAATAAATAATTAAATATTTAAAAATAGAAAAGAAAAGCTTTCACGCTGCCGGTTATAGACAAGATGGCACATACAGGGGTTGGCTCTGTGGAGCCGTAGATGAAGCTGCTGCCTGTGGTGCTGACTTCCCACTCAGAGTGTCCCTTCAGGTCCATCCCAGCTGCAATACTTCAGATCCAGCTCTTTCCTCAGGTGCCTGGGAAAGCAGTGGAGGACGGCCCAAGGGCTTGGGCCCCTGCCGCCCACGTAGACCCAGATGGAGCTCCTGGCTCCTGGTTTTGGCCTGGCCTAGCCCTGGCCGCGGTGGCCATTGGGGAAGTGAACCAGTGGATGGAAGATCTCTGTGTCTCTCCCTCTCTCTGTCACTCTGCCTTTCAAATACACAAAATTAACCTTTTTTTTTTTTTTTGACAGGCAGAGTGGACAGTGAGAGAGAGACAGAGAGAAAGGTCTTCCTTTTGCCGTTGGTTCACCCTCCAATGGCCGCCGTGGTACGCGCACTGCGGCTGGCGCACCGCGCTGTTCTGATGGCAGGAGCCAGGTGCTTATCCTGGTCTCCCATGGGGTGCAGGGCCCAAGGACTTGGGCCATCCTCCACTGCGCTCCCTGGCCACAGCAGAGAGCTGGCCTGGAAGAGGGGCAACCGGGACAGGATCGGTGCCCCAACCGGGACTAGAACCCGGTGTGCCGGCGCCACAAGGCGGAGGATTAGCCTAGTGAGCTGCGGCGCCGGCCTACAAAATTAACCTTTTAGATAGAGGAAGGATAGAAGCTAAAATTACATGCAGCACACAGTGCTGGATAATGCTGGCAGCCAAGGCTACTCCTGTACTTGCCATACAATACTACACTTTGCATCATACTCTGGAGTGTACACATAGAAACAGCTAGAAAACAGCGTGCCACGTTACGCTGGTGGGGCAGCTTCGCGAGTCTGGTTTTGACCGTGTCTCTCGATTAGCACCAAGAGGCCACGTCCATCTCTCTACTGCTCTATTCCAGCTAGGTTTGTGTGAGGACACAAGATTGTATTTGCATGACGATGATATCACCCAGCTCTGCCCTTCTCGGAATGGCTCCCCGTCGCTGAGCGACACCTGTCTATCCTACTTGCGTTTAAACCACTAGTAGGGAGAGAAAAGGGATCGCTCTGGAACAGCGGGCAAGTGATGGGTTGGGGGCCTGCCCAGATGCTACCAGCAGGTGGTTAAGGCCCTGAGTTCCCGGGGCACCAGCCAGTCTCCTTGGTCAGTGTCCCTGAAGGGGGTCATTTCAGGGCAGCCCCTCTGTGCCCACAATGTGGGCACCTATATTCCAGCAGGGCCTGGGAAAAGGGAAAATTCTGCAGGCCCCAACCTGAAGCCTGAGCCCACGAGTCCGGCCTCCGTCAGCCCCAAGCTGGGATCAAATTCCTTCAAGTCCCGACTGAGCCCCATCAGAGGGGGCAGTGGGCGCTCTCCAGACGAAAGGGATCCCCGGGTGAATCAGGAAAGTTATGGGGCCAGAAGGCGATTAAAGGGCTGTGCGTGGGAGGGGATTTCCACCCGGAGAGTCAGGCCCAGGAGCAAGCCTGGGCGGGCGGCGGCGGGGCTGCTGCCCACTTGAGTCTGTCGCAATGGTGCCCGTAAAACCCCAGTCATTAGAGACTTGCAGCTCTGGCCAGTTTTCGCTTCTGTTTCCCTTTGGAACAGCAGAGCTCCAAGGAAAAGCTCAGAGCCCTGGAACAAAGCGCAGTACATCAAAGGGGAGCGAGTGGGTCGGGAGAAGGCAGAGAGAGGGCAACTGGGGGTGGGTCTCCCTGCCCCAGGCTCTCAAGGCACCTGGGGACCCCAGAGCAGGGAGGAGGAGGGGGCAAGGGGCCAGGCTGTGCACAGACCCATTTTCCTGCCCCATCCAGTGAGGAGGAGCTACCTGGCCTGGAACGGGTGAGAGAGGGAGTAGTGTGGCTCTCCTTTTCCTTTTCCTGGCCATAAACTAGCCAGGCTTCCTTGCAAATCAGTACTGAAATCACAAGCTAGAGCTACACAGCCTTCGCTTTCCAGATAGGCAACCGAGATCAGAGAGGAGAGGAGAAGTGACTGTCCACGGTGCCACGGGGCTCGGGCTGCAGCACGGGGGCCCTGTGTCCTGGCCGAGTGCCCCCTTCCCCACATCAGTGGTCCTCACACGTGCGTCTGCACCGCGAGCGCCTGGAGGCTTGTTGCACACAGCACGCTGGGGGCCCCACAGCCAGTTTCTAGGGTGGAGCCTGGAATGTGCATCCTTAACAAGCTCTCCGGTGCTGTTGCTGCTGCTGGTCCCGCTCTGCCCTCATGGACAGATGACCAGGGCTTTGAAAAACACTGCTTTAGACCTTTGCTATCTGAAGTATGTTCCGAGGACTTGTGGTATCGGTGTTAAATGGAATCTTCTGGAAATTCAGTCTCGGGTCCCATGCCAGACCGACTGAATCAGAATCTGCATTTACAAGAGCTCCTGGTGTCTCAGTCCATTTTGAGTTACTAAACCAGAAGACCATAGACAGTAATTTATTCAAGTGCAGAGAGGCTGATGTTGGGTGGAACAGCTAAGACATCACTGGGGAAGCCCAAATCCCATATCCGAGTGCCTGGTTCGAGCCCCAGCTCTACTTTCAACTTTCGGTTCCAGCAAACGCACACCCTGGGGGGCAGCAGGTGTGGGCTCAAATCCTTAAGTCCCTGCCAGGCACACAGGAGACCCAGGCTGAATTCTGGGCTCTGATTTCAGTCTGGCCCAGTCCTGGCTATTGCAGGCATTTGGGGAGTGAACCACTGGATAGAAGATCTTTGGCAGTGTCTGCCTCTCAGATAAGTAAAGTTTTTTAAAAAAGCAGATATTTCTTTTTTTTTTTTTAAGATACATTTATTTATTTGAAAAGCAGAGTTATAGAGACACACAGAGAGAGGTCTTCCATTCGCTGGCTCACTCCCCAGATGGCCATAATGGCTGGGGCTGGGCTGGGCCAAAGCCAGGAGCCAGGAGCTTCTGGTCTCCCATGTAGGTGCAGGGCCCAGGGACTTGGGCCATCTTCTGCTGCTTTCCCAGGCGCATTACCAGGGAGCTGGGTCAGAAGTGGAGCAGCTGGGACTTGAACTGGCACCCATATGGGGTGCTGGCATCACAGGCAGAGGCTTTACCTGCTACGCCACAACGCCGGCCCCAAGAAATTCTTAAGAACTGAGTATCTTGGGTCCAGCACTGCCCTGGGAAGGCTGTTAGAGCTCCTCTCCCCTGGGAAGGAAGGGGGTACCCAGAAGGGAGGGGACCCAGCAGGGGCGCCCCCTCCTCCCCTGCCCTCATTGCTTCTCATTTATTCTGACGACCAAGCAGGGCCTGAGCTCTCCCAGGTGGGGTTGATGGGAAAAATGCTAATTCTGGGGAAAGAGTTAGAGTGGGTCACGGCCCCTGGCCCCATGAGCTCATGGTACTGCGGGGCCGGCGTTAGGGGCGGGGTGCTCAGTTGAGGAGGCCCTCCCAGGGGTAGAGGGTGCCCGCGGGGTCTCCTCCTGCAGCCCCTCTTTAACCTTGTTTGTCCTGTGGTAGCCCCCACCAGCAGCTGCAGAGCGCAGTGTAGGGGCCAGGTCAGGGCTAAAGGCAATATGTGCACTCGGAGACATCAAAAGAACCTGGGTCCTGGGGGCCCCCGCTCCCCCCACCAAGCTTTGCTGTCCACAGAGCTGTGTGGCCTTGGGAGGTTGCTTGGCCTCTCTGAGCCTCATTTTTCTCATCCATAAAAGGGCACAATAATAATCCATACCTGTTGTGAGAATCTGAAACACCCGAGAGGGCTGTGCACCCTCTGAAGTCCACACACTTGAGGACTGATTGATTAGGACTAGAGCAGGAATGTGCCCCAGGTCTGTGGGAAGAGCAGGAAGCTCCGTGGTCTGGAGTCCTGGTCTCAGGGTTGGCAGGTGGGCTGCTCCCGAGAGGGTGGGGGCGGAGGGGAGGGGCCAGGGGGTGAAAGGCTGAGACCCTGAGGGTCCCTAAGGCAGGGCAGTGACCACCGGCAGCTCCCTCCCCTGCTGCCCTCTGGGCTCCTGGGGACACTCTGTCTCTGGGAGGGGCATCCTGGAGGTTCGTTAGGAGTTAGCTGTCGCGTGTGTGTGTGTGCGCGTGTGTGTGTGCATGCGCGTGTGTGTGTGTGTTTGAGAGAGAGAGAGAGACCACGGAGGCCAACCTGGCAGCTCCCTTCCCCCACCCTGGCACTTGGGCGCCTTGGGAGACACCCCCCACCCCCAGCAATGGCTCTTCCCTGTGCCTGTTGGTGTCTGCTCACTGAGGATGCAAACACAGGATGCAGGCACAAAGAGGTCTTATTACTGTCATCACTGCCTGTCGCTGTTCCTGTCACAACCTATTATTAACACGCAGATGAATGGACCCTGACAATGGGGGTCTGGAGGGGTTGACCGGCGCCCGCAGCACGTGGGCCTGCCTGGTCCGGCCACAGGGACTCAGCTTTTCCTAAAGGAGACAGAAGTGAGCGAGGAGAGGAATAACCCGACGCAGACCCAAGGCCGGACGTTCCAGCGAAGCGGCTCTAGCTGACACACCGCGGCAGCCCAGGAGCCCGGAATCGGATAACTGATGAGGTTGCCCCGGGTGCGCAGGGCACGGCAGTCAAGGGGGCTGGGGGGCTGGGGTTTGAGTGCCCCTCCAGCCAAGCTCTGTCCGAGGGGGCGGCTCCAAGTGTGTGCCATGGGGAGGACCCTTCCCTCCTGCCCCCCACTGCGGTTAGGCTGCCAGACCTCAAAGGTGGAGTCTCTCCCCAATTGGCAACTGGGTAACTCCGCGCGGGTCTCCCGCAGCAGGTGGGGCAGGAGCAGGAGGGGGTGGGCCTCCAAGCTCAGCCAGCTGCGGGCAGCCCCTTTGGGCCCCGCACGGCGAAATCTGCGGAAACCAGAGGCTGGGGGCCGCAGCCCGCAGCTGTCTGACGCCGGCTGTGCGCGCAGTGCCACGGCGCGGCCCCCTGGCAAACCGTGACCTCCTTCATCTGCGAGACGCTCTGTCCGAGGCCAGGCTGGGGGCTGGTGGGGTAGGGGGTGTGGGGACTGTGCTTCCCAGAAGTGGCGGCCGCGGGAGGGAGGCCCGGCTGCGGGCGACACGCGGCCTGCGTCCCCGCCCTCCCCGCCCGCGCCCCGGCTCCGGCTCCGGCTCCGCCCCCGGGCCGGCGGGGCAGGAATGCGCGGCGCAGGAGGCCGGCGGCGGAACATGTAAGGGCACATCCCGCGAGCTGCCGCCCAGCGCGCAGACGGAGCGCAGGCGAGCGGACCCGCGGGCGGCCGGCTGGGCAGCGGGGCGAGCGGGCCAGGAGGCGCGCGGGCAGCGGGCAGAGCCGCAGCGAGGCGGCTCCAGCCGGGCGGAGAAGCGACAGCCGGCTGCAGCGGGGCGGGAGAGCGCGGTGCGGGGGCGCAGGTGGGCAAGCCCCCGAGTCCCGCGCCGCAGAGCCGCCGAGGGCGCAGCGCGCGCCGCAGCCTCCCGCGTTGCGGGGACCTCGGGCGCCCATGACGGCGGCGGCCACCGTGCTCAAGGAGGGCGTGCTGGAGAAGCGCAGCGGCGGGCTGCTGCAGCTGTGGAAGCGCAAGCGCTGCGTGCTCACCGAGCGCGGGCTGCAGCTCTTCGAGGCCAAGGGCACTGGCGGCCGGCCCAAGGAGCTCAGCTTCGCACGCATCAAGGCGGTGGAGTGCGTGGAGAGCACCGGGCGCCACATCTACTTCACGCTGGTGACCGAGGGCGGCGGCGAGATTGACTTCCGCTGCCCCCTCGAAGATCCCGGCTGGAACGCCCAGATCACTCTGGGCCTGGTCAAGTTCAAGAACCAGCAGGCCATCCAGACCGTGCGCGCCCGGCAGAGCCTCGGGACCGGGACGCTCGTGTCCTGAAGCTCCGGGCTGACCCTCTCACCTTCCTGCACCCCACCTCCGCCCTTCCCCGGGGCATGCCAGGTAAGCTTCCTCCCCCACCTCCCCTCTCTGCCCTGCAGAGAATCGGGGACCAGCGTTCCACTTCAAAGCCCACGACCCGAGGAAGGCTTCCGGTGCCCACAACCTCGGAGGGCCTGGGCGGGCAGCCAGCGTCGCAGAGCTGGACTCTCCCCTTGGGGGCTCGGGCCGGAGGGTCCTGACTGTGACTCCGGGGTCTGAGGGAGGTGGGCGCCCTGGGAGGGTAACTGGTCCCTGACTCAGGTGTAAGGCTCCCTGACTGCGGGGGAGCAGGATGGGGCGAGTGGTGGAGACGAGACCCTGTCACAAGGCTGAGCTCTGACTAGGCAGAGAGCCAGGACCCCTCAGCCAGCCCCTGAGGGTTGGGGGTGCTGGGAGCAGAACCAGGGCCGGGCCTCAGAGGAAGGTCTCGCCGACACTGGACGGATAGACTCCAGCTGCCCACTCTTGACTGGGTTTTGGGCCGTGCGGCTGAGCTGTTGTGCGGCTGAGCTGTTGGGAGAACTGGGAGTTGGGGGAAGGGCGAACCAGGCCGCAGGCCAGTCCACTGATGCCAAGGGGGTGGGCCTGTCCTCGGCCTGTCTGTGAGTGCCAGCCAAGGCCCTGCTGGCCGCAGGAGGAGGAGGAGCCAGAGGAGAGGATGGGGCCACGGGGCAGGTGGGTGGGGTGGGTGTAGGAGGGGGTCTTGAGTTATTATTCGTGATGTCTTAATCCTGCTTCCAGTAGGGAAGGGGCTGGGGGCGGATTTGTGGTCAGGAAGGCCCAGGGGAGGGAACCTACAAGCCATAGAACCTACAATCCTGGCTCTGAGCCCTGTGCCCTCTTCCCCCGACACCACTCCCTCCCCGTGGGAACTGGGAGCCAGCTTCAGGAAGGAGTTACACCACTCTCGTCCTCATTTCTCCAGTGGAAACCTCGGTCCCTCCCGCACTGCCTCACCCCAGGAAGAGTCCCAGTGCGCAGGGGCCCAGCCAGCACCAGGCCCCTTTGATCCTCCCCCAGCTCCCCGCCCACTGCTGCAGCCAGGCTTAGCCCGAGGCCGGAGACCTGCTGTGCCGGGAAGGGAGTGCATGATGGATCCATCAGGTCTGAGCTGCCAACAGCAACAGCAAGCAGTTCCCACCGCCTGCAGTGGGTTGGGCAGACAGGGCTGGTGGGCTCCTTATCTGTGAGTTCAACCAAGCTGGGATTGGAAATATTCAGAAAAAGATCCACTGTGCAAATATAGACTCTTTCTCATCATTATTCCCTAAGCAATAGGGTATAGCAACTCTTTCCATTGTATTAAGTCATGTCCAGAGTCTAGCGATGACTAATGGGAGGATGTGTGTAGGATATGCGCAAATTAGACAGCTTTAAGGGACTGGGGCACCTCAGGATTTTGGCCTCTTTCTTGGGATGAGGGGAGCCCTGGACCCGACCTCCTGAGGGGTCATTTGCTGTTTGTCCCGATGTGGGATTTGCTGGGAAGGTGTGCCCTGCCTTAACTGCTCTTTGTTTTTTTTCTTGCCAGCTTTCCTGCCCCCTTTGGCTCGTGGGGGTGTGCAGAAGCCATGGACAGGTGGAGCAGGCGTTGGAGCTGAAGGAGCGGCGGGGGCCCAGGGGGGAGAGCAGCAGGCCCCGCGGGCCTCAGGATGAAGATTCAGCCCCTGGACTCTTGGAGGACACACCCAGGGCGGGGGTCTTCTCGCCGCAGGCCAGCCTCACACACCATGCTGGAGAGCCGGCCTCAGGCCCCCCTCCACGCTGCACTCCTGCCGCCTGGTCTGCTTTGTGCTGTGCCAGGAAGAGAGCAGTCCCCCGTGGAGTGCGAAGCCAAAGCCTCCGGACTGTGGAGCCAGCTTGGTACCAGAGGAGGAACCGCCCCGGGCCAGCCTCTGGACTCAGCTTGAGGATGGGCGGAGCTGCTGGACCTGGGGCCCACCCCTGGGGGTCTTCTGCTGCTTAGGTCCTTTGGGACCCCCCACCCATTTGGGCCCTCTCTTTGCACAATTCTGCCCCCACCTCTACCCATCTTCTCCCCACTGCGGTGCTGGGCCTGGAGGTGGCGGGAGCGGGGTGGGGGTTCGGCCATTACCATTTCACGCCTATCTCAAAATGAAGATGCCCGGCAAAGGGCGGTAACCACGCTGTTGTTGAGTGAAGTTCTTTGTCCACAAACGCCCAAGGCTTGGAGCATCTCTCCCTCTGCCCCGGCTACCTGATCCCCAGCCGGCTCTGAAGCGTCCAGTGTGGCTGGAGAGAGATGCTATAGCCACAGTAGGCATAGCTCTAGGACTGGGGGTGTCACCCTGGCCAACTCGGTCCCCAGGGACACTTCCTCATGGGTTGCCCTGCCCTGCCCACCTGGGTTGTGGCTGGGATTTCTGGGCCCAGTCTCTCACCCTGTCATTTACACGCTGGGGGGCTTTATGTGTTTCCATAGCTGGTCTTCCTATGTGGGGAGGCGCAAGGAAGGATTTCACCGTGGGGGAAGCCAGGGTCCAGAGAAGTAACTGCTCCGAGCTACAGGGAGACGGCCTTCCAGGCCGCACCCTCGTCCACCCAGAGGGAAGGTTTCGAAGCTGTGGGCGACTGCAGAGCTCTCTGGATGGAGCAAGGAGGCTGAATCTCCCCCTCCAGTAATTTTCTAAGAAAGATTTGTTTACTTATTTGAAAGGCAGAGTGACAGAAAGAGAGAGAGAGACAGAGATCTTACCACTGGTTCACTCCCCAAATGCCAGCAACAGCTGGGGCTGGACTAGAATGATGCCAGGAGCCCCACCCAGATCCGCTCAGTGGGCTGCAGGAACCCAAGCACTGGGGCTGTCATCTGTTGCCTCCCAGGCGCGTTAGCACAGAGCCAGATCAGAAGCAGAGGAGCTGGGACTTGAACGAGACGCTCTGATATGGGATGCGGGTGTCCCAGGTGTGCCTAGCCTGCTGTGCCCCAACACCCTTCAACAACTGGAAGTCTCTTCCTTACTCTTGTGCTTCCAGCTTGTTTTTTGGAGTTCAGGTGTCTTCTGCCTCCCAGGGAAACCTCCCTGTCCCATGTCCCAGTTCCTCAGTCCTTGAGAACATCTTTGTACAAAAATGTTTTTTAATTAATTAATTTGAAAGGCAGAGAGACAGAGATCTCCCATCCATTGGTTTGCTCCCCAAATGTCTGCAACAGCCAAGTCGTGGGAGCCAGGAGCTCCATCCACATCTCCTTCCTGGGCGTTAGGGCTCCAAGGACTTGAGTCATCACTGCTGCTTCCCACAGTGAACATGAGCGAGACTCTGGAGGCAGAAGTGGAGTCGCCCCCTGCCCCGCACTGTGGTGCAGCTGGTTAAAGACCTGGCCTCCGGCATCTGCATCCCAGCATCTGCGTCCCATATCGGTGCTGGATCGAGACCCGGCTGCTCCACTTCTGATCCAGCTCCCTCCTCGTGCACCTGGGAAAGCAGCAGAGGATGGCCCAAGTGTCTGGACCCACATGGGAGACCCAGAAGCTCCTGGCTCCTGGCTTAGGATCGGCCCAGCCCCAGCTGTTGTAGCCATTTGAGGAGTGAGCCAACAGATGGAAGACCTCTCTCTCTGTAACTCTTTCAAATAAATAAAATAAATCTTTTTTTTTTTTTTTAAAGTGAAACTGAGACTTGAACCTAGGCACCCCAGTTTGGACATGGGCCCCTAAATGGTGTCTTAGCCACTATACCAAACACCTACCCCTCAGGAACATCTTGGGCAACTAACTGCGTTTCACAACTGAACAAAGGAACACTTATGAATCTTTTCTTTAATATCTTGTTAGGTCACTGGTAGCTCAATTCCCACCATGGCAAATAGGCCTCATCTTCAGTGTCAGCCATGATAGGTGCTGAGAAAGATCGGGACCCAGCCAGAGTGCTGTGATCCATTGGTGATGTCTGCCGTGAGCTTTGGGAAAGAAGACAGCACTTGGAAGGGAAGTGAGGGGGGTGGAGCAGAGGTGATTGCCAGCCCCGGACGCCAGCTGTGTTTCACGGGGAAGAGTTCTCCACCCTCCTATGAAAACAGCAGCCCCTAAAATACAATCTGCTCCTTTAACCAAACCCAGGAGCAACTGACCGTTGGAAGTCAGATATACAGAGGCATAGGGGATCTCAGAAATGGAGCTGTTCACGAGCTGTGGGGGTGGGGCGTGAGGCACAGCCGCTCAGCCCTGTGTGTGGCACTGGCCACGTGTAGGGAAGGCGTGGTCCGATTCCTGCCTGGAGGAGCTGGGAACCAGGAGGGGAGATCAATCAGTGCCAGCTGGTGCCCATGGGGCTGGCCTTGGGGGCCAGGGGAGAGCTGGGCAGTACTTCCTCTGTCTGCTGTGGTGAGATCATGGCAGAGCCTTTGGCGAGGGCAGCCAGGGCCCAGCCGGTGGGCAGAGTCAAGGCAGAGCAGGTGGAGGGTGGAGGGGAGACGGGCTCTGGTTTCTGGCACTCCCTGCTTTTCTGGAACACTCAGCCCTGTCGGTTCCAATTATGCCTTGGTTTTTGCCCAAATGCAGCTGCAGTTTCTGCCCTTGCAGGAAGAGGCCCAGCCCTTGCGATGGGTTTGCGGCTGTGAGACCCCCAGCACAGCCCTGGAAGGGGGTGGGCCCCCCATGATTGAGTGGACCATCAGTGACCACCATGTCCAGGGGCCCTCACAGCTCAGGTCTGCGGCTCACAGACCATATTTTTTGTTTTATTGATTTATTTGAAAGGCAGAGTTAGAGAGAGGCAGAGTTGGAGAGAGGGAGAGGGAGAGAGAGAGAGGTCTTCTATTCACTGGCTCACTCCCCAGATGGCTGCAATGGCTGAGCTGTGCCAATCCAAAGCCAGGAGCCAGGAGCTTCTTCCAGGTCTCCCACGCGGGTGCAGGGGTCCAAGCACTTGGGCCATCTTCTACTGTTTTCTCAGGCCATAGCAGAGAGCTGGATTGGAAGTGGAGTAGCTGGGACTTGAACAGGCATCCATATGGGATGCCGGCACTACAGGCGGCAGCTTTACCCACTACACCACAGCACCAGCCCCATGGACCAGGTTTTTAGAAAGAGGCTTGTGACTTCTTTGGGGTGTCTGCCCTGGGGAAGGGTTTGGGGGGTGTCCTCACTGCTCCGATTCCATGAAGAAGGAGCCAAAGCCCTCACCTAGCAATGCTTGGTTGGCCCACAGAGGACAATCAAGGCGTCCTTGGGGGGCACACTCTGGCCCTGGCAGTGCCAGTGGGCATGCACGAGCGGAAGCACTTTGCTCGTGGGGCCTTGGATGGTGTGAGGCCAGGGAGGGGCTGTAGCTGCCAACTCCCCTCCTGCCCTGGCAGCCCTGGCCTCACCCTGCACGATGAGTGAGTCACCAATGGGAAAATGAGTCGGGGCAGGTCTCAGCCCAGCCGCGAGGAGTCCCATGAGGTGGGGCGGGGAGGCCGAGAGGAGAAGGGTGGGGCTTGTTCCGGCCGGGACGAGCCGCGGCTGTGGCAGCAATGAGCCCGTTGAAGCCGGTGCGAGGAGCCAGCGGGGCAGTCTGCGAGCAGACATGAGGCTGGGTCTGCAGCGCGGTGGTCGAGTGTCGCCTGGGAGTCTGGTGCGGACAGAGACCCACTAGTGCCAGGTCCTAAGGACCCTGGCAAGACTGCCTGGCCAGGTGCCGGCTGTCCCCAGGCTGCACAGAATGTGGACTTGGCCCTCTCCAGTCTCCTGCTCCCAGCCTGGTCCACCCCAGGCTGCCATCCGGAGTGTAACCCGATGCGATGGGTCTCCACGCTCTCCACGCTGGACTCCTGCTTGCAAGTCCTCATCCCAGAACTAGCCCGGCTGCTCGCGCTGCCAGGGCTGCCACCTCTACTCATCCTATGTATTAATGAATCACTGGCTCAGTGCTCATGTCGCCACCTCCGAGAAGCCTCCCCTGACTGGCCAGGCTGAGTAACCGCCCTCTGCGCTGTGTGTGGCCGTGCCTCCTTGTGAGTCACACTGAGTTACCATCGCGGGCTCACACATCTGCCTGTCCCACTAGACAGGTCAGTTCCTGGGCTGTCATTTGTATATTCCTGGAGCCTCGGAGTATCTGGCACACAGGAGGTTCTTCATCGTGGTAATGGCAGAGGGTAAGAGCTCCAACAATGCCGTAAGGAAGGTATTGTTATTATTATGACTCCTGTGTTTTACATTAAGAAATCGAGGCCCAGAGAGGGTAAGAGGCCTGTTCAGAGTCACACAGCAGCTAGGAAGCTGTGGAGCCAGGATTCGTTCTGGGCAGATTCACTGCAGGCAGGAAGGAGTGCATGAGCCTGGTTTTGCTGGGAGAAAGGAGACCAGAGGCGAGACAGCAAGGGTTAAGTGTGAGAGCAGGGTCAGTGTGAGGCTTCAGGGAGGAGGTGACTGGAGTCTAATTACAGGGAAGGACCCAGGCAGGTGTCCCAGGGGCTGGGCGATGCAGCCACACCTTGGGGGAGCCAGGCCTCGAGGGACTAGCCTGGAGGAGCAGAGGCAGCCAGGGCTGGCCAGGGGACCTGGGAGCTCTGGGGGCCGGGGTTGTGCCCTAGGGTCACAGCTCTCCTGGTCTGAGAGGCCATTTGTTTCTGGCTTGAGCCCAGGGCTGCCCCAAGGGGCAGGGGTAAGGGCTCCGTGTGGACGCAGCCCTGATCGCTGAGGCCTGGAAGCAGCACCCGCCCTCCTTGGTGCCCAGGGTGCTCCGGGTTTGCAGGAGATTCTCCAGTGTGTGTCTCCCCCACGCCCGATGCCACAGTCAGTTCTGCCTGCAGGGCCCATGGCAGCGTCCAGGCCTGTGGGCACTGGTGCTGCGGCCCAGGGCCCTGCCTCACACACTGGCAGTGACTCCTGGCTTCTCAGAGCAGGGAGCAGGGAGGAAATGGGTTCCACGTCTCCCCAGTCTGCAATGGGCAGCTCCAGTGGACCCCAGCTCCAATTCCGTTCAGTCCACTCAACTTCATTGCTTTGTTAGTATTTGCTGCACAGGTGCAGTGGGCCGTCCCACCCAGACTCTGGTCTCCCAAGGTGGTTGAGACAGACAGGGCACAGAGGGGACTGCACAGCTGGGAGAGGCAGTGGCGTGCAGGGGTCTGCAGACAGAGAACAGGTGCTCTTTTGCATCGAGGCTAGGATTCTGACCATTAGGATGGGGTGGGGGAGCATGGGGTGGACAAAGGTGCCAGTGCAAAGGGGCTAGGACCAGAAGCAGAGATTCTGGGGTAGGCTGCGGCTCAGAGGGGTTTCTCTGGGCAGTGGAGGTCATGATAAAGCCCTGCTCCCCCCACGCACACACACGCGTGCACACGCACATACATATCCTTATTCTTTTATAAGAACAGGTGCAGGGTAGGCGTGTGGTACAGTGGTTAGGTCACTGCTCGGGAAGCACACAACCCATAGCAGAGCCCCTGGGTTTGAGTCCCAGCTCCATTGTGATTCCAGCTTCCTGCTAACATACAACCCGGGAAGCGGCAGGTGAGTGCCCCTGCCCCCTACGTGGGAGGCCAGATTGAGTGCTAGGCTCCTGGCTGTGGCCTGGGCCTTCAGCCCCAGCTGTGGAGGACGTTTGGGGGAGTACGCTAGCGGATGGAAAAATCTGTCTCTATCTCTACACTTGATCTTAGCCAAAAGGCCGAGAAGCGATGCCTCTATCTCTGTTTCTCTGTCTCTCTCTTCCTTTCAGATACATAAAAATTAAACAACAAACATATCCACGGGAGAGAAATGTGAAAGGGCAGATGATCAAGCAAATGGATCGCTGTGTGTGATTTTCTTCTGGGTTTAATTGATGAGTATAGATGAAGGCACTTTAGAAACTTCATGGAAAAGTAGAACTAAAGCATGTTTATTTTGGTGCAGAAATATCTTGAAGTCCACCCCAAGATTTTTCATAACACACAGTTCCTAATACCTTTTGTCAGACTTCTTGTCTGATGTGTGATCGTTTTTGTAAGTGGGGGCTGTGTACAGTCTAGTGTATCTTGGTTCTCGACACAGCAATGCGTTGTTAAATAGCCCTTTTCCGGGCCTGTATTTGTTCTGTCTGGTACCATTGATTTGACAAAGCTGTCCCTTCTCGTTGGATTCTCATGTTGCTTTTTTTTTTTGACAGGCAGAGTTAGACAGTGAGAGAGAGAGACAGAGAGAAAGGTCTTCCTTCTGCTGCTTCATCCCCCAAATGGCCGCTATGGCTGGCGCGCTGTGCCGATCTGAAGCCAGGAGGCAGGTGTTTCCTCCTGGTCTCCCATGCGGGTGCAGGGGCCGAATACATGGGCCATCCTCCACTGCACTCCTGGGCCACAGCAGAGAGCTGGACTGGAAGAGGAGCAACCGGGACAGAATCCGGCGCCCCAACCGGGACTAGAACCCGGGGTGCTGGCGCCGCAGGTGGAGGATTAGCCTAGTGAGCCGTGGTGCCAGCCCTCATGTTGCTTTTTGTGTTCTCTCTGGTACATGTCTCTGGATGTTTCTTTGGAGTAATAGAAAGGTGGAATGGAGGGGCCAGAGTTATGGTGTACTAGGTTAAACCACTCCCTACAGCGCCAGCATCCCATATGGGCACTGGTTCGAGTCCTAGCTGCACTTTTTCCAATCCAGCTCTCTGCTATGGCCTGGGAAAGCAGCAGAGGGCAGCCCAAGTGCTTGGGTCGCTGCACCCACATGAAGACCTGGAGGAAGCTCCTGGCTCCTGGCTTCGGATCAGCCTAGCCCTGGCTGTTGCGGCCATCTGGGGAGTGAACCAGTGGATGGAAGACCTCTCTTTCTGTCTCTCCCTCTCTCTCTCTGTAAGTCTACCTTTCAAATAAATAAAATAAATCTTAAAAAAAAAGAAGGTGGAATGGCTGGGTCCCCACTGGGAGACAGGGTGAGGGTAGGGTAACGTGGACGTGTGCCCTAGGAGGGAGGTGGGGCCTGTGTCCCCCTTTTGATGGATAAGGGAGGCCTAGGGGGCAGGGCAGCCAAGTGGGAGTGGCCCCAGGACCAGGCTGGGGCAGGGGGAGGCGGAGGGAGGCAGGAAGGAGAGAGGGACTGGCAGCAGGCCCCTGCCATGGGCCAGGTGCGTGGGGACCTGGGGCAGCCAGGCGGAAGCAGGCTAACAGCGCCAGCTGTCTCACAGACTGCGTGGCTCCCTGTCCTGTCTCCTGCCGTCCCTCAGGCTTGGGCGCATTATCTGGCACCCAGTGAAATGGGGATGATCCGACTTTCTAGGATCCTGGTGAGAATTACTTGAGAACGCTGTAAAGCAGATAAAGCCCAGAGATAGTGCACAATAAATGTTTGTTGTTATAGTTGTGCAAGAATCCTCCCAGCCACCCAGCGCGGCCTGATCCCCACTTAGAAAACTGCACGTAATTAACGACTTAAATTAGTAGCACTTACCCAGTGCTTGTAGCTAACGCCAACCCCCCGCCTTCACCGGTGCAGGCGAGCACGAATAGCAGGGACAGCCGGGAAGCAGACAGGCAGTGCAGTCAATGCCACGGCCACCTCTGGGGTCCCGGGGGCCCACCCGGCTCAGAGCCGCGCCCTCTCTACTTCACTGGCTCCCTGGCCTCCGAGCCTCCTGGGGAGATGGGAGGGAGCTGGCAGGCGCCACTGAGATCCCTTTGTCACCAGATCGTGCCACCTGCTGTCCTGGGCACTGTGACTGGCCCCCTGAGGGACTCACCGCAATGACCCAGGGCTGTCACACACACATGCGCACGCCAAGGCCCCTACCTCTGGCCAGGGAATAGAGAGCAAGGTGCCTAACTTGTCTGAGTTCACCTGCCGCCCTCCAGGCCAGGAGGGGGTGTGAGTTCGGCCTTGGGGAGCCCTGGGCGGCTTCCTCTCTGTGCGGGGGTGGGGGGGGTGGGGGGGGATGGACCTCGGGGCAGCCCGCAGCTGTGCATTGCACTTGACTGTGGTGGTCGGGTCTGCGTGGTGCAGGGTTCAGCTGCTGACAGAGAGGGAGCATAGCTGCTCCCCACTTGGGAACACACAACGGCCATTCTCATAGTCTGGGTGGTCCCTGCCCCACTCCGGGGCCGCGCCCACCACACTCAGGCCCTCTCTGTGGGTCTCTGGCGGACGCCCCACCCCCGCCTCCACTTTCAATCCTGTGCTTCTCCCCAGGCTGACTCAAAACTTGTGGGTGTGATCACCTTGTATTGTTTTTTCTTTTTTTAAAAAATAATTTTTCCATTTTAAAAATTGAGAAGCGGAGAGACAGAGAGGGAGAGACAGACATAGGGAGAGCGCCCATCTACTGGTTTATTCCCTAAATGCCCACAAATGCTGGGAATGGGGGGACCAGAGCCTGGAGCTGGAGCTCAAGCCCAGTCTCCCAGGCAGGTGGCAGAAACCCAATTGACTTGAGCCATCACAGTTGCATCCCAGGGTCTGTGCTAGCAGGAAGCTGGAGTCGGGAGCTGGAGCCAGGTGTGGAACCCAGGTGCTCCAGGCGAGGGGCGTGGCATCTTCACGGGCACCGTGACAGCTGGGCTGCACACCCGGCCCGCACTCCTTGTTTTGTCGGAGCGGAGCTGGGACTGTGTCCTGATGGTTGCAGACGGTAAACCCAAGGCTCTGGGAATTGAAGCGTGCTCCCCACAGCTGAGCCTGGCTCCCTGGTCCAGTCTGGAATTAGGAAGACAACTGCTCCCTGGTTGGCCCTCTGCTGTGGGCTGTGGCATGCACACATCTGGGCCACTTCGGAGCTTAAGAAGGAGACAGTCTCCCTGTGCTTCCTCCCTGGCCTCTAGGGGTGGCTGGGGGCTCCTGTCAGCCGATCCGTAAGTCCTGCTTGCTGGCGACATCCACTGTCGCTGCCCACTGCTGGGTTGAGACGGTTTTGAGACAAGGGCCAGTGGGGGCGGGGATCCAGGGGTTCCAGGGAGACGCCAGAGGACCTGGGTCTGCCTTGTTTTGCCCGGTGCCTCCTGAGTCCCCAGTTCCAGCTGAGGGCTCCCTGCCAGCAGTGTGGGGAAAGGGCCACTCTGGCCCAGCTCCCAGGCACCCGTGCCTTTGCTCAGCTGCCCCTGGGGCTGGGCAGAGATCGATCAGCTCCTGATTCACTGCTCCGGACTGGAAGGTGCAGGGGGGCAGGGCCCTGCTCTTCCTGACTGTGCCCACGGCTGGCCCAGAGGGGGTGGGTGCAAAGAGTGAGTGTGAGGTTGTGCCTTGAGTGGTGTGTGTACTATGTCCAGGCCGAGGGTCTCGGGTAGGCTTGTGGGAGCTCCTGGCACACTTGAGACGGGTAGGGCTCGGAAGAAATCAGGTGGGTGTGGCGGGTGTGTGGACTGGGGGACGCCCCCGCGAGGGTGCTGCTGGCCTGGGCCCGGGAGGCAGCACTTGTGCGTCCTCATTCAGGCTGGGCCACTCCTGGCTCTGTGACCTTGGGCAAGTCCCTGCCGGTGGGGCCTCACTTGTAAACCAAAGGCCTTGAAGTAGGTCTGCAGGTGCCGGACCCAGCGGGTGGCCAGAGTCTCCTGGGCGCTTGTTAAGAGCACAGAATCCAGGGAAAGGTGTTTGATACAGCAGCTAAGATGCCACTTGGGATGCCTGTGCCCCATGTTGGAGTGCCCGGTTCAAGTCCCGGCTCCACTTCCCAGTCTAGCTTCCTGCTAATGCACACTCTGGGAGGCAACAGGTGAAGGTTGAGTAGTTGGATGCCTACCACCCAAATTGATTTCTGGGCTCCTGGCTTTGGCCTCACCCACCCCTAGCTTTTGCAGGCATTTGGGGAAGTGAATGAGAGACTAGAAGATCTCTCTCTGCCTCTAATAGCCGGGCCTGAGCCAGGCTGAAACCAGGAGCCACAAATCCTTCCAGGTCTCCCACATGGGTGGCAGGGGCCATAGCACTTGAGCCATCATCTGCTGCCTCCCAGGTGCATTAGCAGGAAGCTGGCTCAGAAGCGGAGTGGCCAGGACTTGGACCAGGCCCTGGGATATGGGATGCACGCAGCCCAGGCAGACGCTTAAGCACAGCCTCTCTCCCTGTGATTCTCTCGGCAGATCCCACCTGTATCAAAACACGCCCTGGAGGCGGAGCTGCCGTAGGGCACTTGGCCCCTGGCTGCACTGGTGCTGTCTGAGCCTGTTCTCCTAAGTGTAAAACGGGAGCTAGAATCCTCCCTCTCTCCAGGAATGCAATGTAAACAAACAAGGTCAAGAATACAGCCCAAGTGCACATTTAGAGACAAGTGCATGCACACAGACACACACACACATGCACACACAATGCACACACACACAGGGTGGGCGCTGCGACCTCCTCCGTCTGCTCTCTGGGCAGCCCTTGCTGCTCTTGTCTTTTCCAGGGGACTCCGTGCTCGCCTGGAGCCTGTCCCTGCTTTGCCTGCGAGTCCCCGGCTGCCCCTTTGGGGCTCAGTTCTGGAGTCGCGGGGACACTCAGCCCCTGCCCTGCCGTGCATTCCCACCCATCTCGTGCCCTCCCTGGAGAGGGGCTGGCCTGGTGGCCGGCTTCTGGCCACGGAGCAGCATGGGCTGTCTCCCTGTGAGTTCAGCTTCTCACTCCCATGCTCTCCCTCGCTCACTTCCGTGAAGCCAGCTGCCACATTGGAACTGTCCCCTTGGCCAGGAACTGAGTGACCTGGGGCCAGCAGCTTGGGACAAGCCAGATCCTACCAACAGCCATGTGAGTTTGGAAGCAGGTCCTTCCTCAGCCAAGCCTTCAGGTAACAACCCACTCCTGGCTGGTAGGAAGACCACAGCTTTGCAACTGCCAGACCAGGCTGTGTTGTTGTAGGCTCCTAACTCCGGGACAGTTCATAACACAGCAATGCGTGGCTAAAGCAGACACCTTCTCCAGGAAGCCTTCCCAGGATTTCTCTCTTCCCCGCAGAGCCAGGGGCCCTTCCTTGTAGCCAGCCACACGCTCTTCTTGGCATGACCCTGACTCACTTGTCCGTCTCCCTCTCTAGGTGGGGACCATGCACTCTTTGCTGTCTGTCTCAAGCCCCAGGCCCTGTGCCTGGCACGCACTGAGTTCAGCCAGTGCCCAGTGGTTGAGATTCTAGAATCCCTGTGCCTTGTGCCTCCTCACCCCTCCCCAGGCTTGGAGGTTTGTCCTGAGATCACTGACTACCGGGGTATGGGAGGAGCCAGGCCAGCGTGCAGAGCAAGCTCGGGGCTGAGTCCAGTGATCTCGGAGGCCCGCTGAGTCACAGAGAGCTGACGGCTGGGAGGAGGAAGAGCTGGGCTCCACTCCCTCCCCCGTGGGCCTCGCCAGTCTGCTCAGCTCGGGAACCCTCCCCTCCTCCTGCAGGGAGTCCTGGAGCTGTGTCCTCGGCCACTCAGAGACGCTAACCTGTGGCAGGCAAGATGGACTCCTTGAAAAGGAGCTGCTTCTTTTTATACAACACAGAGAGCATCCCGAGGTCAGCCCAGGGCTGGCCTTGCTCTCTTCCACACCCACGTGCAGGAAGGGGGCACTGGTTCCTGTGGCTGCTGGACGTGAGGACCACAGGCGTGGTGGCTCCAATCAGCGGAGGCTCATTCTCGCCCAGCGCTGGAGGCCCAAGGCTGGGATCCGTGTCTCTGGGCCAAAGCCCCGGCGTTGGCAGAGGCCTTTGCCTCCTCCAGCCAGGGGTTCCTTGGCTGTGAGACGCACTTCTCATCACTGCCGCCTTGTCCATCTATAACCGCACGTGCCTCCATGTCACCCACAGGTGTGTGAGACCACCTGCAGCCCCCGCACCGTCCAGACCGACCTCGCTGTCTTCACACACTCAGCCTTGCCACAGCAGCTTCCAGGGAGCAGAGCCTGCTCTAGTAGTGAGCTACCCGCAAAGGGCATAGCCAGGAGGGGAGAAACTGAGGCACAGCTCTGTGTCCTATTTTCTCCTAGAAGTGGAAGCCTGGAGTCTGAACTCACAGAGCAACTTCCCTGTCACTCATCAGCATCCCCCAGTGAGGGAGGCCCCGGCCACCAGGGCCAGCTCCGCCTTTGCCCATCTCCTACCCAGAGCCCAGGCCTCCTCCTCCTGGCGCCTGTGTGGGAGGCCCCGGGAGCCTGGCTGCAGAGCCAGGGCCTTCTTTCTCCCCGAGAGGCGACTTTCCCCACAGTGAGACAGGCCTCAGTCCTCCTCCGCCCACCGGAGACAGCTGGGGCCAGGCCCAAGCCGGTGGTCAGGGGCCATCATCTTGTGGATTCAGGGCTGGAAGATAGCCATCCTCGCAGCGGCCAGGAAGGGCGGGGTGGGTTAACCCCCTGACACAGCTGGCCCAGGACCAGGGCAGGAAGGGAGGTGCCTGGGGCGGGGAGCCTCCTCTTGGGTCATCACCAGCATCCAAAAGGCCTTTGTTCAGAGCCAGACAATTCTGGCTCCGGATGAATCCTGGGCTAGCTGGAAGCGGTACCCGGGCCCCAAAGCAGGCTGCTGCACTTACTGCTCTCTTCCGCTCTCTCCTGGCTGGCCTAGGGGAGCAAGGACTTCACGTTTGGCAGATAACAATAGGTTGCCTGGAAGTGATCTGAGGGATGCTGGAAGTTTCCAGCCCTCCATGGCGACTTTCCCTCCTCCCTATTCTGCCGGGGCTCTGTCAGCAGAGATGGGGGGTGGGGTGGGCTCTGGCCTTCCCGCAAGAAAGAATTCGGATGTGAGACAGAGAGGAGTGGTCGGCAAGGGAGCAAGGCTTATCTATCAGAACAGATGGGCACCTCTCCAGACGGAACCTGACAGTGAGAAAGAGAGAGCGAGCAAGAGGGCGAGCGCCCACCCGCCCAGACTGGGGAAGGCAAGGTTGCGTGGTTTCATGGAGACAACACACCTGGCAGGCCAGGCGGGGGCTCAGGGAGGAGCTGGGAGCTGAGTGCACGGCTGTGTTCAGACTGGGGCTTACGAGGGAACGGGACTTGGTTCTTCCTGCTGTTTCTCCTTCCCCTCTTCCCCCTACTCCTGGACAAGGTTTTGCTGGGTGTGAAATAGGTAAGATTCCTCCCCAGGTCTCACGGCTCAGTGCCATCAGACTGGGGAGCCCACCTGGCCCCGGGCAGAGGTGCTTCCCCTAGGGCAGGGAGAGGCTGGGACCACCTGTAAACTTATCCAGGTATGGGCAGGACTTTGCGCTATAAACTCCTGGTCCCTCGGTGTGCTTCCAGGCTTCTGCGGATGCTTTGTTGTCCGTAGAGCCCTCTCGAACACACAGGCTGCTGTCCAACTTCCTCCCCAGCAGCTCCATCGGGGGAGGTCCTGGTGGTGTGCAGGGTGCGTGTCTCAATCTTCAGCACGTTTGTGACCCTGATGATCCTGTGTCCTGCTCTCACTTTGGCTTCCCCGCTGCCTGGGGCACAGATGAGCCCGGTCCCATCCCGCTTTGTGGATTAAAAAAACCCAGAGAATCCAGAGAAGTGTAGTGACTTACCCAGAATTGCACAGTGATTGTACGGTGTGAGAGCTGGGATCAGAGCCCAAGTCTGCGAGGTTTTGATTCACACTTAACCATGATACATAGTTATGGGGCACAGTGTGATATCTCAAGAAATGTGTTCAGGGGCCGGCGTTAGGCTGTAGCAGCTGTGATACTGGGTCCCTTCCGGGTCCTCATCCATGTCCCAGCTGTTCTACTTCTGTCCCAGCTCCCTGGAAGCCCTGGAAGATGGCCCAAGTGCTTGGGCCCCTGCCACCTGTGTGGGAAGGAAGAAGCTCCTGGCTCCTGGCTTTGGCCTGGCCCGGTCTGGGCTGTTGAGGCCATCTGGGGAGTGAACCAGTAGAGGAAGATTTCTCTGTCACTGTCTCTCCCTCTCTTTCTGTAACTCTGACTTTCAAAATAAATTAATAAAGCTTAAAAAATGAAAAGAAAAGAAATGTGTTCAGCATGTGCTGATCATGCTGGGGTGACCAACAGCTCCTCTGCTTGTCTTTATGTTTGGGGGCTTCTCTTTGTTTCTAGAATGTGCAGGGGTTCCTGTGAGCTGTGCACCAACACCAGCACTCCCTCCTCTCTGACTGCGCTTTGCTACCCGTTATCCAACCTCCATCTGCTGAGGCCGACGTTTGCCTGCGTGTGTTACGGGGTTCGGGAGAATTTTCCTGTGGTTGATTGAGGGAGGACATGTGGAAGCAAGTCTGGGAAGCAGGCCTGCATTTGCATATTAAACCTTCCTCATTGTCCAATAACCTTGTTGGGTTGGATCTCAAGCTCCTCCCCCGGGGGCAGCTTAGGGGACCTTTTCCCACAAGGCACCAAGGGTCCATTCTGCAGAAATTTCACAGATTCCAGGCGCTGGAAGCCCTCCGCCCAGTGATACCCCAGAAGGGGGAAGGGGAGGAGAAACAGAGGGTCCCTGTAAAGACTCCAGTCTGAAACGGCCTCGGGGTCTGGCATTGTGGTGCAGCAGGTTAAGCCACCACCTGCAAGGCCCATCGCATGTGGACACCCAGCACCCTGCTCATGTGCCTGTTAAGGCAGAGGAAGATGGCCTGGTAGATGGGCCCCCGAACCCATGTGGGAGACTCAGATGGAGTCCCAGGTTCCTGGCTTGAGAAGAGAACCAGCGGGTGAAATAAATAAATACTTTTTTTTCTTTGAAAAAAGAACACACAGGATATATATATATATATTTTAATTTATTTATTTGAAAGGCAGAGGTACAGAGAGAGAGAAATCTTTCATCCCCTGGTTCACTCCCCAGATGGCCACAATGGTTAGGGCTGGGCCAGGCTGAAGCCAGAGCCAGGAGCTTCTTCCGGATCTCCCACATGGGTGCAGGGGCCCAAGCACTTGGGCATCTTCTGCTGCTTTCCCAGGCGCATTCGCAGGGAGCTGGGACTCGAACCCAAGCCCATAGGGGATGCTGGCATTTTAGGCAGTGGCTTAACCCACTACACCATGACAGCCATGAAAAGCTGGTCTCTCAACACTGCTACACTGGTCCTGTGTGTTCTTTTAAAAGACGTTATTCTTTTAACATAGAGGAGGTAGAGGACTATTTAGGATGTGGACTGAGGGACCCAGTAGGCAGGAAAAAAGGTGTGGAGGAAGTTAGAAGCAGGGCAAGGCATTCTTGGTGATGAAGGTGAAGAAAGAATTTTTGGATAGAAAGAGGAACTGAAGAACTAAATATTTTGTAAAAGGTTTGTGGAAGTCGAACATGCACGATAAGGATGGTTGAGATTAGAAGATTATTTTAAAGTGAGCTCCTATCTTAGAAGTCCAGATAACCAGACATCCTAATTCCCTACCTCCTTGTAGTGGGTTCAGATGCTGATGTCTCGTGCTCTCCCTTTTTTTTTTTTATTATTATTATTATTTTTTTTATTTTTGACAGGCAGAGTGGACAGTGAGAGAGAGAGAGAGACAGAGAGAAAGGTCTTCCTTTGCCGTTGGTTCACCCTCTAATGGCCGCCGCGGTAGCGCGCTGCGGCCGGCGCACCGCGCTGTTCCGATGGCAGGAGCCAGGTGCTTATCCTGGTCTCCCATGGGGTGCAGAGCCCAAACACTTGGGCCATCCTCCACTGCACTCCCTGGCCACAGCAGAGAGCTGGCCTGGAAGAGGGGCAACCAGGACAGGATCGGTGCCCCGACCGGGACTAGAACCCGGTAAGTCAAGGCTTCTCCGTGTTTTCTGAACTGATCTCAGCAGGGAGGCCTCTGTTGGTCTGGGGGAAGTTCCTCATGTTTTCTGTTAGTGAGTATCGACTGCTGGCGAGCACTGAGTTCTAAAGGAGATAACGTCATCTGCCTGTTTTAAATGTTTGAGTGATCACTTTCACCCAGCTTAGATCTGGCCCACAGCTTTGGTTAAAATGCTCAGCTTGAATGGGTTATGGCCTCTATTTTGACCAAATGGTTTAAACCGCTGACGGTTCTTTCACGTTTCAACCTGAGCCTTCTGACTTGGCGGCTTCCAGGCGGATCCCTGGAATTCTCAAGGCGAAATTCTCGTCTTGGAGAGATAATAGCGGAGTTCATTGAGATTGTGTAAGGCGCATGGCAACGTTGCAAAATGATGTCAGACTTATGTTGTACTTGTAGAAAGGTCTGATATGTTATGCTCCAGGGCCGAGGGAGCGTGGTTCAGAGCAGACCCCTCCCCCCGCCCTGGCTGCATCGCAGGTAGCCTGCCCCATGCGTTCTGTTGGTTGCCCAATGGTGAGGGTATCGAGGACCGATGCTCTCTCCATCTAAGCTAGCATCTGACCACGCCGGTCTGGGCTGAGACAGGGAGCTGGCTGCCCTCTGGGCTACACCCCCACCCCTGCTCGCAATCCTTCGCCCATCCCTTGCACATCCCTTGCACGTTCCGGTACTAAGGGTTAAGCCCCTGGGGGATGGAATGTGGTCCACATAGGGGTTGGGGTGATGCACACATGGGGAATCTGTACCCCTGGGCAGGGCGCCCGCATCAGGGACAGGAAGCTGCCTGGCAGGCATGCGAGAGGCACAAGCACGTATCTTTCCAGCCACAGCCTGCTGAAGAGAAAGGAAAAAAAAAAAAGATAAGCAGGTTCTTTGACTCTGCCGGAGCCAGCAGTCTCAGCAAGCAGGCCAGAGCTTTAAGGGGGACTGACAAGGGCTTGGGGCAGCTGGACATTAAGTGGCCAGGCATTTCCAGGTTAAAAACTGGGTCAAAAAAGAGAGTCCAGCCAAAAGAGAGGAAAGGTTCTGAAAAGAGTTGGAGATGGCCGGAGATAGGTTACGTGGTGGATTCCAGGGCTAGCTGGCCAGGTTATGCGGTGGACACATCTGTGGGTTACATGGTAACACTAGGTAAGCCCGGAAACTCTTGGGTGGCCCATACATAACCCAGAGCTACACAGTGGAGATCCAGAAGCCCATGGAAGAACCGGCGTGAAGGTCTTCTCATGCGTAGCGAGGTGGAGGCAGGTGCATGGCGGAGACACCTGCCACAGGCTCTCCTCTCTTCTCTTTCAGGTGGGAGCCGACCTTTATCACTGCATGGGTCACTGGTAGGATGCATTCTCAGCACTTGGTCGCAGGTGGCTCATTTCCTGTTGACGGAGGGCGGGGGTGAACCCAGTAGGGAGAGACTTGCTCATCTGCTCCCGGAGTCTTGGGGACTTAAGCACCACCCTTAACTTCCTAGCAGATCACGGCTGCTGGGTGTCCAAGGAGAAAGCGCAGCTAGTCCTGCAGGAAACCCATTATCTGGGGCTCACCCTCACCCCTGGGGAGGGAAGACCAGCAGAGAAGACACAGGCCATGCAGCAAGTTCCTACCCCTACAATCTGAAGGCTCCCTCCTGTCTTTCTTTTGTTCTTTCTGTCTTTTTAAGATTTTATTTACTTTTTTGAGAGGCGGAGTTACAGACAGAGGCAGAGACAGAGAGAGAGGTCTTCCATCTGCTGGGCTATTCCCTAAATGGCCGCAATGGCCGGAGCTGAGCTGATCCAAAGCCAGGAGCCAGGAGCCTCCTCTGGGTCTTCCACACAGGTGCAGGGGCCCAAGTGCTTGGGCTATCTTCTACTGCTTTCCTAGGCCACAGCAGAGAGCTGGATCAGAAGGGGAGCAGCCGGGACTAGAACCGGCGCCCATATGGGATGCTGGCACTGCAGGAGGAGGATTAAACTACTGCGCCACAGTGCCAGCCCCTCTGATGTTTTTCTAATAGGTTGTGGATCCCTAGGAACAGGAAAATAACACATCCCTTAGATCAGGGCTGTCAAGAACAAGCTAGACAGGGGCCCCTCCATTGGGAATGAGAACAAAACGGAGCCTTTACCCAGTGAAAATGCTCGCAGGGCTGGGCTCTGCCACGAGGGCTGCTACACCCAGTACTTCCAGCAGTCAGGCCTCAGGCTCGCGATGCCTGGGGGTGTCCGTGCCATGCTCCAAAAATGGCGTATCTTGGGTCAAATTGGACAAGGACAAACCATGTCCACCACGCCTTGGGTAAGGACCAGGCTGGCTCCAGGTCCAGTTCCAGGACCAGGTTGGACAAGTATGGCATTTCTGGGTCACGGACATCCTGGCTGTTGTATCTCCTTGGCCCTATAGCTTCCTACTCTTACTTCTCTTTGGACCATGTGTCTTTAATGGTCTTGTACGTTTCTTCTCGAAAGAACACAGGCCTCTGGCTGCAGACGGTCATGAGGCAGGGCAGTGTGACCAGCCAGCTGGACCACACAGGATGGTCTTCTCCAAGGCCACCCCAAATGCTAGAGGCCAGGCAGCAAGAGAAGATCCACAGCAGCTCTGTGCCCACACATCGGCTCCGAGGCAATCCAGGTCTTACGGGTACGGTTACTTCTCTTGAGGGGAGAATGGTGCGGGAATTAGGTAGACGTTAGCCTGTGTGTGTAAGAGGGGCTGAAGAAAATGGGCATTTTTGTGTGGTTGAATGAAGGAGATATGGAAGCCGGCCAGCACTTGCATATTGAGAGTTTTGTCCAATAGCCTTGGTGGGTGTGTTCCAACCCCATCTGGGGCAGCTTAGGGAGACTTCCCCACTCTGCACCAAGGGGGCTATTAGATCCACTCTGAAGTTGTGGGAGGAATGTCATTCACTCCACCATGGCCTGGAAGCCCTCCGCCCAGTGACATCCCAGAGAGGAAGGGGAGGAGAAATGGAGGGCCCCAGTGGTACCCACAAAAGCCCCAGGCCTGGGCTCAGTCCTTTGCTGAGAGCCTGCCTGGCCTGGTGAGCGTGCTTCTTTCACTGTGATTTCTCTGCTGACTCGGCCACCTCGCTTACCACTACTCTGTCTCACGTCTCAGCTCTTCCTTGTGTGAGGACAAGAACTTCCAAGCCACCGCCCCCCCCCCCCCACCTCTAGGTAATTAACAAAGACGGCAAAGGAACTGGACTAGGATGGGGTGCTGACTATGGATGGAAACTGAGCTAAGGGGCAGGGTCACCTTAACAAGGACATTTGCCAGCCCCCAAGGCCATAGATCAGCACCCCCGGTAGAGACCCGGGTCACTGGGGGGTGGAGGGAGGGTGGGGACCTGGGGGTCAAGGCTAGCCTGGTCACTCTGGTGTGGCTCTGATGGGCCGTGTCTGCCCCTCCCCCCCACAACAGAAAGACAATAGTCCCAGAGCTTCCTCGGGACAGGATGGACGGTGCCAGGCTGCCCAGCAGGACAAGGAGCCCTTGTGCAGGCTTCAGATCCTGCTCCACCCACCCTGGCCTTGGGGGGTGGTGGGAAGTTGAGATCCTGGGGTGGGAGGGAGGCTGGGAGCCCGGGTCACCTGGAGGTCTCCAGGGAGCCCGGGGAGGCCTAGGGGGCAAGTGCGGGACATCTGGAGTCTGGGAGAGGCAGGGGGCGGCTCCTGGTGGAGCTTGGGGAACAGCGTCCTTGGAGCAGAAAGGAAGGGAGATGCGAGGTTTCCAGACCTTTCTCATTTGATCTTCACAACGATCCCCTGGGTTATAAACGCCAGGGACAATTACCCCCATTTTCCAGATGAGAAAACAGAGGTTCAAAGAGATGCGGCTTTACCTGGGGCCACCCAAGGAGCCAAAGGGAGCGCCTGGGTTCATACCTGCCCCAGGGTGGGGAGGGGAGGGACGTCACAGCAGTGTATCTGTGGCTCCCTGGATTCCCGGCAGGGTAGGTCGTCTGGAGAATGAGAGTCAGGGGCTCATTCGCCACCCCACCTGGTGCATCCTCTTCCGCTGGGAGCGCCAGCCCCGCCTGCAGCATTCCAGGGAAGGGAGTTGCGGCTCACTCCGGGAAGCCGGGTCCAGGAGGCCTAGGGGCCCCGCCGCCGCCGCCGGACAGCCCAGATAGACTCAGCTTTTCCTTGACATTCCGCACAGCCTGGGCGTTTGGCTGGAGCCCGGAATGCGCCGCATCCGAACAATTTGTCTTTCATGGAACATTTGCATCAATCACCTCATTGTTCCTCTCCCCTTTTTCTGGACCACTCCCGCCGGCGGGGGCCGCGCGCTGGGGGCTGGGCTTGTGGGGGAGCTCGTGGCTCGTGGGAGGTGCGCCCCCTGCTGGCTCAATCTGCACATCCCCATCCAGGTGTCACAGGAAGCTTGTCACCCAGGGGTCTCCCAGGGCGACTCATCAGAGCGCAGCTCCCCAGCCCCAGCCAGGGCTCCTGGGTGGACTGAGAGGGGGAGATGCTGGGACTTGAGCAGCACGTGCAGGCAGAGCCGGCGTGTCATGGAAGCCTGGGTGTTAACTGTGAACACGGCGACAGTCCGTGGGTCCGGGGCCTGGGCTCATGCCCTGAACTGCTCCCAACACCTGCGTGGCCTTGGGTGATTCAGCATCCTCTCCCAGGGCCTGAGCTGTAAAACGAAGCGCATGGCTTGGAGAACTGGGAAAGCAGTGCTAACATAGTGGGCCTGGGGACCTGGGAGCCTGGGAGCCTGGTGTGTGGGGTTTGAGTCCTGCCTCTGCCCCCTGCTGGCTGGGTGCTAGACGTGTACCAAGCTGAACCTCAGCTCCTTGCGCTGTGAAATGATGACACTGTTGCTCCTTGTTATTTGCGGCTTCTGCCCTTGCAAAGGAGCCGACACACAGTGCAAGGTTACAAAGTGATCAATGGCAGCAACTTTGTGATCAGAGGCTTGGAGGGGGAGGCTGGGACTCATGTATTTCCCGAGAGCTGTGGGTCTGGGTGTTCACAGTGACTGTGTGGCCGTGGGGCTGCCCCAGTCACTGCTGTTCCACGGTGTGCATCCACAGTGGCCTCGCGTGCGAGGTGCTGCCTGGACGAGGACCCCCGGGGTGCACCCAGAGGAAGATCACAGCCCAGGCTTCGCCGCTCGTGCCTGGGACTCGGAGCCTGGGCCCTTGGTTTGTCTGGTTTGTGAAAAGGCTGGTGGCCCCGACCTGATCTCCACTGACCCTCACTGCAGGTACTTGGTGGCAGCGTCACTGTCCCCACTCACAGAGACTCAGGAATCAGCCCAAGGGCACCTGCTTTGTTGGCAGTGGCGTCCAAAGGCCTCAGCTTCCACTGTCTGTCCAGCCCTGGGCTCTCTGCTGCTACGAAAGTGCTGTGGGGAGGCCACAGCCAGCTCTTAGCACTGCCCCTTTTGTGTGAGCGTGCATGCCGAGGTCCCCAAGGTTGTGGGCAGAAGGGACTGGAGCTGTAGATGTCCCCAGTGCCAGGCTCCCCCTGCCCACCAGAATCTTCCCTCCTCCCTTGGTGCCTCTGCCCTGCCATCACCAGGTCTCAGTGTCTGCTTTGGTGGAGACCGATCGGAGGATGCCCGTGCCTGCCGCACACGCCACAGCCTCCATTCCAAGCAGCTCCTTGAGCTCTGGCCCTACAGAGGGGTGGCAGGACCCTCAGGCCTCTGCTCTCTCTGCTCCGGACTCATTTGGCTGTAACCAGAGGGGCTTAAACAATAAACGTCTGCTCCTCACCATGCCGGAGGCTGACAAGTCCCAAGGTCAAGGTGCCAGCCGGTTCTTTGTCCAGTGAGGGCCTGCTGGGATTCAGTCGTGGGGGCTGCAGCCGAAGGACATTATCTAACTCTAAGGGCTTCCCGAAGACTCCACCTCTAAACGCCACAGCTGGACGTATGTCCATTCTCACAGTGTGGTTGAACTTCAACACAAGGACCTTGGGACGGGCTGTGTGGGGGGCAGGCAATGCAAGCCACACCCCAACTATAGCAGGTGCAAAGCCCAGCTCTGAGACTCCACTCTAATCCCCCCTCCGAAGATCCCACCTCCGAAGCCCATCCCATGGGGAGTCAGGATTTCAGTGGATGAATCCGGGAGGGGACGCACTTGATCCCCAACACCTCCCTTTGCTCACACTGTCCCTGTATCTGCCTGTCCCCTTCCCACCCATCCTTCCCGGACAGCTCTGGAAGCCTGCCCCTCGGGGAAGCCACTTGCCCTCTGGGCTCTGCCTCTGCCCACCCCCGTCTCTTCCCCCTTTCTTGAGCATCAGGGGCCTGAACTGACTGAGGCCACCACACTGGAACCCCTGGCCTCTGAGGGCCCAGGCCTGGGGGTCCCCGGTGACCCAGGCCCTGCCCACAACGGTCTGTTCCTGTCCTCCCAGGGCTCTGGGCCAGCATGGCTTGTTGGAGCAGGAGCTGGACACAGGACAGGAAGGAGATTCTGAGACAAACTGCTTTGCCTGTGTGCATGTGTGCATGCATGTGTATGTGCATGTGTGTGCTTGTGCACGAGGGTGAGCTTGTATGTGTGCGTGCTCATGTGTGAGTGTGTATGTGTGTGTGCTCATGTGTGAGCGTGTATGTGTGCGTGCTCATGTGTGAGCGTGTGTGTGCGCGTGCTCACGTGTAAGCGTGTATGTGTGTGTGCTCACACGTGAGCGTGTGTGTGTGCGTGCTCACGTGTGAGCGTGTATGTGTGTGCTCATGTGAGCATGTATGTGTGTGCTCATGTGTGAGCGTGTGTGCTCATGTGTGAGCGTGTATGTGTGTGCTCACATGTGAGTGTGTATGTGTGTGTGCTCATATGTGAGCGTGTGTGTGTGTGTGCTCATGTGTGAGCGTGTATGTGTGTGCGCTCATGTGTGAGCGTGTACGTGTACGTGATCATGTGTGAGCGTGTCTGTATGTGTGCGTGCTCATGTGTGAGCATGTATGTGTGTGCATGTGCTCATGTGTGTGCATACATGTGCATGAGACTAAGAGGCAAAGAAAAGAGGCATCATGAATGGAACACTCCCCTCATTTTAAAGTTGTATTTACTCAGAATGAGAGATAGAGACACACACATACACACACACAGATCCTTCATCTGCTGCTCCACTCCCCGAATGCCTGCAACAGCCAGGGCTGAGCCAGGTTGAAGCCAGGAGCCAGGAACTCCAACCTGGTTCTCTCACATGGATGCTAGGGACTCAAGGGCAATATCCGTTGTCTCCCCACGGCGTCGGCAGGAGGCTGAACTGGAAGCAGCGGTGGACTTGACCCCACGCACGCCGACAGGGGATGTGGTGCCACAGCGCTGGCCCTCTGTAATTCTCCTTTGAGAACCTTTGAGGACCATGGCTGAGACGCACAGTGCTTCATAGCTGTTTGGTTTGTGGACTGACTGCTTTGCTTGCATCCCCGAGCCAGGGGAGCCCCAAGATAGGCAAGGGCGGAGCATGCGTCACAGCTCTCCAGCTCACTTTCCCTGCGGCTCAGCACAAATCCTCAGGGCTTCTTCCCCGAGGGGCTAAGGCCTCCCATCACTCCCCTCACTCAGCTGAAGACAATCGGGCCACTGCTGCTCTTCTCTTTCCTTTCCATTTTTTACTTTTTAAAAATATTCTTTATTTGAGAGATTGAGAGAGAGAGAAAGAGAGAGAGAGAGAGAGAGAGAGAGAGATCTTCCATCCATTGTTCACTCCCCAAATGGTCACAACAGCCAGAAGCCAGGAGCTTCTTCCGGGTCTCTCCCATGGGTGCAGGGGCCCAAGCACTTGTGCTATCATCCATTGCCTTCCCAGGTGAATTAGCAGGGAGCTGGATCAGAAGTGGAGCAGCCAGGAGGTAACCAGACCTCTGAAGTGGAATTCTGGTATTGCAAGTGGTGGCTGAACCACTGTGCCACAATGCCGGCCTCTTCAACTTTCTATGTGTGTGGCCAAGTGCACAGAACAAAGTTTACCCTGTGCACCATTCAGAGCCGTTCAAGCTGTCCTGGAACCCTCACACCGCCCAGCCACAGAGCCTTCCCCTCAGCCAGCCTCTGCCCCATTGAACAACACCCTCCCATTCCTCTCCCCCGGGGCCCTGGCAGCTCCTCTCCACTTCCCGTCTTACGAACGTCACTCTTCTAGGAAGTTCCTGGTTTTTATGTTTTTGTTTTTGTTTTTTCTGGAGAAAAATATCTACTAAGTCTGCTGGTCCTTTTGAATCTGGTTGGACTTTGTTGCTATCCTTGAGTTACAGGAGTTCTCTCTCTACCCTGGATATTAATTCCCATCAGATAAATGATTTGCACATATGCTGTCCCATTCGCTAGGCTGTCTCCCCACTCTCTTGGTGGTCTCTTCAGCAGACACGTGTTTAACTTTTACCAAGTCCCATTTGTCTCCTTTTGCTTTTGATGCCTGTGCCTCTGGTGACACATCCAAGAAACCCTTGCCAAATTCCAGTGCTGTGAGTTTTGGCCCTGTGATTTCTTTTAAGAGTTTCATAGCTTTGGCTTCACACTTGGGTCTTTGATCCAGGCTGAGTTGGGTTTTGCATGTGGTGTTAGCTGTGCACATCCAAGCTCGCAAGGGAGTCCGCCACCATTCCTCTCTGCTCTTCTGGTCTCTTCTGCAGTCCGCAGTCACCCTCCCTCCCAGCCAGCCCCCTGCTCCAGTCTGCGCTGCTCACCCAGGGGCCTCACCTGCCTCTCTTGCTGATCGGGGAGTCCCTGGGCCCCGTGCCTTCCTCTTTTGTGGCAGCTTCTTCCAGCTGGGGAAACGCAACCTCTGGTCACTTCCTGAGAAAAGCAAGAGAATCTTCAAACTGCATATTTGGAAATGCTATTGATTGGCAGCTTGCTTGGGTGTGCACGGCTGTTGGAAATTCTTCTCCCTTAGAATGCTGGTAGCTGCTGCGTCCGGCTCTCAGGGCCACTGCTGAGAAGCCCAAAGCTGTGCACCGCTTCAGTCTTGTGCATTTTCCCTCTCTGGAAGCTTTCAATACCTTCTTTTTGCCTCCTGGGCCTGTGGTCTTGTTACAGAGCTGACGTCAGGGCCTCAGGCCCTGGAGACACAAGTTCAATTTCTCTGGCAAACATCTGCTCTCTCTCCCTGCAATATCGGCCCATCTAGCTGATCCTTTAATTTTATCACCCTTCCTGATCCAGTTTTCATTCTTCTCGGAACTCCTGGACATGCTTCTTCGACTTGCCCGTCCAGCCCTTCTGTTGAATGTCCCGCCGCGGCTGTCCTGTGCGGATTCCTGGGAGTTCACGTGAGTTCTGGACCTTCTGTGCTTCTCCACGGCCCCTCCCGTGGCACAGGGGCAGCCGCTTCCTTCTCTGGGTTGTTTTGTTCCATTCCTCTCACTGTGTGTTTTCTGCAGAGTTCTTTCTCATCCGTCTGCGGGCTCTTTGATGTTAGAGGACTCCCCCCAAGTATCAGGTGATCCTCAAATGTCCATACCTGGGCAAGAACCCGAGGCCTAGAAAGTGGATCGGAAGCAAGTGGGTCTCACGGGCTGGACGCCAGGGGGTCAGGCTGGTGTCCCTGGGCTCCTCTGCGGGACGTTCGAGTGCCAAGTCCTTCTTGTGGGCTGGTCACTCCCTGACCAGAACCCTCTCTTGCAGGCAGCGTGGGTCTGGCTGCCAGGGCTGCGGTGCAAGGAGGCGGCAGGTGCACGCCTCACCCTCCAGTGAGCTCTCCTGACTCTCCGTGCTTGGAGCGAAGCCCCTGCCGTCAGCTGTGCCTGCCGCCCCCGGATCCCCAGCCTCTCTGGTCCAGTACCAAGGGCTGAGCTTGGGGGCTGCTAACATTTTTGTCTGCATTGAGACTGCGCCTGCCCAGAACCCCAAAGACTTCCCCACTGCCCAACACACGGCAAAGCGCAACATCACCAATGCCCTCTGCCCCGGGACTGCGCTCCCTCGGTGGCCACGGCCCTCAGCGATTTCGTCCTCGCCCATTGCTTTCCCTCCCCTCCTCTGCCTCCCTGTGTGTGTCCTTGCCCCTTCTCCCCTCCCCCCACTTCCGCCTCCACTTCCTGCTCATCTTACTCATGTCTGGGGTTCTGACGGCTCCCATCTGCACCCCCAAGCCACTGCCTCCTCCTGAGCTCTTGACCAGGGCGTGCTATGGCCTGGCCACCACCGCTTGTCTGTCCCCTGAATACTTGGAATCGGCACGTCGCAAACCGTGCTCGTCAGCTGTCAGCTTCATCTCAAGCAGCTCCTTGTGAAGTCATTCTAGAATCTTCTCCCTGTCCCTCCCCACTGCCGCTGCCCCTCACCCTCAGCACACAGCTGCCGAAGACTGAAGCCCCTCCTCCTGACCCCCAGCCCCTGCTGCTGCCGTCACCCAGGTGCCCCTCTCCACTTACTTCTGTCTGATTCTTGTGATTCCATTATATTATTATTATATTCCATTGTATATTTTATGTCACACCCACCATGGTTTTTATTACATCGGATGATGGCGGTGGCTGTGACTTGGAGGATGCCCCTGTCCCACCGCCGGTGTCAGGGTACTGGCAGGGTCAGAGGTGACCAGGCCACGAGAGCGCCACCTCCTGGTGGGTGTGATCTTTTACAAAGGCTTTCAGGAGTGGCTCCACTCTCCCCTCTCGCCTTCTGGCACCACGCGATGAGGCCGCCAGAGGGCCTGGGCAGATGCCAGCGCCTGGATCTCGGACTTGGCAGCCTCAGGACTGCGAGCTGACGCACTGCTGCGCGCTGTGAGTCACCAGGCCCAGGCCGGCACTGACCGTGCCCGAGGCCGTGGCCGCCCACCCTCCCAGCTCCCACCTGGCTCTTGTTCTGGGTTAGCTGGGCCGGTGCTGTGGCGTAATGGGTTAAACCTCTACCTAAAGCGCCAGCATGCCATACTTGGTGCTGGTTTGGGTTCCGGCTGCTCCACTTCTGATCCAGCTCCCAGCTGATGGCCTGGGAAGGCAGTGGAGAGTGGCGCAAGTGCTTGGGCCCCTGCACCCATGTAGGAGACCCAGAAGAAGCTCCTGGCTCCTGACTTTGGATTGGCATGGCTCCAGCTGTTGCAGCCATTTGGGGAGTGAACCAGCAGATGGAAGACCTCTCTCTCTGTCTGCAACTCTGCCTCTCAAATAAATAAATAAATCTTTAAAAACAAAGAAGAACAAGAAGAAAGAGAGTCATGTCTGACGGTGCCACCCTGGTGCGAGCCTTGAAGGGATCCAAATCAAACCCATGGGGTCCAGGCGCCCTGGCACCAGGTTTGGAGACTTGTCAGCCCCTTCCGGGCCTCCCACGTGGGTGCGGGGGCCCAAGGACTTGGGCCATCTTCTGCAGAGAGCTGGATTGGAAGTGGAGCAGCCAGGACTCGAACCAGCACCCATATGGTATTCGGGCGCTTCCGGGCAGGCTTTAACCCGCTGCGCCGCAGCATCAGCCCCTCGTCAGCCCGGCCCCCCGAGGGGACACCCAGACTCCAGACTCCGGGCTCCAGCGCCTCCTCTGCTCCTTGCCTGGCCCTGGGCGCGTCCAGCCGTTGGTCTGGGTGTCCGGGCGGGGTCCCAGAGGGTCCCGAAGGTTTCCGGCTTGCACGACGGAGGGTGTGGGGGTTATGGACTGTCCAACGCCTCTCGCACACTCAGGAACCTGGGGTCTCGGGGCAGGAAGTCCCGGGCTGCGGGCGGCCTGGCTGCGGGGAAGGTGAACACTGTCAGAGCGGCTCCACCGGGACCCAGCGACGCTCCCATCAGATAAGCCGTGGTGAGCTGTCTCCCAGGCTTCTGGGACAGGTGCCCCGCCGTGAACGAGGCACGCGCGCAGGGCGGGTTCCGTGGGCGTCGGAAGAGGGGCGGGCCCCGGCTCACCCGCTCGCCCCGCACCTGGCCTGGGCGGAGCGGAGGACCAGGCGCGCCCTCTGGTGGCGAGAGGCAGGACTGCATCCCCTCTCCCGGGCGGGAGCCGGCCGGCCCCATGCAGCCCCCGGGGGCCTGAGCCAACCTCACCGGCCCCGCGTTACTGGTTGCCGCTGGCCAGCAGTGGAAACGGCACCTTACCTACTCTGACGGTTGTTGTGTTTCCGCCTCGTTTTATAGACGGCATTGAGAACCCCGGGAATGGCGAGAGCCATCTGCCCAGAGCTCGACGGGGGCTCCCTCTGGTCTGGGTGCCCGCGATCGGTAGCTTAGGTCACTCCATCCTCCAGATGCCTTGCCTATCAGATTCACAACCGAGAAATCAAAAATATTGATTAATTTACAACGGTAAGCTCACCTTATGTGCTGACTTCAAATATAACATAGAATGCAAATAAATGAGTTTCAAATAAATAAAATATGTAGAATATTATTTATTACAAATAAGAGATGTAACAGTAAACAAATACCCCAGAAAGCTAATGAGAAGACTGGCATGGTTATACATTTTTAGGAATCATTTAAACAAATTTTTTAAAAGAGTTATTTATTTATTTGAAAGTTAGAGTTACACAGAGAGAAGGAGAGGCAGAGAGAGAGAGAAAGGTCTTCCATCCACTGGTTCACTCCCCAGTTGGCCTCAACAGCCAGAGCTGTGCCGATCCAAAGCCAGGAGCCAGGAGCTTCCTCTGGGTCTCTCACGTGGGTGCAGGGGCCCAAGCACTTGGGCCAGCTTCCACTGCTTTCCCAGGCATAGCAGAGAGCTGGATTGGAAGTGGAGCAGCCAGGACACAAACTGGTGCCCATATGGGATGCCAGCACTGCAGGCGGCAGCTTTACCCACTATGCCACAGCACCAGCCCCAATATGAATCCTTTTAATATCTGGCTTTGTAGAAGACTGCTGGGTTGTCATAGCTGCTTTTGCAGGCAACCTGTTGTCATGTATTTTGGTTTAAACAGCCGTATGCAATATATGGTGAGAAAGGCAAGGAGCCTGAACTGTGAACATCTTTCTTGGGCAATACACCAAAACTCAACAAATAGGACTTCCTTTCTTTAAAAAAAATTTTAAAATTTATTTGAAAGGCAATTACAGAGAGAGGAGGAGGAGGGGAGGGGAGGGAGGGAAAGAGAGAGAGAGAGAGAGAGAGCGCCTCCATCTGCTGGTTCACTCCCCAAATGGCCGCAATAGCAGCGGTTGGGCCAGACCGAAGCCAGGAGCCTGGAGCTTCCTCTGGGTCTCCCATGTGGGTGCAGGGCCCCACGCACCTGGGCCACCTTCCACTGCTTTCCTGGGCCATTAGCAGGGAGCTGGATGGGAAGCGGAGCCAGCGTGGCACGCGGAGGCTTCACCGGCTCCGCCAGGGCTCCGGCCCCGCTAGGAATTTCTTACAGGCTGGCTGCAGTCTGCCATCGAAGTGCGGTGGATAAAGTCCGCTTCCGGAGACCCCCACCCCCCGGTGTATCTCGCAGGCTGACCCAAGCGCCCACCCGCAGGTGGCTGTGTAGCCTCGTGCCCTGGCCACCAGGGAGATACTCGTGTCCTGTGTTAGGTGCGTCTTCCGGCTGCAGACAGATTTCCCACGTTACACAACTGAGACAGTCACACTCTCTCCTGTCACCAGGTCTTACCGGGGTGTCTGTGTGTCTTTGGAAGCCTGTCAAGCTCCCCATGGCAGATAGAAATTTTTCCAAGGTTTGAATTTTTACTTGAAAAAAATTTTTAACAGATTTATTTGAGGCCGGCGCCGCAGCTCACTAGGCTAATCCTCCGCCTGAGGTGCCGGCACACCGGGTTCTAGTCCCGGTTGGAGCGCTGGATTCTATCCCGGTTGCCCCTCTTCCAGTCCAGCTCTCTGCTGTGACCAGGGAGTACAGTGGAGGTTGGCCCAAGTGCTTGGGCCCTGCACCCGCATGGGAGACCAGGAGGAAGCACCTGGCTCCTGGCTTCGGATCAGTGCTGTGCGCCAGCCGCAGCGGCCATTAGGAGGTGAACCAACGGAAAAGGAAGACCTTTCTCTCTGTCTCTCTCTTTCACTGTCCACTCTGCCTGTCAAAAAAAAAAAAAAAAAAAGGATTTATTTGAAAGAGTTACACAGAGAGAGAGAGAGAGAGAGAGAGAGAGAGAGAGGTAGAGACACACAGAGAGAAAGAGAGATCTTCCATGTGCTGGTTCACTCCCCAAATGACCACAACAGCCAAGACTGGGCCAGGCTGAAGCCAGGATCCAGGAGCTTCCTCCCGGTCACCCACATGGGTGTAGTGCCCCAAGCAGTTGGGCCACCTTCCTCTGCTTTCCCAGGCGCATTAGCAGGGAGCTGGATCGGCAGTGGAGCAGCCGGGACTCGAACCAGTACCCATATGGGATCCAGCGTTGCAGGCAGCGGCTTTACTCGCTACACCACAGCGCTGGGCCCTTGACTTTTGTAGTTGGCAGCAAATCCTCTGAGCTGTTGGCCTTGCAGGCACAGGGCCCCTGCTCATTCGCCAGAAAATCTGCCCACCTGCAAGTCCGCCCAGCTCCCGTGGTCCCCGTGGCTGTCCCGACAAGCGAAGGCACTGTCCTAGGAAGCACGCGGCTGCCAGGGCTGTGCCAGGCCGGGCTGGGTCTGCATGGGCACCGGGACGTGCCATGGCCACCCCGTCCCCCTGCTGCGAGTGTGTGGTGGGGAGCAGCTCGGGGTCCCCGCGCAGGGTGCTGCTGCCCCAGCCGGGATCCGTGCAGAGGTCTCTGCAGGCTCATCCGCCGGGCAGCGGTGGAAGTCACACTTGGTGTGGCTCTGTCGCAGAATGAGCACACGGAAGGCTATGGTGGGCGGGAGACGCGTCGGTCTCAGGAGGCCTGGCGCTTTGCTGGGAGCGTTCCTTTCGCTGGCGGCTGGGCCCCAGCAGTGCCAGCTCCGGTGTAGTGTGTCCATCTGGCTGTGGTCCCTGTCCTCTTGTCCAGGAGCTGAGCTCGGGCTTAGGGTCGTCAGCTCTCTCGCAGCTGAGTCCTCCCCTGGGGAGGAGGAGTCAGGTAGAGGTCTGCACTGGGAGCCACACATAGGCGGGGCCACAGCTGAGGGGTGGGGGGTAGGGGGAGTGGGGGTGGGGGGGTGGGGGTGTGTGTGCTGGCTTCCTGTCCCCTGCCCCAGGGGTGAAAAGGGTGGGACCCCTTGGAGGAAGGGGGTTTGGATTCTGGTCTGGGGAAGCTGTCTCCTCCCTGCTGGAGCAGAGGGGCCCCTCACTCGGCACTTGCTGGGGTGCGGGAGGAGGGGTGGCTCGGAGCTGGGTCTGCAGAGGTGCCGGGTTTGGAGAGCACAGAGCGGGAGGGGAAGCAGGCAGGGGCCCTTTGTGCTGGCGCCTGCACCTCCAGCCCGGCACGGCTGTTGGAGGGGGCGGTCACAGCCCAGGGTGACCCCGGGGCTAAGTTTAACACCCACAAAGGCCCAGCTGCCCAGCTGTTGTTTCTTTGCAGGTCTGAGCACATTGTTGGAGGGGAGAGCGGGTCATCACCTGTGTCAAGGTCAGTGCGTGGCCACGGCTGCTCCTGCTCGGGGGAGGGGCGGCTCATGCCCAGAACTTGCACATGGGGGCTTCCCAGCCAGCCCTGCCCCTGCCCCCTCTGCTGTGGGACCCCAACCCTATTTCAGAGCCCCAAGGCAGAAGCAATTTCCCTCCGAGCCACCAGAGGTGATGTCGTGTGCTGTCTGTGGCTGGAAGGTGGCTGTCTGTGCTGTCCACTTGTTTGTCTACTCAGTGAGCACTTATTGAGTGCCTGCTGCATGCCAGGCCCTGTGCTGGGCACCACGGGTGCAGAAGTGACATTAAGTAGGTGACCTAATGCAGTCAGGGTGGTTAGGGAGGGCTTCCTGGAGGAGGTGAAGAAGCGAACAGGCTGATGGTGGGGTGGCCCAGGCAGGCAACGGGGCTGGGTCTCGGTCCCCACGGATTGGCCGTTCCTTCATAGACCCGGGAGCGCTTTCACGTCTGGGACACAAAGGGAATCGTCTCTGTCCCTCGCCGTCTCCTGCATGGCAGGAAGGAGCAATGTGAGAGCCGGGGGGGGGGGGGGGTCTGGGGTCTCCAAGGGCTGGGTCCTGGTGCCCACGGCCGTCCGGGGGCCCGGGAAGTGGTGCAAGCGGGACCTGGGGCACACTGCTTGTCCCTGGCACCTGGATAGGCAGCCGCCCCTGGGGGCTTTCCTAGGGAGGTGCTGTTGAGTGAATGAGGTGACGCCAGGGGGGCAGGTGTCAGGGGACCTGCAGGGCTCTCTGGGGACGGCAGTGGCAGGAGAGGGGCCAGGGCCAGCGCCAGCGCGGCTGGAGGCTGGGAGGGGCCCTGCCTTGCGGTGAATTTTCACAGAAGGTTTTTTTTTTTTTTTTTTTTTTTTAAGACTTTGTATTTGAAAGGCAGAGAGAGAGAGAGAGAGAGAGAGAGATCTCATTTGCTGGTGGGCCAAAGCCAGGAGCCGGGAGCTCTACCCACTTCTCCCCTATGGGTGGCAGGGGACCAAGCACTGCTGCTTTCCCAGGTGCATTAGCAGGGAGCCAGATTGGAAATGGAGCAGCCGGGACTTGAACCGGTGCTCACAGAACTATAAATGGGAAAGCCTCGGTGACACAATGCCTAGGGTGACAGTCCTGCCAAGGGTGCTGGGCAGAGCTGGGGAGGGGGGGAAGCCTCCCAAAGCAGGCCTGGAAGCTGAGACCACTGTGCCTGGGTTGGGGGGCTGTGGATTCGAGTTGTGTGGCCAGGGTGGGCACAGGGCAGGCTGCCAGGGGCCTGGAGCAATGGTCCTGGGGGTGGTGAGTGGGGTGAGGCAGATGGGAGGCCGCTCGGGGACCTGGTGGCCTGGTTCCCAGGCTGGCAGATGGCTCACGTGCCGTGTGGAAGGAATTCGCCTGCAGGGTGGGGTCCACACCTGGTTTGCCAGCTCACTCTCCGCCTCCGCTCCCCACATTCCGCCTCCCACCCCTGGGATCCACAGCCTCAGCCCCGGGCCCCACCCAGGCTCAGGGTGTGAAGGCCCAGCCAGCGGGGCAGGGTGAGCCTGAGTGGGAGCTGGGGTGGCATGGCTCCTGGCTGGTGGGAGGAGCTGAGCAGGTGGGCCCTGGCATGCTGGGGGGCAGGGGCGTGGCCGTGAGGAGCTCAGGGAGAAGAGAAGCCCTGGGTTGGGCAGAGGGTGGTGGCCTGGAGCTGTGTGAAATGTACTAGTGGGAGCTGCAGGCCGGCGCCCCACCCAGCGCTGGAGCCTGCTGGGCCCCGCCCCTCACCCTGTGGGGCTTCTTCCCTTCCTTCAACCTGTGGTAGGGAGCTCCACACCGGCCCGGGCCTCCTGGGGGAGTTTGGGGGCCCCCGGGCTGGCCCACCCCAGATTCCCCATGGGGCCTCTGTGCTGGCTGGAGATGACAATGCTGATGATAACCACGGCTCCTGTTTGCTGCACACCTGCTATGTGCCAGGCTGGTTACGGAGCACGGGCAGAGCGCGCGTCTGGTTCTCGGACCTCTGCTCCCTTGCTTGGGCCAGCACAGGGAGCCTCTGTTTCCACGTCAGTGAAATGGGTTCATAGGAGCTCCTCGCACCTCCCGAGAGGCAGGGAGAATGTTCTAAGAACCAATGTCCCTGGCTGGTGCCACCATAGCTCAATAGGCTAATCCTCCGCCTGCGGTGCCGGCACACTGGGTTCTAGTCCCGGTCGGGGCGCCGGATTCTGTCCCGGTTGCCCCTCTTCCAGGCCAGCTCTCTGCAGTGGAGGATGGCCCAACTGCTTGGGCCCTGCACGCGCATGGGAGACCAGGAGAGGCGCCTGGCTCCTGGCTTCGGATCAGCGCGGTGTGCCGACCGCGGCGGCCACTGGGGGGTGAACCAATGGAAAAAAGGAAGACCTTTCTCTCTGTCTCTCTCTCTCACTGTCCACTCTGCCTGTCAAAAATTTTAAAAAAAAGGAACCAATGTCCCTTCCATGTTTGCCTTGTGCCAGACATTAGCAAGACTTTCTACCCAGTAGCTCACCTCAGTCACATGGCTCCCTCTGAGGGAGGCTGGTGTTCTCCCCATTTTACAGCCAGGAAAAGAGAGGCTGGGAAGGGGTGAGTGGCCTGGGCTGGGCGGGGAGTGCCCTGGTTGCCCTGCCTCCCATGTCCTGGCCCCTCCACGAGGCTGACCGGTGGCAGGAACCCAGAGTGTCAGCGTCTTGGTTTCATGGCTCCTTCTGCCCTGGCCTCCTGGGCCCTGGAACTTGGCGGGGAGGGGCCTGGATGCTGTCACGGAGGCCTTGTCCCTGAGCAGGACCTGTGGTAGGAGGGGCAGCTGGCAGGGCTGCTGGGCGGAGCCTGTCACTTGCTAATTTGGGCCGTGTGAGGTGGGGGGGGGGGGCCCAGACCCTGCAGCCCGAAGCTTTAGAAGGCTTAGCTCCTCTGGCCCCTACTTCCTTCCCTTGGCCGTGGCCTCCCAGGCCCTGGGGGGAGGGAGGGACAAAGGTGAGCGGGAAGCAGGCAGGACTGTGGCTGGGAACCCTCGCAGGTCCTCTCCCACACTGGCTCCTACTTGGGTGGCTCCTGGGGCCTGACCAGCCCCGGATCGCCTTCCTGCTCCTCCTGGCCCCCTCCCCTCCACTTCCCACTGAGCCACAGGGGATCTGAGAGGCCTGGGCACAGGTGTTGTCTGGAGACCCAGCGTCCGACCAAGGCCGCCTCATGCTTTCTCTGGACTTTAACCCAAAACATGTAGGGGGGGCGGAATCCCATCCTCTGCTTTACTCCTCAGAGGCCGGTGGTGGCCAGAGCTGGGCTGGGTCCAGAGCCGGGAGCCAGGGACACAGTCCAGGTCTCCCATGTGGACTGTTTGAGCCATCATCGCTGCTTCAAGGGCCTGCATGGGAGTCAGGAGCCAGGGGCTAGCCTCGAACCCAGGCACTCTGACGTGGGAAGTGGGTGTCTAACCCCTCGACTAAATGCCCACTCCTCACTGGACTTTAAAACCCAGCCAAGGAAAGCCCATCAGCCTGGTCCCAAGGAGGGGTCTCGGAGGGTGGGGGGCTCGCCCTTGGGCCACGGCATACCCTTACCCGGCTTACAAGCGAGGAGGCTGGGGTGGGGAGGACTCTGCAGGGAATTCGGCCAGGGCCCTGCCTCGAGGCCAGAGTCAGGAGGGGCGCTAAGGCGAGGCCCGGGAGCCTGGGGCAGACCAGGGCTTGGAGAGGGCATGGCTGAGGTCTCAGAACAAGGGCGGCATCAGCTGCTTACTGCTGTGTGGATTGAAAGGGAGCGCGGGGCTCCCCCGTTGCCCAGGTGTGAGCATCTGTGATGACGAGGGTCTGGGAGGTCGGGGCAGGGGCCGTGGTGCAGAGCACCCACAGGAGTGCCCGGCCGGCCGGGAGAGGGATGGCCATGCACCCCTGTCCACCTGGGAGAGCTGTTACCTGGGCGGCCGCATCCGCCTGGAGGGGGCGCTGTTGTCTAATTCCCACAAAGGGCACCTGTGGGTGCCAGAGGCCCGGCTGGGGTTACGGGCAGGGCTGAGGTTAGGGTTCGGGGGGTCAGTGCTGGAATTAGGAACGGCGCCAGTAGGGTCAGGGAAGTGGCTTCTCTCAGGTAGTGTGACCTGAGCGCTGGGCCGAGTAGCACAGTGACCGCGTGGCTTCTCCTCTCCAGTCTCTGTGCTCTCAGGGGACTTGTGGCTCTGACGTGTGGCTGAGACTGGGGCGGAGCTGGCCCTGGCCGGGAAGGCTGAGGCTGTGCCGCAGGCTGGCCTTGCCCTGGGCAGAGACCCCATCCAGGCCGGTTCTCCTGCCTTGCCCTGGGCAGACTCCCCCGGGGCCGGTTCTCTCCACTGAGCCTCCCCAGCTGCCGTTTTCCCGACCGCTTGCAAGCACAGCTGGAACCACGGAGCCCGGGGCACAGCCAGGCACCGCGGAGTCCGGAGTCTCACTGCTGCGGTAGCAAGTCGCACGCACGTGGTGATTCCAAACCACTCTTCCTGTGTCACATCGGCTTTGCCCAACCCTGGCCCACCTGACCTCGTGCTCACTGGGCCTGCCCAGGTGACCCAGGTCCACTCCCCTCTTGAGCCCCTTATTTAGTCAGACCCGCCAGCAGCCTGTGTCATAGAGGTGTTGTATGCCCGGTTTCATGGGCGTCTTTGGGGGACCACTATCTAGCTGGCCACAGGGTTCTGCCTGTGGCTCTGGCAGGGCCGTGGACCCTGTTTCTGGTCCCACGTCTGGGGAGGGTCCCCTCTGACCAGACAGCCTCACAGTTCCAGGAAGGACGGCAGAATGGCAGGGGGCGACCTGGGCCCTTGCAGATGCGCAGCCTTTCCTGCAGAGAGGAGGCTGGGAGAAGGGCGGCAGAGGCCCCCTCAGCAGGGGTTGTGAGGGGGTCGCAGGCTTGCACTTCTGCTGGTGGGCCCTTGGCCGGGCATGGGCAGCCACAGAGGCCTGTGCGTGGGCACCAGAGGCCTCGGCACCCGTTTCACGCACAAAGAAGATTGGAGCAGGGACGAGGATAAGAGGCATCACAGCCCCCTTTTGAAGGTCACCTTTGTGTGGGCAGCAGAGGGGGGGCCTGGAGAAGCTGGCGTGCCAAGGGCGAAGCCATTGCTTTCCTCCATTCCTGAACGGGGCAGCAGATCGGGGGCCAGCTGGATGCTGCATGCCCTGTGGGTGGGGGTGGCAGGGGTGGCGTTGGGACAGTGGCCCCTGCGCCCCACAGTGTCTGAGGATGCGTGCTGCTCCTGGACCGTCTGAGTGCGTGGGCCTGGTCCTTGCACAGCAGGGGCCCGAGGTGGGCGGGCACTGGACACGCCTTGCTGTGAGCAGGGGCACCTATGAGCAGGTTTGACCCTCGTTCGCTCTTCTATTGGTCAATCTGTTTTATTTTTCCTTTCCTTTTTAGAAAGTTACAATGAAAATTGTAAGATTTGTTTTATTTGAAAGAGAGAGAGAGAGGCAGAGAGAGCATCTTTATCCACTGGTTCACTCCCAAATGGCCGCAGCAGCAAGCGCTGGGCCAGGCAGAAGCCAGGAGCCTGGGACTCTGTTGGGTCTCCCCACGTGGGAGGCAGGAATCCAAGTACTTGGACATCACCTGCTGCCTCCCAGGATGCACATCAGCAGGAAGCTGGATTGGAAGCCGAGGAGCTGGGACTTGAACCAGGCTCTGCTATATGTGATTGGGGGCATCCCAAGGGGTCCCCAGAATCCACCCTTCTATTTTTCCTTTGCAATAGACAGCATTTTCCATGCAGACAACTCCATTTCTGTGTGTATTAAGGTCCTATAAGAAAGTTCTTGTGGCCGGCGCCGTGGCTCTACAGGCTAATCCTCTGCCTTGCGGCGCCGGCACACCGGGTTCTAGTCCCGGTTGGGGCGCTGGATTCTATCCCAGTTGCCCCTCTTCCAGGCCAGCTCTCTGCTATGGCCCGGGAAGGCAGTGGAGGATGGCCCAAGTGCTTGGGTCCTGCACCCCATGGGAGACCAGGAGAAGCACCTGGCTCCTGGCTTCGGATCAGTGTGATGCGCCGGCCGCAGTGGGCATGGAGGGTGAACCAATGACAAAAAGGAAGACCTTTCTCTCTGTCTGTCTCTCTCACTATCCACTCTGCCTGTCAAAAAAAAAAAAAATTAAAAAAAAAAGAAAGTTCTTGTATAAATTATAAGTTCAATGACCAAGGCAATACCCTCCAGTGGACTTGCCCCCGAATCCTTCCCCTTGTCCCAGCTGCCCTTTCTGGCCCGGGCCTCCTTCCCTTTCTGTCCCAGCCCCTGCCCTTTCTGCCCTCAGCCTTCCAGGGTGGTGGGCTCCCAAGCTGCCCTGACCAGCAGGGACTGAGTGCCACCTCTTCCAGGCAGCAGAATGTCACTGGGGGCTGTGTCTCCTCAGCATTCCCTAAGGGGAGTGTGGCGAGAGCTCCCCGACCCCTGCTGCTCGTGGGGCCTCTCTCTGGCCTCCCAGAGAGGTCAGTGTCCTTCCTGCCCTGCCCCAGCCTGGGATGCTGGCCCGGGAGAGGCCCGACTATAATAGCCACAGGATTAACATAGCAGGCATTGTCTTTCTCTGACTATAGGATGGGTATTATGTGTTCGTCAACAGCCTAAAAATACCCGGTGAACAGGTGCAGCCCCCAGGGCACCAGACCAGGCAGGCAGAAGTGAGTGAGTCTCGCTGAGGTCCAGGCATGGCGCTTGGGTGCCGTTTGGATCCTGGGAACCCGAGCTGGAGGTTGGGGTACAGCGTCTGCAGACCCTCAGACCTCCGTGAGCACAAAGGTGGGCCCTGCTGCCCCTCCCACAACAGCTCGGCCCCATTGGCCCCATGGACACTCCAGGCTTCCTCCGTCCCACAGGTCCCAGAGCCGTGGAAGATTCCCGAAGGTGGAGCTCGGCTCTCTTAGGCTCCGGGCCAATTTCCACATTTCCTTGGAGGAGATGTAGGGGCCTCCACCTCCACCCTCTCTTCTCCCAGGGTGGGTGCTGGTTGGACTCAGCTATGGCCTGGGTGTGCTCTGGAGCCCACTGCACACGTGCCTGGAAGCTGTGTGTCTGTCGTGTGCACTGCAGTGTGGCTCTGGGGCTGAGGGGTCCGGGGAGGGGTGGGGGAGGGGCAGAGGGAGGGGGCAGTGGACCGTTCTATTTTTACTGGCCAGTTGCTGTTGGCCACAGTTTTCAAAGCCTCCCCTCACTCTGCCTTCCCGGTCTGCAGTCGGCGGTGAAGCACAGGTCAGTGGCACGAGAGTGGACAAGGTGAGTGCAGCTGAGGCCTGGGGACCAGGGCGAGCACAGGCGGAGGCAGAAAGCGAGGGTGTGCAGATGGGACCAGACCTTCCCTGCCTGTGCAGCCGCGGGTGCTTGAGACCACCCCGAAAACCCGTCTCCCGCCGCGGCCTTTTGCTCTATGCTGAAGGGTGGGAGTGGGGCTGGGAGTGAACGCTTTCCCTGGCCAGCAGGGGCCAGGAGTCAGGGGCAGAATCTTCCAGCAGCTTCCTCAGGAGCCCGAGGCAGAGCCTCATGGGTGAGGTTTTCCCATGGGGCTGCCCAGAGGGAAGGGCTAGCGTTGGGGCCTGCAGAGCTGGGGTGCAGGAGCCGCCCCTGGAAGTCTGGGGAAGAGCCCAGCGAGCAAGGAGACTGAGCAGGGCTGCAGGGCAGGAGGAGGGGGGCTCTCAGGGAGCTGGAGCCGGCACTGGGGGAAACCATCCTGTTCTTTGTTCCTGTCTTGGAGGGGCCGGCTCAGCGCCCTCTGCCTGTCCACCTGGGCAACAGGACACGGGCCCGGGAGCCACGGGCACAGAAGGCAGGGTGATCTGTAGTGCAATCCACAGCCGGGGGTGTTGGGGTCTCCGTGTGTGTGGGGGGGACCACAGGCAGCCTCTGCCCCAGGCTTGGGAGTCCTAGTCCCACTGTGGTTCTGGGGTTCGGGTCTCCTGTCCAGGGCTTGAGGTGGGCTGCGATGGCGGTAGAGTCCACAATCCCAGGCTTGCAAGTACAGCCTTGATAGCTGTCTGTCAAGGAGGACAGGGATGCCCTTGGACTAGCGTCCAAGGTCGAGGGTGGGGAGCAGGGGACGGACATGCGGCTAACTAGATATTTGCATCCCTGGTTATTAGGTGTCCAACGAGATCAGCTCTCTCTCTCTCTCTCTCTCGCTCTCGCTCCCGCTCTCGTTTGTCTCTCACACACACAATTGCATTCACATACTCACAGGCCAGCTCACAGCTTTCCCAAACCCCACGGGGCCTCAGGGAAGGGACAGCCCCGCTCTGAGTCACCCTCCGGAGGTTCTGGGCTCTGTCCCCTGACTGTGGATTTTCTCATTATCACCTGCTACTTGTGGGGGGTGGGCTGGAGCCCCGGCACTCTGGGCCGTGCTCTTATCGGGACCCTGCTTATCTTCCCCAGGGCCTGTCAAGGGTCCCATGTGGTGGCTGTCACAGCCCAGGCTGGGGCCTCTTGCCTGACGTGGGACCCTTGGCCTGGCATTTATCAGTGGGGCAGGCTGGGGGCAGGCCCCAGGGCTTGGCAGGAGGCCTGGCCTCAGCAAGTAGGGCCGCACAGTGCCCAGATGCCCACCAACGTTGAGCCACAGCCCAGGAGACAGACACGGAGCCGCTGGGCTGAGACCTGGTGCCCCTGGGGACTGGCAGGATGGGTGGACAGACAGACCTGGGTGTGGCTCCATCGGCTACTGTTTCCTTTGGACTCAGTGTCTTGGGAGGAGCGGAGCCCTTGGGAGAAGCAGCTGCCTATAAAAGCTAATTTCAGCCAAGCACGCCAGGAATCTATGGATTCTCTCCACCCCGCTCCCTCTGTGCCCCATGGTGACAGCTGGAACTCTGGGGCCACACTTCCCCTCCCCTGGGGGTGGGAGCACAGGTGGAGGCCCAGAGGTTTCTGGCTGGGTGGGAGATTCCAGACAGGCGACCGAAGCCCTGCTCACAGGGCTGTGAGTTGTGGCATGGCAGAGGGCAGAGGGCAGAGGCAGGGCAGAGCAAGGGCTGCCCCTGGGGCTGGCAGGCCCTCCACTGCTCCAGGCCAGGTCCTCGAGCCAAACCCTGAGCTCCAACCCTGTCCCTCTCCTGCCCCACCTTGCACACCTGTTCCCCACCCCAGCTGGCGCTGGCCTTCCCCTGGGCTCTCGTCCATTCCTCCCCCCATTGGAATGCCCTCTGTCCAGGCCCAGCCAAGGCAGTCAGTCTGGCTTTGGAACCTCCCCCTCTGCATCTTCAAGGGCTCCCGTGTTGGCCAAGGTCCCCGGGGCCACCTGCTCAGGCGGTATCGGACTGTGTTCCGTGGCCTTCCAGGGATGGGGCTGCCACGGCAGACACCCCCGCCCCAAGCCAGTGCCATGGGCCCCTGTGGAATTTGCTTTGCTTCCCAGGAAGATTTGGTTTGAAGAAAGGGCCCAGGGCCGGCTTCGTGGCGGAGCCACTCCACTTCTGATCCAGTTCCCTGCTATTGTGCCTGGGAAAGTAGTGCAGGGTGGCCCAAGTGCTTGGGCCCCTGCGCCCATGTGGGTGGCCCAGAAGAAACTCCCGATTCCTGGCTTTAGCCTGGCCCATCCCTGGCTGTTGCGGCCATTTGCGGAGTGAACCAGCGGATGGAAGGTCTCTCTCCCTCTGTCTCTTCCTCTCTCTGTGCAATTCTTCCAAATAAAGAAATAAATCTTTAAAAGAAAGAAAGGGCCCAAGAGCTGTGTATGAAGTGGGAAACCACTCACCCAACTCATTTAGCCAGAAGGAAAACTCGCCCAGGCTGGGCAGGGACCAGGGTCTGCCCTGCCTCCCAGTATCACTGCCTGCACTCAGGGGCCCTACCGCCCTTCCCAGGGCTGCCAGGCACAAAGCCCTTGGTGTGAATGGCGCCCCCTGGAGTTGTGCCAGGTGGTGGCTCCCTGAATGTGTGTCTCTATTCCGCTCCATTCCCCTTCCGGGGCTCCCCGCGGTGGGATTGGCCAACTTTTGCTTTTCTGGCAAGTGTCAGGTAGCTAACTATCCCAGGCTTTAAGCTCACCTAAGTGTTCCGTGTTCTTACAATTCTTTAGGCAAAACCAGGCAGGGGGCTGGAGTCGGCCTGGGACCCCGACCCACGCTCTGTCCCGTCCCGGTCTGCCGGGGCCTTTCCGTCTGACTCCGACTCCCAAGCCCAGCGGGGCGGGTAGGGGCGGGAGCTGTGACTTTGCTCAGGTGCCCTTCCTCTGTCCAGGTGCTGCCCGGTCGCCGCCATGCCGGAAGTGTAAGTAGCCCCACCCCGCCCAGGCCTCCACGAGGCCCAGTCTCCCCTTGCTGCAGAGTACAGCCCTTGAAGGCTGCTCCCCAGGAGAAGAGATCCTAGACAGGGACAGGTCCCGGGGGGCTGGGTCGGCACTCGGGGGTTCCTCCGCACTGCCACCTGTCCTCCCAGCCTCTGAGCCGAGCTCGCCCCACCCCGCCCCCGATGCTGTGGCCCAAGCTCCTGAGGGTGCCTGCCACCTGATGGCTCTCTGGCGTCCTGTTGTCCCTGCCCCTGGTCCCCGTGCTGGCCCTGCTGTGTGATAATAACGTGTACTCTTCCTGCTCTCTCCCTGCCTTCTTGTGATGGGTGCCTGAAGTGAGGTAAGTGCTGCTTGGGGTGTGTCAAGTCCTCAGACTGGGGGAGGTAGGGTGGGCTCTGGGAGGGGGGTGCAAAGCGTGGGCCAAGGCCCTGGGAGGGGCTTTGGGATGGCAGTGCTCAGTGGCGGAGCTGGGGGACAGAGACCGCGAGTGCAGATTCTGGCTGCGGGGCTTCCTGGGCCCAGGGAGCTGCTGTCCCCATGCACGACGTCTCTGTGAGGTAGTGTCTGGACGGGGACAGCAGCAGGGGGGTTGGCAATGGCTTCTTGCAGTCTTGCCTGGCGGCCGAACGTTGAGAGAGGAGCAAAGACACGTCCTTAGGCTCCCACAAGGTGTCAGATGGCCCCGACCCCGGCCAGTCTCTACGATCCCGCTTTACACGGGTGCTAGACACCTCTGTGCCGCCCAGGGTCAGGGCTGCGGCAAAGGTGGGGCCTGGCCATGCTATTGGAGGGGCCACTTGCACCACAGTCCTCAGTGAGGATGAAAATGCTGTTGTTCGATAGTTACCAGTTTCTCCGTGTGGCTCATCTTACTGTGAGCCCTAGCGCCAAGACCCTTTCTCTCGCTCTTTTTTTAAATATTTATTTTATTTATTTGAAAGGCAGAGTTACAGAGAGAGGTAGAGACAGAGATAATGTTTCCAACCACTGGTTCACTCCCCAAATGACCAAAATGGCCAGAGCTGAGTCGATCTGAAGCCAGGAGCCAGGAGCTTCTTCCGGGTCTCCCACGCAGGTGCAGGGGCTCAAGGACTTGGGCCATCTTCTACTGCTTTCCCAGGCCATAGCAGAGAGCCGGATTGGAAGTGGAACAGCCAAGACTCGAACTGGCACTCATATTGGATGCTGGCGCTACAGGCAGGGGCTTTAACCCACCGCGCCACAACGCCAGCCCCAGGGCCCTTTCTCTTTAAAGCAGCAGAACTCCAGGCTGAAGGAGAGGAGCAGAGGACACGAGAAGAGACAGCTGTGGCCCCAAAGTGACCAGTGTTCAGAAAGCAAGTCAGGGGCCGAGCAGCCATCTCACCGCCCCGGAAGTATCCAGTGGGCACCGACACGGCTAGTGTTTTTGATAGGAGCAGCAGAGTGTGTTTTCAGGGCTTAGACTTCGATGGGCAGTGCGCTAAGGTGGCAAAAAGTTTTGATGTGCGTGAAGATAGGCTAAGTAGGGTGGTGGGTCTTAGTCCCCTGTGACAGGTACAAAGGATGGGAGGGGGCCACCTAGCGGCCGTGTGACCCAGCCAGGCTCTTACAGGGTCCACCAGCAGCAGAGCCAGAGTGGGGAGTCAGCCCCGATGTCCTGGTAGCTGACCGCAGCGTTTTCTGAGTTGGAGGGGTTAGATCTCCAAGCTGAGTTTTTAAAGGCCGCTAAGTACTCTGGGTAATGATGGTGGAACTCACTGCCACTCGGCCTGGCCTGGCCTGGCCTGGCTGTGGGTCCCAGGTCTCCAGCCTCCGCCTCACCACCTGTCTCTCCCATTTCTTACCCTCAGAGAAAATCCAAGATCACCGCCTCGCGCAAGCTCCTGCTGAAGGTGAGGCTGGGGGCTGGCTCCGTGGCGGTGGGGGTGGGGACGGTCACGGGGGGAGCAGAAGAGGGGGACCACAGCAAGGCTGAGGAGGAGGAGTGGGGGACCTAGCTGTTGCTGGAGCCAGGGCCGGGCTCAGGTGGTCAGTGGAGGTGGGGAGTGTGCATCCTGACAGCCGCCTGGGGTCCTGGGAGGGGTGGGCTCTGCGCTCCCCGGAGGGGCAGAGGGTCCTGCTTGATTTTGTGGGTTTCCTCTTTGGAGCTCTAGGGCCCCAAACAGGCAAAAAGCAGGTAGAAGGAAGACAGGGAGGGGCACGTGAGCCCCGGTGCCCAGGGTGCCTTGCAAGGCCACTTGGTGCCTCTCCACCCCAGCTGGCCTGTGGCCCCCGCCCATGCACCCACAGTGAGCTGTGGCCTCCCAGCCTGCCCAGCCCCCAGGGCCACCTTCTCCTCACTCCCCACTGCTGGGTGGGACGTGCCAGGGGCCAGGCCCGGCTCAGCAGGTCTGTCCTGTGCAGAGCTTGATGCTGGCCAAGGCCAAGGAGTGCTGGGAGCAGGAGCACGAGGCCCGCGAGGCCGAGAAGGTGCGCTACCTGGCCGAGCGCATCCCCGCACTGCAGACCCGCGGCCTGTCCCTCAGCGCTCTGCAGGTGAGTCTAGCCGGCTGGGCTGGGCTGGGCGCCTTGGGTGTGGGGCCCCAGGGACCAGGTGGCAGGGGCCTGAACTAACATGGGCTTGGAGCCCTGTGACACACAGGTGCTCTCCCTGAATGCCCCCAACCACCTGTGAGGTGGAAACGGCAGAGCCCATTTTACAGGTGCGGGAGGTGAGGCGGGGCCAAACCAGGCACCTGGCTTCAGGTCAGCAGCCAGTGCCACGCATGGAGCAGGGAGCAGGCAAGACTCAGAAAGCCCCGTTTCTCCAAGGGCTTGACTGCCTAACCCTAGAGTTAAGCCGTTAATGGCTTTTATTTTTATTATTTATTTATATTAAAGCTTTATTTGAAAAGCACAGTGACAGAGAGAAAGAGGTCTTCCATCCTCTGATTCACTCCCCAAATGGCCACAATGGCTGAAGCCAGGAGCCTGGAACTCCATCCTGGTCTCCCATGTGGGTGGCAGGGAGCCAAGTACCTGGGCCATCCTCTGCTGCCTCCCAGGTGCAGTAGCAGAGAGCTGGATCAGAAGTGGAGCAACGGGGCCTTGAATTGGCACTCATACGGAATGCTGGCATTATAGCGGGTGGCTTAGCCTGCTGCACCACAACATAGACTTCAACATTTAAGGTGTTTAAAATATCGGTTACCTTTTCAGTCCAGTGGTGGCTGAGGGAAGAAGCTGCAAGGAAAAATATCATCATGCCAGGTGGTGGCATCACTGGCTATTTTTATCATTTTGTTTAATGCATGAATTCCCAAATCTCTGCTCTTCATTTCCATTTTAAGAAAGTGATGGGGAGGGGCTGGCACCATGGTGTAGCAGGTAAAGCCACCGCCGGCAGTGCCGGCATCCCATATGGGCACTGGTTCGAGGCTTGGCTGCTCCACTTTCAATCAAGCTCTCTGCTATGGCCTGGGAAAGCAGTAGAAGATGGCCCAAGTGCTTGGGCCTCGGCATCCCTGTGGGAGATTTTGAAGAAGCTCCTGGCTCCTGGCTTCAGATGGGTGCAGCTCTGGCCATTGCGGCCACCTGGGGAGTGAACCAGTGGATAAAAAACCTCTTTCTCTTTCTTTCTGTAACTCTGCCTTTCAAATAAAATAAATAAATCTTTTTTAAAAGAAGAAAGTGCTGGGGATCAGGGGTTCCCTTGAGCTTTGCCTGCAGAGTGGGCCCCAGAGCCACCGAGTCTGGCAGCTCCCCTCCAGAGTGGTGTCTGGAAAAAGGGTGGGAGAGGGCCCAGGGCGCTGGGCGCGGAGGCAGGGAAGGGAGGCTGGAGGCTGGTGTCTCACTCGCCCCAGGACCTGTGCCGGGAGCTGCACGCCAAGGTGGAGGTGGTGGATGAGGAGCGCTACGACATCGAGGCCAAATGCCTGCACAACACCAGGGAGGCGAGTCTGGGCGAGGGGCCGGGCGGGCGGTGTGGGGAGAGGAGGGGTCTGTGCAGAGCGGGGTGGTGACAGGAGGGCCTCGGAGGTGACCCCTTGGCAGGAGGCTGGAGATAGGCCCGGAGGACAATCAATACTCAGTAATCACAGGAGCAGCACTGGCGCCTTGCGGGCCCTCAGTCCGACAGCTGCTGCCCTTCCCCCACGCTAACAGATGCCTGTCAATGACCGCTTACCTTGGCCCGGCACACTCCCACCTGTGCTCCACCTGCCGCCCCTCTGGTTGGAGGCGGGACCATTACCTACACCAGCTGATGAGGACACGGAGGCTCAGAGAGGCTAAGAGCTCGGCCCAGGTCACACGGTGGTGGTCCTGGGACACCCCAGCCTCAGGCTCCCAGTCTAGTGCTCGGTACCCCCCTACCCCAGGGCACAGGGCATGGGAGCACTGAGTTGGTCCAGACCCTGCTCCAGTGGGGCTGGCGGCTTCTGGGAGTTTGTCCTAGCAGAGAGGAGGGTTGGGGGGTGCCCAAGCCACTTCTGCATCCCAGGAGTGATGACCTGTGGGGTCACAGGCACCCCAGAGACCATGCCCTGGAGAGTCCTCTGGGGGTCTTGGGCCTGGGGCCAGGCATCCTGCTGGACCAAGTGGCTGTGGGAGGCTTTGGCACCTCACGGGGGAGGGATGGTTGGGAGCAGCATCGAGGAAACAGCCTGGGGCCACACAGGGCTCCAGACGGAGCAGAGCTGGGATGGGCAGGGCCCCTTGTTCGCGGCTACAGTGATGGGGTGTCCACTGGGCCTCAGCCATCCCAGGTCATTACATTCATCTGTGTGGGGTTCTTTGAAAAGCGATGGGTGGGTCTGAGAGGCAGGGGGCTGGCCTCGGGCTGGGGCACTGGCAGCCCATGGTTCTAGCTCCCTCTCCCCTGAGCTTGGGCCTCTCTTGCCCGCAGATCAAGGACCTGAAGCTCAAGGTGCTGGACCTCCGTGGGAAGTTCAAGCGCCCACCTCTGCGCCGGGTCCGCGTCTCGGCCGACGCCATGCTCCGGGCCCTGCTGGGCTCCAAGCACAAGGTGTCCATGGATCTGCGGGCCAACCTCAAGTCCGTGAAGAAGGAGGACACAGAGAAGGTGAGGGCCACTTCTCCAGAACCTCCCAGCCCCTGCCCTGCCGGCCTCCCCTGCTGCCCCTCACACAGTCTGGGGCAGGCCCACGAGCTCCTGCTGGAGGCTGGTTAGCCTGTGAGAACATTCTAGAACCCCTGGGAGACCACTGTCAGAAGGAGGGGCTTTCCTTTCCCACTCCCTCCAAGCTGCTCCTGGTCTGTGGAGGAGACAGGGCCAGAAAGAGAGCCAGAGGGAGGAGGCCAGTGAGACGCTGCCTGCACCCAGCGGGAGTGAACACGGAGCTTTAAGGGACGGGCTGCGGAGACAGCACCTCCTGTGGCAGTGTGGACAGCGACATGGGTGGCAGGGGACCGAGGGCAGTCGCTCACTCAGGGTTGGCCCAACTCTGTCCCAGGGCACTTCCACAAATTCTTGGAGAAATGGGATTCAAAGATGTGTCCATTTTGGTGCAGAATTCTTTTGAAATCCATGCAGTGTTTCCGTGAGCCTTTTGAAAACCCCGTGTCTGTGCTAAGACTTGACCCTGGGAGGAGCAGGAATCTTAGAAACATGGTTGCCGGCCCAGGAAGCTTCAGAGAGAGGAGCAATGGGCCCGGCCGCATGCCGACGAGATAGCAAACAACGAATTAGTCAGGGGAGATGGCCTTGAGCGACAGAACCTCAGACTGGGGAGTGGGGTGGGCCTGGGACCCGCCGGGAGCAGCCTCCTCTTTTCTCTGGAGCCTGGGCCGGGTCCCCGGCGGGCTGTCTGGCCCATCCTCAACCTGCCTGGCTGGGTAGAGGTGTCCCTAGCCCCGCTGTTGGGAGGCGGCTGGCTGGCCTGAGCGGGAGTAGGGGGTGGGGTGGGGAGAGGGCACGGGTCTGACGTGTGTGCGGCCCACCCACAGGAGCGGCCAGTGGAGGTGGGTGACTGGAGGAAGAACGTGGAGGCCATGTCCGGGATGGAGGGCCGCAAGAAGATGTTTGACGCTGCCAAGTCTCCGACCTCACAGTAAAGGTGCCGGCACCCCCGCCCCTCTCCCACGGGGACCGCAGGGCTGGGCTGGGGGTGGTGCCAGGGAGAGGTAGCCTCGGGGGGGGGGGGGGACTCAGGCCCGGCTCCTGTCATCTCACCTCGCCTACAAAACCGGGGCACTGTGGCAGATCCGTGGGTGTCCAGCTGCATGACCTGGGGCAGCACCCCAGACCCGCTCTCCCAGAGACTCTGGGTGGGGTTGGTCTTCTGATGATGCTGATGTTTGCCCAGGCTAGAACCACGCACCACGCAGGTGATCCCCGGGGCCCCTCCCCTCCAGCTCTGACTTTCTGAACACCTGAGCTTTTTTTTTTTTTTTAAAGATTTATTTATTTATTTATTTATTTGAAAGGCAGAGTTAGGGAGAGGGTGAAGGAGACAAAGAGAGAGAGGAGAGAGATCTTCCACCTGCTGGTTCATTCCCCACATGGCCGCAAATGGCCAGGGGTGAGCCAGGCCAAAGCCAGGAGCTCTATCTGGGTCTCCCACATGGATGGCAGGGGCCATCTGCTGCTTTCCCAGGCCAATAGCAGGGAAATGGATGGAAGGTGGAATAGGCAGGACACAAACTGGCTCCCTATAGGATGCTGTTGTCATAGGTAGTGGCTTAACCTGCTGTGACAGGACATTGGCCCCTAAACTTGAACTTTTACATACTTTCTGGCAATGTCTTCTATTTTATATCCTGTGGGTGCCCAGCCCTCACAGTCCCTGCTCCCAGGGAGGTACCACTCAGAGCCAGTCAGAGCCCTCGCCCTGGGAAGATTAGCTAGAGAGAGAGACTGGACAGGGCCGTGCAGAGGCCATGTTGGGCCCTGTGTGGAAGGTGTGCTGTGGGGCAGGGTCTGCAGGTAGCAGTGGACAGAGAGGGCTTCCTGGAGAAGGAGGGCAGTGAGTGGGCAGATGAAGAGGAAGGGCTGGTCATGGGGGAGAAGGGAAGGCAGGCAGAGTCAGCCAGAGGAGCAGTGGAAGGAACGTGGACACTGGGCTGGGAAGCCGAGGCTTTGCAGGAGCCCTGTGGACTGCACATGCTGTGGGGGGTCAGGGCTGCGTCTACTGGGCGCTGACCGCTTCCTCTTCTTTGTCCCAGCAGGCCGCCCGTGCTCTGGGCTCCCGCTTCCTGTGCTTTCTCCCAACCCCGCGACCCCTTCTTTGCCCCTGCTCTTTCTTGCAGCGTGCACGCTCTCCTCCACAGCTGGAATTAAATAGACAGCACAAGACGGCGGAAGGGCAGGTGCATGCCTGAAGACCTCAAGCCAGCACCAGGGCCTCCCTGACGCCCCGTGGTGCAGCTGGAGCAGAGTCCGCATGGCCCCTTCCTGCCAGCCCCGGGCTGCCTCCCTGTACTGCTGCTGTGACAGCCACAGGGGCCCCCGGCATTGCAGCCTCTCCATTAAAAGCCTAGTTTCCCGCTTGTTTCTCTGGCTCTGTGAACACTCGGAAGAATGGGAAGGCAGGGAGCCTGCGACAGGGGGGCTGGGCCGGGCTCTGGTCCCCAGCCAGCAGCTCGGGGTCAGAGTGGTTGGCTAAGGAGCTGGCAGCTGCTACTGCAGCCCCGGTGATACCACGCAGTCCCTGCACCAGCCAGGATGGCCCCCTCACCACAGCCCTGACCTCTGGTGACATGGTCATTGAGTGCCCCCCAACCCCAGCTGTCCAGAGGGGCCTCACCACTCAGTCACTTATCCAGCCTGATTTCATGCTCCCCGTGCCCCGTTGACTGGATCACCCCTCCCTGGTGCCCACCACATGTACCTGACTGTTCTGGGCTAAGAGGTCAGGGCACTTGCTTGGCTTCCTCTGGTCCTGCGGATACAGCCCAGGAGCTCAGCCTCCAGCCGTGCCAGGAGGACACCTTGCAATCCCACATCTGGCCTCCAGGTGGCTCCTTCCCCGGTTTCTGTCCCTGGGGCCCCTGCCCCGTCCACCTTCACCCACCTCCATCCTGTCTGTGAAGTAAGGTGGCCAGTGGTCAGCCCTGTGGGTCAGACCCTTTCTTCATTCCACTAACATGAGGATCCCAAGGCTGGAGAGGGGCCTGAGCCTGCTGGGGTCATTCCCTGAGCAGGTGGCTCCAGGGGAGCAGAGACCAAATTCTGGGCCAGGGACGTCTGGCTTCAAAGGGGAGTGCGGCAGTGACTCCTGAGCTGAGTCTACAGGGACGCACGTGGTTCCAGAGCTGGGGCCGTTTGGATTCTTGGTGCCCAGCACTGGACCCAGAGGGGCTGAGCAGCCCCTTTCCGCCGTCCCCTGCTGAGTCCTGTCCTACCCCCCAGCCCCGTGTATTATCTGCCATAAATACCGGAAGCTGGTGCAAAGTGCAGTGCCAGCGCTTCCAGGAATCCCAGCAGTGGGGACCAGCCACGCTGGCCCAGGGCTGGAAGGAAGGCAGAAGTGTGCAAACAGAGCGCACAGCGCCCCTCACACCCAGACACACCCAGTCACCCTCGGGAGCGGACGAACCTGACGGGGCTGGTCCGTGCCACCAAGGATGGGGCTAGGCTTCGTGCCCGGACAGCCACCACCACCGATCCCACCCTTCCCCGCCTCGCAGGGCTCCTCCCAGCTGGCCCGGCTCCAAGGCAGGGCTCCTGTCTTTTGCCTCTTCCTAGCTCTTTGATACAGCCCGGCCCCAAGTTCCAGAGGCAAATCTCAGTCGGCCATTAACCTGGGGCCCCAGCAGACCAGGGTCTCCACCCTGCCCTACAAAGGCTGGCGAGCAGCCCCGGGCCTGACTCAAAGCAAACACCTGGCTCCGTGGGAGGAGGGGGTGGGGCCCTCGGGGAGGGCAGAGGCTCTCTCAGGCTCTTGGAGGTCATTGCTCCCTCCTGCTCCCTAGGGGGCCTGGGCCTAACTCACCCTGGGGCTGGCGTGAACCCAGAGGGAGAGACGGGATGCAGGAGGGCTGTGTCTCATAGCTCCTCTGTGTGTGGGGTGGGGTTGGGGGAAACTCCTCCTGGCGGGGCTGGGGGCTGTTCCCCCACCCCAGACGGTTTGCCATGCACCAGGTTCCGCTCTAAACCCCTTCAACCGCCACCAGCCACCCTGGGAGAAAGGTGCTATTGCTGTAACTGTGTTCTGGAGGGGGAAACTGAGGCAGAGAGAGGCCGACCACCCCACCACAGCCACCCTCGCCCCCGTCACAGCAAGAAAGTGGTGGAGCTGGGCTTTGGCCCGGGAAGTCTGTTCCACTCTGACTTCTGAGCCACTGCCTCCGTGAGAATCTTCATTGTAACAATCACGCCTACGCTAAGAGCTTTCACCGAATTCTCACTAAAGCCTGGGCGACAGATGCCGCTGACCAGAGGCTGGGCGTGCAGGCAGCTGCCCCTGGGTTCAGGGCCGGCCGGCTGCACACGGGCCGCCGGGACCCCTCTTCTGGGATCAGACTTGTCCGACCCAAGGGGACAGCACTGAGAGGGCCGGGGCCAGGGGTCACGGTGGGCGTCTGTTGCTCCAGCATCCTCCTTCTGCAGCTGGCCTGAGGCGCCTCCCACATTGGTGGGAGTGCCCAGAGCAGGAAGCTGCCAGCTACCACCCTGCCTGTCCCAAAGTCCCGGGGAGGCCTCAGTCTCCCTGGGGCAAGGAGGCGGGGCCCAGCTGTGTGTCCAGAGCTCAGGGAGCAGCCGAGGCGGCCCGGGCCAGGCCTGGCACTCAGGACTGCTGAAGGAGGGGCCGGGTTAAACGTTAGCCACAATGGCCCCCCACGAAGCAAGTCACACTCCCCACGGGGCCCTGGGCTGGGCGAACAGGGGGGCAGTTTCGTTCCGGGTGGGTGACCAAGCTGCCAGAGCCCGGGACAGGGCGCTGGGACCAGGGCAGATGGTGGCTTCCTCCCCTGACCTCCTCAGAGCCTCTCTCTCTCTCAACAGTCCCCGTCAGTCGCCAGTCTGCAGGTCCCTCCCTGGAGGCGAGGGGCACGGGCTCTTCCTCCCACACTGGCCCAGGGGTCCCCTGAGCTGAGGCAGAACAGAGGGAGCTGGGAGAACGCCATGGCACTGGCAGAGGGCCGCACTCAGTCCCGCAGGTCTCGAAAGTGCCTGGCTCAAGGTCACAGGGCTGACCAGGGCTAGGACAGAGATCCCTGGACTCCTGGTCTGTGGAGAAAAGTGGACGTGAGCAAGCCCAGGCAGGGAGACCTGAGCAGGTGGATCATGCCTGGCCCCAACTCAGCACCCTGCCTGTGACTGTGCTGGCGACTGGCTTCGCTCACCGGGCAGGAGACCCTGGCTAGGGGAGCCTGGCCCCTCGCCCTGGCTTCAAGAGAGAGCCACAGCCTCCCGTGTGTGGCGCAGCTGAGGCTCTGATCTGGGAGCCCTGGGTGGGGATGGGGGGAGTGTGGCCGCCGCCGGCTGCAGGGGTGAGCCTGTGTGTGCATGGCACGCAGTCCCCAGGGATGCGGGCCTACTGACCCCGAGTGGCACAAACACCCGGCTGTCCTCTGTACTGGTCCCACGCAACGCTTCCCTCTGTTGGCTCTTTGCTACCCACATTTCTGCTGCTCGGAGACCAGGGCCCCAAAGGCTGGGAGGTGTTTGGAGCTCAGTGTGTACTGAAAGTAGGCCTTAGTTCTATTATTATAATATTAAAATATGGGATGGGAGGAGAGTAGCTTGTGGCTAGTACTTTCTAGTCTTTTTAAGAGTTTATTTGCTTAAATTTTATTTGCAAGGCAGAGAGACAATCTTCCCTCTGCTGCTTTACTCCCCAAATGCCTGCAACAGCCAGGCCTGGGTCAGACCAAAGCCAGGAGCCTGGAACTCCATCTGGGTCTCTCCTGTGGGGATGCGACCATTTGAGCCATCGCCTGCTGCCTCCCAGGGCACAAATTACTAGGAAACTGGAATCAGAAAGGGAGCCGGGACTCGAACCGAGGCCCTGTGACACAGAACAGAGGCTTCCCACCTTAACCACTGTGCCACACGCCTGCCCACTGTTTTCTAAGGGTCTTAATTCACAACATGCAGCGGTGGCAACACCGTTGCAGAGTTCACATATTCACATATCGCCCTGTAGCAGCACGAGTCAGGGAGCTGCTACCTGGACGCATGATCCATTTTCCTCTTGCCCTAAGAGCCAGGGTGGCAGCTCAGCAGGGAGACACAACAGGAACGAAGCTGAAATGTCAGCCGTGCTTCCCCGCCGGCTGGCCAGGTTGGGGATGCCCCACCTCTCTGCTCTGGCCTCTGGGAAAGGAGAACCCAGCTCTGAACCCTGCGTCTGGGAATCCCAGAAACCTTGGAAAACCCTGCCCTTGACCGGGGGGTTCCTGGTTGTGATGACTCAGCCCTGCTGGACTCCCCCGGGAGGAAGTGACCAGCTCATGTTAAGTTTCTTACCTATGTGCCTTTTTTTTTTTTTTTAGAAATTTATTTATTTGAAAGAAAGACAAAGAGAGTCTCCATCCACTCGTTCACGCCCCCAGTGCCCAAGAACACGTAGGGCAACAACTCCCCCTGGGTCTCCCGTGTGGGTGCAGGGGCCCAAGGACTTGGGCCATCATCTCCTTCTGCTTTCCCAGGCCATAGCAGAGAGCTGGATGGGAAGTCTTGAACCAATGCTCTGATATGGGATGTCGGTGGCTTAACCCACTGGGCCATACCGCCAGCTCAATGTAAAGAGTTACAAAGTGAACAACCACTTATCCACGGTACCTTCTGGGGACTGGGGTAGTGCAGGTCTTTTTGAAGCCCCTGCATGCTCCTCCCCCTCCACAACCCCTCCTCTCCACAAAGGGGAATGCGGTCCTCACCCTTGTGTCCACAGGAGTCCCCCATCCGCTGTTTTAAAGCTTTGTTTCCTGCAGTCAACCGTGACCCAAAAACATGGATCGGAAAATTCCAGAAATAAACCATTCATAAATTTTACATTTGCACTGTTCCCAGTAGTGGACGAAATCCCATGCCCCGTTGCCATGAGCAGGAGCCAGCCCTCTCGCCCAGGGCACCCATACGGTGGTCGGCCCCTGCCTGTGAGTGACCCCACTGAGGGTCGTGCCATCACCAGCATGTCTGGTCTGTTCAGGCGACCTTTATTTTACTTAATAATGACTCCAAAGTGCAAGAGTGGTGATGTTGGGGGTTTCATGCCAGTGTACTGTTCCAGCTATTTTACTATTAGCCATTAATTTCTTACTGTGCCCAACTTTATTCTAGGGAAAAGCAGTGCCCACAGGGTTAGGGTTAGCTGCGTTGGGAGTCTTGGATCGGATCCCCTGCGTGTAGGGGAGATCATCGTGTGATCCCCTTGGCACTCTTGATAACGTGACGGATGTGTATGAATCCCTAAACAACACACGGCTCAGGTCTGCACCTTTCTGTAACACACGTCAGTGCACACACCTGGCTTCTTCCCCGCCACGTGGAGGCTGTACGTCTACCTCCGTGTAGCGGTTGTTACTCTCTGCCCCAGCCTCTCCCCACAGCCGAGGAAGGTTCTGGATGCTCTGGCCCAGGAGTTTTCGCTCAGCTCCACGTACCTCTTCCCCCTTTTTGTCTTTGTTTGCACTGTGCCCTGTAGCTGGCTGCCTCCCACCTCCCTGACAACTGAATTGCACTTAACTTCAGGCCCAGCCTAGATGCCCTCCTTCAGGGCTAATCCCTCCTGTCACACAACTCCACGGTTTCGATCCCAGTCTGACTTGAATGAGGCTCAGGGTCCATGCGTGCCTGTGAGGTGAACATGATCAGAGCACCTATGTGCCTGTGTGTGAGCACACATGTGCATGTACCAGCATGTATGTATCTTCTCTAGTCTGGGACTGTCTGGAGGTCAGAAACTGAGTCCTCACCATCTTTGTGTCACTGAAAACCAACACTTTGGCTGGCTTCACAGCTCACTGGGCTAATCCTCTGCCTGCGGCGCCGGCACCCCTGGTTCTAGCCCCGGTTGCTCCTCTTCCAGTCCAGCTCTCTGCTGTGGCCCGGGAAGGCAATGGAGGATGGCCCAAGTGCTTGGGTCCTGCACTCCCATGGGAGACCAGGAGGAGGAACCTGGCTCCTGGTTCCTGGCTTCGGATTGGCGCAACGTGTGGGCTGTAGCAGCCATTTGGGGGGTGAACCAACGGAAGGAAGACCTTTCTCTCTGTCTCTCTCTCTCACTGTCTAACTCTGCCTGTCAAAACAAAACAAAACAAAACAAAAAAAACCCAACACTTCTTGATGATAATGGACAGAATTCTGGCCCTCATTACCCCTGGTTCCTGTGACTGTGACCTTATTTGGAAGTAAGGTCTTCACAGGTGTAATCGAGTTAAAACGAGTCATGCTGGCTTAGGCTGGGCCCCAATCTGATGCACTTAGAAGAAAAGGGAACCTTGGACCCAGACACAGACATGGGGAGGTCATGTGACAATGGAGGCAAAATGTGGGGTGGTTCAGCTACAGGCCAAGAACCCCGAGAGCACTCAGCAAGCCGCTAAAGCTAGGAAGACGCCGCGGAGGATTCCTGCCTGGTGCCTTTGCAAGGAGCGTGGTTCTGACAACACTCCCAGCCTTCAGAACCATGGGGACAAATTCCTGTCATTGAAAGCCATGGCTAGTGGCACTTGGTGATGTTAGGGAACTAGGTCTGGTCCCCAAGGAACTTTTTGGGCACTAGCAAGTCTGGGATTTACTTTTATAAAGGCTTATTTATTCATTTGAAAATCAGAGTTACAGAAAGATAGGGAGACACACACACAGTGAGAGAGAGATCTTCCACCGGCAGGAGCTCCCCAGATGGCCGCAACGGCCAGGGCTGGCTGGGCCAGGCTGGAGCCAGGAGTCAGGAGCCAGGAGCCTCCTCCAGGTCTGCCATGTGGGTGGCAGGGGCTCAAGCACTTGCGCCATCTCCTGCTGCTTTTCCCAAGTCATTAGCAGGGAGCTGGATCGGAAGTGGAGCAGCCGGGACAGGAACCTGCACCCGGGATGCCGGCACCGTGGGCAGTGGCTTTACCTGCTACGCCACAGCGCAGGCCCTGTGATCTACTGTCCTCATCTCCGGAGCTGCCTGTGGACTGGCCTTCTACCCACAGAGCGATGTTGGCTGTTGGGCTTTTAGACACCAGACTCTCCCGGGCTTGTGAGGGCCCGGCTGCCCAGGACCAGGCCTGTTCCCCTCCTCGTGTGGAGCTGTTTCCAGCAGCCAGCCACAAGAAGAGCAGCCCCTGGGTTCCCAGGGAGGCAGAATGTGGGTGCACCTGGACTAGCGCCCTGCCCTTCCTCCTGGGGAGAGAGCATGCAGCTCGCGTCTGGCGTCTGCCTGGCCATCACTCATCCGACTCCCCCATCCTGCCAGCCACCATTATTCTCACTTCGCAGGTGAGGGATCCCAGGCAGTCTGCCCCAAGGCGCAGCACTCAGAAACTGCAGGATCAGAGCCCCCCACCCCTGTGGCCAGCAGGAAGGCTCCTGGAGCAGCGTGTGTCCAGTTCTGCTCAGCACTGTCAGACCAACAGCCCCAGACCAGCCCCGAAGGAAGCCGCGGCCAGGCTGCCGGGGTGCTGGGCAGCGGGGCCAGTTCCGGCTCCAACCCCCCACCCTCCCTCCATCTTTCCATCCTGGTGCCAGTGGCTGCGCCTCATTTCTCTGTTGCTTCTGCTGAGTTGCACTTCCCAGCCACCGGGAAGATAAGAGTCCCCACGCCCAGCCCACCCGAGGCAGCAGGGAGGCTGGCTCCTGGAGAGAAAGCCCCTGGCATAGCACCAGCCCAGATGGGCGCTTCCGGGAGCCAGGCGGGGCTGGTGGCTCCAAAAACCCCGTCCTGGTCATCTGTGCTGCTGGGTCCTGTCCCACCCTCCCATCGCCCCTCCAGCCCTAGGTCTGAGACCGCATACAAGGTTGCTTGGGACACCCTGATGGTTTTCAGAGCTGAACTTCGGCAACCTTCTCCTAGTGGGAGGGGCTGGCTTGAATCGGGGCTGGCTTTGTATGCAGCCGAGAGAGTGATTTCGTTGGGTGTCAGTGGGGTCGCCCGCATGAGCTCCGGACCCGGGGGCAGGGAGGGCGCGACCCGGCGCTCTAGACCAGAGATCATAGTACCTTCTCTAACTTTTCCGCTCGGCTTCCTGCTCTCAGGTTTCTCCCGGCTAAGTCGATTTCCAGGCAGGGAGCTCAGCCTGACCGCGATCCTCGGGTCCCGCCCCGTGCCCCACTCCCCGGCACCCCGGGCCGCCGCCACACGGAGAGGAGAGGCGGCCCAGCGCCGAGCTGGTCCGACTGGTTCTGGGCAGGAAGTCCCGCGCCCTGGCCCGGGGCTGCCGACCAGTCCTGCGCGGCCCGGGCGCCCGTCGGTCGGTCCCGCGGCCCGGGGGCGCCGGTCCCCCAGCGCTCGGGGCGGCGCGGAGGTCTGTGCAGCTTTGTCTGGGACGCCCACACCCCCGGCAGCTGCTCTCCGGCCGGCGAACGGGCGCGCGGCGGCGCGGGGCGCGCGGGTGAGATAAGCGGCCATGTGACCCCACCTGGGCGGGCGGGGAGGGGCGCAGGTGAGGCGCGGCCGCGGGTGCCCAGCACGGGGCACGGAGCACGGAGCACGGAGCACGGAGCACAGCGCGGCCAGCACGCCGGCGGCATGTCTGTGGGCAGGAAGAACTGGTCGGCGCTGTCCAGGTGAGCGTCCCTGCCGCCCCGAGGACCCCCTGGGTCAGATTTGGGGCCAAACCCGGGACCCCCAAGGTGACAGGCTCTGAAGCTTTCGTGCTTCTCCTGGGGCCTGCACAGCCCCTGGCTTGTGACCTGTGGAGAGAAGGGAGGTTTTTAGCGGGGAGGGGAGGCCTATCTTGGGCTTGCAGTCTCTGGAGCAGCCCCCGACTGCCTGCTGTCTCAGGTGGGGAGTGCTGGCGTGGGCCCTGGGAGGTATCCCCAGCCCCTGTGTGTGTGTGTGGGGGGGCAGAATAGGGGCCAGTGACTGTGATCAGAGGGCACAGACGCCCTCCCCCACACCCAGGGAGGTTTGCATTCTCAGCATGGCATTTTGGGGTGGCATCTGGGCTGGGGGCTTCCAGATGGCTCTGTCCCCCTCTGACTGCAATTCTCATTTGTGAAGGGGCCCCAAAGGGTCAGGGGACTAAACCTGTGGGGTCAGAGCCCCTGGGGACTGTGGTGGTGACCCCTGGGGACTTCCCTTAAACTGCCCCCACCTGTCAGCTCCTTGATCCTGGGGAACTAAGCCCTTCCTCCCACCCCCATGCTGAGCCCGAGGAAACCCAGGCCCGGGTGATAGCCCACAGCTGGAGTTCATTTCTTCAATTGCCCCGGCTCTTGCCCAGGAGGAATTGGTCTCATGGCTCTCCCAGGTGGGCCTTTGGGTCCTGCAACGTGAGGTCAGGGCTGCGTGTGCAGGTGCTGACCGGCACCCCGTGGCCGTGTGGGTACCATAGGCCTCTGGCATCAAGGGGTCGTTCACGCATTCCCCAGCGCCTTGGGCTCAACCATCCACAGGGGCTGTTGCCCGGCCTGGCCATCCTCAGTGCAGAGGGCCCATGGGGTCCAGGGAAGGGAAAAGGTAAGCCAGGCTGCACACGCCCCAGGGAAGGTCTGGGCCGAGGGTGGGGCTGGGGATCAAGACCTTGGACTCTGCATGGGGGTCAGTGTGCATGGGGTTGGCGTGGGTGTGCCGCTGCTGCCGGGTGTGGGCCTCTGTGCCGGTGTGTGTGTGTGTGTGTGGCCGTGGCCGTGTGTGTGGGCGAGCCTGTTTATGGGACGGCTGTGTGGGCAGTAACTTCTTGTGTGGCTGAGTTTGGAGCTGGGGAGTCCGAACACGTTCCATTTCCCTCTTTGTTTGGGGAGACCTCAGGAGTGTGCTGTGCGCTGGGTTAGAAATGCAAGCAAGACGTGACTTCCTTAGAAGCCTGCAGTAGGATGGGATATGTGATTTTGTGTCTGAGGGCGTGTCTGGATACGCACCGTGGGGATGGGCGTGTGTGTGGGCAGCCCGGGCACTGGCACTCCAAAAATGGGAGCGAGGTGTGCACTTAGCTTGTCCACTTGCTCATGCGGCTGCAGGGGTGGGGCCGAGTTCCCACGGGATGTCCAGGGTGAGTGCCAGGGACGCCCTGAGAAACCAGTCCTGCCACAGGAGCCCCTGGCCTGCCCTCCCTGCCCGGCCCCAGCCCTCAGAGCCCTGTGGGAAGACGCAGCTGCTGCCAGCAGTCACCCTGATGAGACACTGGGACGGAGGACCGCTCCTGCTCCCGCTCCCCGGGAGAACAAGCCTCAGCGGGCAGGCGGGCAGGGCCGTGAGTCACTGTCGGAGCCTCCAGGCTGGGGAGGACTGTGCTGAGGGTGTGACAGGTGTGTGGCTGCAGCCGGGGCCAGGCTATGGCTGCAGGAATCCAGCCGAGGGCCAGCCTGCAAGCTGTCCTTGGCATTCAGCGGGAATCGGGATGCTCCGTCCCTGGGGATGGTGGCGATGGTGAGCTGGCTGGCCTGGTGCCCTGTGCCGGGCCTGGCTGGGCTGGGCCTGCCTGCAGGAGGTGAGGGGTGGAAGGGGTGGATCTGAGAGTGCCTGGGGCTGAACAGCCAGTGGTTAATCATTTCCCTTGCCTGAGCCTTGAGCAGCCCTGCCACCTCCAAACCCTCCCCTGCCTTGCCCTGGCCACCTCTCCCTGTGCCAGCAAGGCCGGAAGGGACCTCAGTGACCACCCGCAGTAGCCCATCATTATGCCAGAGGGGAGCTGAAGCCTGCCCCCTTCAGGGGCTGGACACTGGGCCAAGGTCATTGCCAGACCCCTGCTCCCTCCTCTGTTCTCATTCTCCCTACTGCTGTCCCCCGGAGTTCATTATCCCCTTGCACCCCAGAGCTACACCAAATGCTTCTGGGGGCAGCCTCCATACCTTCTCCAGCTGCAGCCGCAGCCGCTGGGCCTGACCTGTGCATAAAGGCCCTCTACGGGGTTCAGTTTGGGAGAAAGGTTCTGCCGTGAAAAGCAGCATTGAACCAGCTCCTGTCAGCTGCAGCGCTGGCTAGCTGCGGGAGAGGTGGGAGTTAAGACTTCCAGAGTTAAGATACTCCGAAACAACAGGGCAGAGTTTTAGAAGAAAAAGAGGAGCCCATTCCCAGAGGGTCAGGATGGGGGGCGGGGAGCAACCCCATGTGGGGGCACAGCGAGGGATGTGTTGTGTCTTTAAAAGGGGGCCGGGGCTGGAGGCAAGGGTAGAGGGGAAGGGCTGTGGCATCAGCTGGCCAGGGTGGCTGGGGCCTCCAGCTCTGAGCGCCTGGCCTTGGGGCTCAGAGTTCACTGGGTTTCCCCAAACCTCTGCTCTCCCTGCGGCACCCTGAGCCCTGGCTTGTTCTAGGGCGGAGAATCCTGCAGCTTCTGGGTCCTCTGGCTTCCTGTTCCTCCCCGAGCATACTCACCAGGAGGTGGGGCATCGCTCTGGGTTGGGCCAGCCCCCCACCCTCACCCCCTTTGCTGGCATTTGGTCCTGTGGTTAAGTGCATGAGCTTTTGGGAGGCTGACCTAGGTTGGAATCTCAGTTCCTTTTTTTCTTTTAATTTTTTTTATTTTTAAGATTTATTTGAAAGTTACAGAGAGACAGTTTCCATCTGCTGGTTCACACCCGGGATAGCCACAATGGCCAGGGCAAAGCCAGGAGTTGGAGCTTCTTCCAGGTCTCCCACGTGGGTGGCAGGGGCTCAAACACTTGTGGTATGTTCCACTGCTTTCCCAGGCCATTAGCAGGGAGCTGGATTGGAAGTGGAGTAGCCGGGACTCGAATCGGCACCCATATGGGATGCAGGCACTGTAGGCGGCGACTCTACCTGCTTTGCCACAGCGCTGGCCCCTCAGTTCCTTCTTTTTATTAGCTGTGCTATCGTCAGAAAGTTATTAACCCTTGTGAGCCTGTTTCCTCATATGCACCATGGGACTAACATGGCCTTGCCTCACAGGGTCGCTATGCGTCAATGTCAAGGGCATTTGTGTAACTCTTAGAGCCTGGCACTTAACCATTTGCTTACTGTTGGGTTTTCCAAAGGCCACTGCACCTGCCAAGTCCCTCCTGAGGGACCTTTGCCCTTTCATGTCTATACATTTCCTCCTCTTCAGAGGCCAATAACGCTGATTATTGGAGATAAGGTTCCGCCCCCAGGGTGGGGTGGTGCTCGGGTGAGCCAGGGGTCTCCTGTCACCTGGGCCCCCTCCTCCAGCAGGGGCCTGAACCGGTCTGGGGAGTGAGTCACTCCTGAGGACCAGAGGCTCTGACTGATCACTCGCTGTGGTCGGGGTGGGGCTGACAAGAAAAATGGACCACTTTCCTGAGGCAAACCTGGTCGCTCAGCATCAAGGAATCCTGGAGCCCGTGGGTGTGGTCAGGGGAGAGGAGAAGTCCGCTCGGTGGGCCGCTTGCCCCTGCCTATGGCACCCTCAGCTGTGGGAGGCACCAGCTGTTCCCCAAAGTGTCCAGAGGAGGAGAGAGTCGAAGGCTCGGCCTCAGATGACGGCCGGCAGCAGGAGGCGGCAGTGAGGGACCACAGGGACCACCTGTCGGTGTGGAGCGAGGGGATGCGCGCATGCATCTACAAACACACGGAGCCCACGGGGTCAGGTGAGGCCGGGGCTCGTCGGGCCCCCTCCGTCTCCACTGAGGAGGAGGAGGGCTGGGACTGACGCGGGAGGGGCAGCTGCCCGGACCGTGGAACTGGGAGGACCTGGAAGTTTCCTTCCAAGCCAGCGCCTTTCCTGCGAGGTGGAGGCAGGGCTGCCCTCCCCAGGGCGGGCGCAGAGAGGGGCAGATTGCTCAGGGCGCTCCGCATCTGCTCCCTGCTCCCTGCTCCTCTCGGCTGAGGCAGAGGCATGGTGCTGGGGGAGGGGAAGGAGGAGGCCCTGTGTTCCTGTTGACACCTGCTGCGTGCCAGGTGCCACGCTGGGGCTAGAGACAAAAGATGCCCTGTCCCCAGGCGCTTCTCAAACTTGTTTCTTTTTTTCTCCCCAAACCTCTTTGCTCTTCTTCTTCTTCTTCTTTTTTTTTTTTTTTTTAAGAGCACAACTTAAAATCTGAGCCTTTGTGTGAGTTACACCTCAGTTTACAGAAAGTCTCCTTTGGGTCCACATCCTCCAGCCAGTGTCCCTAAAACCAGTGTCACTAAAACCGCTCAGAAGAGTTGATAATAGGGGCCGGCACCGCGGCGTAGTGGGTAAAGCTGCTACCTGCAGTGCCAGCATCCCATATGGGTGCCGGTTCAAGTCCCGGCTGCTCCACCTGTGAACCAGCTCTCTGTGATGGCCTGGGAAAGCAGCAGAGGATTCCCCAAGTCCTTGGACCCCTTGCTCCCACGTGGGAGATCTGGAAGAAGCTCCTGGCTCCTGGCTCCAGCCTGGCCATTTGGGGAGTGAATCACAGATGGAAGATCTCTCTCTCTCTCTCTCTCTCCTCTCTCTTCTCTCTCTTCTCTCCCTTCTCTCTCTTCTCTCTCTCTCTCTTTGTATCTGTCTTTCAAATAAATAAATAAATCTTAAAAATAGTTGGTGATAGTCCCAAGTTCCTCTCCCTCGCTCTTGCTCACCTTGCAGGGGACATCAAAAAGTGGGTGGAAATGGAATTAAAAGCCGCTATCTTGGTGCAGATTTGTTGAAATCTCTGCGTAGTTTTTTCAGGATGTGTTTTCTGTGAACTATTGGGTGTACTGATGGCAGCACTAGGAATTGCCCAAGTCAAAGATTAGGGATTTTCCTCAATCCTTCTCTTTCCCTTAAACCACAGCTCCCCTCGCCAACCGCATCTGTTCCTTAGTGAGCCCTGTGAACCCTAGCTCCACAGTGTGTCCCAGACCTGTGGCTTTTCTTAGTCCCCATCACCAGTGTGTCCCTGGGCGGTGGCAGGTGCCTCCTGGTGATGCCTCCCCCCCCCCCCCCCCGGCCTTGTCCTTCCAGCAGCCACAAAGATGAAACAGATCAGAGTCCCACTGGGTCACTCCATGCCTCATCTGGCCTGCGACCTGCAGCACACTTGGGAGGAAACCCTGGTTCTCTCCCTGGCCTTCAAGGCCCTCTGCCCAGCTCCCCTGCCCAGCTCCCCTGCCCCTGCACACACAGCTGCTCACACCAGAGCTCTGCTGCTCCGTGCCCTCCTCCTGTGCCAGCAGGTGCAGCTCCACCAGCTCCTTCTCAAGGCCTGGGTCTCAGCCTTCCCCACCCCGTCACCTTCTCTCTTCCCCCAAGTCCTCCTGACATTAAGTGCACATTGTTTTGCACATGGAATTTCTTTCTTTCTTTTTTTTAATACTTAATTATTTGAGAGGGGGTGGGAAATATCTTCTATTTGCTGATTCACACCCCAGATGGCCACAATGGCCAGGTCTGGACCAGGCTGAAGCCAGGAGCCAGGAGCTTCTTCTGGGTCTCCCACGTGGGTGCAGGGGCCCAAGCACTTGGACCATTTTCCACTGCTTCCCCAGGAGCATTAGCAGGGAGCTAGATCAGAAGTGGAGCAGCTGGGACTCGAACTGGCACCCTATGGGATGCTGACATTGCAGTCCGCAGCTTAACCCTCTAGGCCACAGCGCTGGCCCCCTGTTTGTGGGGTTTCTGCACAGTTCGTGGGGCTCTCCCACCCTGCAGGGGCTCTGTGAAGGGACGGGCCCTGTTGGTTTCACTCCCTGCTGTGCCTCAGTCCTGGATTCGTGCCTGGCACGTAGTAGGTGCTCAGAAAGTCTGTGCAGTGAGTGCTGGCTCCGTCACAGGGATGCTGGCCCTTGCAAAACAGCGGAGTCGTGGTGTGGGTCCTGATGGAGGCACGCTGCCCGAGGCAGCGAGACTGGAAACCAGGGGGTCTGCTGGCACCGCCGACCCTTCCCCGGGGTCTCCGCTTCAGGAGGTCATCAGTGTGGGTCACGTCCAACTTGGGGTCTGTGGTTTATCCTGGGGCAGCTGCGGACAGATACCCTTTTGGACACTAGACTGTAGGTCCCTCCAGAACAGAGATGCTGCCGTGCTGTCCTGAGACCTCCCCTGGCTCTCTGTGTGGTGCTGGCCTGTCACAGCCGCTCAGCGAGTTTTTGGAAGGGAGGGGTGGATAGGAAGGGATGATGGACTGGTGGGAGGTGGCAAAGGACACTGGGAATGGGAAGGCGACTGGGGAGTGGACGCTTGGTTGACAGGTGCCTGGGTGGATGATGTGCGATGGATGGATTGGTGGTGGTTGATTGAGAGTGCCTGGCTGGTACCATGAATGAAGGGTCTATTGGGGGGCAGGGATTGGAAGTGTGGTGTGCAGGCTGCCCTTGATCCCCGAGATGAGGCAAAATCGTTCTGAAATATGAGGGAGGCCCAGAGAGGTCCTGGAAAGGGGAGGGACGAGGACCCTGGGGTCTCTTCTGGGTGCGATTGGTCTTACTGGGTCTGCCCCTCCACAAAGCCAGGAGATTCCACGGGGACTTGAGTGGCTCCGAGAACGTTGCTCTGCCATTGTCACTGAGGGGTGCTGTCTCTGTGTCCCAGGACCTGAAAGAGGAAGGAACCTGTCAAGTTCGTGGGCTTCTCTCTGGCCCAGCCCTGCCTACCCTGGATGGGAGCCTGCAGCCCCCGAGTCAGCTCTTGCCTGGGGAGACTTTGCCCCCACGGACGCTTGGCAGTGTTGGGAAACATGTTTGGGTGTCTACTGAGGGAGGGAGGCAGAGGCCAGGGGCGTGGTGACGCCCGACAGGCCTGCCCTACCCCGGCAGTGCCCGGGAGGAGAGACCTGGCCTGAGAGACCCCTGCAGCATCTACGTAATAGACTCTCACTGCAGACTTCATGGACACACTGCCATGTCTTAGTCGTCTCCGTGGGAGAACAGAGGCCAGATCAGTGTTGTCATTGTACGCACTCCAGCATGATCGCTTTGAAGTGGAATTAGTATGTACAGTTCTTTGAAAAGCCACTTCTTTAAATTTATTTTTATTTGAAAGGTGGACAGAAACACAGATCTTGCATGTGCTGGTTCATTTCCCAAATGCTCCCAGGGGCTGGGGCCGGCCCCGAGTTCCTGGCCCATTACCTGCTGCCTCCCAGGGTGTGCAGGAAGCTGGACTGGAAGTGGAGGAGCCGGGGTGGGGGGGGCAGGCACACCCATCTTGGAGCTGGGCCCCCTACCCTCTGTGCCCAAGCCACGCCCCATGTGTACAGTTCTTACTAGTGCTTTTTTTTTTTTTTAAAGATGTGTTTATTTTATTTGAAGAGCAAAGTTCTGTATAGAAGGATCTTCCATCCACTGGTTCATTCCCCAGAGGGCTGCAGTGGCACTCGGGCCGTCCTCACTGCCTTCCCGGGCTTTGCGTCCAGGCCTGGGGAATCACGCGTGCTGCACCTGCAGCGGGATTCAGGCCAGACCCTGTGCAGTTCCAGGGCGGCCTGTAGGTGGCGCAGCCTTGGGGCCTTTTGTGACATCCCCTTGCTCCGGGTGTGGCTCGGGCAGGGCCCTTGACCTCTGGACTGTGCTGATCCTGCCTCTGTCCCCCAGCCTGGCCCGACAGCGGACTCTGGAAGATGAGGAGGAGCAGGAGCGTGAACGCAGGCGGCGCCACCGCAACCTGAGCTCTACCACGGAGGAGGAGTCCCCCAGGTTCACCCAGAACGGAGAGCAGCGGGCAGCCGAGAGGTGCGCAGGGCAGGGCCGGCGGCCTGGGAGGCACTTTGCTGCCCCAGACAAAGCACCCCTGTCCCACTGTCCAGGCGCTGGGGTCCAGGGAGTGAGCGCGGGCTGGGGGCTGGAGGAACACTCGGGGAGCCGTGGGTGGATGGAACATTCCTGATTCAGCCAGCACGGGGCAGCAGCCACAACAACAAGTTTATGAGTGGCTTTTATAGGGTTTTTCCCCACAATAGTGGCTGCTAGTCAGGTGGTCACCCAGCAGAAAGTGTATCAGCCCCCAGGACCTGCCTGGTAGTCATGGAAACACCGATACCAGGCTAGAACTTAGTGCGCGTCGTTCAGCCTGTCCACCCGGACTCTGGCTGTCCCGACACCAGAGTTCGTGGAGCAGGAGCTCACCGTGGAGCAAGAATAAATTTGAAATCCGCGCATAGTTTGTTTTCACAATCAGCATTCTCCCTGGCTTGTTTTGAAATCCCTTCGTGTGCATGGATTTCAAAAATGTCTTGGACCACAACAGACTCATCCTCTAGCTCCATTTCCTGCGACTTTTTGACGTGCCCACGTGCGGAGTGGGGGAAGCAGGGCAGGTTCTCCTCTGGGTTTCTCAGGCTGCCTCCCTCTAGTCCCGACACTCTGTGATGCGCTTCCAAGGGGCGGCACTGGGGCTGGTCTCCCCCCTAGACCTTGGGGTTAGGATGGAGAGGAAAGGCAGGATCGGCATTGACCGAGTGACACCCGTGTGCCAGGACCGTGCTGGGCACTCTCGGGTCACCTCCAACACACCCAATTTGCAGACTTGAAAACTGAGGCTTGGGCAGTAAAATAACTTGGCCCAAATCACGCAGAACAGTGTGGTGAGGAAGGAGCAGGATCTGTTTGCCAAATGGCAGAGGTGCAAGGTTTTGGACAATCCCCTCCGTGTTGCTCGTGCCCTGGACTGCACCAATGCCCGTGCTGCCGCCTGGTCCCGGCTGCACCTGCGTGAGTGACAGAAGTGTGGGAGGAGGCATCGGAAGCCTTGGGTGTACTCCCAGCCGTGTGACATGTGGCAAATCCCTGGCCATGTCTGCTCTTGAGTGAAGCTCTCTGGGGCGGGAACTGTGCGTATGTCCCCCGACCCCCAGTGCCCGGTGCAGTCCTGGCACACATAAAGCATAGAGTTATATATTGTTCAAATGACACCTTGGAATCCCAGTGTGTGAGTGACTATCTGAGGGGCGGTGGCAGGGGGAGCAAGGCTTGCCGTCCTCACCCCTGCTTGGTGGCCCAGCAGGTGCTCCGCCCGGGTCGGCTTCACCCAGGGTTCCTCCCCTGATTCTTTCTGTCCTCACTCAGGCTGCCGAGTGTGGAGGAAGCAGAGGCGCCCCCGCCGCCACCCCCAGCCCCCAAGGACGAGGACGAGGACGTGCAGGCCATCCTGAGGTCGCGGAAGGAGCGCAGGCAGAGGCAGAGGCAGCAGCCAGCGGAGGCTGCGCCCCAGGCCCCCGTCCAGGAGAGGCCGGAGGCCGAGGCAGGGAGGGACAGCGTGGACGCTGGGCGGGCCGCACAGCAGCCCCCGGTGCCCAGGAAGGAGCCGGAGCCCCCGCCTCGCCAGAGGCTGAGCCGGGAGCAGCGGGGGCTCTGGGCCCAGGGCGAGGAGGAGAGCTCGGCGGGGAAGAAGGAGGTTCTGGAAAAGACCCCTGCCTTGGAGAAGGCCCCTGTGCCGGAGGAGAAGACGTTAGCCCCGGAAAAGAGACTGGTCTCTGAGCAGAGCTCTGTCTCCGGGCAGCCGCCCGTGCCAGAGAAGAGCCCCCGGCCCGGGAAGAGCGCAGAGCCCCAGAAGAGGGGTGTCCAGGAGGTGCTCCTGGAAGAGAAGAGCGTCTCGGAGAAGGCCCCGGCCAGGCCAGCAGGCTCCGGCGGGAGGCGGGTGTTGGAGAGAGCCTCCATCTTTGAGAAGCCGCTGCTCTCCGACAAGTCCCCGGCCACAGAGGCGAAGCCAGCCCCCAAGAGGGCAGCAGCGTCGGAGCAGGGAGCCCCCGCGGGGAGCCCGGCCACTGCCAAGGCGCCCGTCCCTCCGCCCGGGGCTTCCCGCCTGCCACCCATCACCCTCCAGGTTGGCTGTGCTCCTGCCCCCCACCCCAGGCCTTCCCCTCGTCCATCCCACTGGTCCCCAGCTCCCTCCTGCCTCCTGCCCTCCCACCTTCAGGCTGGGCCTGGCTGTTCTTGTGCTCGCTGCCTCTGGCCACAGTCAGAACAGAGGATGCCAAAGCAGGGGCAGGTTGCTGGGGTAGGCACCTGCTGTGTGGCAGGGAGCACTTGGCACCCCATAATGCATCTTCACCCAGGACTGGGCTCCAGGACTCCAGCCGATCCTTCCAGAAGCTCCCCTGGTGGCCAAAGCTCTGTCTGGCAGCCCAGCTGCATGGGGCTGTGTCGTTCAGCCACCCCACAGTGGAGGCAGGCAGGGCAGGTGCAGGACTGTCTCCTGCCTTCCTCCTGCAGCTCCTGGGATGAACCAGGCCCGACAGCTTGGGCTTGGAGGCTGCCTGGAGCTGGCAGAGCCCTAGACCTGTCCTGGAAGGCCAGTTCTGGAGCTCTCATGCGACGCTCTGCCCTCCCCCCCCCCCCCCCCGCTCCATCCAGGTGAAGATCCCCAGCAGGGAGGAAGAAGCAGATGCATCCTCGCCATCCCAGCTCACCTACAGCAGCTCCCTCAAACGCTCCAGCCCCAGGACCATCTCCTTTCGGGTGAGTGCCTGGGGCCCCCCTGTCTCCAGTCCACTGGCAGGCAAGCCAAGGACACCAGCATCCACTGCAGCAGATAGAGTGGGGCTTGGGTTCCCATGGGAGCCCTGAAGGAAGCTGTATTGAATAACGGAGGGCAGCTTAGGGGCCCCTCCCGCCCTCCACCTCGCCCGGTGAGCCTACAGGAGCATGGGCAGCACCACCTAGTGGGGAAGGCCAGAACTGCAGGGCTGGGCTGGGTTGCGGACGCCCCTCTTCTGTCCTGGCCTGGCTGCCCGCCCAGGAGGGCAGTGGGCCGAGGGCGACGGGGCTCTCCTGTGCTCGCTACTCTGCCTCTGGGCAGGGCACAACTTAAATGGATTGGACAGTCTCGTGCCACCTTGTCCCTGTGTGTGGGCTTTGTTCCTCCCTTCCCTGGCTCATCCACCTGCAGGCTGATACCGTGGTAGCCTCTAACTCAAGCCAGCCCCTGGGGAGGAGGCTGGAAGCCTGGTGCTGACCAGGGCCCCACAGGGTTCTTGGGCAGTGGGGAGGCAAGTGGCTGAGGCTGCGGAACCTGGCCCAGACCGGTGGGGGGGTGGGCGGCATAGGTGTTTTCTGGGTAGGAAGGTGTGGCCATGCGTTTCTTTGGTGGTGGTGAGGGTCCTGGGAGAAGCATGGGGCCCAAGAGCTGAGCCCCTCACCTGAAGGGCTGCCCCTCCCTGGGACTCACACGCACCACCGTTTCCTTCTCTCTTCAGATGAGCCCCAGGAAGGACAACTCGGAAACAACCTTGACCCGCAGGTGGGAGTTTTGGCTGCTTCCTGTTTGGTCCTGCTCAGCCTGTCCTCCCTCCCTCCCTCCCCCCCCTTCCTCCCTCCCTCCCTCCCTCCCTCCCTCTCTCTCTCTCTCTCTCTCTTTCTCTCTTTCGTGTTTTAAGATTTATTTATCTGAAATAATTAGGGAGAGACAGAGAGATCTCTCATCCAATGGATCACTCCCCAAATAGCCAGAATGGCCAGGCCTGGGCCAGGATGAAGCCAGGAGCTTCTTCCTGGTCTCCCACTTGGGTGCAGAGGCCCAAGCACTTGGGTAGCTTTTCCCAGGCTGGGAGCAGGCAGCTGGATCATAAGTGGAGCAGCCAGGGCATGAACCGGTGCCCCTATGGGATGCTGGTGTCACAGGTGGTGGCTTTACCCGCCAGCCCCTCAGCCTGTATTTTCTGAGCAGTTGCCACCTGCCAGGCTGCCCCAGAGGACATGGGAGGGGAAGGCCCAGGCTGTCCTTGGCCAGGGCCTCAAATCTGGCGGGGGGTGGGGTGGGGACTGAGGCCGTGTGGGATGGAACAGGGAGGGAGGGACCAGGGAGAGCTGCTTTGCAAAGGCAGGGCTAGGTGGGGCTCCAAGGGGCGGGGAGGGCTCCCAGGAAGGAGCCAAGACCAGCGCAAGGCAGGCAGAGCCTCTGTGCCAGCAGCCTGGCCCGGTGGCCTTGGGAGCTGCGTGGTCCACAAGCACTCTCGGGCTTTGCCGGAGGCCTGAGCACTGGGCTGAAAATCGCAGAGTGGGGCCGACCCGTGGTTGTGCTTCTGAGTTGGGACTTTCACCCGCTCAGGCTGTGCCCCGCCGCCCTCTGCACAGGCTCTGGGGCCCGCCCTGCTGGGGGCTGGGGAGGCCAGGCCTAGGTAGACGCACTTGCTGCTCTCAAGCCATTCAGGGGAGACCTCGGTGTGGGGAGATGCGGGGAGCACACAGCAGTCACGGCCGGCCAGCCTGCGAGTTGGCACGGTTGACCTCCCCACGGGGGCTGCGTCCTGCGGCTGGGGCTGGAGGAATGGCATCTGAAATAGAGAGAACGGCATGTGAGACCCAGGGTGTCCAGCTGGCCCTACGTGGGCATGTGGCTTGCTGTGGGGGGAGGGGAGCTGTGGCTAGGGGTCCGAGCAAGAGCCGGCTGGTAGCAGGGCTGGGGAGCTGGAGGTGGCTGCAGTGTGGAGAGGGTGGAGAGGAGGGGACAGGTGCGGGGGACACTCTGGGGTGGAGGTGATGGCGTCGGAGGAGAAGGGCTCGGGCGGGGGGGGAGGGGCTTCTGGGCCTGGGCCTGTGGGGTTTTTCTCTGGAGGTGAGGAAAAGCCTGCAGTTGGCCTCTTTGCCTGGCCCACGCTAACGGCCTGCGCTGTGAGAGGGGCCGCGTCCCCTTTGGCCAAAGCGGTAGATGTGTTGGAGGTACCCCTCAGGCCCCGGGGGTGGCCTCACCCGCCATGCCTGTCCTGTCTTCCCATGCCCCAGTGCCAGCGTGAGGCTCCCGGCCAGCTCGGCCAGGCTGGGCGAGAAGCTGGAGAGATACCACACGGCCATACAGGTGAGGCCTCTTCCGGAGGGCGGGGGCTCCTGCCAGGTGTGGGGGCGTGGCTCAGCCCCGTGTCCTCTGCTCCAGAGATCCGAATCCGTCAGGTCTTCCGGCTCTTCCCGGGCTGAGGTCTTTGTGGCTCCTGCGGGTGTCGCCAGCAAGCGCCACCTCTTTGAGAAGGAACTGGTGGGCCAGAGCCGGCCAGAGCCGGCCTCCAGCAGGAAGGTGAGGGGCGCGTGGCGTGTGTGGGCGTGAGCCAGGAGCCTACCCCCGACCCAGCAGCTCTGAAAGCCCCTTGCTGCTGGGGGCCCCAAACCCTCTCTGTTTAGGAGAACTTGAGGCTCTCCGGGGTTGTGACGTCGAAGCTCAACCTGTGGATCAGCCGGACCCAGGAGTCTGGAGAGCAGGACCCCCAGGTACCTGGGGCCTCCCGGGGGCCTCTCGCTGTGGTATTCCAGATCAGGGGCTCCTGGGCCCGGAGCTGTGTGTCGTTCCGGCAGTGGGGACGGTGGGAGGGGAGGCAGAGGCCTGGGGGTCAGAAGGCAGCAGGGAGGGGGGGTGGGCCTGGCATCTTTGGCTGTCTGGAAGAGGGGCCCGTGCTGGGCGGCTCTGCCGCACTGAGTCCTCTGCCTGCCCTCGGACGCCCACTCAGGAGGTGCGCAGAGAGGTGGCAGCCACCAAGAGGACTCAGCGGGGAAAGAAGCCAGAGGCTTCCTTGGAGGCTGAGGTGAGCAGAATGGGAGACCCCCCTGCTCCCCATACACCTGCCCACGTGCGCACACGACCTGGCCTGCGATTCTACCGTCCTGGACCCCGAACGCCCTCTGCCCGCTCACTCAGGCTGCTGGGACCCCCACCCTCTCCATGGGAACACTGGGACCCTCACTGGCTTTGCTTCTCTCCCCATGTGCCCCGCCCCCCACCCCACAAAGCCCCACTGGCTTTGAGGTCCCAGATCCAGGGTGGGTGTGGGCTGCCTCCCTGTCGAGGCCCAGTGCCCTCCTGGCCCTGGGACCGGTTCCCTTGTCCTGATGGACCCTTGCCCCGCAGGTGTGACAGCTCTGTGAAGAAAGGCTGCCAGTCTACGTCTCAGGGCCCCCCCGTCCTGCAGGCCCCGCCTCCCACAGCTGCACCCCATTGCGCCCTGCCTTTGCTCCCTTCCTGCTTCTCGACCTGTTGGGACCCGCTTGGGCTACGAATGTCAGCGACCCTTCCCAGCCCGGCCCCCGGGGCGGGGAGCAGGTGTGCCCTGGCCCCCTTCCCGTGGCACTGCAGGTCCTGGGACCCAGCGCCAGCCCCGGGCACAGCACAGGGCTCCATCAGCAGCACTGTGGGGCCAGGGCGGGGCCTCGCTGCCCCTCCCACCTGCTCCCCGCGGGGCCTCCAGGTGCCCGGCTGAGGCATGGACCCACCCATCGCAGTCCCCGAGGGCTGCTCCCACCAGCTGGTGAGGGAGCTGCGTGTGCCTCGTCCCCAGGCCCACTTTCCCCCCAGGAGGCTTGTCCTCAGGAAGGAGCTGATAAACTCAGTCTCGGGTATAAGTGATTGTGATGCCTGTGAATCCCGTTGGGAGCCTTTGCTGCCTGGCGGGCTCACCAGGGTGCGGGAGGGGTGTTTTGGCTGGAGGTAGGGGGCTGGGTGTCACCTTTCCCCTAGTCCCCTTCTTCTCACATTAAGGGGGTGGGCCTGGCGCCCAGTGGTCCCAGCTTGGTGGCTGGGGACCCTGGGACTGCCACGTATGAGGAGACATCAAAAGACGTGTGGCGAATGGAATTAAAAGATGTTGATTTTGGTGCAAAGAGAGTTTGAATCCAGGCACAGGAGCCGTCTTCAAAAAGGCTCATAAAAAAGCGAATACATGGATTTCAAATCGCAAACCGTGAACATCTAAGTTCTGGGATCTGTGTACAAACGTGCAGCACGTCCCCTCGAGAGCACCAGCCCTGCCCCCATTCGGCCCCGGCCAGGTCCACCTCTTCCCAGCACCTGGGCCCAGCTGTGCTTCGAGAGCCTGGAGCCCGCAGAGAACCCAGGACACGCCCATTTGGTCTGGTGCATCAGCCAGAAGGTGCTCATTCAAAAGTACCTGTCTCCTTTCAGTCGTTAGAGCACGCTTTAGAAAAAAATTTAAATCTGAAAGGGGGAGAGGGAGCAATCCAGAGAGAGAGCTCGGTCTTCCATCTGCTGCCTCACTCCCCAGAAGCCTGCAACAAGCAGCCCTGGGCCAGGCGGAAGTCGGGTCTGAATCTCCCCTTGAGCTAGCACCTGCGCCTCCCAGGGTGCGCACGGGCAGGGGGCCGGAATTGGAAGCAGATCTGGACTTGAACCCAGGCACTCTGATGATGGGGTGCAGGCATCTCAGGCTGTGTCTTAACTGTAAAGAGCAGCTGCCCCCCTGAATGTTGCAGCCCCTCCCCCACTGCCTGATCTGCTGGGGGGTGGGAGTGGGTGCAGAGCTGCCCACTCCCCGTCGTGTGCCTGGGGGGAACCCAGGGCTTCTCAGAACATGACTCTCAAGGGCATTGCCAGGCCCCAGCTCCCCAAGCTGCTGGAGCAGAGACTGCCAGGCAGCCCCACCCCATCTGTGATGCTGGGTGGGGGCTCCTGCCTGGGGGCCAGGGGCCAGAAGACCCTCAGGGCCCACCTGTGGGGACTTCCAGCTCCCTGGGCTGGCCACCTACAGCCTGCATGTCTTAGTCCTGCACTGGGTAGGTAGCAGGCTTGGAGTCTGTCGGGCTCCCGTTATAGCTTCTCGGGGGAGGCTGCGCGTCCTGCCCGGAGACTCGAGCCTGCCCTGCTCCGGCCGGGAACTCGGAGTTGTGGCCCCGAGACAGCCCTGTCCCTGAGCCTCAGCATCCAGCAGTGAGCTCAGAGGACCTGTGAACACTCACACACTAAGCGAGTGACACTGTCCCCACGCTGACTTCTCTAAGGAATGCTCCCGGAAGATTCTGCAGGCTGTGCAGCCTGGCTCCCGGGGTGGGAGCCTGGGAGGACACAGGGGGGGCTGTGGCTGTGGCTGTCCCTGCAGCCACAGGCCTAGGGCCGAGGAGACCTCCATGTCTGCCCTCTGTTCCTGGAGTGCCATCACAGCAGGTGCTGGGGACAATGTCGGGCAACACCCCGCAGCCCGCCCCCAACCTTGCATTTGTGCATCTAACACAGGTGCCTGCCCCATCCCGTCAGGGAGGCAGCCGGCAGAGACAAAAGCACTCACACGATGACTTCAGCTGGTGATCGGTGCCCCAGGGTGCTGCCCGGGCAGCCAGGGGCCCTCTTGGGGAGGTGAGGTTTGCCTTCCAGGTCCAGGCCAGGTCTCCACCCTCGAGCCACCTTCTGTCAGCTGCCCCTGGCCTTGGGACCCGTCTTCCTGCGGGCTCTCAAACCTGCAGGCGCTGTGCCAGGCACATGCTTCGTCCCACGCTGCCTTTGTTTTCTGCTCTGTCCTTAGCCTTGGGAGGTGACCTAGCTGCTATTTGCAATGACATCGGCATCCAAAATGGGTTGGGAGCAGCCCTGCTACGCCCAGGGACTGCTGGCTGGTGGCTCCCTGTGACTGCCTCTCAGCCTTGGGACAATTCATGGGAGCCTCACGCTTGTGCCCATGGACACCAAAAATGTGCTGGCCTCCTCCCAGTGGGGGGCACTGTAAAGATCTAGACGCCCTTAGTCCCAAATTCCAGGCCGGGACACAAAGCAAGGTTGGATCCTTTTCCTGGTTCCCTCCCCACCATCCCTCCACGAGCCTGCACCCCCTGCCCCCGCCAGGCCCCTCTGCTTCCCAGGTGCTGGCTAGCAGCTGAGCCATTGGCAGCGTGGGGGCCCGCGGGACTGGGGATGAGCCTGGAGTGGGGGAACCGAAGCCATCGGGCTCAGCGGTGGCTGGGACCGGGGAGGGGACAGTGCAGCTGAGTGACGGGGCAGTCTGATGACAGCGTGGCGTGGAGCACACGGCAGGCCCGCGTGCGCAGGACTCTCCAAGGACGTTAGTGGTGGAGGTGGCAGGAATTTGAACACTGGGAAGGCTGGCGCATGGTCAGCCGGGGCCAGAGGATGGGAGGAACAGAGGGTGGATTACTAATAAGAGGCTGGGGTATACGGGGAGGGTCCTTGGCCCGGGGGGAGCTGAAACCGCCACGGAGACAGGGGGGCCCTGGGTGGGGGTCACTCAGGGGCTCCCACATGGACTTTCACATTTGCATCGTGTACCAAGCCCGTGAGGTGCCGGGCGCTGCCCTCGGGCTGGGGCCACACACAGCACAGACAACCAGACCCCGAGCTCCAGCCTCATGGTCCCTACGATCTCTTGGGGGTCTCTCCTGGAGAAGGCACGTCCACAGCCCTCACTGTCCCTGGCCACCCTGTGCCAGGAAGAACTGCCATTCCAGACGGCCACTCCCACCTCACTTCTGGCCTCCTAGGGCAGCGAGGAGGGCTGTCCCGTGGTTTGGCCAATGCAGAGCCCGCCACCCGCCGCCCGCCCCAGGCTGCTCGGCGCCTTAGCCGACCTGGAAGATGTCTCTGTCTCGCCATCATTCCGAGGGGAGCCACGGAGAAGCTCGAGCCCCCCGCCCCCCAGGGCCCTGCCCCCCCACCTGCCCCCAGCCCCCTCCCAGCCTGGGTGGCTGGCATCTGCTTTATCAGGACTCTCGAGAGGGACAGCTGGCTTCTGTCACAGGCCTGTTCCCTGCATATCTTGCCGGTTTTAAATAGCTTATCTGAGCAGCTGGGAGACCGCATGGGCTTATATGGCGCGGGGTACAATCTCCTTTAGCCCTGTCCCTGGCACCTGCCAAAATAGCAGACGACACCCCCACCCCCAGTGCCACCCCGGCCCCCCTCCCCGTACATTCCTCCCCCCCACAGGGCTGGCTCGCAAGGCCCAGCCCGCACGCCTGCCTAAAGCCCTGCCCGGCCCGCTCCTCGCCCAGTACTGCGGAGGCTGAGCACGCGGCTCCAGCTCCTGCGCTCAGGTAGGACTGGCCAGGCTCTAGGGAGGGGCATGCAGGGAGCCCGGGAAGGCGTGAGGGTCCCGGCCTGGCAGCCCTGCCTGGCGCCTGCTGTTCCCACTCCGGGGGGCCCCACGTTTGCAGGAGGGCCCACTTCTGAGGAGGTGTAGCAGGGGCTGGGCTCCAGGATGGGGCCCCCGAGTGCAGAGAGCCCCCTGCCTTGGCACTGGGGAGCGCAGTTTGGGTCTGGGGCCCGCCACTGCAGATGCTGTGTGGCTGTGAAATCCCGGGTAAGGAGCTCTCCCTTCCAAGGCCTCAGTTTCCTCATCTGTAGAGTGGGCTGGGTCACTGCCGGGCTCGGCCTGCTGTGAATACAGGGATGCTCTGACTCCCGAACGGCCTGGGCCACCCCGCAGGCTCCGGGCTGTGGCCCAGCTCGCCCCGTCCAGGGTGAGATTGCAGCGGGGTCAGTCTGAGGGGTCCTTGTGGTCAAACGCTCATCTCCAGGATCTCAGAGACCGTTCTGGAAGCATCCAGAAGGAACGAATGCCCAGGGAGGCAGGGAACGCTGGGCACCTCTCCAGCTGACCTGTGGATTCCACTGCACTCCCCGGCCAGCACCATTCTCCTCCCCAGGAGCGGGGGGAAGAGGGGAGAGAGAGAGAGAGGGAGAGAGAATAGGGAAGACCCCACTGGAAGACCCTTGTGGGGGGCTGAGCCCTGCTTGTTCTCATTACAGGGTTAGCCCTGGGTCTAGCTCCCCACGCCACGGCCCTGCAAGGGTGATGCCTGTCCTACCCCACCCCCACACCTTGCACTGTGCCTGGGAGGAGTAGAGAGAGGGGGGAGTCCCTGGATTCTCCAGGGAGGGGCTCGCCTGGAGTGTAAGGCATTTCAAACCAGTCCCCGCCCGCCTGGTGCGGCCGGAAAGCCAGCTGACCCTGGCGATTCCTCCTCTGACCCGTGTCCCCCAGGGCAGGCCTCGCTCAGGGCGCAAGAGGAATCTGGGAGGATCGAGTCGCCTGCCGCCCCCACCCCCACTCCCCCGCTCTGTCCCCTGGCTTCCTCTCAGCTGGTGGGCTGATAGCTGTTTAGGAAGACCCAGGCTGCAAGTTAGGAGCGAGGGCTGAGGGATGGGGCCGGTGTCCCTAGGGACCTCAGACCATTTCTGAGAGACTGGGACTTGAGGCGCCTCTATTTGACAGACGGGTTACCCAAAGTCCAGAGAGGTTAAGCATCATCCCTAAGGTCACACAGCAAAAGCTGTGTTCTAAGCCCAGGTCCTTGGAGGCCTGAGGCCCTGGCGGGAGGGAGCTGGGCCGGGAAGCAGCGTGTGCATGGGTGGTGCTGGGCGGTGGGGATGGGGCCCCTCGGGACACACACACCAGCCAGGTCTGCCACGTCCTCAGCCTGCCCCTTGCCCTCATCAGATCCTGCTTAGAGCACTGGCTCCGCTCTGTCCCCAGCTGGAAGCTGCTGCGCACCCCCGTGGCTGGCAGGCTATTCTGGGAGCTGGACGGCGCCCCAGGGGTCCAAGCTGCTGTTTCCTCCCCCAACCCCCGCTCCACCCCAGCAGCGTGGAGGGCAGCAAGGAAGCGAGCGTGTCAGGGCCCGCACACATGGTTCTCCTCCTCGGGGCTAACACAGTGGTGCCCCAAGTTCTCAGGTTGCCTGGGGTCCGGGCCATGCTTGTCCCACGGGAGACTCCTCCCCCACCCCCATTCTGGGGCCTGGGGTCTGTTCTCTTCGGCAGCTCTCAGCCTGATCCCCATTTGAACTCCCCAGCAACCCCATTACACCTTTCACCCTGGACGTCTCTTCTCCCCCAGGCCTGAAAGCGAAAGCCCTGTCCCCACCCTGCTCCAGCAGAGGGCGCTAGGGAGCCACCTGCTCAGTGGCAGCCATTCTTGTCCCTAATCCAGCAGATTCAGGAGACACACCCGATCTAAGGCTGGGCGCGCTGAAGCTGACGTCTCTACCCAGAGACGCCAGGGAGTGCTTTAACCCCTTAGCTCCAAAGGGGCTGCCTAGTGACACCAGAGCAGTGGCTCTCAGTGGCTGTGCACAGATGGGTGCCTGGGGCTGGTCTCAGCCACCATGGTGGGATGTGTAAGAACTGGAGGAGAGAGCAGGGCTCTCTCTGTCCCACTGTCCTCACCCTGCATCCCGGGTGGGAAGTCGGTGGCTTCAATGCTGGCAGGACACAGAGGGGGTGGGAGGAGCCACAGAGGGTGGTCCCACCTGGCATTCTCACCCCCTGGCCGCCCCACTGTCCCCTCACCCTCACATCACACTTTCCTTCTGGCCCTTGAAGCCTACAGGGCCACACAGTGCACAGCGGCAGGGGGCGCCATTCACGTTTCTTGGCCCAGGAAGCCTGGGAGGTCAGTTCTCTGCTGGACGCCCGTGGAGGGCAGGCACGTTACCCCGGCTCCAAGCCTCACATCTGCCCCAGAACAGGAGCAATTTCAGAGCTAAGAGAACCCAGGTGCAGGGAGGGAAGTGACCTTTCCAAGGTCACACAGGCCAGTGTTCAAAGCCAGACGAGTCTCCCACTCCAGCGCCGACTCTGTCCCTGCGGCCCCACCTTGTAACTGCGTGGGTGTAGAAGCACCTGACATTGCCTAATGCCTTCTTCTTCCACTAATGTCAACCTGATCCTCGCAAAGGCTGCTGGGAGCCAGGATGTGTACACTTTATCTCCACAGTCCAGAGAACTGTCAGAAAGCCCTGGCCAATCGCCCCCGGCAAGCAGAGGGAAGAGGGTTTGAATCCGGATTGTTCCTTGTGCAGGGAGCAGGGAGCGAACAAGCGCCCCAGGAAAACCAGTTTTGGCTGAAAGTTTTGTTGGGATACTCCTAGCTGTAAGAAACAAGACGGAGGGGTCCTGTGTCCCACTGCCCAGGACCCCCGCCCCGGCGCTACCATTTGCAAGGCTCAGTGCAGCATCCGTCACCACGTGGACGTGGATCCAGCCTCGCAAGGCTTCCCGGCTTTCCCTGTGCACGAGTGCATGTGTGCGTGCACACCGGGGGCAGGGCTCTCCTGCGGGAGGCTGGCCGCCCTCCCCGCCTGTACTGACTGTCTTCTCTTTCTGAAGGGAGAGCAGCAGCCATGTCTGAGTTGGAAGAAGTGGTGGAGGAGTACGAGGAGTGAGTATGGGGGAGCGGTTCCCTCTGCTGGCCAGGGCTTGTCTCCTCCCCCATTCAGCACCTGCTCCAAGGCCTACAGGGCGGAAGTGGCTGTGACTGTTTTCAGGCCCTGTGATCAAAGCCAGTCCCCCAACAGCCTCGGGGGGGGGGGGGCTCAGTGCAGGGGTTAGGGGGACCCACCTGGTGAGGGCGCCGGCCAGCAGCAGAGAAGCTGGGAAGCCGGTTCCCTGAAACCGAGCCAGAGGGCTGGGTGCCTCTCGCGAGGCCACAGAGCCCATCAGTGTGGGGAGACTCAGCCAGCAGGGGCTGTACTGCCTGCAGGATTTGCAGAGAGGAGTTTGGGTGGAGGGGCTTCTAAAAAGGTCACCCCTGGGGAGCGCTCAGAGGCGAGGTGAGAAGACGCAGGGCAGGCAGAGGGTGTGGGCTCCACCAGCGAAGAGGGAGGGAGAGGGACCCCGGGTGGTCTCGGGACGGCTGTTGCTGACGGAATCTCCTCTGCACACAGGGAGCAGGAAGGTAAGCACAGCTGGGTGTCCCTTTGGCTGGAAGACAGTGTGGTTGGAGACTGACCCCCACCCCTCTTCTCTCCTGTCTCCTGGCCTTGTGCCCCCAGCAGAGGAAGCTGCAGCAGGTAAGCTCCTTGGGAGGAGGACAGGTTCCTGGCAGCACCCCCCTCCCCCCCACCCCCCCATCCCCCCATCCTCCAGCCTCCAGCTTTCTCACTGCGGTGACGCCCGGGCGCCCACAACAGGCGTCCAGCGGAGAACTGACAGCCCAGGCTTCCTGGGCCAACAGGGTGGCGCTGTTTAAAACACACAAGCCCAGCCCCCGTTATCAAATGAGCTCACAGTGCAGGTGCTCCGCTGTCTGCGGTGTTTCACAGCGGCTGCCGCCTGGCAGGGTCCCTCCTCTCCGCTCTGTGAGCCCCTGGCTCTCAGCCTTGGTCCCCTCGCTCGCTGGAAGCCCATCTTTGCCGCTGCTGCTTCTCGAGAACGTGACGCGTGGCAATCCCCTGGAGGCTCCCCCAAGAGCCCACCCAGCCCCCAAGGTTGCACCCTACTTCTTAGTGGTCCAGCAAAGTCTTTTTTTTTTTATTTAACAATTTATTTATTTATTTGAGAGAGTTAGAGACAGAGAGAAAGGTCTGCAATGGCCAGAACTGCACTGATCTGAAGCCAGGAGCTTCTTCCAGGTCTCCCACATGGATGCAGGGGCCCAAGAACTTGGGCCATCTTCTACTGCTTTCCCAGGCCATAAGCAGAGAGCTGGATCGGAAGAGGAGCAGCCGGGACTAGAACCGGTGCCCATATGGGATGCCGGAGCTTCAGGCCAGGGCATTAACCCGCTGCGCCACAGCGCCGGCCCCTCAGCAAAGTCTTAGAAATAGCACTTTCGCTCCTGCTGTGTGGCCGTTGGGAGAACGGAATCCCCTAAGGGTCCTGGCAGGGCCCGGGGCTCCAGGGCTGGCTCCTGCCACATCCCCAGGCCTCGAAGGGAATAGCGCAGGAGGGGGCTGTCCCAGAGAAAACAAGAGCTCAGAGGGAGAGCAGACAGAGGCCACCGGGGTTACCTTTTGGTTTGCAAGGAGCAGCACATTTCATCCATGAATCAGGTGTAGCCTTCAAATCCGGCCACGCTCCCAGCAGGACCCTGACACGGGGTCTCCGTTTGCTTGGGAGGATTTGCCACTTTATGGCAACAGGCTTTGAGGTGGGGGGGGGGTGAGGCCCAGCCCCCAGGATGGGGACCCGGCTGCCTACCGCACGCAGTAGTTTGCCTTGCCTCACGCAGCCCCGCTTGCTTGCCGTGACTGGCCAACACTTGCCCCCACGCAGCCGGGGACCCTGGTATAGTTGACGCCGGGGAGCAAGCTCTGGAAGGAAGCCCTGTTGCCTACACGGCGGCGTTCCCAGTGCCTCTGCTTCCGGAGAGAAGTTCCTCCACCTGCTGTCGCCCCTCCCTGGGCCGGAGCGAGGGCTGAGTCCTCAGCCTATGCCCCGTGGTCACGGTGCTGGGCTTGCCTTGCACGGGGCAGCTTCCTTCCTGGGCACAGCCTCTCCAAGGCTCCGTGGTCCAGAGCCAGAGCCCAGCTGCTGGTTACCGTTCGTGATGGCTCCCCTGGTGGCAGTCCCTGCTGGGCACGCCAGGCCAGCTCCCCCCTCGGTGTTCACGGGCCGGGAGGTGGGTGGGGTTGTTCCCTTGTACCGTGGAGGTGCCCGAAGCTCAGGGGAGCCGCTGCGGAGCGAGTGTGCTGCCCAGGATGCTGTAGAGCACTGGCCCGGGAGCGGGGACCCGGGGCACAGCGCGAGAGGCACCAGCCAGCCGCCCGCCGCCGCTGCCTGGCCCCCTGCTCTGAACTAACCTGTCTCGCTTCTCCCTTGGCTGCCGCTGCCCCCTGACCTCAGAAGAGGAGGACTGGAGAGAGGAAGAGGATGGTACTGTACCTCCCCCCCCACCCCCCGCTCTGCTTCCTGCACCTGGGCTGGTCTTCACATCTCTCCTTTATGGTTATGGGCTGGGAAAGGCCAGCTGGCTGTCTCCCTGTGTGGCCACTGAGGGGCCCATATCGGGGCTGAGATGCCCCACCTACCCACCCACTGCACAGTCCTGGGCTGTGTGTGGGCCCTCCGTAGGAGCCAGGCAACACCCAGGCAGGTGGCCGGTAGCAGGAGCCTGGGGACCAAGTGATCTGGGGGCTGGAATTGGCCAGGTCAGAGGGAACACGGTGTCAGCCTGCAGATGGCCCCTGGGGTGGCACTGGGCTTGCTCCTGGCACCCAGGGACAGCGCTCGGGCAAGGGGGACAGGTGAGGCTCGTTCCAGAGAGCGCGGGTCTGACAGGGAGGAGTCAGGATGTGGGGGCCGCCTGGGAGGGGCAGGGGGTGCACAGAGAGAGGGAGCAGCGCTAGCAGCGTGGCTGACGGCGGATGCCACCGCTGGCCAGGCATCCACTCTCATGCCTTCTGGAAGAATCTTCTCCATTGCGTCAGTCTTGGTCACCGAGGACCCTTGCCAAGCACTTCCTACAGGCAGAGCACGGGCCAGGGGTTACCCTGCCCGCCTCACCAGTCTGTCTGTCTGTCTGCTCCAGGCATCCCAGCAGGGCGGGGTCCGCATCCTGCCCAGCAGGTGGGTGGGAACAGAGGGTCCTGCAGCCTGCTGCCGAGGGCAGCCCCTCTGCCGGGCAACTCCTCCACCCTCAGTCTCGCTCTGCTGGTTCCTTCAGATGGGGGGCGGGGGGCTCAGGACGGGGGCTTCCCCAGCACTTTCTCTCAAGCGGAGTCTGTCTTGTGGGCTGGAAAGTTGGGCCTGGGGGGGGCGTCATACCCCCAGGGAAGCCCCTGGGGAAAGAGGCGCTAGGTCAGACAGACAGGGCCCCCCGGGCCCCCCAGTCCCCAGCTTGAGTCTTGTTGGGCCCACCCCTTCCCTGCTGCTGCCGCAGCACCCACCACACCCATCACACCCCCACCCAGCTTTCCGGCCCTCCCGGGCTCTGTGTTCAGAAAGGCCCAGTGAGGGGTCCCAGACCCCAGAAGAGGCAGGTTCATGGCTACAGTGCTTGTCACAGTCCTGGTCACACCCATCTGCCCTGACAGTGTGGGCTGCAGATGAGCGGGTGGCATTTTACACCGTGCGGGCACCCAGGATCCCCAACCCTGCAGCTGGAGCAGGAAGCAGGCCACAGGCCGCGAGTCTGTGGATGCACATGGCTGTGCCAATAAAACTTTATCGGAAGCAATGGTCTACAGGCTGGACTTGGCCCCTGGGCTGCGGTTTGCTGGCTTCTGGCTTAAACCAAGCACGAGGAGGCCGCCTCTCGTCACTCACGCCAGTTGCCTCCAAGTGCATCCGGACCTGAGTGTGCCGGGCCGGGGCGGCCGCTCTCTGTCCCCTCTGCCTGGGTGTTCACTGTGTCTCGTTCCCCTCTACAGAGCAGGAGGCAGGGGAAGAGGAGGAGGCTGGGGGCGGAGCCGAAGCTGAGGCTGAGACCGAGGAGACCCAGGCCGAGGGTAAGGCCCTGGGCTGGGGGCGCAGGGGCTCGCGGGGTGCTGGACACCCCCCAGAGCCATTCCTGTGGCAGAAAGAAATCCACCTGCCTCCAGCCCTCCAACCTGTGCACCTGCCCCTCCTGGCTGGACGGGATCCAACCATCAGTTGGCCAATCAATGAACACTGGTTGAGTGCTCAGGCAGTCTTGCGCCCAGGGGCGTGTGTGTGAGCGCAGACCCCTGGCCCCATAAACCAGCAGCTGTTCCTTGGTTAGGCCCTGACTCTGGGGTGGGTGGAGGATTCGCACTCAGAACAAGGCCCTTTGTTGATTTCTCATTTTTCCTTTAGAAGATGGACAAGAAGAGGGAGATAAAGAGGATGAAGGTGAGTGTGGGCTCCAGGGCCCCTCCCAGCAGCCCTGGGGAGGCCACCAAGGGCTCCTTTCAGGGAGGCAGAGGGGCCAGCGGAGGAGAGGATGGGACTTGGGGGTCCTTGCAAGGTTTGGCGCTCTGGGCCTTCACCCCTTCTCATCCTGGGAGCTGTCTTGGTGGTGGCCAGAGACAATGGGACCAGTGAGCAGCCCCCAGGACCTGGAAGTCACACCCTCCATGAGGCTCCTGGAATTCAGACAAATCACTGGAGGTGTGGGATCTGTGGGGGAGAAATCCCGGGGCGTGGAAGGTCCCAGGGTGGGGTGGGGGCGGCATTGCTGCCGTTATCCTGTGCCCCAGCCCTTCCGGGAACAGCGTCCCAGACACGCCTCCAGGGCCGGACAGCAGCTAGGGCACCTAGCTCCCAGGACCAGGAAGTCTAGGGGGTAACCAAGAGACCTGGGAGGGGACCGTGGGGCCACCTCGGGGACCTGGCCACCGAGCCCTCCTCGCCGCGAAGCCCCCGAGGCCACGGTGGACAAGAGCAGACCTTGAAGTTGCACGCTGAGGTCCATGCTGAGAGTGTGGCCGGGGGACATGGCTGTCCCCTGAGACCCCCCTCCCCCGGGGACTGCTGTGGGAGAGGGTGTGGAGCTCGCAGCCTGGCCTCACAGGGGCCCACAGGTGCCAGCTCATGGTGGGGGCTGGGGCCTCCTGACCCCACGGCTGTGTGCTCTCTTCTGCAGATGGCCCCGTGGAGGAGTCCAAACCCAAGCCAAGGTGAGTGGCATGGACCTGTGGTGAAGCCCTGGGAGGGGCCGGGCCAGTGCAGGAGGGTGATGGGCACAGGCGGCATGGGCTAGGGGTGTGGCAGCACACACTACCCACACTACCATGTACAGCTGTACAGGTTGCGCACTGCACACGGGGTGAGGGCTGAATTCCACCCTGGCACGTTTGTTGAGGAAGCAGGTGGACCAGCGTCCGCCCCGGGCCGGCACAGGGTGGCCAGATCACCACCCTCTGAGGCTGGGGTGGCCCTGGGACAAAAGGGAAGTGGCGGTGGCGGCCACAGAGCTGCCGAGGGCACAGCTCGGCGCCCCCGCTGGGGTGGGCTTGGGGGGTATTTCCCACGCCGATGGAACCTCCACTCCTGCCCCTCTCAGTGGGTGGTGGGAACCTGTCTGGCCAGGTCATGTCAGCTCCATCGGGACGTGCGCGCGCCCGCCTGGGCCTGCGGTCACCCACCCGCTAAGACTGCGCTGGGCCGGGTTCGGGGGCGGTCCTGCACGGTGCACGCGGGGAGCTGGCGTCCCACAGGCCCGCCTTCCCATCACGGCTTCCCGCTTCCTCGCCTCTCCGCGCTCCCTCTCCTTAAGCGAGAATCCCATCGCCACCTCCCTCCCGGCGCACCAGGTACAACGCCAGGGTGCTGGACGGGCGCCAGAGCTCCTTCGGCGTCGGTGCTGGAGCCGGCGCACGCGGCAGGGTGGATGTCACGCGGCAGGGTCGACGTCACGCGGCAAGTTCGAGGTCGTGCGCCAGGGCCGGCTCCCTGACTTGCCCCTCCTCTCCTCCCACAGGCCCTTCATGCCCAACTTGGTGCCGCCCAAGATCCCCGATGGCGAGAGAGTGGACTTCGACGTGAGCGGCGGCGTGGGCAGAGCAGGCCTGGGCTGGGGGGGGGGGGGTCCCTAGGGCCCCTGGTGAGAGAGAGAGAGCAAGAGAGAGCGGGAGTGAGCGATCTCATGGTGCCTGGGGGTGGCGTGGGGCGCAGACCGGGCTGGGAGGGGGCGGGGGTCCCTAGGTGGGTGGGAGAGAGAGAGAAGACAAGAGAGACCTCGTGGTGTACGGGGCTGGCGTTGGGCGCAGCCGGTGGAGGTCTGGGTGTTGAGGCTCCTGAGCCCCGGGGCGCCCCCTGCAGGACATCCACCGCAAGCGCATGGAGAAGGACCTGAACGAGCTGCAGACGCTGATCGAGGCGCACTTCGAGAACCGGAAGAAGGAGGAGGAGGAGCTGGTTTCTCTCAAGGACAGGATCGTAGGTCTCAAGTCGCCGCCAGAGGCTCCCCGGGGCCCAGCCTGTGGGTAGAGCCCACCGCCGCCGGGAGCCCCTCACCCTGCTGGCCGGGGGCCACGCCCTGTGGGTAGAGCCCACCGCCGCCAGGAGCCCCTCACCCTGCTGGCCGGGGGCCACGCCCTGTGGGTAGAGCCCACCGCCGCCAGGAGCCCCTCACCCTGCTGGGGGGGCACACCCTGTGGGTAGAGCCCACCGCCGCCAGGAGCCCCTCACCCTGCTGGGGGGGCACGCCCTGTGGGTAGAGCCCACCAGCACCCAGGAGCGCCCCTGGGAGCCCCTCACCCTGCTGGGGGGGCACGCCCTGTGGGTAGAGCCCACCGCCGCCAGGAGCCCCTCACCCTGCTGGGGGGGCACGCCCTGTGGGTAGAGCCCACCGCCGCCAGGAGCCCCTCACCCTGCTGGCCGGGGGCCACGCCCTGTGGTTAGAGCCCACCGCCGCCCCACAGCGCCCCCAGGAGCCCCTCACCCTGCTGAGGGGGCACACCCTGTGGGTAGAGCCCACTGCCGCCCCACAGCGCCCCCGGGAGCCCCTCACCCTGCTGGGGGGGCACACCCTGTGGGTAGAGCCCACCACCGCCCCACAGCGGCCCTGGGAGCCCCTCACTCTGCTGGGGGGGCACGCCCTGTGGTTAGAGGCCACCAGCGCCCAGGAGCGCCCCTGGGAGCCCCTCACCCTGCTGGGGGGGGCACGCCGTGTGGGTAGAGCCCACCGCCGCCAGGAGCCCCTCACCCTGCTGGGGGGGCACGCCCTGTGGGTAGAGCCCACCGCCACCAGGAGCCCCTCACCCTGCTGGGAGGGCACGCCCTGTGGGTAGAGCCCACCGCCGCCAGGAGCCCCTCACCCTGCTGGGGGGGCACGCCCTGTGGGTAGAGCCCACCGCCGCCAGGAGCCCCTCACCCTGCTGGCCGGGGGCACGCCCTGTGGGTAGAGCCCACCGCCGCCCCACAGCGCCCCCAGGAGCCCCTCACCCTGCTGAGGGGGCACACCCTGTGGGTAGAGCCCACTGCCGCCCCACAGCGCCCCCGGGAGCCCCTCACCCTGCTGGGGGGGCACACCCTGTGGGTAGAGCCCACCACCGCCCCACAGCGGCCCTGGGAGCCCCTCACTCTGCTGGGGGGGCACGCCCTGTGGTTAGAGGCCACCAGCGCCCAGGAGCGCCCCTGGGAGCCCCTCACCCTGCTGGGGGGGCATGCCCTGTGGGTAGAGCCCACCGCCGCCAGGAGCCCCTCACCCTGCTGGCCGGGGGCCACGCCCTGTGGGTAGAGCCCACCGCCGCCAGGAGCCCCTCACCCTGCTGGCCGGGGGCACGCCCTGTGGGTAGAGCCCACCGCCGCCAGGAGCCCCTCACCCTGCTGGGGGGGCACGCCCTGTGGGTAGAGCCCACCAGCACCCAGGAGCGCCCCTGGGAGCCCCTCACCCTGCTGGGGGGGCACGCCCTGTGGGTAGAGCCCACCGCCGCCAGGAGCCCCTCACCCTGCTGGGGGGGCACGCCCTGTGGGTAGAGCCCACCGCCGCCAGGAGCCCCTCACCCTGCTGGGGGGGCACGCCCTGTGGGTAGAGCCCACCAGCACCCAGGAGCGCCCCTGGGAGCCCCTCACCCTGCTGGGAGGGCACGCCCTGTGGGTAGAGCCCACCGCCGCCAGGAGCCCCTCACCCTGCTGGGGGGGCACGCCCTGTGGGTAGAGCCCACCGCCGCCAGGAGCCCCTCACCCTGCTGGCCGGGGGCACGCCCTGTGGGTAGAGCCCACCGCCGCCCCACAGCGCCCCCAGGAGCCCCTCACCCTGCTGAGGGGGCACACCCTGTGGGTAGAGCCCACTGCCGCCCCACAGCGCCCCCGGGAGCCCCTCACCCTGCTGGGGGGGCACACCCTGTGGGTAGAGCCCACCACCGCCCCACAGCGGCCCTGGGAGCCCCTCACTCTGCTGGGGGGGCACGCCCTGTGGTTAGAGGCCACCAGCGCCCAGGAGCGTCCCCGGGAGCCCCTCACCCTGCTGGGGGGGGCACGCCGTGTGGGTAGAGCCCACCAGCGCCCAGGAGCCCCTCACCCTGCAGGCCGGGGGCTGCCCTGCAGGATCCCGGAAGGTGTGAGCAGCTCTGGGGCCCTGCCTTCTCCGGCCCTGGACTGGATGCTCCCCGATTGAGGGAGCTGCGTCCGATCCATCTGGGGGCCCCGCAGAGCCAAAGCCAGGCCTGGGCTGTGATAGGACCCCTCCCCCTCACCACCGTGGGTTCTGGGCTCCCTCTGCGGGGCGCGCTGGGCAGCCTCCGCCCGTCTGCCTTGTAGGAGAAGCGGCGTGCGGAGCGGGCCGAGCAGCTGCGCATCCGGGCGGAGCGCGAGAAGGAGCGGCAGAACCGCCTGGCTGTGAGTGACCGTGGCCCCTGCTCCTGGACGCACGGTTTTGTCGTGTCTTCAGACCCCTCCCAGACCTCACCAGCTTGGCCTTTGAAGACTGGGCTGTGTCGCCCATGCCCCAGCACAGCCACCCGTGAACCTCCAGCCCTCCTCCTGTGGCCGCCCTGCCAAAGCCACACAGCTCCAGGGAGGGCTGCAGGGGCCTTGCTGGGGGAGTCAGGAGCCGGTCCATTCCCCTGCTGGAGCTCACAAACCCCCCGGGGCCGGGCCTGGGCTGGGGGCACCCGCGGAGAGCTCCGGGGCCAGCAGGGGGAAAAGCGGACCCATCCGTGAGACGACCCCCGTCAGCCCAGAAGTGGGGGTCCCCGCCCTGCCCCCGACTCGCCCTCTTCCCGCTCTCTGCCCATCAGGAAGAGCGCGCCCGGCGCGAGGAGGAGGAGAGCAGGAGGAAGGCGGAGGACGAGGCGCGCAAGAAGAAGGCGCTGTCCAACATGATGCACTTCGGCGGCTACATCCAGAAGGTGGGGGGCTGCCGGCGGAGTTCAGGTTGGGTCCCGGCAGGAAGCGATGGGAGGTGGAGGCCTGCTCGTGCCCAGCCCCCGAGTGGGCTCTTGGCATGGCTGTGGGCTTAGCGCTGCTGGGGTAGGGAGCTCTGGACAGACCCTGATGCTGGTGACGCCCAGGATCCCCCAGGGTGGCCAGTGCAGCCCAGCATCAGAGCTCGGATTGGACGCCCAGCTCTGCTGTCACCTGTAGATGTGGGGCCACTCCCCGCCCCCGCCCAGTGCCTCGGTGTCCCGCCTGGCCCCCTGCTCACCTGCAAGGCGCCTGTGGGCTACACAGATGAGCAGTGGCCGCTCCTGGGATCTCACTCCCAGTCCTGCCATCCTTGCCAGCTCCCACTGGCCCCAGTTCTCAGGGCGACGTCACTTTCCTCCTGCAGTGGAGGGGTGTTGTCTTAGATCCCTAAGGTCCCCAGCCCAGCCACGCTGCCTCTGCCCTGTGGTGGCCGCAGCAGCCGAGCCTCGGCCGGCCTCCCCAGGCCCGCCCCGGGCTGCGAGGGGAGGGGAGCCAGGCAGGCTCTGAATCTTCTCCCCTGTGTCTCTGCCTCTGTCCCCCCCCCCCCCCCCCGTCCCCACCGTGTCTCTGTTCCCTGTTGCTCTCTCTCTCTGGCTCTTTCTCTCCTGCTTTCCTGGTTTAGCAGGCCCAGGTGGGTACCAGACCTCAAACCCTCTTCCTCCCCGTAGTTTTGGGGAGCTCCCTGGGGGGGGACAGCAGCCTGCTGGAGGGTGGTGCTGAAGAGACCCTCCTGGCCTCTGCCTCAGTTTCCCCGGGCAGGCAATAGGGCGGGGTGATGCAGGAGCAATATGGTCAGCTCCTGGTCCTTGCCAGACCTCGCCCCCTCCCCAGAGGGCTTAGGGAGGGCCAGGGGCAGGGGCAGGAACATTCTAGAGGATTCTCCTTGCTTGCTGTCCTGCTCAGACAGAGCGCAAAAGTGGGAAGAGGCAGACTGAGCGGGAGAAGAAGAAGAAGATTCTGGCCGAGAGGAGGAAGGTGCTGGCCATTGACCACCTGAATGAAGATCAGCTGAGGTGGGACCCTGGGCACCCTCAGGATATGCTTGGGGCCGGTTGGGCCTGGCGGGGAGCGGGCAAAGGGCAGTCCCACTTTGAACCACCAGAGGGCGCCACGACCATACACATTTTCCTTAGGTGAGTTTGGTGGACCTGGGGTCTGGCACCAGCGCACCTGGCCATCCCAGCCAGGGCTTTGGAGACAGGCAGGAAGAGCTGAGCGGACATCCCAGCCCTCTGAGCTCCAACTCCCTCAGCTGCCCACTGGCGGTGGGCGGGGCGCCCGAACTGGACACTCTGCAGGGCTGGGGGCTTCTCCCCTTCCTCTCCCTTCTCTCAGGTCCCTGGCTGGGGAAGCCCCGGGGTCTGTTCCTGGGCACAGGGCACTGCCATCCGGACCCCAGGCTGGCCGGACCTGTCGGGTGGGCTGGGGGCACCCTCTGCTGGCCTGGGGCGGGAAGCAGGCCCGGCCCCTCACCCATTCCCATGGGGGGTGGGCAGGGAGAAGGCCAAGGAGCTGTGGCAGAGCATCTATAACCTGGAGGCGGAGAAGTTCGACCTGCAGGAGAAGTTCAAGCAGCAGAAATACGAGGTGAGCCCGCGGCCTCCTGGCTGGGCTGGGTCCCACACCGCTGTCACAGGCCCTGGGGGTCTCACCTCCAAGAGGGCTCAGTGCCCCCCACTCCTCCTCCCTTGCCTCACCCTACCCCCATTGTTCTCAGACCCCGCCTCCTCTCTGTCCGCAGATCAACGTCCTCAGAAACAGGATCAACGACAACCAGAAAGTGTGAGTGTCCCAGGCCCCTCTCTCTCCCCCAGTGCCCTGCTGCTCTCCTGTGAGGTCTCACCCTGGCCTGAGGCTGCAGCTCCAGGCAGCTCCTCATAGTGTCCCCCTACCCTGTGGCCCCCATGTGACCGGGTCCCGGCTCCCCCTGCAGCTCCAAGACCCGCGGGAAGGCCAAAGTCACCGGACGTTGGAAGTAGAGGCCAACCTTGGAAGTCGGAGACCGCCCGCCCGTTCATGTCCCCGCCTGCGCGCCCCAGCCGCCGCGCCCTCCTGGGCACCCAAGGCCGACTCGTGTCTGGAGACCCCCACTCCCGACCGCCCCCACCCACACCACGCTGAAATAAAGTCATCTTGCACCGCACATGCCGCGTGGCACTGCTGTCACCTCCCTGGCAGAGGGAGACCCTGGTCCCCCAGGGGGTCTGGGTGACCACAGAACCTGACGGGGACAGGCAGAGCCTCCAGGGACACAGGGACACAAGGCCTTGGTGCCTGTTGAGCTTGCAGGAGCTTCCACCTGTCCCGGCCCCTCCCACCTGCCTCCTGTGCTGTCTCAGGGGCCAGGGGGGGAGGTGCGGACAGCGGGCAGTGGATGGCGGACAGGGCTGTGAGTCACTCAGAACGGCGCGTGGGGACGGAGCGTTCCCGGCCTGAGTCACCCACGGGGGAACAATGGGCCCTCTTTGCAAGGTTCCTGTTTCTTTCTGCCCCTGGCCAGGACATGAAGAGCCAGGCGTCTGATGGACAGGCAGGGGGAAGACGCCCCGGTTTCGATGGGCAGCTTTCAGGCCCGAGCCGCCGAGGGGTGTGGGCTGGGATGCACGCCTTGGTTTCCCCGTCCTGGGACCTGCTTGTCCCCTAGGGGTTCAGACCCAGGAGCCAGGACTCAGGACGGCTGGGGAGTGGAGGGCGCCTCATGCAGTTGCTGTCTAGGGTAGATCCAACAGGGCCACCTCCAGGCCTCTGCTCGGCTGTGCCCCCTGCCCACAGTGCTGTCTCCTGGTTCCCCACTCATACCTGCCCACGGGAGCTGGGTCCCTGGGTCTTGGCTTCCCAGGGCCTTGCAATGCAGGCAGCACATGTCTGTGTTCTGAGCGCCTGGCCCTGCTGGACAGAAGGGCAGCTAGGGCGGCGGCAGGTGCTGGCCTCAGCAGGTGCGGGGGCCTCCGTGGAGGGGTGAGGAGGAGGGAGTTGGGTGGGAAGGGAGCAGCAGGTGTACTTGAAGAGCCACAGGGACCAGCAGAACCCAAGCGTCTTCCGGTGGTGACAGGGTCCCCCTGTGAGTGCCTTGCAGTTGGTGGGGAGGCAGCAGCTGGGGTCGCGGGCCCGAGAGGGCACCATCGTGGTCCCTGGAGATCCACAGGAGTAGCTGGAACTAGAACTGGGTCTCTAATAGTGGGGTGCCAGTGTCACAAACGGCAACACCCGCCCCCTCCCTGTCACCCTGAGAGGGACACCCTGGGTCACCAGAGCACTGCCCCTGGCTGGGAGCCCAGCTCGGAGCATTTGCCCCAAGTGGAGCCGGGGAGGCGGCCCTGTCCTGTGCCACCCCCCAAGGAGAGGGCAAGTGAGTGGCTGTGTGGCCGTGGGCACTTTGCCTGTGTGCATGAAGTCCCAGCTCTGTCGTGCCCTCCACGAGGAAGGCTGAGCGTGAAGCGGGGGCAGTGTGCCCATGGGGGAAGCCGCCCCGTCTCCCCTGCACACACAGCCCTCACAAGTTTCCTCGAGCACCTCATGTGGGGCCCTGGGCTCTGCGCATCCCACCTGTGCCTCTGCCCCCCGCCACGGTCCCCGCTCACACCCCTAGGCTGCAGCTGTGGTCACTGAGGCCATTGTCCTGTGAGTGCCAGGCTGGGAAGGGAGGCAGGGCTCTGCCACCCCAGAGCCAGGCTGCTGCTCAGCACGTGAGCTTGTGGACTGAGGAGCATCCCGGACCGCGGGGCCAGAGCCCGTGAGCTGGCTGGGGGCGGGCAAGAGCTGGGGGCTCCGCTGCTGCTGCTGCTCCTGGCCCTGCCCACCAACCTTACAGCACACAGGGAGCCGGCCTGGGGGAAGCCGCGGGGCCTTTGCCCAGGGTGCAGGAGCACAGCGAGGCGCCCCATTCTCATGGGGGTAACCACAGCCAGCTCCTGGCGGCTGCAGTGTGGGGGGTCTGTGGCCTCATCTGCAGGGACAGCGGTGAACCCCAGGGTGGGCAGAGTCTGGGGTCTGAGCATCAGCAGGTCCATCTGCCGCTGTTGGAGGTGGCTGGGCTGCCAGGGTCTCTCCGCAGTCCTCCTTCAATTTCCTTTCCAGCCAGAGGTGCTTCTGCTGTTCCCGCAAATGTCTGTGTGCGCCCCCACCCCTCGAATGCCTTCCTTCCCTTCCTGCCCATCCAGCTTCTCCCCAGCCCCCAGGGCCTTTCTCTTTCTCCAGGAAGCCTGCCAGGCCCATCCTGAGCTCCCGCAGCTTCCTCCAGGAAGCCCCCGGGGGACCCCACCCCGAGGACCCTTGCCCTCTTGGCTTCCCAGGAGCCAGGGCTGGGTGTCAGCAGCTTCAGCCCCACCCGCTCACACCAGCCTCTTGGCCCCCACCCCAGCAGCTCCCGGAACACAGGATGTTCTCAGCTGAAGACAGCTTGCAGCCCTGAGCTCAGCCTCGCCTCACCACGCCCAGTCCCAAAGCAGGTTTCCCTGTGCAGGGGCCCCGGGTGAGCGAGCCCGCGCGGAGACTGGGCAGGGCTGCGGCCGCTCTTCAGGAAAGCGAGGGCCGGGTGTTCCCAGGCGGCGCTCCTGCTGGGATTGTGCTGGGTTTGTGGAAAGCAGCTGGGGAGGACTCGCCCCGAGCCCCTCCCTGCCCGCCCGGCCCTGCCAGGTCCCAGGGCATGGGTGCAGCTGGGTGAGGACAACGGGAGAAGCCACATCACTGCTGCCCAGAGGCGAGGACTCGACCCAGGGACCCCTCTCGCCACCGCGGCCACCTGCTCAGGCCCAGGTGCAATGGTGAGCAGGGACTCCGCCAGGAGATGCTAAGGCACGCGATGCTATCAGTCTGCACACATTAGGCGCCTGTTGTGTGCAAGGCAGCTCACTGTGCACTTTGCATGGACTGCCCAGTGAGGCCCATTTTACACGCTAGGAAACTGAGGCCCACGTGAGTTACAGGGCAGGATCTAGATCATTTTGATTATGGTTTAAAAATTACGTGCCTGGTACACTTTCCACTTAAGTTAGTATCTAATACAAAGAAAAGCCTGTCTTCGGGGTCAGCACTGTGGCATAGGGGGTGAAGCCTCCACCTGCGGCACCAGCATGCCCTCTGGGCATCGGTTCTTGTCCTGCTTGCTCCACTTTGGATCCAGCTCTCTGCTATGGCCTGGGAAAGCGGTGGAAAATGGTCCCAGTGCATGGGCCTGCGTGGGAGACCCAGATGAAGCTCCTGGCTTCAGCTTAGCCCAGCCCCAGCTGTTGCGGCCATCTGGGGAGTTAACCAGGGGATGGAAGGTTTCAACTTCTCTCTGTCTCTCTCCCTTTCTCTCTGTAACTCTGACTTTCAAATAAACACATAAATCTTTAAAAGCAGCCTGTCTTCGAGAAATTGCTTTGTATTTTAGCCAGCAAATATTTTAATATTTTCTTTTTTGCAAAAAAGATTTATTTATATATTTGAAAGGTAGAATGAGAGAGAGAGAGAGAGAGAGAGAGAGAGAGAGAGAGAGGTCTCCTATCCAGGGGTTCACTCCCCAAATGGCTGCAACAGCTGGAGCTGAGCTGGGCTGAAGCCAGGAGCCAGGAGCTTCTTCTGGGTCTCCGCGGGTTCTGCAGGATCCTAAGCACTTGGGGCCAACTTCTTCTGCTTCCCCAGGCACATCAGCAGGGAGCTGGATCAGAAGTGGAGCAGCGGGGATTCGAACCGGTGCCCGTACAGGAAGCCAGTGTTACAAGCCACAGTGCATCAGCAGGAAGCTGGATTGGAAGCAAAGCAGCCAAGGACTCACACCGGCACTCCGATGTGGGGAGCCGGCGTCGCAGGCGGGGCTTAACCTGTTGCCCCACAACACCAGCCCCATGGCGGGGAGGTGAAAGTGAGGGGCGGACTCGCTGATTCAGGTTGGCAGAAGATCACTTAGGAGTGGTATGGCTGAGGGGGCTGTTGCCGTGGTGATGGTGGGGCCTGGTGGAGGAGTTGCCGGGGAGGAAGGGGTTGACGGGGCGTCTGGGAAAGCGGCAGACTTGGGGCAGGTGGAGAGCACTCCGTGGCTTGTGCTGGTTTACCGTGTGCAGCCGGGCCCCTCCTCGCCCCCACCTCACGCTGGTCCCTTCAGCACCACCCTCACACCCGGGCCTCTGGGGCTCAGGCTGTGCCCCTCCCCTGGAGGCAAGGGCTGCAGGCCCCAGGGGCTGGCGCAGCTGGACCCAATCTGCTCTAAGTCAGAGCTAGTGAAAGACTGGGCACGGGGAGAGGGGCTTGCTTCAGGACACGGGGCTCGTCATGAAAGTCCCGCGGCCAAAACACGCAGCACAATAACCCCAGCTGGGCTGGCGGGGCGCTCAGGGGGTGGCTACCTGCACCATGTGCTCAGGTGTGGGGGGGTGGCTCACCTGCACCATGTACTCAAGGTGGGGGTGGGGTAGCTCACCTGCATGCTGGCATCAGCTCCCACGTACTCCCATGCTGCAAACAGAGGCCTCCATTTTTTTGTAACATTGCTTTAGGCTGCACTGGGCTCCCCGGGGCCCCTGAGTCCCAGCCACACGACTCTGGCATTGAAGTCCAGGGCCTGTGCAGCACAGCACACAGCTGCACCACGGTGTGTGCACCCCTAGGCCTGAGAAGAGACCGGGGGTGGGCCGCCGGGGGCCCACGGCGTTGTGGGACTAAGTCGGTGGTCCACTATGTAGCACACTGCCCAGAGCTGGGCACCTTATCAAGGAGAGAGGCTTATCAGCTCAGAGTCTTGGAGAGTGGGAGTCCACGCCGCATGACGTGGGCACTGGTGAGAGCCCCCAGCTGCTTCACCTCGTGGCCGATGGCGTTGTGGTAAGTGAGGGATTCACAGGTGGGAAGCCAGGGGATGGACCGGTGAGGGGAGGCCTGGCTCCTCCCGGAACCCCACAGCCAGGATCCTTGTAATCCCCAGGCCCACAGAGCCATGGTGGGCGTGGGCTCTGGCTGGAGGGCACGGACCAGTGAGGCATCCCTGCAGCTTCTAGAAGGTTCAGTATGGCTATTGCCTCCCCCGAACGGGGCAAGAGAAGGCATCTGGGGGACTTGGCTGTGGGGGGCTTTAAGAGGGGCCTAGTGGGGTCAGCGGGGACCTGAAGGGTGGCATCGATAATGGGATTGGACTGAAGTTGGCGTGGGGGCTGCTGGCTAGAGCAGACCCCAGCTCTAAAGTCCCTTCCAGGCCTCGTGGGGTCCCTCGTGGCCCCTGGAGCGTCCAGGTCCCGAGCCAGAGGAGCTGTTGCATCTGCACAGGGGACCGCACCGTGGCCAGGACGTGGGCAGCGTGGACAAGGGGCCAGGAGCAGATGGAGCCGGCCCGGCTCTCCTGCTTGGTCCAAGCCCACTCAGGGCTGGGCGGGAGAAGGAGGCAGGCAGAGCCCTGAATGGGAGACTGAGGGTTTGACATGGACCAGGTGACCCTGGCCAGAATTAGAAGTGACAGCAGGGCTGGTAGCAGCTCCTGGGGGGACCAAACTTTGGTCCTTCTCAGCTCCCCCGGGGGCTGACGAGACCCCCCGCCTTCCGCCCGCCCATGCTTTGTTTGGTCCTTTCCATACTCCAGGTTCTCTCGGCTCGTCGTGCCTTTGTGTGTCTCTCTGCCCCCGACTGCGAGGCCCAGAGACCTGGGCTCTGTGCACTGGGCGCGCAGCGGCGCTCAGGAATGAATGAATGGACGGACGACTGCTTATCCCAGGGAGGCTCTTACTGACCAGGTCCCACCTGGGCAGGATTCCCGAAAGGACCTGGAGACATCCCACTGCTCAGAGAGGGGAGGGGAGAGACCGGGGGTGCAGCCTGGGGCAGTGGGGGCTTGGCCACCAGAGGGGTTCCTGGAGCGCCCGAGCCACTGCGCCCTCGATGAGGTTTGCATGATCGAGGGACAGGGCCGGCCAGGGTGGGCCTGCTGTCCTAGCCATCAGCACCGCCCTGTGTCCTGCTTGGTCGGGGTGGGAGGAAGTCACTGCTTCTGGAGGGGGTCTGAGGACACCGGCTCCCTGGGTCCCCTCCCAGCTCCGAGTGCCATGGCCAAGTGGCGTGTCTCAGTCAGCTCACCTGGGAGGTGGACATGTACTGGCAGCGGCCGCATCAGGATTAAGTGAGCTTGTGGAAAATCCAAGCCTGGTGCATGGCCGGAGCACTGGACCAGTGGTGGTCATCTTGGTGGGTTTTGGAAGTGGGGGGAGTCCCTGCCCTCAGTACACCTACCTGTTCTTTCCTCCTCACTGTGGGGCTCACCCTGCCTTCCCACCTCCCCACAGTGTCCTCAGTTTGGGTTCCCCTTCCTCCCAGGCCTGAGGCATAGAGTGGGCCTTGGCTGGGCCTTGGCTGGGCCACGCCCCTTCCTTCTACCAGGCCTGGGACCCACTGTTTGCGGGAAAATGGGCCTGGCGGGGTGAATCAGCTGTCCAGCTGTGCCCTGGGAGCCCAGGAATGAGCTGGTGACACCCACCCCACACCAGGATGCAGCAGCCTCTCCTGGGGGAGCCCCAGGTGCTCCCACAGCCCCTGCATGGGGTCTCCAGGCCCTGAACGGGGACCATTGTTTCTGCAGCTGCTCCACCAGGGTGTCCACCTCCCAGCCCTGGCCACTGCCTCCAAGCCCATGCCAAACTTTGCCCCTGGACTCATCCTGCTGCTTCCTTGTCCCTGGGCCATGAAAACGCACCCCGATCGCCCTCCCCCTCGCATATCCCCCACAGCCCAGCTCTGCTTCCTCCTGACCTTCCCTGCTAGCCGTCCCTGTCTTAGAGGTCATTTTCACAGGACTCATCCCCTGCCTCCCCCACCCATGGACCTATTTGAGAATTATCATCACTTAAAAAATATTTGTGTGTGGGCTGGCACTGTGGTATAGTAGGCTAAGCTCCCATCTGTGGCGCTGGCATCCCATATGGGCACTAGTTCGAGTCCTGGCTATTCCACTTCCAATCCAGCTCTCTGCCATGGCCTGGAAAAGCAGGAGAAGATGACCCAAGTGCTTGGGCTCCTGTACCCACATGGGAGACCTGGTAGAAGTTCCTGGTTCCTGGCTTCGGATCGGCTGGGCTCTGCCATTGTGGCGACTTGGGGAGTGAGCCAGTGGATGGAAGACCTCTCTCTGCAATTCTGCCTCTCAAATAAATAAATCTTTAAAACATATTTGTTTTATTTACTGGAAAGCCAGAGTTACAGAGAGTGGGAGGGACAGAGTCAGCAGTGACAGAGGGCTCCCTGCCGGGCAAGCCTGGCCCGGGCTCGCAGTAAGAATTTCCTTTAGGAGAGACCAGCAGTGGAGTGTGGCTACCCACCGGGGCTGCAGAAGCGCTGTGCCCTGGGAAAGGTGTTCCGTGCTGAGAGACGACTGCGAGGGGCTGCCCTGTCCCTGACGACACACGGCGGCCCTTTAAAACTTCTGAGAACCAAGAGCAAAGGAAGGGAGTTGTTTACCTCCATCCAGCCTGGAGCTTCCAGGACCGAGAGCTCCTGTCACTTAGCACCTAAGGGCACCCTGTGGAAATGACCTTGGGGACTGAGACTCTAATTCCCTTCCCCGTGTGCATATGTACATGCATACGTGTGCACACACACGCACATATGTGCACACACGTCCATGCACACACACGTGTGTACACAACCTCAACGGCTAAGATTTTTATGCGAGGCTCTTTGATTACGGAGGGACCCCTGGTGCCCGTTTTCCAGGGGGAGAAGTTGAGGCTGG